>NC_138993.1:59437069-60637069 GCF_964341445.2 Mesoplodon mirus | reverse complement strand
CCTTGTCCAGACTTTTGACCTATAGAACTGTGAGCTAATAAATGAGTACTGTTTTAAGCCATTGCTTTTGTGGCAGTCTGTTACACAGCAAGAGAAAATGAATGCAGTGCCTCAAAGTTGGTGGTGATGATCAAGTATCCAGTACGTCTAGTTAATTATCAAACCATGATCATTTCCATGGTAAAGCATTAATTTTCAGTCAGTTTTTATTAACTTGAGAATGGAGAGCTGATAAAAGAAAAAAGCCTCAACACAGCAAGTGGTACATACAAACCACTGAACCATTCTGGAAGAAGGCCTGGAAGTGATCAACACAGGAGGCACACACAAATGAGCCAGGAGATCTAGGGGTGGATACTGAGGGTCCTTAGCAAGTTCAAACTCTAGGATTCCTTGGGGTAGAACTTAAGTGTGAAACTAAAGGGCAAGTCCTGCAGTGGGAGGAAGGCATTTAGGGCGGACAGGACCCAAAGCAAAGTTGTATTTGATTTTTTTCTCACATTGGCTTAGCCCTTAATATAGTTTTATTCTAATTAGACTAATATCTAATCACCTTGGTTCAAAATAATGGCAATATTTCCGAGTCAGTGCTTTTACAAGTCATCAAGTCTGGTTGATACTGCCTTCTACATTTCCCCTACATTTCCATTTCCTTTCCTAGCCCCTTATTCTATCTTCTGGTGACTGGTTTCTATTAAAAACCTCTACCTGGCCATCCGCAGGCCCATTTCTGTGCGTTACCACCACATGCATCCTGCCCAAACCTTTCGTTCCTCACGTCACTCCCTCGCTCATAACTTCTCAGGATTCTATCTTGCCAAGATCTGTGGTCTTTCGGCTTCCCTCACTTCATGCATGAGGAAAGTGAAGCCGGAGGGGTCCACTTCCTTACTCAATGTCAGAGCAAGCAGAGGGCGAAATAACCTAAACAAGATCTCCTGATTTAGTTCAGTGCTTTTTCCATGACACTATTCAACTTCTCAGAATGGCTTCAGGGTTTTTCACCTGTATTTCCAACCTTACTTCCCCACTCTCAGTCTCTTTAGTTCTCCCCGTGAATCACCCACTCCAGACAACCCATTTCCCAACTGTCCTGGGAATGATGACTCACCGTATTCCACCTAGTGGATGCTCCCTCGTTTTTCTTTGCTTTTCATAGTTATGGTATTTTTGCTTGCTGGTTGCTTGAACTCACACCGGTTCCTCCTTTCTCTGAACCCCGTCTGCATCCACTGGTTGTATCACTCACTAACACGTGAAGATCACAAGCCACCTCACTTAGTTGTAGATGATTCACGGCTGACAGTCTTACCTTTCCAAGAAGATTCTACTTTCCAGGGTGATACGTATGGTTTCTCTTTCATTTGTAGCCAGCTCCGTGTACAGCATAAATAAATAATATATTGAATTAAATTAGTCTTATTCTTCTGCACTGTTTACATTCTAAATCAGCTAACATTTGTTGAGAGCTTATTAGCTATTAGGGGCATAAGAGGTGAGGTAGGCTAAACCTCTGTCTCAGATGAGCCCACATTCTAATGGGGAAGTGAATTGCTCTGAAGTAATACGATAAATACATTGTGCAGTGAGTTTGGGGGTTACCCTATTCCTATTATCAGTCCACTGATTACAGAAGGTGGGGTGTCATGGCTGGTCTGGATCTTGTCATGGCTTTCCTCAGATGCAGCTATTGGCTCATACAGGGATTTTACCGTTATACATGCTATACAGGTTTCATGCTCTAGACAGTCCAACGCACTCAGATAACTAAAAATACTGCAGCAAATCCACATTCTAAAGGACTTTGCTACAGCATGGATCCAATTATTCTAAGTAAATAACCTATCCAATTAGATGTCTTATTGTATTTTCATTTGAAAGATGCTCTGGTCCAGAGCCAGTTAATTAAAAAATCTATTTTCAACCAGGTTTTAAAAATTTAAAATAAATATGCCTTTACCTTACTGCAAACAAGGTAAAGCTTGGAATATTGGCCCTTCAGAAACATGTTGTAATTTAATTATAATAAATTCTGTTTAAATTATAATACATTCCGTTGCTTTGACAATGGCTACCAATGAAAACAAATCTTTTCCACATAATACTTTCTAAAAAGGCAAAAAAGAGAAAGACTGCAAAGTCCAGTTGACAAATTGCAGTCGGTCTGCGCTAGGGTACTTTAGTACATCATTCAGTATCACTGAAATGTAAAGGAGCTTTGTTAGGCTTGAAAAATTGAGGACTTGGATTTCTACCCAGTTGCAATAACACAGTGTAGCATTGTTAGCTCTGATTCAAGTGCAACTGATCAAAAGGTTATTGAATATTCCTTGTCTCTCAGCCAACCCTGAATGTCTTCTCCCTGACTAGAATATTTGGATCCTGTTGTTCATTAATGCTTATCTTACATTCCTTTCACTATCATCATCTACCTTTCTCAGTAATTAGCTAATTATGTTTTAAGATAATTAGTTTCATGAAAGTGTGGGAAGTATGCAGTAAGAATCTAAGTGATATTGTCATGACTTCTACATGTCAATTAAGTAAAAAAATAAGCAACACCAAAAAAATTAAAAAGAAGGAACACTTACAATATTATGTATGTTCAAAACACAGTGTGTGTTTTGCTGAATTACTTCAAATTAAGTGCTAGTCTTCTTTGGGTGCAATTGCTCCTTGTGGGTATATAATGATATGTTGGATGTTACAAATGTGAATAATACTTTCAAGCCACTGGGGCAGCTTTTTGGCCCTTACAGATATAATGCTTGTTGCTGCTTGTCCTGTTTATGGATTTCTCAAGTACAAAGGAAAATATAGAGAACTTCAGATTAGTAAAGTAACTTTTTTTTTTTTTTTTTTTTACGGTATGCGGGCCTCTCACTGTTGTGGCCTCTCCCGTTGCGGAGCACAGGCTCCGGACGCGCAGGCTCAGCAACCATGGCTCACGGGCCCAGCTGCTCTGCGGCATGTGGGATCTTCCTGGACCGGGGCACGAACCCATGTCCCCTGCATCAGCAGGCGGACTCTCAACCACTGCACCACCAAGGAAGCCCTAAAGTAACTATTTTAATAGAGGGACTAGAGTCATACTTGTAGTATTTCTCCATTTTAATAAAAGACTATACAATTACATTGAACCTAAACCTAAATCCTTTTTTCCTTCCTTCCTTCCTTCCTTTTTCTTTCTTTCTTTTGTTCTAGAAATGTATAGGTATATATGTGTGTCTTTATTGACCATAGCACTCTGTTAATTTCTGTATAAGAAAAAAAGTGTATTGGAGATGCTTTCTATCTATAAAGAGGTTATTCTCCTCTTAGTGGCAGCCATGATAATGTGCCTCTCAGGTCCTCCAACTACAGGGATCATAATTGACCAAGGACTACTGTTCCTTTGCATTGAGTCCATGCTTCCTAGAGGCTATTCCCAGCCAATGGCTGAGTCCAGCTGAGATACTAGGCAGGCCTATTCCTGGGAGACGTGGGACTCCTATGCCAGCTGCCTTTGGTCCACGGACATCCCCTGAGTACTTCTGAACCTTCCTCTGACAGCACGACCATCTAGGACACTTCCACCTGAACTTTCTTCCCATTCTCCTCCTTTGGGATCAGCTTTTGGATGGTTCTCCCAGCCTCCTCCAATTTGCTCCCTATTTTCTTTCTCAGGCATTTTTCTCAATAAAAAATCCTCACACATTTAATCTCATCTTGATATCTTATTCTTGGAGGACCCAGCCTAACACATTAGTGATTAAATCAAATACTCAGGGAAAATGAAAAGGAACATTATCAGGAAGTACAAAATAAGAGGCAAAACAATACAGTTGGAGAGGTCACAAAAATGATATAAAGTACTTGATTCATGTAGGTAAAGGTAAGATGCGTAATGTGTATGAGTCAGTGAGCATTCTAAATGAGTGCAGTACAGAAGAATTGAAGATGGGTTTGAAGGGTTTATTGAAGTCAGATTATAGAGGACATCAAATATCATGCTAACGAATTTGACTTGCCTTTTCCCTCTGTATTCCTTCTCCTGAACATGTGGCAGCAGAGGGGCTTCAAAGGTTTGAGGCTGCTGGGCACCAGCTGGTGTTTCTCTTTTGGGTTCTTAGTACAGAGGCATGACTAGTATCCAGTTGAGTTCAGAAGCCCAAGTCCAAGAGGAAGTCTATGAAGGAGAACCTTAATACTAGCCTGGGATTTGGGATTCTGACACCTTGGTAGTCTCCTGGAGGGCTTAATTATTGCACACGTACGTGCAACAAAGACTGCTTTTGAGACTTAAGCCTTAGTTCTGTATCAAGAACAGGCTGATTGGCTTCTTTCTCTTCTTCCTTCTAGAAACTGGGTTACAATTAGCAGTGTATGGGCCAGAGTTGAAGAGTTTTGTTTGACAACACAGAGCAGGCTTTATTTGGCAATGATGGTGCTTAAATGAAACCAGAAATTTAACATCAAAATCTGAATGTATGACTGTTTTTGAATAACCAGTTTATTTGGCTAGATTTTCATTCCTCTTTGACTGCAAAGCTGGAGTTGAGTAACAACTACTCCATTTGGAGAGGACAAGGGCTCTTCAGTGTACCACGATGCCCACTTTACCTGGGAGTCTACCATCTGCTCCACGCTGTTAGTTGACATTCCCGTCTAGTGTTGGAAGCCTTTTGAGTGTGCGACCCCACCTACATTTCAGCCTTGCTTTCTAGATCTTGCCACACAAGTGTCAGAAAGCTGTACCAGCTCAGCCACATGGGCAGCATGTTTTTGCTTTCAGGCAATGGCTTTGTGTATACGAATTAAGACAGCTGAAATGCATTGGATCCCAGAGAACTTTGCTGTGAGATCCTTCTTGTCTGATCAAGACATAGAAAGGGTACCATGTTCTACTGAGCACCAAGAGGATTAAGTTGACAACAATGGCAACTGAGCGCGTCCGTGCGATTAGCATTAAGACCAATGGTTGCAGAGTCTTGCTGAGGGATAACCCAAGGCCTGCCCTCATCTAGAGGTGATGAGGAAGGTCAGTGTTTATTTGAGGATACATGTAATGGAAAGTATTGTACAATGTATCATAATGATTTTTTAAAAATTGAAGTACAGTTCATTTACAATATTTACAATATTGTGTTAGTTTCAAGTATAAAGTGATTCAGTTATATATATATATATATATATATATATATATATATATATATAGTGAGCTTTTTTTCTTTTTCATCTTCTCTTCCATTATAGGTTATTACAAGATAGTGAATATAGTTCCCCGTTCTGTACAATAAATCCTTGTTGCTTATCTATTTTACATAGAGTAGTTTGTGTCTCTTAATCCCGTACTCCCAGTTTGTCCCTCCCCGTCCGTCTCCCCTTTGGTAAACATAAGTTTGTTTTCTATGTCTGTGAGTCTGTTTCTGTTTTGTATATAGATTCATTTGTATTATTTTTAGATTCCACATATAAGTGATATTATATAGTCCTTGTCTTTCTATCTGACTTACTTCACTAAGCATAATATTCTCTAGGGCCATCCATGTTGCTACAAATGGCAATGTTTCATTCTTTTTATGGCTGAGTAATATTCCATTGTGTATATGTACCACATCTTTTTAAGCCAATCATCTGTTGATGGACACTTGGGTTGTTTCCATGTCTTGACTACTGTTATCATCATGTTGTATGAGGGTTCATCTTTGTTATATGAGTACTTGCATAATCTTCCTACAAAGGTCCAAAAGCATGTATCAGAAGGCCACAGGAGCCACTCCCTCTGTGTCCCGGGCCACAAGGCTTACATTTGATTTCTCTGGTCATTGCTCCTACCTTACAGCCCCATAGATGAGGAATCACATGCGTTTTCTGTAAAGTGCCAGATAATAAATATTTCTAGCTTTGTGGGCCAGATGATTTTTGTCACAACTATTCATCCTTGCCATGGGAGTGTGAAAGCAGCTATGGGCATTATGTCAACAAAGAGGGATGACTGTGTCGCAATAAAAGTTTATTTACAAAAACGGGATGGGTAAGATGTGGCTAGCAACTGTAACTTGCCAACCCTGCCATAAGGCATATGAAAAAAGGATACACTTGTTACAGCCTTCAAAGCCACAGCTAAATTCTCCAAGAATTTAGGGGCGTGTCGTGTCAGAACGCCAACCACCACTCTACATATTCCAGAGTTCCTCCTTCTCCGGTTAAAATGCAAGCTTCTCTATACTTCTACAGTCTGCTTCCTGGAAAATTCTGCTTTTCTCCTCAGCTCTCTCACTGAACTCTCCATCAGTTTTGTCCTTCCTGAGTCTCCATAATTTTTGGTTTTAACGAACCCCTGATTCTCCCCTGAGCACGCTGGCTCTGTAGCCTATGCAAGTGAATGCAACACCTGGAACATGGCCTCTCATTTCACTGACATGTTCATGTCCCCAGAACTCAACATCACTTCAGCTGTCCACTCGTCTTGCTACTCCCGTCACCACCTCCGACATTTCTATGCCCATTATTTCCAAATCTGTCGTCCTGACAAGAATTTCAACTTGCATGTCCTACTGCATGACTGATATCCATTCAGAGACCTAACAAACAGCTCAAACTTAAGATTGCCCACACTGAATTCTTTATTTCTGTCCTGAAACCTGTTTCTTCTTTGCCTTCCAGCCTTAGAAAATGACCCCACTTTACCCTCAGCTGCTTCAGTCCCAAGCTTGTATTCTTCTTTCTTACTTATTTCCCACATTTAAGCCATTAAAACACATTCCAGCTCTCCTCTTTTCATTATTAGCCTTTAGACTATTCCACTTTCATCTTTTCCCTGGATCCCTGGAATAATTGCCAACAACCTCATCTCCTGACTCTCACTATTCATCGTCTACACATAGCAGCCATAGTCAACTTCTAAAGCATAAAGCAGATCACCCCTCCTCTTTAATCTTCTGATTTAAAAAAGAGCAAACTCCTTCTCTTTTTTCTGTTAAGCTCTACCCAGTGTAGACTATATCACTTGGATTCCATTCTTAGCCTTTCCTCTCTGCTTACTCATCATAGTGTGGTGGCCTTCTCTCCACTCCAAGCTCATTCCTGTCTTAGTGCATCTGTGCTTGCTCTATCATCTTTCTGGGTGGTTCTTTCCCTACATGTATCAAAACTGAATGCTTCTTGTCATCCAGATTTCAACTTAAATGGTATCTCCCCAGACACCCTGACTTCCCGATAGGAAACAGCCATCCTGTCACTCTACATCATGTCACCATATTTTAATTTTCTCCATGGTATTTATCTCTGTCATGGCTGTTTTGTTCATGTACTGTTTTATGGCTCCTATTAATTTACCTTGCTAAGTTCAGACCACCTCTTCCTTTCCTCTTTCCTGCCCATTTCCCTGTTCTTCCTGTTCTTCAATACTTCTCTAGCTTACCATCACATTCTGTTCTCCCAGCAGCCCTCACTGTGTGCAGAAACTGGTAGGGGTGGTGTTGTGTCCCCACCTTCCGCTTCCAGTGGGTACTGTGAGAGTGTTACTGCTCCTGAGTCTTTCTGGCCTAAAAGCTTGTGGAGGGTAGACCTGTAGAGTTGGATCACTTTTTTCTTTGCTTACTCAATAACCTTAGTTCTTTATAATCATCTGATTGTTTTGCATACTCCCTGCACATCAGCCCCTTCTAGTTTTCTCTCCTTGGTTTTGGTGGTAAATTGTCTTGACTGTCATTTCAGCAACTATCCTACAGATAGCTCTGGCCTCTGTTCTTTTCATCACACCATCCTGGCAAGTCATCATTTCTAGATGAATCCAACTTCTGTGCCATTATTCTGCTCGATAAGACTTGCTGGAGAAAACTGAGAAGATTGGTACCATTATAAACTTAGAGTCATCACCTCACCTGGGCCCTCAGTACTGCCTGGTAATCTTTTTTTTTTTTTTTTTTTTTTTTGCATTACGCGGGCCTCTCACTGCTGTGGCCTCTCCTGTTGTGGAGCACAGGCTCCAGACACGCAGGCTCAGCGGCCACGGCTCACGGGCCCGGCCGCTCCGCGGCACGTGGGATCCTCCTGGACCGGGGCACGAACCCCTGTCCCCTGCATCGGCAGGCGGACTCTCAACCACTGCGCCACCCGGGAAGCCCTGCCTGGTAATCTTAATATATTTCCCAACCGGACTCATGCCCCTGTGCACCACGCAATTATTTCAAATATCCACCCCTTCACTCACAGCAAATGAGCTCACTAGCTACTCAACAGAAGAAAAAAAAAAAAAGTCCTGAGAGGTGCTCCCTCAACTTTCCACCACCAAACATGCAAACCTTTCTTCCTTCCTTCCCTCCTGTCGCACTGGCAGAGGTGCTCCTCTCTTGAATAAGGCTGTGTCCTCTCTTGTCACTTTGGAGACGATTCTTTCCTCCTTACCAGGATCTGGCACTGTTCAGTTATTTTCTACTCCGTACCTGATGCTTCTGTCTCCTTCCTGGGTCTCCCTCACTCATTGTTCTGGCCGGGTTGAATTTCTCTCAGTTTCTGGCATCCAGCCACCTTTTGTCACTCACTCGTTTTTTCCTCCCTCTTCTGGAATTTTCAGCGCCTTCCTCTGGCTGCGACACTCCTTGTCCTCTATGCTGCCACTCCCACCACATCCTCTAGCTGATCTGTGTTCCTGTCAGAGTTCAGCTTAGGTGTCAGCTCTTCCAAGTGGCCTTTTCTCTCTGCAGTTTATATTAGGGCCTCTATTACTGCTTCCATCACATTTCAACCTTCCTCTTTCTTGGTACCATGATAGATATAATTTTCTGCTTGATACCTTTTTCCTCGATTCACTGAAAGCTCTAGGAGATAAGTGACAATAAGGGGTTTGTGAACCACTCTTTATTTGTACCTAATAAAGTGCCTGGCACAACCCTGGCCTTCACTCATGGATACGTGTTGAACGAATGAATGAATCGAACAAGGAGAAGAGGACAAGGAAGAGAAGTAGGGGTAGAGGAGGAGGAAGGAGGAAGAAGAAAGGACAATGAAGGAAGAAGGCCGGCCCAATGAAAAGCACACCCTAAAGCCTGGAGTGGCCTTGGCTAAGGTATTTATTTCATGCCTCCCTTCACTAGGTTGCCCCATGGCTCCCAATAGATGGGAGGCCCCTTCCCATCAGGAAGGTGCTCCAGACGCACTCACTGTGTTATCTATAATGCTTGGGTAACAAGCATTCTGATGAAGCTCATCAAAGATGGAGTAACTCCATGCAGCCCCCAAACCACTGGCTTTTCCAGCCTGATGTGTCTCATACTCCATTTCCTAGTGTTGCTGTTGCCCAACGAGTCTGATGTTGATCACACCTCCTTGAGGGTGGATCTGGGCGCAAGGTGCTCCTCATACTGGCCACAATATACCCCTTACGATGAAGTTTTAGGTGGACTTTGGCTTGGATTGGAGAGATTAGAGTTTGAGGGCTGTAGTCTGGGGCAGCAGTTAGGAAGGTACTGCAGTGGATGAACAAAGTGATAAGGATCTAAATTAAAGTGGTGAGAACTCTGACTTTACATGATTAGATCATGAGTATACTATTAAATATTAACATACAGCTTAAAAACACTAAAAACAGAGGACTAATTCAAACAGGTGTGTTCTTATGTGTTTCCACAGAGTGATAGGCTGAGAAATTGGTAAAAATTTTTTTTAAAAAGCTAATTTGAAGATATCAAATTGGGCTAGTGAATAGCAATAACATCACTTTAAGCAAAGGAGAACATATTAAAAATATAAGTTTGCTATTTTAATTAGTAACAAGTTAAAAGAAAAAAGAAAAGAAAAATTTTAAATCCTTAAGAATTCAATTATAGAAACCTCTTAGATAAAATGCTATACGAATTTGATTTTCTTTTTATCATCTTTACCGTGTCACATAAAGAGTACCAGATGACATAAACAGATGGACTTGTCTTATATGTTACAGCTTAAAGCCTTCTCTAGCATTTCTGGGCCATATTCTTAAACATAGGATATGGTAGAACTAACTTGCATCTGCTTACAATCTTTGAGAACTTCTGTTAAGATTTATTTTAGTAAGTTATAATATGGCAAGGCTTTTTAAAACTATGGACAATATTATGTCCACTTTAGAAATAAGGTCTGAAATATATTTTAATACTTCTAAGTAACTATAAGTTTGCAAAACGAAACATGCCTTTACTCAAGTTTTCGTGTTGGTGAGCATTCTTAAGGAAATCATTGTTTTTCGAGGATAGTTTCAATTCATGAAGGAAATGGGAGAAAGACATGGAAGGATTCTTGTTCTATTTAATAAGTTCTGCAGATTTTTATACTTTTCAAAGCATTTTAGGATTACCAATTTCATTCTTTACCTATGTTTTGCTATTTTGATAAGTAGGATGGTTATCAGCTGAGCAAAAAAGCAAGCTACTTTGTCCCCATTAACATTAGGAACTTTGAGAAAAGAATTTAGCCATGTCCACTCTACTTGTCAAGAGTTTGTCTGATTTTAGTCAATGTAACCCTTGAATGTTGTACCCACATCTATAAACTGACAGGAAATGTCACACAGGGTCTCAAGGAGTTCTTAATTAACATTAATTAAAAGAATAGGCTCATATTTAAATAGTTATTATTTGGGTTATTGAAGAAAAAATTCAAACTTCATGAAATTCACATCTAGTACAATTAATTTTTATAGAAAATTATTTATTGTCATAAGGCATTTAATAACTTGATTTTGAGTTGTGTAAACAGCAGGAAGAGACATGCTTTCTGAGATAATAGTCATAGCTTTCAGATTCTGATTACTTGCTGACTACTTCATGATGTTAGAATAAATTTAACAACTTTTAAAAAAACGTTTAAAAAACTAAATTTAAACGCTGGAAACTGTAAGCCTCAAAGAAGCTCCAGGTCAGGTAGTTATATACAGAAAAACATACATTCACTTTTCAAGCAAGTGTATGTAAAAGACTGTCTTTTAAGTAGGAATCATTGAGTAAGGACAGCTCCCTGAGTTACGTCCCTAACGTAGAGCCTAAAGGATATACCTATTCGCCATTCCTATAATCAACAGCTGCAGATGTTTAGAAATGGGTCTGAGAGAAAAAGTACAAGTTGATGAGTCAAATGAAAAATGATAATTTAGAAGCTAAAAAGTTGGCATTTCTCAACCAAGAATAGAAAAGAGAGGTTGAGATATGAAAAGCATACATTCTTTTATTTTTTATTATTGGAATATAATTGCTTTACAATGTTGTGTTAGTTTCTACTGTACAACGAAGTGAATCAGCTAAACGTATACATATATCCCCTCCCTCTTGGACCTTCCTCCCCCCGGCCCCATCATTCATGTGTATTAAATGTTTTTGGTTTCTAGTAGCTAAGGGTAGAAACCAGCCTGTGATACTCACGGGCATCCCTACTTATATTCCACACCAGTGTGCTTACTTTCAGCTCCTAATGATAGGGCTGAAGCCCTAGAATTCAGTAGTGCCATCAGATTAACAATGTCACCCAAGGAATCCATTCATGACAACCTCTGTTTCTCTGCAGCGAAACCCCCTTATTCTGAATTCCTTCGAAGCACCTTTCCTCTTGGTGGGGTGCTCGGTTCTGAAATATTCAGTTCACAATGGAAAAAGATAAAAAAAACTTTGACAGTCTCCATTTTATTCAGGACAAAGAAATGAACGTGAATGTCTCTCAACTTTGTGATAGGTGACCTTTGTTGTCTTGACAGGAAAATGTAAAACCACCCATTTTTATATTTGGCTTAATAAGATACGTGAGGTAGCGATGTTCAATAGCCAAAACTGACTGGTGATTTTCTTCCTAGTTGACCCATTAAAACTGGCTGAAGATAATGAATTCATCCATCACTTATGACGAAGTGTACTGTCCCCTGCATGCACTCAGGATAATAGCATTTTAGAATGAAGGGTATTAAAATCAGCAGATAAATCTAACATTACTGGGGAAAGTCATTTCATGATGATCATTCAGAGGTCATCATTATGCACATTCATACCAGTTTCCAACGGGTTGAGGCCCAAAATGGGAGAAGAAGAGGGCAGGAAAGAAGCAATTTCTTTCAAGTGACATCGGTATTTTTCAGCTACTAGTTTGCCCAGCCCTTTTTATGGAAAAAAAGAGAGAGAGAGCAATTAGAGTGTTTCCCACTTCCGGTCCTGTAGATTTTTTCCTGCTTTTCACAAAGTTGAACTTTAATATATCTGATTAATATTAAGCTACATGAAGGAATAATCTTCATACAGAATAAGACTGAAGCCTGCTGAAGAGCAGAGGGTTTATGCAGTTCCAGGAGAGGCTGTCTAGTGTAAGCTGAGGACTTCTTCAGCTTCCTCCTGGCCTCCACCATTTACTGCCTGCATCAAGTTTGCACAAGTTATTTATTTATTCTCTGCCTTCGTTTTCTCAACCATAAATGGGGATAATAGTATTAGCTACCTGGTGAGTTTGAGGTGAAAATTAAATGTATCTACATACATGAAATATTTGTCATAGTGTCTGGCACAGATAAGTCCTCAACAAAGGTTATTCATGGCATTATTATTATTACTATTTTTCTGTTCTGACTAGAAATGTGAAAAAATAAAAGGTGCTTAGTAGATGTATTTTGTGTGTTGACTTTTCTTGTTTTTCTTTGTTTCTCAACTAACTGCTGTAGAATACTCTCTAAACCAGCTTGCATTTTTCTCTTATTGGGTTTTATAGCCCTCTTAATCAGAACTACCCTTGTTTAATCAAACCAACGCATACACTTTAGAAAACTTGGGATCTGCAAGATGAAATATTGGAGTTAGCATATAGTGGGGGCAGGGGAAGGGGAGGGGCAAGAAGTCTGGAATTGTCAGAAACCTCTGGAATATGGATGGTCTGATTTATGGTGCCTCCATGATGGGAGATCATAAAAAGACAGGACCCCAAGTGTCACTCACCTGAAACCTCTGTCTACTGTTCATTATGAGTGACTCCTGTTACGGTAAAGGACCATGGTGAAGGGAAGTGGATGTGGGAGAAGATACTGCAACCAGTTTATAACACAGGAAATTCCTCTCTGTGAAGTAGATTTCGGGCAGGACACCTGGTTGCAACTTTGGTTAAAGAATACCAAGCAAATTAAGCAAACTGGCTCCTATGGAGCCCGAAAAGCCATCCCAAAGCCCGTAAGATAGGCCAAATTCCCCTAATCTGTTTTCTCTTTACCCTGGGACCCTTTAGGAGCTGAGGCAGGGTCCTCTTTCCTGATATGCCTGTAGGGAATATATTCATTTTTCTCATCATCAGCTTTAGAAACCATAACTGACCACTGTATACGTGGGAGACATGCTGATAGAAAGTTTTGCTTATTTGCAGCCTATCTTTATCAAGAAACATGTATTTAATGGTTAAATAGTTAATGTGGTTAGAGCCTGGGATGACTAATACAAGTAAGACATAATCCTTGCCCTCAGGGATCTCACAGTCTAATGAGGGAGGAAGACCCTATGATATCATGATGCTAGTTGGCAACTTAAGCATAAACATTGCTCTAGAAACTGAGAGGAGGTAGAAGCCAGTTGCCCAAATAATCCACTGCTGCTGACTAATTTTGTTTAGCCTCAACTTAAATTCATTCATTTAAATAAAGCTCATTTAAAGAGACAGATGGTCTCAAAAACGAAAATTTCCCTAGACTGTTTCCCCCAGTTAACATATCTTGATAGAACTGAATAAAAATGGGGCTTCCTTAGGCTTTAATGTTTCTTACGTTGTAGCACCAAAGGAGGTGCTCCTATTTCAGCAAGGACTTCTCCCTTCTAGGCATTCTTGGTCTCCATGTTTGCATTTTGATTCTTTTAATATTTATAGGACAGCCATAAGGTACTCTGCACGGTCACCAGTTATATAAATGTTGTTCAGTTTCACTCTTAAAAAGCAATGTTGGAGCATTCCACAGAGATAAGTATATATTGGTGGAATTATATATCAGAAGAAATCATTTAAATTCATTACTCACTGTGCCCCTGAGCTATAATCCTATTGTATAGAAAGCACAACTAAGAAACCCCCCCCTCCAATGCTGTAACTTGGGTTTAGAATCCAAGACAATTAGTGCACTGATGTAAATTCTATATTTCACAAGAAAGATTATTATCACTTATCACAGTAAATTGAAATGTAAACAACAGGGAAAATGTGCTGTTAAGTGTTTTGACCTGATGGCTAATTTAATTACATGCTGCAAGCCTTGTGGACCATTTCTACTAAATTACAAGTTTGAATATTTTTAACAATTGCAAAATTTTGGTTGCACTGTAACACATAAAGGTCTAACAGAAATTTGACGTCATTTAATATAAGTATCTATTCCTCATTTCTTCTGGATACACTTAGACTTATGCCTCCTTCTCGATCACCTATTGTCTTTTCTTCCCACACCATCCCTAGAATGGGTTTGGTGTCCCCAACTTAAAAGTTCATTCTCAGTTCTGTAAATCATCTCTTTTTTTGTAGTAAAATACACATAACATAAAATTCACTACTTTAGCCATTTTAAAATGTACAGCCCAATGGCATTAGTTCTAGAACTCGATCATCACCCCAAAAGGAAACCTCATATCCGTGAAGCAGTCACCCCTCACTCCCTGCTTCCCCTGGCAACTGTTAATATATTTCTGTCTGTATGCGTTGGTCTTTTCTGGATTGGGTAGCTACTCCTGATGACCAGTACTGTCCAGCACACAAACACTCCAGGTCAGCCTGGAGTACCGACCTTATTCTTATTTGGAGAAACTCTCAAAAATTTCACCTCTTGGGGCTTCCCTGGTGGCGCAGTGGTTGAGAGTCCACCTGCCGATGCAGGGGACACGAATTCGTGCCCCGGTCCAGGAGGATCCCACATGCCGTGGAGCGGCTGGGCCCATGAGCCATGGCCGCTGAGCCTAGGCGTCCGGAGCCTGTGCTTCGCAACGGGAGAGGCCACAACAGTGAGAGGCCTGCATACCACAAAAAAAAAAAAAAATTTCACCTCTTGCCAGTTTTTTATGCATGTCCCAATACTTACCTGTGGGGATACTGATAGCCTGGATTTTAACTCTGTTTTGCCTTTTCACAAACATTTTGTTATACGGGACATCCAACATGTTAAGTAGGTCATCTGTAGCTATCGGTGGATGAATGTGAAGATCATGGGATGGTACAGTTAGTAATTACTTCAGAGGAAGAGCGCTACTACCTGGGGTTTACTTTACACAGTGATTCTGGAAGTCAGCAAATGTTTATTGAATAGTAAGTGCAGGGTGCTGGGAGTGTATTAAGGTAACATTTTTAGAGATCATGTGGGTGGCTTCACAAAGCACTCAATCCCTCCAGCAGTTAAGGAAGAATACTGTCTCTTCAGCTTCTTCACCAAAGAGGAGGCCAAATAATGTACTGGACTCTTTGGATATTGGATCTCACTTGGATATTCTACTTGTTCTTTTGTATCAGCTACACTGCAAAGGGGCATCCTTTGAGTAGGGCTGGAATCAACAGGAATCTTTGCAAGTTGTGCACAAAACTTTGACTGATGACAGTCTATGTAAATGATGATTTTTCCTATTGACATCCCTGGCAAAAGGGAGGCAGCCTCCACCTGGAGGTGGCCCTTGGAGCTTTGGAATTATCCACCTAACCTTGTTACCGAGTACACTGCTTAGAGAATGCAAAGCCGTTTGCTACTAAGATCTTTTGGAAACTGAACGTCTAACCCATGTATGCCTTATAACTCTCCAGCCTGATGTGCCCATTTTATGGTGGGCTCACTGGGACTCAATCTCTAATGAGCTGGAAAGGGCAGCTGTCACTTAGAGGGACACTTTATCCTCCATTTAGCCACCTGAAGCAAAGCCACTGGCTCAAGGAGGACTTCAGTTCTCTGAGGATCCCCTAAATACCTGTGCTTAGTTCATGGGATGGTTCAGCTAATCTGAAACTTGATGGTGTCCCTGGGCTGCTGCAGCTGTTCAACCTCAATGCCAGCAATGCAGAGTCGGACATGGATGTGATCACTCTAGTCAATGGACAGAACTCAAGGTCGTTCTTATAGCCCTGGTCGACACTCTCCTTGATGAACTTCATTACATTTTTACTGACTCTTGGCTGCTTAGTTTGCCATGGGGAAAACTATAGACAGATTGAAGATACTCCTCTGTGGGGCCATGAGTAGAAGATGCAAATCATGGCTGGTGATGACTCACTGAGTCACTTATGTAGATATCTACTTTAGGAGTGTGTTCCCATGAAGTCGTCTGCCATCAAGCTGCTGATGGAGCCTGCGCTGCCCTGAGTGACGGCATCATTGCCTGTATCCATCTTCACACCAGACCTCACAACACAATGACCACGATAGGCTGGACACAGTGGAGGACTCCATGTTTCTGATGCAGAGGCTACCACTGCATGATGGACTTATGACTCCTGCCAAAGGCTGATGGGGAAGCCACTGTACATGGGATCTGGTTCCTGCCTACTCCTGAGAGACTATCAGACTTACGACCCCCTTCTTGGGGCTATTAGTGTATCCTGATCACTGCTGACACTTTCCAGGTTGTGAAGTTGTTGCAGTTTGACCAGCCAACTCTGGCCACACTACTGTAGCCCTTGAACTAGTCTATATCATATTTTTGCCTTTCTAGACCCCTTATACTCTGACAAAGGAGAGGCTCTATCACAGAAGCCATAGGATAATGGGCTGTTAGTCAAGCCATTTGAGAGATTTTCCATGCTCCAGGCCATCCACTGCCTTCTGGTATTTCGAGTATTGGAATGACTGCCTCAAAAATTAACTCAAAAACATGTTTGACTCTACTTCCCTCACCTCCCCCCTGATCCACACACCTTAGTAAAGAAGTTTGATTATGGAATGCACCATCTTTGGAAAGGGATTATCTCCTCTCAGCTGTTTCCTGGTTATGATTAAGGTGGAAAGTGTCAAGTAGGACAGTTATACAGGCCTATTTTGAAAATTCTGGATCCTGTCCTGACCATACCGGGTATGATACTTCTTTCTTCTCCTTAATGCCATCTCCACTCTAGTCTGGTCTATACACTCTTTGAGGGCAGCCTAGCCTAGGAGAATCAAACTTTACTTGGTTCAGTCACTTGGATTATCTTGTTGGATTGACATGGTCAAAGATCATATGGATAGTGACCACTTGGCTGAATACATTAATCACTGAATTTCCCCAAAATAGTCCACATAGGCTATAATGGGGAATATAACAGTTCTCTCTAAGATTTATGAAAAAACCTTTGTACCACTTCTGCCTGACCCTTCTTGATGAAAGTTCTGGATGCAGGAAGAGGATGGTTGGGAAAAAAAGATGAAGTTATAGCTACTGGAATAGGACACACTGCCTTTTGGGGGGGCATGGAGGGTGGGTAAAAGGAGAGCAGCAACCTGGGGAGGGAACACTGTAGACCCTGGGGGTTACAGGGTAAAGAGGGACATTATTGATCTCTGTCTTTCAGAATTAACCCCAGAGCTTTCCTCACCCAGGATAACATTATGGTGTGTTTCTCCCAAACTGTTGTGAGTACCTTGAAATAAACTAATTGCTGGGTCTTCCGTCTCTTGCCACATGACTCTGACCATAATTTGATCTCTATTCCCCAAAACTTTACCTAGGATTCTATTAGAAGCATCAAAGATGGCCCAAGATCCTGAACTTCCCATGCAAAACACCTGTCATTACCTCAAGACATCTTTTCAAGCCCTGTTCCTGTAGCCATTAAGGTGGCATGGAAAAACAGGCAGGTTGGACTAATAGCCCTAAGGCAGCTCTATGGACTGAATGCTGGTGTCTAATCAAAATTCATGTGTTGAAGCTCTAATTCCCAATGTGATGGTATTTAGAGATGGGGCTTCAGGGAGGTAATTAGGTCATGAGAGTGGCAACCTCATGAATGGAATTAGTGCCCTTATAAGAAGACACAAGAGAGAGATAATCTCTTTCTCTACCGTGTGAGGACACAGCTAAGAGACTGCTGTCTGCAAACTAGGAAGAGGGCTTTCATCAGAATCCTGATCTCAGATTGCCCAGACTCCAGAACTGTGAGGAACGCATTTCTGTTGTTTAAGCCACTCAGTCTATGGTATTTTATTAAGGCAGCCTGAACTGACTAAGATAGACAGTATCTCCAAAAATAATAGATTCAATTATTTAAATTGAACTGGGAACACTGAGGCTTACCAGCCACCAGAGAGGTCATGTAGGAAGCA
This sequence comes from Mesoplodon mirus, assembly GCF_964341445.2. NCBI lineage: Eukaryota > Metazoa > Chordata > Mammalia > Artiodactyla > Ziphiidae > Mesoplodon > Mesoplodon mirus. The sequence goes on along the minus strand of NC_138993.1, from coordinate 60,618,837 downwards.
TCGTTACCTGTGTCCCCTGATTGATGTTGGTCCCAGTTGGGGACCCCAATAATTGATTTGGTCCCGGCCTCTGTGGGATTCATTATTGTGGCTGACAAAATGGTGTACTAAAGAGAAAATTCTCCAGGAGACAAGATAGTACAGAAATGAGAAAATGTTGGGAGACAACTCTCCATAGGTTTTTTCCCCTTTCTGCCTATTTTGTGACTAGAAGGACTAACTGCCTTTGCTCTGGATGATCTCTTAAAGGATGTTTGTAGAGCAAAGAGCCTTGAAAGATGGAGATATTGTCTTTCTCTGGAGCAAAGGGCAGTTCTTCCTCCTGCCTATTACAAAAGATTTGGAATCCCTAAACTCACTGTGCTTCCATTTGTAATGCAATCCCCTTGATGTGCAATTGTCACCTGGTCCTCTTTGCATTATCTTACAGAATTGAGATTTAGGAGCCAGCATAAGAAAATTTAAACTCTGACTACTGCTCTTTATGTGAGTAATAAATTGCTTTGTCTCTGATCCAGGAGTGTTTTGTTTTTTGCCAGCGTTCATGAAACTGGCAGGATCTCTTGTTAGCTTGCAAGAAGGGTAAAAATTTCAGATTCTTCATGGTTCCTGACAAGCATAGCCTGGAATTGGGTCTAAGCTGTGTTGTGGATAGCGAAGTGGTTTGTGAAAACAAAATTTTCAAGGACTGAAACCAGATCCACCAGCCAGAACTGCTAATGGAAATGTAGATCATGCCAATATGCTTTGAGGAATCAGAAGAGTGAATCTGAGGTTCTGACTGGTTTTGCTTAAAATGTGTGAATTTTTGGTGGGCTAATGAAGTGATTTTCTATTTTAGCTAAATTGATTGAATAATCTGAACCCATGGTCATATTATTGCTTAACTTCACAGAGTTGACACTCTAAATTTTTCTTGGTTATCGCAACAAAGCAAGACTCTCTGCTCATTCCTAGATACTTGGACAAGTAACTACAACACAGTTCTTATAATAAAAGCCAAGAAAAAAGCATAGTCTTACAAACTGGGTTACAGTTTTGAAACTGAAGAAAGGTCGAGACTAGATCCCCCATTATCAGAAAGGCGGCACCATTGTAACAGAATAAATTGATTTGGGAAATAATGCTGAAAGCCAGTGAGAGTCATGGGGCACTGGGTCTGGGTCTGGGTGACTAAAAAGATGATTCAGGGTACAAATGGGGAGTTTAGGGTCAAAGAAAAGACAACACTTCATGGTGAATAGTTAATAGAGAGAGTGACATAAAACTAAAACCCACCCTCTGTAGAAGCCAGACGGCCTACCTGTATCTTGTCCAGCTCCTGCTGGAGGGAAACTGGAGTGTGGCTAAATCTGAAGATGTGATGACTTAGAGCTGGAGGTGGGATGTGTTCTGCAATCAGTGGCCTGTGCAACTGCCAGGAAAGTCAGGGCGAAGGGAAAGGAGGCAGGAAGCTCTGTGTCCTGGAGTTTACTGTCTGTGAGAATGATGCGCCCTTAAGGGGCTGAGGGAGCGGGAAATGGGAAACTGCTCCGGGAACCAGGAATGATCGCCTAAAGGGGGTCAAGATAGTGCCATCAGCGTGCTTAATTTGCCTTCATAATGTTTCTCCTAGAGCTTCCAGCAGGCATAGTTAGAAGACTCATCTCCTCATGCAAGGGACAGACACTTATTGTTATTATTGTTGTTTCCTTTATTATTACAGGAACATTTATGATTACGTCATGGTAAAATATATATTTGAACCAGCAATTAATGAAACTCTCTCATCTTATTACTTTATTGTGTTTAAAGTGACATAAATTAGTTTTATTTCTATTTAGCTCCGATGAATAAATTTGGATGCTTTCCTTCAGTAGCAATATTACTTTTAGTATTTTCTACCCAAAGATGGGAGAAAAGATCACTTTGGAAGAATGGGCCTAACTAAATATATAGTTTTATTTTCAAAGTCTACAATATGCATTTGCATTATCAAAATATGAATAGATATAAAACATGGTTGTAACTTCCTAAATTATACCAACCTGGGGTAGCGAGACAAAGATAAAATGTGGGTAAATTCACAGTGGGCTTCCTGAGTTCAAACCTTCAATTTTATAACTGTACTTATTTTGGTTTGCATACTTTATTATTCTTTTTATTTTGGAGGTGGGGGAAAAAGAGATTATTCAGGGAAGGGTAACAAATACTGAATCAAACTCAAACTGAGAGTTGATTATAGAAGAGCAGGGATCAGGGGTCCTGTCACCAGATTAAAGGCCTAAATGGGTCTTGGTTCTTCCCACTTTCATGTCTCCGTGATTCACACCTTACACATGCTTTGTGCCTCCAACAAGGTTACATCTCAAATACAATGTGATAATCTGCAAATGACTTATCATCCCTTAAAATTTTCAAATAAAATGACTCTCAGTCATTGCAACAATGACTTCCTTCCCTTCCTTATGGTTCCTCTATCACAGTAATGTCAAGACCCAAAGATCTGCAAAAAGAGTCAGTTTCCATGACTGCTACAAATGAAGAGGGGAAAAAAAATCAGAAAAAAACCCCCAAAACCAAAACCAGGAAAACTGGCTTAGTTGTCCAAGATCAAGGCTAAAGAGTTCTTTTCTCTAATTTAGATATCACTGCCTTATTTGATAAACTCCTCACAAGGCAGTGAAACAAAGGCAGCATGGGTACGTGAACAGGGTGATCAAGCAGCATCACTGCCTTATTTGATAAACTCCTCACAAGGCAGTGAAACAAAGGCAGCATGGGCACGTGGAACAGGGCAATCAAGCAGCACCAGGAGGCAGAATTGCTGGCCACCAGCCTGGTGCCAGTTGGGATAGTGGGGTTAGAGGTCTCCCTGCACACAGCATCTCCTCAAGTTAGGAAAAGACCACAGATTGGACACTGAGCTTTCTCTTCTTAGATTCTGAGCATTGTTTTCTCTTTAATAACCTTGTATGGAGTTATAAATATGCCTTCGGGGTAATGCTTAGCATGAGAGAATGAGATAAGAGTCTCAAGGCTGCTGTGGTCACTGAGGGAAAATAGGAAAATTATTCCCATAGTAAGAGGAACATTTTTGCCTCCAGCTCACTTACTGCCTTATTTGTTGGGTTACCTTGTTTGTATTCCTTAAGTAATTATTAGCTAACATCTTAATAAAGATCATTAGAAAAGGGGGTATGATAATTAAAGGGGGAAGAGAAGGGTTTCAGTACAAACGTGGTCTACTTCTCAGTTTTGCCCAAGGTGGGATCAGCGCCAAGGACTGGAGAGAGTCTTTGGCTCCTTCCCACCGCCAGTTCTCCGCTGTCACATCTTGTGCACACTCTGTGCCCCCAACAGTGTCTCCGCTGTCACATCTTGTGCACACTCTGTGCCCCCAATGGTGATACATCTCAGGCACAGGGCTGTACAGCCCAAGCCTCCTATGGAGCTTATATTTTCATGCCAGGAACTTTCTGCTTTCTATGAAAGTAGTTCTTTGGGTGAACACTCTGTCTATTCCGTTCCCTAAATTCTTGCTCTCAACTGAAAAACTGCTTTGAATGCTACAGAAAACCTACATAGAGAACAGAACTGGGAGAAGAACAGAGACAGTAGCCATCTGTTGATTTGGCTGTCCTAATGCAAATTGGAAAAGCTTCCTTTTTTCTTCTTGAAAAAGATTTGTTTCATTCTGAAATTATATAAATGCATAAACTAGTTAAAAAGCCCGATGTTAAACTAATAATTTCTATCCCCGAACTTATAAAGTGATGTGATTGACTTTACTCGCCTTCTAGCATATAAAACTCCAAATAGATATTTTCAAAATTAGAATACATCATAGGAAGCTTTATTCTTATTCAAATGATACTATCATTTTCTGAAAATTTTAAGATATACACTTTTGCAATTGGCTTCAGAAATGAATTACAACCAGACCAAAAATTACTTTCACTATATAGCATATTTTCTTGCCTCTTTTTCAACTTTTCATACCGCAAAAAACAAACAAACAAACAAAACTATTGGGATTGATGGATATTAACTTTGGATGTTAGAAGAACCCCCTGAGTTTTTGTTTATTTGCTTGTTTATTGCTGTGAGATTGCTTGCCACTTGCTTTGAACCATCTCCTTATTCTCCTATAAAGATGCCAAAGCCAGGAGCTTGGCAGAAAGGCAGTCAGCTGTTGTTACGAGATTCTTAACTGAAAAAATAGACTCATGTTCCTCCTCTAACATCTCTGCAGCTATTTTGAAAATAAATTTCTAGGTTATTTTTGTAAGTGGATGGCGTACAACTCTCATAACCACATTAGTTACGGATTTGGAATCTTTAGTAAGAAGCTCTCAAGAATTTGAAAACAAAATCAGAAGTGGGCCCTCATAATGAAATTGTTACCAATAGTCAATATATGACAGAAGATAGCCAGCTGAAGAAATAACACACTGAAGTACAAAGAATGCTATTAACCCATTTTAAGAAGGCATTTGTAAATGTATTAATAATAAAAATTATGTTCTTGTTTTTGTTTTAATATTTAAACCCTAGCAAGATGATCACAGGGGTTGAATGCAGTGGGTCCCAATGCCAGTCTATGGATAAGCTGCATCAGAATGACCTGGGGAATTTTAAAATTGTTATCATTTAAAATGTTTGACGTAGTCTCTACAGACTATTAATTTAGAGCTATTGAATCAAAATTTCAGAGACCAAGGAATCCTTGAATTTAAAGACTATTCCAGGTCATTCTGATGCAGCTGGGCTACAGACTGCATTTGAGACCTCCTGGTGCAAAGGAGGGTATCCTTAACACTGGTCTCAGAGAAACTACAGAGTAGAATAGACTTTGAGAGCAGAGAGGAACAACACACAATCCCTGCTTTCCAGAGCTCTGGGTAAGGGAACAGGGGTTGGTGTTGGGGGCCACCGAGAACGAATGCTGTGCAGGCACCAAACAGAGAGGAACCTGGACATTTCTGGAGAGTCCAGAATGGACTTTCACAAGTGATGTTTGAACTGAGTATTATGGGATGTTAGATTAAGCAGGTGAATGGAAGATACAGGAGAGACACTTGGTGTGCAGAAGCTCTGGTCTGTGAGAAAGCATGTGCTTGGCAAACTCTGAGTACTTCTTATGGAGGGAAGTGGGGGAAGCTGAGAACACTGAGGGGGCAGGGACCAGATTTGAAGAGCATCATATGTCATACTAAGGAGCTTTTATTTTATTCGGCATGAAGTGGGTGTCATTGAATGATCTCACACAGAGAAGCGACAAGATCAATTTAGCATTTTCACGTGCCATTCTGAGGGCAGTGTGGGGGGTAAGGGGAGCTGAGTGAGGTGAGAGCCAGAGCAGTTAGGGGGCCATCGCAATAGCCCCAGTGAGAAAAGAGGGTCTGTGGCAGCATGAGAAGAGAAGAGGGAATATCCTGAGCAAGTCATGAGCACTCCTTACGGACACAGGAATTACTTCTGCCAAAGCATCCCAGTAACGCAGGGAAGCAATGCTGTGACCTTTGAGGTTATAGTCACTGGGCCCTGAGCACCCCACCATAGCACCACATTTCTCTGAATTGTTAGAAAACATCTTTTAAAAACATGCTCATTTTGCATTCCACATACTTTATGCATTTATTTTCATAAAATGTGATGTGTTATATTATTTGTTATGATGAAGATGACAAGGGGAGAAGGGTATTCCAGGAAGATTCATTATGTTTATTCTGTGCCTTCATATATTACCTGGTGTGATGTCACTGTCCATGGATGTCCTCATATTCCTGTTTGAAAATCACAGAAGGGGACAGGCGTTAAAAAGGCAGAATTAGAGGAAACCATAAACAAGATGAAAAGACAACCCTCAGAATGGGAGAAAATATTTGCCAATGAAGCAACTGACAAAGGATTAATCTCCAAAATTTACAAGCAGCTCATGCAGCTCAATATCAAAGAAATAAACAACCCAATCCAAAAATGGGCAGAAGACCTAAATAGACATTTCTCCAGAGAAGATATACAGATGGACAACAAACACATGAAAAGATGCTCAACATCACTAATTATTAGAGAAATGCAAATCAAAACTACAATGAGGTATTACACTGGTCAGAATGGCCATCATCAAAAAATCTATAAACGATAAATGCTGGAGAGAGTGTGGAGAAAAGGGAACCCTCCTGCACTGTTGGTGGGAATGTAAATTGATACAGCCACTATGGAGAACAGTATGGAAGTTCCTTAAAAAACTAAAAATAGAACTACCATACGACCCAGCAATCCCACTACTGGACATATACCCTGAGAAAACCATAATTCAAAAAGAGTCATGTACCAAAATGTTCATTGCAGCTCTATTTACAATAGCCAGGACATGGAAGCAACCTAAGTGTCCATTGACAGATGAATGGATAAAGAAGATGTGGCACATATGTACAATGGAATATTAGTCAGCCATAAAAAGAAATGAAATTGAGTTACTTGTAGTGAGGTGGATGGACCTAGTGAAGTAAATCAGAAAGAGAAAAACAAATACCATATGCTAACACATATATATATAGAATCTAAAAAAAAAGTGGTTATGAAGAACCTAGGGTCAGGACAGGAATAAAGACACAGATGTAGAGAATGGACTTGAGGACACAGGGAGGGGAGGGGGAAGGGTAAGCTTGACGAAGTGAGAGAGTGGCATGGACTTATATATACTACCAAATGCAAAATAGATAGCTAGTGGGAAGGAGCTGCATAGCACAGGGAGATCAGCTCGGTGCTTTGTGACCACCTAGAGGGGTGGGATAGGGAGGGTGGGAGGAAGATGCAAGAGGGAGGAGATATGGGGATATATGTATATGTATAGCTGATTCACTTTGTTATAAAGCAGAAACCAACACACCATTGTAAAGCAATTATACTCTAATAAAGATTTGTTTTAAAGGCAGAATTAGAGAATTTGGGTGTGGGAACTGGGGGGATGGAAGTGTAGGACAATTCCCAAGTTTCTGACCTGGGCCCCTGCTTGGATGACGATGGCACTGATCCCTGCTGGGTGGTCAGGGGTGTGCAAAGAGTTCCCTTTCTTTAGGAGAAAGGGGGACAAGGAGGAACAAGTTTTTTCTGGAACAGTGAGGCAATAATGGTTCCATTTTGACATGTTGCTTTTGAGCTGCTTGTAGGCACCTGAGTGGAGGAGAAGATACACAGGTAGATCCACGGCTTTGAGCTCTGGAGAGACACTTGATTCAGAGATACACAGACATTAGTTGACAATAGTTATACTTTGAAGTCATCTTTACTGATACTAGAGATGGATTTAATATTTACTTCCTGGATAAGTCTAGTCCGGTAACCTCGCTAGTTTCCCAACTTAGTACTTAAAAAATTAAACAGTTCTTCTGCTTTGAGACAGTAGGGGTCAGAGGAGGTGACTACAGGGTTAATCGGAAGGGAAAATATTCCGCGTCCTTGGTTAAGTCAGGAGCAATTCTTAAGGACGCAATCCTCTACTATGTGTTTGCTATATTCAGTAAAAGATAGAATATGAAAAACGCAACAAAAGGTGATGATAGGAAACAAAATGACAAGAGGAAACGAAAGGAAATACAGGTCAAAAGCAGTAAGAGAAATAGGTGAAATAAACAATTTAAGAGAAAGTGCAAATGAAATAAAAGCAGACTAAACCAGAAACAAAAACTAATGTGAGCTATTTATTTTAATCAGAAAATTTTATTGTGACTTTTTTTTTTCCTTGCGGTACGCGGACCTCTCACTGTTGTGGCCTCTCCCGTTGTGGAGCACAGGCTCCGGTCGCGCAGGCTCAGCGACCATGGCTCACGGGCCCAGCCGCTCCGCGGCATGTGGGACCCTCTCGAACCGGGGCACGAACCCATGTCCCCTGCATCGGCAGGCGGACTCTCAACCACTGCGCCACCAGGGAAGCCCTATTGTGACTTTTTTATCCTAAAGAAATTTATTTCCAAAGAAAACACCCGAAAAACACACATAAGCAAAAAGAAAATTAAGCCATTCATAATTTAATCTTCCAGGAGATAAACATTGTTAACATTTTGGTTCATATTCTCCTAGGTTTTTTTTCTCTATACATGCCTCCCACCCACATGTTATAGGATGCATACCACACAAGTCTATAGTATATATATGCACATTTACAACAAATGTATACATGGTAAAATATATATATCTATGACCAAACAGTGTATATTACAGATATTCACATACACGTTAAATATAAACCATTTAAAATTCTAGCAGAGTAGAGGAAAAAAATTAATTAAAAGCAATATACACTAAGTAAAATAAGTTTTTTTAAACATCTTTATTGGAGTATAATTTCTTTACAATGTTGTGTTAGTTTCTGCTGTATAACAAAGTGAATCAGCTATATGTATACATATATTCCCATATCCCCTCCAAGTAAAATAAGTTTAAATTCCAAAGCTAACGCCCTTAGGGTGGTTAGGGCTCTTGAGTTAGGACCCCTTGAAATCTTCCCTGAGCCTCCCTCCTTAGAGTTATATTTCCCTGTAGGGGATCTTTAGCAGATGGCCTTTGAGCTGAGAGCAGAAGGGCAAAGGGCATGCCCTTTGCCCTCTCGGTGGGTCCCTGTATTCTCTTATGCAGCTGTTGGAGATGCTTATCAGCCTTCAAAGGTCGCCTGCAGGGAATCCCTGCTGGGTGCCTACTGGCGCATAGAAATCCCCTTTGTTGGGAGGGTCTCTCTGCCTCCAGAAGCCAAACTGACCAACCCGTGTTTAGCCCAGGACAGTATATAAAACCCTTTTAAATGCACCATCTCATCTGATCTTCACAATAATCCTGTGAGGCAGGTATAATTTTCTTGACCTTTTTTTTTTTTTTTTAGGGGATTAAGTCAGTTTGCTTAAGAACACAAATAGCTAATAAGAGGTGCAGCCAAAGCTCAAACCTACATCTCTGACTCCAAATCCTATGATCTTTGCTCTACGTTTACAGAGCCCCCTGCTTCTGAGTAAATAAAATCGAGATTCTGGATTTCCAAGGCTGAAAGCCACACTTGCACTAATGATGCGTCCACCTTGAGATTTTGAGTCTCCTTGGAGTGTTCTTTAGAAGAACTATGTGGATCTCAGTAAAAGCGCAATAAATATTTGTCGGGAAAGAAACATATTTTATACTTTGAGAGTCTTTGCAAAGTTTGAGTCCATCTTTCTTTGACGTTCGATTCAGAGGTATTTTATCTCTTTTAGATCTCAGAATCATGATCTTATGATTTTAATTAATGGGACAATACATTTTTTAAAAAAGGCTTTCCCAATGCAAACAGCAACTTACTAACTTAAATTGAAACAAAGTAAGCAATTGGGATAAGGGTGCAAATTTTGACACAGAAAGAGAAAATACCAGATACTGGGCAGCAAAAGGTGTGTGAGGAGAAGAGGAAGAAGCTTACAAAAGTGAGAATGAGGACATTTCTTTTATAATTTTCCCCAGGACTTCCCCCATCTACACCTGCTATTTTTGTACTTTCTTTATGAAATTATTATAGTGGAGTTGTTTAGCATGCTGTAGACCCATCAGACTATTTCACTTGCTCTCTTGCCTTCTACCAACCATCTATCAACTACCCTTTTCCTCAGTATATTAATGGGTATAGAAACAAGGCATTCGACCGAAGGAGTTTAAACGCAGAGATCAAATTCTCCAGGATAGTGCTTTTAAAATCTGTGATGCAGCTGAACCCATTCTTTAAACAAGCACTTGTATGGAAGCCCAATAAGTAAAACAAAAGCAGAGCTGGTGTCATGGGGGTGGGGGCAGTTGCCATCTCCTCAGGCCCTTGCAGCCTTTGTGGCAACCTCTGTTGAGGGGTCTAACTCCTAGGATTTGAAGCAGGTTGAATCCTGCAGTTTTATTCTCTATAATATAATGAAACAACAAGACAGAATATAGTCTATGTGTCTCACCTGGCTTCACTAAAAAGCAGAGCTTGGGGCAGTAAGGGATCTGGGTGTCACGTAAACTCAGTGCCATAAAAATGGGAAGTGGTAAAACCAACCTGTGTCTAGTAACATTTCTCTCTATTTTTCTTAGGAAGTGTTCATTGTGAACATAATTTCATGAAAGAATAGATGTTCTGTTATTTTCAGAATTTAAAGAATGGGATGAATAACTTTTTAAAAATACTGTAAATTGCATTGTATATCTTTGATTTGTGGTTTAGCTCCACCATCCATCATAATGTTAGGGGATAGAAGGAGGCTCTTGATCATCAATCTATCCTCCCGCTCTTGTCAGTGTTTGTGTCCTCAGATAAATATAATCTGTTTTTATTATTTATTTTTCTGAAAAGGTTTGAATACATTGAAATATAGAAGCTTTTATTTTATGCACACATTTTGTAGAATTGCATGGTTTTGGAACTTCTTGTGGTTAAAGTTTGGCCAATCAGAAACGGATAAAATAAATTACATATATATATTATATGATAACCTCTAAGTCTGTTTGCTTTCTACTGGACCAGAGGATATTAGATTCTTTTGTACTTTTATAAATCACATGGTGAAATATTTATGAAGCTTTTGTGAAAATTATGTAATTTCTAAAGTGCTCTTTCTATTAAGAACAGAGTTTTTTTATTGAATAATGTTTCATACTCAGCATTCTTCTGCTTCTGTGTAGTAGCTAGAAATCTTGTGAGGAGTTTTAATTGAACGTGAACCGGCATTGCTTTCTATTTCTCTTTTGTAAGTAGTTTTTAGATTTACCCTCATATGTTGCGCAGTTTTTCTCTATACCCAATCACAACCTTCATTCATTTTATGGTGTTTCCCCAATCTTGACCTTTTAGGTATCCAGGTTTTCCAGAACTTGGCTCCAATGAAACATCTCTTAACTTATTCATAGATACACAGCAACTCTCTCTGCATCCTAGAGAAACAGGGGATGCTGACCTCATTCTTTCTCCATAATGATCTCATTGGAAATCAGAAGTTCCCTTAAGTTATTTTCATCCCACACTGTTTTAAAAGCCCTTCATATATGCAAGGAAAGTTGGAGGTATAGGTATACAATATAAAATGTCTACTCTTTGAGTTTTTAAACAATTATTATGAGAGGAATTTGTTTAGAGAGCTTGTGGGGTGGAACACTCTGGATGAGAGCATGGATTCAGGAGCAAACAATTCCTGTGGACCAGGCAACTTCTATGAAGGAAATTATGATATAAAGAAGATACAAAGTTTTAAACTGACCACATAAGAGTCTCCATGTTTCTATATACATGGAGACAAGGTTAGTTTTACCATGAATTTTTATTCTCCAATATCTTCCTTTGGCATTAGAGGGCCTGTGTGATCTTGTTGCTAGCTTTTCCTTTTTTGATCTTCATAACAGAGATGGTAATTCTGAAGATGGCTACATTAAAGGAGTTTTGTTAAAATAAGTTAAAAAATGAGTGTGAAAGTAAAAAAAAAAAAAAGGAACAAAAATTATGAGTGTATTCCATGAGAAGGCACCAATCAGGTTTGCTGTTCCTTTCCAAGTACAGATGAGTATGACATCAGCACACACATTCTGAAATGCTCAGACATTTGAAATACCAGCCTTTTTGAGGCTTTCAAAGTTCTGGCTTCTCAGGACAAGATTAAAGACTCAACACCACTGAAAAAAGGAATAGATTCAAACTTGAACTCAAAAGCTGTCTTCAGTTGAGAAGGTCTTATTGCTAAAGCTTGGTTCTGTTCACAGGCTGGACACGCTGATCAAACCCACTTCTTCTGTAACCTCTTATGACTGAATATGTGTAGATAGTCATATGTGACCCTTTATAATGCTTCTGTTTTGCATGCAATCTGATGGTTATGGGTTTTTGTACAAGAATTTCCGTTTGAGGTGAACTTTTATTCCTGGTGTCATATATAGTTCCTCTTACGATATTTATTGCAATTTATGATTCCTTAATGTGAACTTTTGCAGAACAGTAACTGCCATCTCTTGCTTTGTTCCCACTACACTTTTTTTTTTTAACAGACTTTACTTTTTGGAGCAGTTTTAAGTTCACAGCAAATTTGAGTTGAAAATACAGAGAGTGGCGCCCGAGCTGGCGGGGCCGGGGTCACCCGAAGCTGGGACGGTGCCACGGTGCGCAGCAGGTTCATGGGCCTGCGCTACAGTCAGCTGGCCAGAAACTGCAGAATTCCTCACATAAAACCTGAAGCAGGGACTTCCCTGGTGGCGCAGTGATTAAGAATCCGCCTGCCAATGCAGGGGACACGTGTTCGAGCCCTGGTCCAGGAATATCCCATATGCCGCGGAGCAACTAAGCCCATGCGCCACAACTACTGAGCCCACGTGCTGCAACTACTGAAACCCACACGCCTAGAGCCCGTGCTCTGCAACAAGAAAAGCCACCGCAATAAGCCCGTGCACCGCAACGAAGAGTAGCCTTCACTCGCTGCAACTAGAGGAAGCCCGCACACAGCAATGAAGACCCGACAAAGCCAAAAATAAATAAATAAATTTATTGGAAAAATAAAGAAAGTACAGAGAGTTCCCATAGACCCTGGTCCCCACAAGTGCATGGTCTCCCCCACTATCAGTATTCTGCTCCTGAATGGTACATTTGTTGCAGCTGATGAACCTGCATTGACACATTGTTATCACTCTAAGTCTATAATTTACATTAGGCTTCACTTTTGGTGTTGTACATTCTATGGGTCTGACAAATATATAATGACATTTACCATTAAAATATCATATAACACTGCTCTAAAAATTCTCTGTGCTCCACCTATTCATCCCTCCCTTCTCTAAAGCCCCTGATAACCACTGATCATTTTACTGCCTCCATAGTTTTGCCTTTTCCCAAATGTCATATAATTGGAATCATGCAGTATGTAGCCTTTACAGAACAACATACTTTTTAAAAAAAAACAAAAAATATTTATTTGCAAATCATGGGATTCATTTCTGGATTGATGGCTATTTTTTAAGGTTAAAAAACAGTAAAGATGGTAAAAAAAAACCCACCATATTTTTCAAGAGCTATGAAGATTGCATTCTTTGCATGGTGGCTGCATCCAAGTTCGGGGGCCATTTTCAGTTCCTGGTCTACAGAGGTAATTTACTCTCTTAACTCTTTGCATATGGTATTTCCCTGCCTCTTGTTTCTGTATTTCTGGATGAGATACCTGTGGAAAAAAGAGACAAGTAAAGCTAAAATACTTGAAAAACTTTAAGATTCAGTTTTCTATTTTCATCTACTTTTCTGTCAAGAAAGAAAATCCTGAATTCTACCAGGGACATAACTCTTTAACACAGTTCCTGCCTTGCTGGAATTTAGAAGACTTGAAAATTTCAAAATGGGTTGTTTCAGGCTGAATTTTTAATTACTTATTTTAGGTAAGACTTTCTGTTCTTCCAGCCTAAACCTTGAATGGTTTGTCATTATGACTACTCTGGCTGCTGTGAAATAAGGTGACAGGGAGGTCTTGCTTTTCGTCAGAAGTAACTATTACAGACCTTGTTAAGCTGTGGTAATTTCTCCCCTCCTACACGGATGGTGTTAAAGGCTCAGAATGTGAAGTCTTAAAATCTCATAATAAGAAATCCATTTTCCTTTGAGCTGCCAACCAAGTTTCCATGTCACAATCTGTAAACATCATTACATTGAAAAACTGCTTATGAGTAGTCCTAGAGAACTGTGGAAAGAAACAGTTGTATGTGTGAGTTTTGGCAGCTGTCAATTCCCAAGTGTTAAGTATGGATGCCTCAGGCAAGGCAGTGAAAATATTTAAAGAGAGGTGAGATATTGAAGGAACAAGAGCATTAATTTCAACATCATTGTTTAGAGTCAAATTCGGCCCTACTGTAATACTAAAAGTGCCTTACACTTTGTTCCAAGTATTTATAATGCTAATATTTTAAAATTTTGATTAAAATTTGTCATGTGCTCTTCTTTTTATCAATGGAATGTGATTTGGTTTTGAGAATAATTTTAAGTGTATGTGAAATGAGGAAGTCACAGAACCAAGGGACATTATTACTTGAAGAGGAAGTGGTTTAGGAAACTTGTCAATCACAGTCATGACTAAGGAGCCACTTTGGTCATCACTTCCGATCCTTACTAGCCGTTATCTGGAGGAGGGCAGATGGTGGCACTCAAGCTAGATACCACACTAGTGAAAACTGCTTGGGGTTGGGGATGAGGGAGATGGATCAAAGATTCGTGTCTCTAAAGTGTGTTTAATTTTAAAAATTCAAGTTTAAAAATTACCTGTAAAATACCACAGTAATCCATCCACCCTGAAATGCATATGTTCATCAATAGAAAAAAAAAACTTTATAAAGTTCACATAAAAATAATGTTGAACTACGTTAAAAGGGAAAACAGATTTTTAATCTAAAATGAGTCACCTAGAGTTATATAATGGGTAGATAGATTGATTGATGAAACTTAACAGAAGGGATAGATAGAACAATAATAGTTTGCCAAAGTACAGTCAAAGGTTTAGGCATGTGGAGGTGTAGTCTAACATAGCTCACCTTTCAGATCAATTTCTAACAGATTGTAAGTGTTTTCAAAAATTTCATGTACAAAAGAATGTAATATAAAAATGATTAATATAATTAACTCTGCTGTATGTTATATATGAAAATTGTTAAGAGAGTAAACCCTAAGAGTTCTCATCACAAGGAGAATTTTTATTTCTTTTTCTTTTATTTTGTATCTATATGAGAGGATGGATGTTCGTAACTTATTGTGATAATCATCTCATGATATATGCAAGACAAATCATTATGCTGGACACCTTAAACTTATACAGGGCTGTATGTCAATTACACCTCAATGAAATTGGAAGAGAAAAAATGCAAAGTATAGGATATCTTTATAAGGATCATGACTTATTACAGATCCTGGCACTGCTTCTGTTTCTTTTAAATATAACAGGGTGAAAATATGTTATCTTAACAGCTGGCTCCAGAATTCCATTTAGGAATGTTTATGCAACTTTACTGGGGCAGGTGAGACCCTGAGGGTATGGGTATTGACAGGAGTTAAAATAAAGAAGGAATTATTGGGCTTCTGTGAGTCAGATTCCGAGAGAGAAGGAGAAGAAGAGGTGGTGGTGGCGGTGAAATAGGGAATCAGAGAAACTAGGAAGGTTAGAGGCTGGGGTGCCACATGGGATAGAATCACTTGGGGGAAGTGGCTGAAAAACTATTCCCCGAGACTCCCAAACCTCCAGTGAAATTCTGTTATGGTTAACACCCTTCACTTTGTTGATGCTTTTGAGAGAGGGATTAGAAGAAGGACCTTCGTTCCATATTTAGGATGACAACACAACCAATATATAAAAAGAGCCATGAGACAAAGAAAATGCTAAGAGAGTAGATCTTAAAAGTTCTCATCACAAGAAAAAAAAGAAATTAATTATGTATGTGATGAATGTTAACTAGACTTATTGTAGTAATCATTTTACAACATATACAAATATTGAAACTTTATGTTGTACACCTGAAGCTAATATATTGTTATATGTCAATTATATTTCCTTTTTAGAAAAACCATGAGACAGAGAACATGGAAACAATTCACCTGGAGTTAGAAAATCATATCAGAAGAGATTGTGAGAATTTAAGACACACCTCTAGCCACTCCTTTCCCAAACATTTGGATACATTAAGGGAAGGTGTTTTTTTTAAAGCCTAAATTATGTATTTTTTCCTTCTTTCAGTTTGTGTTCTTTTTTAATTTTATTTATTTTTGGCTGTGTCAGATCTTGGTTGCAGCACGCGGGACCTTCCTTGAGGCACGCGGGATCTTTCATTGGGGCCTGTGGGCTCTTGGTTGCCACACATAGTCTTGTCTCTAGTTGTGGCATGTGGGTTCCAGAGCACGTGGGCTCTGTAGTTTGCGGCACACAGGCTCTCTGGTTGAGGTGTGCAGCTCAGTAGTTGCGACGCACAGGCTTAGTTGCCCCGTGGCATGTGGAATCTTAGTTCCCTGACCAGGGATTGAACCTGTGTCCCCTGCATTGTAAGGTGGATTCTTTACCACTGGACCACTGGGGAAGTCCCCTAAGGGAAGATTTTGAATTTCCCCAATCCATGGAATGGGAGTTTGAATCAATCTTATTGAGATTTTTAAGGGGCTAGGAGAATAGATTACATTGTGGTTACACAATAAAGTGTGATCTCTTCCATGATTGTGTGTAAAAAGAAGTCCATCTGAAACTGATTTCTGTGTATGATGTTAAGTATGGATGTAATTTTGTTTTACTTTATTTTATTTGTAATAGAGGTGATGATAAATTTTATCTTTGCTTTATCTTAAGGGGAATACATTCAACATTTCACCATTATGTGTGATGTTTGTTTAAATTTTCTTTTTGTAGATGTCTTTTCAGGTTAAGGAAGTTCTTTCTATTTTCATGTTTGTCTGTTTGTATTTCTTATGAAAGATACTGAATTTTATCAAATTCTCTTTTTGAATTCATTGAGGTAATAACAAGATTTTCTTTATTTAATTCTACTAGTGTAGTGAATAATGTTAATTTTTCTATATTAATAATTTTGTTATAATTAATTTGATCCTACATTTCTGGAATAATTTCAGCTGGGTTATTTCTTTTTTCTTTTTTTTAATATTTATGTATTTATTATTTATTTGGCTGCTTCGGGCCTTAGTTGCAGCATGCAGGATCTTCGTTGCCACCTGCAGGATTTTTGTTGCTGCATGTGGAATCTTTACTTGTGGCATGCGGCATATGATATCTAGGAAGAGATTACTCACCAGTAATCTCCTGGGTTATTTCTTTTACACAATGCTGTGCTCAACTTTCTGAACTTATGCTCGTAAATGAGATTGGTGAGTAATCTTTTCCTAGATATCATAGCTTGAGAGCTCCATAAAATGTATTGAGGAGGATACCTCTTTTTTCTATTCTATGAAAGCTTGTGTAAGATTAGAATGATCTGCTAGAAAGCCATTTGGACCTAATGTTCTTTTTTGGGAAGATTTTTAACTATTGATTTAATTTCTTTAATGGTTATATACTATTAAATTTTTTACTTCTTGGGTCAGTTTTGACATTTTCATTTTTTAAGAATTTACCTATTTAGTCTACATTTTCAAAATATTTAGCACCAATGTTGCCCCTAATAACTTATTGTCATGTATTTAATTTCTGCAGCATTTATAATTAAGTCCCCTTTTAATTATAAATATCTTCTTTTGTATTGTGCCTTCTATTTGTCTCTTCATTAATCAAACCAGGGTTTTTAATGTGTTATTTTTTTCAAATGCTTTCAAATTTTGGTTTTATTGATCTTTTATTGTATTTTTTTCATTGTTATGATTTTATCTTTAATATTCCTTTTCTTCTGCTTCCTTTGTGTTTGTTTTTCTGTTCTTTTTCTAAATGTTTGGATTGCATGCTAAACTCATTAATATTGAATATTTCTACTTTTTAACTGTAAATATTTCATATTTCTAAGTATATTTCTATATCCTAGGTGCCACTATAACTCTAGCGACCATTTTTTAAATTTTGCTTTTGTAAGTATGTGTGTGTTTCTTTCATCTTTTTTGTCTTCTTTTAGACTTAATTTATTTCCTCTTTTTTGGCATTTTACTTTTTTTTCTCAACTTGTTTAGCAGTTATGCTTTATGTGTCTATTCGTCTAGAAATTATTCTATTTACTTTAACCTGCATATTTAACAAGGTTTAGAATTATCAAAATATTTACTTTTTAACTATAAAATAAAAAAATTTTAGAATGCTATAACTCTGATAATATCTCCTTTTCAATTTACATACCACTGTTGTCTGATATTTTGGTTCTGTTACCTTGTTACATTTTAATGCTAAAAACTAAATATTATTATTATTTTCTACAGTCAATACTTGTTTAGGTTTAATCACAAATTTAACAGTATCTTTGCTTATGATTCCTCCTTCTTGCACTCAGTCCTTCCCTCTGGCCTCATTTTAATTCTGCCTAAAATATATCCTTTAGACTTTTCGTTATAAATGATTTTTGTTGATAAACTCTCAGATGTTTTTGTTTGTTTCATTCTCATTTTTTCTACCTCCTCTTTATCAAAGAGATTCAGTTTTCTTTTGTTTACTCAAAAGAAAGCAGTAGTAGTTAAAATGACAAGAAATGGAGGAGGGAGCAGGGAAGAAGGAGGATTTTTTGCCTAAAGGGTATAGAGTTTCTGTTTGGGATGATGAAAAAGTTGTGGAAATGAATAGTGGTGATGGTTGCACAATACTGAGAATGTACTTAATGCCACTGAATTGTACACTTGAAGATGGTTAAAGTGGTAAATTTTATTTTGTGTATTTTTTTTTTTTTTTTTTTTTGCGGTATGCGGGCCTCTCCATGCTCCGCGGCATGGATATCCAATGATATCCAATGATCAAATTACAGCACATGCTATAGCAGTTTTCAAACTTTATTACCATGACACATGGTAAGAACTACGTTTTACATCATAAGCCTTTGTATAAACAGAGTTATATGTATATAACTGAAACACAAAAGACAATCTATGGAATGGGAAAAAATGGCGCAGTGGTTGAGAGACTGCCTGCCAATGCAGAGGACACGGGTTCGTGCCCCGGTCCGGGAATATCCAACATGCCACGGAGCGGCTGGGCCCATGAGCCATGGCCGCTGAGCCTGCGTGTCCGGAGCCTGTGTTCTTCAATGGGAGAGGCCACAACAGTGAGAGGCCTGCATACTGCAAAAAAAAAAAAAAAAAAAAAAAAAGATGGGCTAAATACTTGAATAGACATTTCTCTGAAGAAGAAAAACACAATGAGATATCATCTCTGATGATATCGACTCTGAAAGCCAAAACTACAATGAGATATCATCTCACATCTGTCGAGATGGCTATTATCAAAAAAACATGACAAGTATCGGTAAGGGTGTGGAGAACACTTTACACTGTTGCTGAGAAAGTAAAATGATGCAGCTGCTATGGAACAGTATGGAGATTCCTCAAAAAATCAAAAATAGAACTACCATATGTTCCAGCAATCCCACTTCTGAGTATTTTTCTAAAAGATTGGAAATCGGGATCTCAAAGAGATCTAACACACCTATGTTCATTGCAGTATTATTAACAAGATGTGGAAACAATGTAAATGCCCAGCAACAGATGAATGGATAAAGAAAATGTGGTCTGTACATATAATGGAATACTCTTCAGCCTTAAAAATGAAGGCAGTCCTTCAATATGGGACAACTTGGGTGAACCTTGAGGACTTTCTGTTAAGTGAAACAAGCCAGTCACAAGAAGACAAATACTGCATAATGCCAGTTGTGTGAGATATCTAAAATCGTCAGTCTCTAAGTGGCTCCCACACCAGTCCAACTCTAAACTCACAATCTCAGGTGTATGGAGGAAGGTTGCTCATCCACCCTTTGGCTGCAGCCAGAGCAGAAATAGGGCTGTCCTTGTAGGGGTGAAGCAAACCTGCAAGTTTGATTGTGTTCTGTGCTGGTTTCCATAGTGTGCTCCCCTAATTTGGCCTTGGGTTCAAGCAAGAGAATGTGGTACATTATTACCTGGCCATGGGAGCACAGCTAGGTACCTCCAGCAGTCCCTTAAAATGAAGGACCTCACAAAAGACACACATACTTTAAATACACATTTTTCCCAGCAGATCATCCATCCACTTCATGTAAGTTCCTGTAGGAATATTTCAGCAAGCTGGAAGATAAAAATATCCTTTAGCATCAGGCACTTCAAAAATTTTAATGAGATGTTTTTAATTGGCTCTTCGGCTTTCATTTTTTAAATAAGGCAGCATTTCCTAACAACTCAGAGCTGGCATAGCTTTTGGTGGCAAAATGTAAGAAATGCATGAAGTTCAACCCTCTGGTGTAATAAAGATCAAGTTGCTACTGATTTTCAAACCAATTGAAGTCATGTCATAAAAACTTTGTTGATGTCTACTGCATACAACTGACTTTACTCATGTAATATTTTAAGGGCAATTAAATGTAATATTCATCCCTAGGAGAAATTGTGGACTAATTGTTGTAATTTTTGTTTGTTATGAGACCTACAGTCTGGATGGCCCCACCCCCAACCTAGTGAGAATAAATAATATTTAAAAAATGGAAGAACCATGGAAAATTCAATTAATTTTCCTGAGTCTGTTTTCTTCATCTTTAAAATATAAGTGTTGGATAAGTTGATCTCCAAAGTCTAAATGTATGAAATTCCAAGATTCTAAAATTCTGGGTATAAATTTTTATTTTCATCTCTGCTATCTAATAAAACTAGAAATTAATATTTTTCAGTGATTAAGTTGATTAGCTAGTGTACTGAAGACAATTGCAGAGGTTCTCCATAGCACAAATCTGAATGTTATTACCACCAACATATTTTAATTGTTGTTCTAATTTACTGTGACTTAGAAATCATAACCATTTTACCTTAAAACAGTAATGGTGTAAAAAAAAAAGTTCTGATTTAGTAATTTCTTCACTTTTTACTTTAAATATGTTAGAAATGTAAGGATTCTATATGGCAGGTAGCATTAATAGTTCAGGTGTACCTTTGTACAATATGCTATGTCTGTCACTTTTAAGCATTGAGTTTGAAGAACAAACGTTTAAGACATTTATGATAGTCAGGATATTTTAAAGGTGGAGGGGAATATATGGGTTTCTCTGATCTCCATGTTTTACAGGTGAAGAAACTGGGACTTGTTTATGCCAAAAGAACACAGGCGTTAATGTACGTCCATTGTCAATTCAATTCCGGACATTGCTACTTACCAGCCCTTTGACCCATTGCAAATTACTTAAACTATCTGAAGCTCAGTTTTCTAGTCTCTAAAATAGAGATAACAAGACCTACCCTGTAGGATTGTAGGGAGTATTAAATAAGAAAGTGTGTTGTCCATTTAGGTTGTGATGAATAGAGGCTCTGACAGGCTGATGTAGGTAACAATGCACGTGCTATCTCAGGATGGCCTGGTTCTCCCAACTGTCACAGCCCTGAGGGGCCACAGGAAGAAATCAGCCTGGCTTCAGGCAGGGCCTCTTCTGTCCTTTAGCAGCAAAAATTCCATAGCCTTTTGCTGGTGTTTGACCTTTAGCAATCTCTCTGACCTCTGTTCCTGCTTTTTTATTTTTCCCCTTATTGTTACTAACCAATCAAATTGTCTTCACAAACTTATTAAGTTCTCAGAAAAGAGAAACCGATTGACAGGTAATCATCACTTTCTCTGTTTAAATGAGGTTGTTTATGAATTAAGTCAGATTCTCCCATTTCACCAAGAGGACATGGGAATGGAATTTACAAGTCAGACAACATAGCTGCCTCATTCAACTATACATACTGCGATTCAAGACAGTGAGTGTCCTCACCTCCACTTGTTTGGTGCTATACACATGATCTGAGAAGATTTTTCTCATTCAGTCCAATTTGAAAAAGAAACATTTATGTACAATTGAACTGAACTAGCCATTCTTAAGTGATTCAGTTTTGTTCAGAATGATCTTTCTGACATCACTGCCATAAAAATCCACATGTGCTTTTTATCGAATATTGATATATATTTTTTTCATTTAAATACCACTCACTCTTGAAATCAGCATCTTAAAGGTGAAGTATTGAATTTTAAATTCCCAAATTACTGAATCATAGGGCTTCAAGGGATCTTGTTTTGTTTTTAAATTCCACTTTTCTAGCTGTTAGGAGGACTGTACATAAAGCATCACAGTCAAATAAGGTTATATCCTGCTTCGAAAATTCCCCCAAAGGGCTGTAGTATGTAGCTCATTTTTTCAATAATAGACAGCTATTTGCCTTATTGGAAGCATAGGAATCTAGGCTAATAGTTTACCATCTCCAAGCTTTTGAAGATAACATCTTCTGTCTTGTATTATTTAGAAATTGCTGTCGGCCTAATTATTGAACCCATGTAAACTGTCTTTTTTTCTGATTGCTTTAAATGTCTTGTCTATGATGGTTACTGTATAGATTCACTATTATCTTTCATTCTCCTCATCTATCTATCCATCTCTTAGTCTTGAATGGATCTTTTGTTCTTTGAGTCATAAATTACAATCGGAATATTTTATCATTTCAGGAACAATGTCAACCATTATCATTTTGTGTAATACTTCTCCTGTGTTCCTTTTGTTATCACCATCTAGAACTTCCATTAGCTATATGTTGGAACTTCTCATTTTGTCTTCTTTGGCTCTTAAATTCTCTTTTACTTTCCTAATTCTTTATCTCTCTGTGGTACATTCTAGGTAATTTCCTAAGGTTTGCCTTATCTTTCAGTTCAATAATTGTGTCTTAAACTGTGTTTTATTTGCTGTGTAATCTGCCTATTAAAATACAATTTCTGTGATTATATTTTTCAATTTTAGAAGTTTTAATTATTCTTTTTCAGATATACCTAATCTTTTTCCATTGTGTCATATTCTTTTCTTAAGGTTTGATTCCTCTTTTAATAATACCTAAAATGTTTATTTCTCAAGGGTTTATCAGAATCTTTTTTTTTTTTTTTTT
Organism: Mesoplodon mirus; assembly: GCF_964341445.2. Classification (NCBI taxonomy): domain Eukaryota; kingdom Metazoa; phylum Chordata; class Mammalia; order Artiodactyla; family Ziphiidae; genus Mesoplodon; species Mesoplodon mirus. The sequence goes on along the minus strand of NC_138993.1, from coordinate 60,596,303 downwards.
TTTTGCGGTACGTGGGCCTCTCACTGTTGTGGCCTCTCCCGTTGCAGAGCACAGGCTCCGGACGCGCAGGCCCAGCGGCCATGGCTCACGGGCCCAGCCGCTCCACGGCATGTGGGATCTTCCCCGACTGGGGCACGAACCTGTGTCCCCTGCATCGGCAGGCGGACTCTCAACCACTGCGCCACCAGGGAAGCCCAGAATCTTTCTTTATGTAAAGTTTGCAGGGTTCTAATCTTTTTGGTGGTTGTCTCGGCTAATCATTGCCAATGGTGGTGCAATATATATATATATATATATAATTATATATAATTTTAAACCTATCTTTAGCATTGCATGTTTAGAGTACCTGTAAGAATATAGTGGACTTGGAGGGAAGTTTTAGCCCTCCAGTACAGTTTTGTTTTTGCTTCTACCAGACACCCAAGAAGTAATCAGATGCCCAGGGTCACTTTTGTTGTTGTTGTTGTTAATTTCTTGGCTTGGGAGTTCCTAGATAACCTGGTAGGAGAATTTTGAAACCCAAACCCATCCAAGGTGCTGGCCCATGGTTTGTTTTCAAAGGAGATTTATTGTCTTTTTTATTTTTTCTCCACCAAAACCCATGGCAGAGACTGAGTTTCCTTGTTATCTTGTGGAGTTTGTGAGTACCTTTTTTTTTCTAGTCTACTTCTCACTGAGAATGAAACATTTTGAGGTCCCAGATTTATGCAGGGGTTTTAGCTCTAATTTCCTACTTCGCACGGGCCCAAGACCTCGTTTCTTGCCACTCATGGATATTTAAACCCAAGTTGTATGTTTACAAAGACTGTCCATATCAACCACTCTTAGGCAAGGAGAGATGCCTGTTGGTGTATTCATTTACTGCATTAGTTGTCAATTCTCCTTTATTTCCAGTTCCTGCGTATTTCCCTTTCTTAGACTTTCAAATATGCATTTAGGTGAATTTTATCTAGCATTTCTAGATGTATGTGCCTGGATAATTTTTAGTATATCCTATTCCACCATCTTGTCAGAACATGTCATATAGTTATTAATGGCTGTTCCCTTAAGTACTTGAAAAGCCAAATGAAGCTTTAAAATCACCTCTTCTTAGGCAAAATTTCATGTTCCTTGGCTTTTCTCTTGAAGTAAGTTAGTTGTCTTTACCATTTATTGAGTTCTTACTACATACTCACTGCTTCAGTTATGTTGCTTTGGTTAACCGTCACAAAGTAATGAAAGGTTGGGTTTATATGCATTTCATAGGAGAGGAAATTGAGACTCGAAGAGGTTAAATTTTCTAAGGTCACATAGTCGGCAAATGGCACAGGCAGGATGTCAGTGAAGGTCTATTGGATACAAGAGTCCTTGCTCTTAAAAGCTTGTATATATGGTGCCCTGAGATGACCATTTTCAAGAGACAACAATATTTGATGTGTATTATCTGATATGCTTATTTAAAAAAATTTTACCTCCTTTTATATTTGGCTTTAGAATATGCTATAAATTTGTATATGTATACACACATGTATCAATATATATTTGTTTATTTAAATAATGATCTTCTTGTTAATGTTTGGCTTTAGAATGCACTTTATGATTTAAAAAGTGTTCTCCCTAGCAATGTTTCCTAGGCAGATGTAAAAATCAGTCAGTGCATATTTATCACTAATGGTAATTCACTAAGTACATTATATTCTTTCATTTACTTATATGACAAGGCAATGCTGGCCATGATTTAATGACTCATGATCATCTACAGGATAACGCTCTTCATTTTCAGCCTGTCACTTAAAGCCTTCATGAACTAGTCCCACCCCACCACCACTGACCTCACCAAACATTGTTCTGTGCTTTTGGAGTGAGAGAAGATTCAGGAAGGGCCCCTAAGCATGCCTCCCCTGATTCCAGTTTAGGGATTGGGTGGGTTAGGGCCAGTTGCTGAGGGAGAGAATGCAGGAGGTGAGGACAACGATTGGAGACAGAAGGAGAAAACTCATTCAGCATTGTGCATAGTAAGTTTTAGCTAATAAACTTGGGTGGGACGTTCAAGTGGAGATGTCTATGAGGCAGTTTGGTTCTGGAGAAGAGAGAGAGTTTGGGGCTTCATCTCCTTTTTTTTTTTTTTTTTTTTGCGGTACGCGGGCCTCTCACTGTTGTGGCCTCTCTCGTTGTGGGGCACAGGCTCTGGACGCCCAGGCTCAGCAGCCATGGCTCACGGGCCCAGCCGCTCCGCGGCATGTGGGATCTTCCCGGACCGGGGCACAAACCTGTGTCCCCTGCATCGGCAGGCGGACTCTCAACCACTGCGCCACCAGGGAAGCTCCCATGGGCTTCATCTCCATCACAGTGAAGTTCCTGGGTACCAGGAACTGCATTTATATTTTTTTATAATGTCCTTACTCTGTGCCTTGCTCAGTAGGTGTTCTCTGCCTAGCATTAGAATCTTTGGAGTTATTTACATTTTACTTCCATGTATTTCCAGAACACCCTACTTACCAATGCCTTAGCCCTTATCACACTGTATACCTTAGCTACTATCACACTGTACTGAAATCTCCTGCTTAGTTTTCTGCTTTCCCCACTGGACTATAAGTTTCTGGAGAGCAGGGACAGCAGTTTCATTTATTACTATAAAAGGCACCTGTTGTTAAATACATACTATGGAATAGATTAGTCGATACTTCCTAATTATATTTCTAATTCAATATGGTATTATGAAAACACATGAGGTAAGGAAGTAAGCCAGACAATTGTTACCGAGAAATGAGTAGTGAGAAATAAAGGCATTCTCTCCTGACTGGCCCAGGAGGAAAGTGCCATGAAAGTATAAGCCCTCATGCAATGTACTTGTTTGGAATCATTTCTTACTCTTTAGCCTGAGAAGGAGCTGGAGTAGCTCACTTATTTCTGCTCTTATTATGCTTTAGTGTTCTATACACACCAGTTCCGTATTCATTTTTCACAAGGTTAAAAGGGTTATTTGGAACTGTACAGAATGTTCTTACATTGCTATGAAAGGAATGCACGTTGGCAACTCCCATTAGCATTTATCAAAGTTTATATGTACCTAACTGAATGTAAACAAAATGCTTCAAATTCACATTTCTTATAAACCTTGTTTATCATTAATAGTTTCACTATTTAAGTGATAGGAACATGGACATGCTTTAAAACTCTATTAGTTGTTTAAAAGTGTCAAGAAAGGTAAAGTTTATGTAGTCTGCCACCTGCTAATGCCTGTAAAATCATTCCTGCTGGAGATATCAAATTGTTTTCCATTATATTAACATTGCATGAATAAAACCCCAAGCCTTTTAAATCACAAGTTTCATAAGATGTTGATTGGCTTAGAGCGGGATAAATTCAGACAAATATTTATGGTGCCAAGGGTTGTGTATATAAATATTCTCCCTTGAAAATGTTTCCAGTCCACTGTTAAACTGCCAGGGTGACATAATTTAACTGGTAAAGCAATGAATGGAGAGCCAGGGGTCACTGAATTTGAATTCTTTCTCCATTCTCACTTTAATATATGATCCTGAACCATTTGGAGCTTTCCAAAGTCAAATTCCTAATTTGTGAAATGAGGAAAAATTAGCCATACACTTGTTGGGGCATGAGGGCAGGGTCCATGGTTATAAACACTTCTAAGGGTTGAGTTATTATTAAAATTCAGAGCTGCATAATCTTGCCATTTATGAAGAAATTGGTTTGCATTTATTGTTAATCTTCACAATGTATTTGAGAACTGTAATTTATAATAATACCAATTACCATTTATTGAATGTTTGCTGTCATCCAGACACCATCCTGAGTGCTCAATATGCTACGTTTACTTCTTGTAACAAGCCTTTGAAGCAGGTATTATTCTTCCCATGTAATAGGATTCACATTGCAGGATGTGATGTGCTCAAGATTGCTCAGTTTGAGGATAGAACAACCAGGATTCTAACCCATGTGATTCTGACACCAGAACGTTGGGTTCTTACCCTCTATGCCACATTACCTTCATGCTTTACAAGTGTGGTCTCTGAAGCTTAGAAAGGTCAAGCTGATTGATGATCACAGGTTAACCTGCTGGATGGTTTGAAAACCCAGAGTGTTTGATGAGGGAGCCCTAGCTGTTTCTATTATTGCTTTTCTAATACTAATGTGCTTGGTGTCTTTCGTACCCTTTCTCCATTGGATTACCAGAGTAATTGGAGTCAGCGTTCTACTGAACGCCCCAACCTCTCTAATCTCAAAAATCCAATCTTGCTAATGAATTCTACTCTAGTGGATATGAAGGCGGAACCGGTTGCATTTAAATCTCTTTGGAATTCAGTTCCTTGTGGCTTATGTGAGGGGCTAGGATGGTAGAGTCTCCAGGTTTTCAACCTTCATTACAGTGTAGCCTCTTTGAGAGAACAGACTGATTTCATCTATTGAGGCTCTGGCGCCTAACTTAGTGTCTGAAACTTTATAGATATACCAAAACTATTTGTAAACTTTTAATGAAGTTGCATTAAGTTCATTAAGACTAAATCAAATCGATTTTCCACTCTACTTCAATGCTTACTAAAATGGCAAATATATATTTCCTTTATAAGATGAAGGGAATTAATTATAGTGGCCAAATGATTTCCTTGAATAGTTGATTACATCTTTGTTCGTAAGACAGAAAACGTGAGCTAGTGTCATGGCCACACTGCTTAGGCAGATACACTTAGAATCATCCATTTACTTTATCCAGATGAAGCTGCCCAAACCATTCATGCCATCCTGCATCTTTTTTTTTCATTTTGTTTTTAAGGGATTATTAATCACTTACATCTGGTAGTGAATGAGTTAGAACATACAGTGTGATATTCCCAGACAGCACAAAGTGGTTAAACAGTAAATCTCCAGGTAGTTGTATCCATGGGATATAATGATTCAAATAGGAAGATAGTTCCAGAGAGCCTGAGGATTTCAGCATAAATGGACTTATTTTTAGTTCCTATTCCATTTGCACACTGCTCTCTTATAGGTAGTCAAAGAGTGTTATGATTGCTTCTAACAATAGAATTTATTCTAAGCATGCTTTCATGTAGGTAGAGGAAGAATTGAAAGAGTCTTTAGGATCGATTTACATGCTGCCAAGGATGTCCAGGACAAGCCGCAGTTACATCTGAGTTCTTGTCATTTGTGCCACAATAAGGCACCTCCCAGTTGGTCCCGGTGTGCCTGCGGTAGGCAGAATAATAGCTCCTAAAGATATCCAGGCTTCAACCCCCAGAACCTGTGAAGATGTTACCTTACATGGCAAAAGGGACTTTGCAGATGTGATTAAGGTTACAGACCTTAAGATAGGGGAGACTGTTTTGGGTTACCTATGTGGGTACAATGTAATCACGTGAACCTTAAAAGCAAAGAAGCTTTTCTGTCTGTGGACAGAGAGATGGATGAGGAAGGACTCAATCCACTGTTACTGTCTTCTTTTTTTTTTTTTTTTTTTCTTTTTGCGGTACACGGACCTCTCACTGTTGCGGCCTCTCCCGTAGCGGAGCACAGGCTCCGGACGCACAGGCCCAGCGGCCATGGCTCATGGGCCCAGCCGCTCAGCGGCATGTGGGATCTTCCCAGACCAGGGCACGAACCCGTGTCCCCTGCATCGGCAGATGGACTCTCAACCACTGCGCCACCAGAGAAGCCTCTACATATTATTTTTAAAGAAGTGATTTGTAGGTCCTCTGCAGTTTATTTTTATATTTAATACCAGTAATGAGTCAATTTAATAAGGTAAAGAGATTAAAGTGGAAAAAATCTATATAAACTTTGGCATGAATGTTCTCATTAAAGTATTAACTGAAGATTACTGAACAATGCAAAGGAAATTAAATGACCTTTGTTTTTCAATCAGTGTTTCATTTTCTTATTTAAATTGCCAGTAAAATTAGAAAGATAACAGCAACTAACTAAATCATGTTCTGTTCATTCACAAAAAGTGTCCACTAATATTTAAACACAAACTTATGGATAATAGTGCAACTTATTTATTAGTTAAGCTCCATTCCAAATTATTCCATTTTAAAATGATTCCTAGATGCCCTAAGGAAGAATATAGATGCTACAGAAACTTCAATTTCATAAGAAGATCAGTTACAACTAAATTGGTCCAGAGGACTGCAAATAAGAAATAAAATCTTCATATAACCAAAATAATATTTTACTGTTTATTTCCTTCCAAATCTTTTATACCTGTTTCAACAAAGACTCCTAAATTATACTGGTTCATTTTATTAATTAAAAAAAAATAGTCATCATCTTTTTATTAAAATGACAATGGTTAATATTTGGCAACAATATAATCAGAGGAAATGGCGAATGTTATCTTCCATTTAGTAGAAATTTATTAAGTAGATATGAGTAAGATTCTGAACCATGCACTAAAGAAATTTTTAAAATACTTAGTTTTGATATTAATAGCATGTGAATTTATTTTAAATCTGTTAATATAATTACACCTATATGCATCCAATATAATAATACATAATTATGCAGAATTAATTACATATAATATAATATATTGATACCTAAGTAATAAGCAATCTAAATGCAAATACTTAACTTTGAAAACTTAGGGGACAATTCACGTGTGTTTTATATCACAACAATCTAGACTGTAATGTATATCAAGTAGCCAAATGATTAGGCCATTCAAACATTTTTTAATGACTAAATGGTCCCAGCCTTGGGAATGGAAGTGGGTAGTTTTAGGAGAGTGAAAAATAGAGGAAATTTCAGATGGGAACAGCCATGGTGATTTGGGGAATTCGAGTCAGAAATCAATCATGGACCCCAGTCAGGTCCACAAAGCACCAGTGTCCAGAGAGTAGCTATCAAAATGGAAATAGGGCTTGGAGCACAGGGAGGGGGGTTGAATGCAAGAGATCTCGAAGCACTTCCACATACTGGTGGCCAAGAAGGAGTTGTCTAGAACCAGAGAAGAAGACCGCAATTGGAACCTATGAAAAAGTGAATGTCTTGACAACTAGTAGCTAATTATATTTGTCTTCCTTTTCCCCTTCCCCGCTATCTCTGCAGAACCATTGTTTCTCTGCATTTATTTCCAGGGTGATCCCCCTCAATGTGAGTACAGGATTCTCACTGCTTCCATCTTCCATGTCTGGACCACTGCTTCCTAATTATCTCTTCTTTTTTGCATCTTTATCCTCACTCTCTTTTCTACCTCTGTCTTCTTTATTATGACAAAGTCAGGCCTGTCTATGAAAACTCTTCCACGAGTATTCCTAATTTTATGTTGTTTTTTTTTTGTTGTTTTTTTTTGGTTTTTTTTTTGGGTTTTTTTTGGCGTTACGCGGGCCTCTCACTGTTGTGGCCTCTCCCGTTGCGGAGCACAGGCTCTGGACGCGCAGGCCCAGCGGCCATGGCTCATGGGCCCAGCCGCTCCGCGGCATGTGGGATCCTCCCGGACCGGGGCACGAACCCGTGTTCCCTGCATTGGCAGGCGGACTCTCAACCACTGCGCCACCAGGGAAGCCCAGTATTCCTAATTTTAAAGGGAATCTAGTTGATTCTTTTTTCGTTCCCTGTAAATATTCACACACACTTAACTCAAAATGCTTTATTATTTTCTGTAACTTCTGGTTTGCATAAATGCTAAAATAATATATATATTAATTATGCTTTGCCATTTACTTATCTTTGGTTTCTGTGAAGGAAAATGCCACTATTTTTAGTTCCTGATCTTAAAATAACTCACTTTGAAATGCTGTAAAACCTTAATGAATATCTAAATTCATATAAATTATTTAAGCTATAATTTCCTATCCTAAACAGTCATTAGATTAACATGCATCCTTAGATCTCTTTCCAGCTGTACCAAATTAGCTTTTTTGAGTCCTTTTAGTTTATGATTTCAGGCAACGCAGAAAGTATTGCTTTCCTAAGTTGTATTCTAAGGTTACAAACAGCAATCTGACTTTAAAATGCCATTTAGAATGTTTCCTCCAGTTAGCATTCATGTAATAAAAGTGCAGTTTTATCCAAAGAATTATAGAATGTATAACATCGCCTGATTTTCTTATTTAGAGATGATGAAACTGAAATATAGAAAATTGGATGAAGTGCTCAGGGTTTCAAAAGGAAGTCTGTATTTTGGGATGCGCTCTTTTCTTTCTTTTTTCCTTTAAGAAATCAAGTGCAACAGAACGGTTTTGTTTGAATAGTAATGACTAAGAAATCAAGCAATTGAAATGGTGGCATTTTAAAATTAAAATATTACCTTAGAATTTAATTTTTTAACTACATAATATCTAAGAATTTATAAATTTCAATATATGTTTTTCAGAGCATCCCTGATTTTATTTTTCACTACATTCTTTTTCTGAGGGTTTCAGTCTCCAGAAGACAACAAGGAAGAATCACCTTCATCCGTTCCAATAAATGCATTTTCTTGTTCTTATATTTTCTCTTTCTAGCCTTCAGATTTGGGCTCTGACTTTCTGTTTCTATCTCACGTCTCTTAGAGATTCATTCCACATACTTCACTCTGCTAGTTATTAACGTTTCCTCTCTGACAGTTCCTTATTTCTCTTCTCTTGAAAGGGAAACCCTGGTGCTGTCATTACTTGTTCTTTAGATTTCCTTCAGACCTCCCCTTTTGCCTGCTACCCAATTCCCAGTTTGCAAAGAACCTGTGGATGACAATATTTCTTTCTTCTTCTTCTTTTTTTTTACTCAAAATGCTCAGAATGCTGTTTGCATAATAATGATGATAGGTATATTGTATTTATAAATTACCCTTCGTTTGGTGATCTCAATGTAATTTATGTGCATAAATTCATTAATAGTCTCAATTTTCCCATGAGGTGGTGGATCAGTGTGTTTTTTCTCTCCATGAGTGAAAGGGAAAGGAATCAGAAAGACAGGATTTGGAACCACTGTTAATCTAGAAACACGATGCTGGTGCAAGGTCTGATAGGACAGGTTTTGGGGGGACAATACAAAAATCTGTGTCAAAACCAGACCTCAGGGCTTCCCTGGTGGTGCAGTGGTTGAGAGTCCGCCTGCCGACGCAGGGGACACGGGTTCGTTCCCCGGTCTGGGAAGATCCCACATGCCGCGGAGCGGCTGGGCCCGTGAGCCATGGCCGCTGAGCCTGCGCGTCCAGAGCCTGTGCTCCGCAACGGGAGAGGCCACAACAGTGAGAGGCCCGCATACCGCAAAAACAAAAACAAAACCAAAAAAACCCCAGACTTCACTAATTTTAAGAAAATGATACGAAGTGGAGTAAAATTACCAGAAAATTAATTTTATTTCAGAAACACTCTACTTTCAGTTTCCCTTCGCCTACTAGCACTTCTAGACTCAGACAAGACATTTAAGGGGCAGCATATCACTTTCTTCTTGCCATTTCTTTTTTTTTTTAGGATTTTTTTGATGTGGACCATGTTTTTTTAAAATCTTTATTGAAGTTGTTACAAAATTGCTTCTGTTTTATGTTTTGGTGTTTTGTCCACGAGGCATGTGGGATCTTAAGTCCCTGACTGGGGATCGAGCCTGCACCCCAGCATTGGAAGGCAAAGTCAACCACTAGACGGCCAGGGAAGCCCCTTGCCATATTTAAGGTGGATTCAATTTAGTCTTGTTGGCTTGTTACATTGCCCTATGCATTTGCATTTCAGTCTTTTATCTCAAGCTGTGTCCTGATTATGACCGACAATGAAAGAATTCTTGGAAGTTATCTTAGATTTTCTGAAAGCAGAACTTGAGATGGGAACTTTTGAACAAGTGGTTTATCGTGGGAGTACTTGCTGGAGAAAGGGAGTGAGGGAAGCAGGAGAGGGCAGAGAAGAAAGCTAAGCAAAAATTTCAGATGGAAACTAGCTTCAGTCTATTCCCAGAGGGAGCCTCGTGGAGCAGAATTGCTTCACTGAGTCAGTCCCACTCTGAGGCAGGGGCTTGGCTTGTACTCGTATGTCAGTCATATTTTTGTGCACCGCTCTCTGCGGAGAGTGTAATCACCCAGGCAAGGAAGTTCTCCAGCGCAGGGGGCAGGTCTGAGCCCTCAGTAACCTCAAAGAAGCTGAAGAATGGGCACCCAATACTGGGAAAGAAGATTAAAATGTATGTATCATATAGCTTTTATGGTGTAGCAAACCACTTAGTGACTTAAAACTACAGTGAATTATTACATTTCACATTTCTTTAGGTTGGCCATTTGGTGGGGACTCAGCTGGACAATTCTTCAGGTCTTGGGAGGTTTCAGCTGTCCTCAGCTGGGTCTTGCTCACATATCTGGGGCCTCTGCTGGAATGGCTGAAACAGTTGGGGTAGCTGCAGCTCCTCTTCATATAATTTCTCATCATCTATCACAGGGATCTGCCAGGTACACCCTGTGGGCCAAATCCAGTTTGCTGCTTGTTTGTGTAAATAAAGTTTTATTGGAGTACAACCACGCTTACTTGTTTACATATTGTCTAGGTCTGCTTTATTAAAATGATGGTGTTGAGGAGTTGTGACAGAGACTGTATGATCCCCAAAGCCTAAGGTATTTACCATCTGGCTTTTTACAGATGAAGTTTGCTGATCCCTGATCTATCAGGATAGCTTCAAGCTGGCTTGAATGGTGGAAGAAGCATTCTCAGTGAAAAAGTGGAAGCTGCAAGGTCTCTTGAGGCCCAACCTTGGAACCTGCACAAAGATCCTTCTGCCTATTTCTGCGCATCAAAGGAAGTCATGAGGCCAATTTGGATTCAAGGAACAGGGAAATAGACTCCACCTCTGGGGAAGGAACTGAGGAAGTGGGTGTGGCTGCTGTCTACCACAGTGGGGTCACCATGGCATCCACTACAGAAGTTAGCCTGAGGTAGGTATATTTTGCAGGTGAGGAGATCCTGACAGATGATATATGTGTGTCACATATCATACAACTTGTTAGGAGAAAAGTCCAAACCAGAATCTTGGTCTTATCAATATTGTACTACTATTTGAGCTCTGCTATGGTGCTTTTGCTCTATAGTTACATGTTGGAAGTAACTTTTGTTGGCTGTTGAATATTGCTCCCCAGGACTTTTAAACTGTTCAGTATGAATTCTATTACATACTAAAGAAAAATATAATCAAATATTAATCAATCACTGAAATTTTGACTTCTCCATTTAAAATCAATTGTAATATAAAAATTAAAAATTGAAAACTTTATTTATTATATGTTGTATATAGTGCCATGACACAAATGCACTCTTAGACCAGGTAGACAAACTAAAAACATAATAATGAAAAGTTAAATATTAAAGGATCTCATTGTAGACCAACTATTTACTATTAACCTTATTAGGATATGTCATTAGAACAAACATATGAAAACAAAAGTATGTGATATCCTGCATATTTCTTGTACATTGTCTTTAAAACATTTTGTGATTGAAACTGCCAATATAGGATCTGGAACACAACATTTATAGGCATCATAATAATTCATAGGTTTATTGAGCATTTACTACATGCCTGTCACTGTTGAAAGTTCTATATATATGTTTCATTTAATCTTCAAAAATATATGAAGTTCTATTATTTCCATTTTATTGATGATGAAATTGGGACAGAAAGTCACACAAATAGTTAGTGATTGAGGTAGGATTTGAATCTAGGCAGCTGAAATCCACTACCTGTACCTTCAACTATGTAAGAATCCTGTACCAACCACATGACTTACCAGTTCTGTGACTTTGGTCAGGTCACATAAATATACTGAGCCTCAGTTCCATCACTGAAGAGTGGAAATAATGATACCTATCTCCACGAGCAATCCAGTGGAGTGATGTACGAGTATGTGGATTTCTCTGGGGAGAGCATCAGATTCTCCAATGGATATGTAACAACAAGAACTATAAAGTTTATGGACCACTACACAGAATGGCTGACTTTAATTATTAGATGGATATTTCTGTTTTTAAGGGCGAAAAATCAAGGCAAGAAAATTTTCTCAAAACATGGACAATAATTACTTACATAAAACTTTAATGTTCATTTCAGTTTGTGGTAAGTGATTCAAGGGAGCAGACCTTCTTCAGTGACTTATAATTTGGTTTCTGTCTTTCATGGAATCTAGAGAGAGACTGGGCCTACATAGTCCCTGATGGCCAATGAAATTCACTAACCTGAACATCAGGCAGATAATCAGTACAAGTGGTTTTTCCCCCTTTATTCTTATATTTCCACATCATTTTGAAGTTGTTTTGAGGACTGCGATGCTGGTTTTTTTCTCCTGTGTGTGTATTTTCAATATCCCAAACACAAAGTGAGGGGAGCTGGAGATGCTAAAAACATTAGCTTGCAAGTTTTTTTGCACTCTTCACATTAAGCCTGTGATAAAAGGCCCACTGGAGGGCTGTGTTCAGTGCCTAAAGTGAATGCTTTAAATTTAATGATACAGGGCTTCCCTGGTTGCGCAGTGGTTAGGGATCCGCCTGCCAATGCAGGGGATACGGGTTCGAGCCCTGGTCTGGGAAGATCCCACATGCCGCGGAGCAAGAAAGCTCGTGCGCCGCAACTACTGAGCCTGCGCTCTAGAGCCCACGAGCCACAACTACTGAAGCCCGTGTGCCTAGACCCCGTGCTCGGCAACAAGATAAGCCACTGCAATGAGGGGCCACGCACTGCAACTGAGAGTAGCCCCCACTCACGGCAACTAGAGAAAGCCCGCGTGCAGCAACGAAGACCCAACGCAGCCAAAAATAGATAAATAAAATAAGTAAACTTTAAAAATAAACAAATAAATAAATTTAAAAAAATTTAATGATACAATCAACATCATTTTTCCCTAGTAACTACTACTATGCTCATTTAAGTAGATTCCAGTGTAGTTGTTTTTCCTTTTATATTATGCTTTGTGTATAAATATAAGTGAGATGGGTTAGTTTGTGTATAACAAGTATCTAGCTAATAATTTACTTTGCCTGTTATTTATCTCTGTTAAGATGAATGTCTGCCTCTTTCCCATTCTTGGTTCATAGCCATTATTCTAATAATGTTAGTTCTGCATTTTAAGAATTCCACATGGAGTTGCTGAAAATTGCTTAGAAGTACTTCATACCAGAAGGTTAAACCTCAAAGAATTTTGGTCTTGGATCTAGCAAGCTAAATTGCCGCTAACAACATTATATTAATTGATGTCAGGTCAAACTATTTCCTTTCCTTTGCGCTCAGTTCCAAGTACCCCAGCAAGTGATCTCAGCTGTGCCAACCACTAACTGATTTGAATGGTAGAGGTTGAATGGACTTAAACTACTTGGTATTCTGAAAATAGCTACTTAGTTACAGATTTGACAATACTTTATCAGCTTTCAGAATCACTTTTAACAGTAAATCAGCTCTTTCTTAAAAAACTGGTTTGAAGTTGCCTAGATACCGTTTATTCCTCTTTTCCCCAGATACTTGTATAAATGCGGTAGGATGGAATTAGTTTACATTCAGAGACAGATCTAGCCCTGGATGATTTTTCTGCCCCTTGGAAACAGTGATCATGCTTTTCTTGTCAGTCTTAGCAGGCTAGCAAGGAAGTCAGAGCTGAAGGCAAAAGGGAAGGGAGGATGTTAAGTGGATACATCGTGGTGTGCTCACTGCCCACCTAGGCACCCTCTGTTCTGGTCCTGAGATTCTGCCCAGTGCACTGCTGACGTTGTCCTTCCATACGCCCTTGGGCTCTGAGTGGAGCCCTGTTTCAGGCCCACTCACAGTGTGAGAAAGGTCCTTGTGAAACTGATTAACCAACTGATGGTCTACTTGTGGTTTAGTACACTAACCGAAGCATTCTTAGTTTCAGGAAGTTGGAAGTTCAAATGAGTTTTAACCCATGAATTGAATTCTTCTAGGTGTGAAATATATGTGGCTATTATAGCCATAGTTATCTAAAACCACGTTGATAGGAATGAGTTCGTTAATATTTGAAAGTCTCATTAGGAGAATATCGTATCATTAGCTAAGCCTTAGATGATAAAAATGCAATAATATATAGAATATTTCAAATTTATTTATGGTATATTTCTAAAGAAATGTTTTATCCAAGGGGAGAAAGGTTTTATCAATACACTTTTCAAGAAGAAGAAATAGAGGAAAAATCTGAAAAATCTAAAGAGATTTGAATAGAAACCAGAATAAATATTGATTATATCAACAGGTTATCTCCAATGAGTGATATTTTGCCTTGTACATTGTAGATTATAATGAAATCAGTTTTATAATGACTCACCATATCTACACCAAAAGTGCCTGGGACTGTCATGTTAGAACATGAGCTTTCTAAAATTTATCTCAAGACAATTGCTGCAGTTAAAGGGTGCTAGTCGATAATACAATTTGTGCTGCCATTTCTGTTAGTAATTTTGGAGGACAGCACTAGGACATATTTAGAGTCTAAACAAAATTTGGATTTCTCCATTGGGCATTAGATGGCAGTATTAATCAAGACATTCAGAGCTGACTTGTGTTACAGCTATTTCTAAAGGTACTTATAATTCTCTAAGAACGTTTCATGAAATAGTTATTTATCCGGCATTTTCTACTTCTGCAAAGGGAAAGCATATGATGTACCACAGGTCTGGTTTTGTAATCTTTCGCCTCTTCTATTTACTTTTGTTTTAGGGAAGCTGCTAAAAGACAAGTGACTTTATTTCCAGTTGGTTATTTCTAATGTTAAGTGGTCAAAATGTTTCCTTTGTAATTTTTAAACAGTTTTTCCCTTCTTGTGGATATAACTGCATATATGTCATGATTAAAATTTCAAAGTTAGAGAATGGCCAATATTTTTTTATGGGCTTTAAAAACTAATATATTATTATTTTTTTATATTTTTAAATTTAATTTTATTTATTTTTATACAGCATGTTCTTATTAGTTATCTATTTTATGCATATTAGTGTATATATGTCAATCCCAATCTCCCAGTTCATCACACCACCACCACCCCACCTGCCACTTTCCCCCCTTGGTGTCCATACGTTTGTTCTCTACATCTGTGTCTCTATTTCTGCCCTGAAAACCAGTTCATCTGTACCATTTTTCCAGGTTCCACATATATGTGTTAATATATGATATTTGTTTTTCTCTTTTTGACTTACTTCACTCTGTATGACAGTCTCTAGATCCATCTATGTCTCTGCAAATGAACCAATTTCATTCCTTTTTATGGCTGAGTAATATTCCATTGTATATATGTACCACATCTTCTTTATCCATTTGTCTGTTGATGGGCATTTAGGTTGCTTCCATGACCTGGCCATTGTAAATAGTGCTGCAATGAACATTGGGGTACATGTGTCTTTTTGAATTATGGTTTCCTCTGGGTATATGCCCAGTAGTGGGATTGCTGAATCATATGGTAATTCTATTTTTAGTTTTTTAAGGAACTTCCATACTGTTCTCCACAGTAGCTGTATCAATTTACATTTCTACCAAAAGGGCAAGATGGTTCCCTTTTCTCAACACCCTCTCCAGCATTTATTGTTCGTAGATTTTCTGATGATGCCCATTCTAACTGGTGTGAGGTAATACCTTATTGTAGTTTTGATTTGCATTTCTCTAATAATTAGTGATGTTGAGCAGCTTTTCATGTGCTTCTTGGCCATCTGTATGTCCTCTTTGGAGAAATGTCTATTTAGGTCTTCTGCCCATTTTTTGATTTAGTTGTTTGTTGTTTTAATATTGAGCTGCATGAGCTGTTTATATAGTTTGGAGATTAATCCTTCGTCTGTTGATTCATTTGCAAATATTTTCTCCCATTCTGAGGGCTGTCTTTTCATCTTGTTTGTAGTTTCTTTTGCTTTGCAAAAGCTTTTAAGTCTCATTACATCCCATTTGTTTATCTTTGTTTTTATTTTCATTACTCTAGGAGGTGGATTAAAAAAGATCTTGCTGTGATTTATGTCAAAGGGTGTTCTTCCTATGTTTTCCTCTAAGAGTTTTATAGTGTCCAGTCTTACATTTAGGTCTCTAATCCATTTTGAGTTTATTTTTGTGTATGGTATTAGGGAGTGTTCTACTTTCATTCTTTTACATGTAGCTGTCCA
This sequence comes from Mesoplodon mirus, assembly GCF_964341445.2. Lineage (NCBI taxonomy): Eukaryota > Metazoa > Chordata > Mammalia > Artiodactyla > Ziphiidae > Mesoplodon > Mesoplodon mirus. The sequence continues at coordinate 60,580,269 of NC_138993.1, read as the reverse complement.
GTTCTCCCAGCACCACTTATTGAAGAGACTGTCTTTTCTCCAGTGTAAATCCTTACCTCCTTTGTCATAGATTAGTTGACCATAGGTGCGTGGGTTTATCTCTGGGCTTTCTATCTTTTTCCATTGATGTATGTTTCTGTTTTTGTGCCAGTACCATATTGTCTTGATTACTGTAGCTTTGTAGTATAGTCTGAAGTCAGGGAGTCTGATTACTCCAGCTCTGTTTTTTTCCCTCGAGAATGGCCAATATTAAGCATTATCTATAATGATCACATGTAATCTTATTTCAAATGTACCATTTACAGAGAGTGGAGTGCTACCTCTGACTAAAGTCCCTGCTCATTCACCAAATAGCTGTGTCCATGGGCAACCGATTTAACCCCCATGCCTAAAATTGCTCACCTGCAAAATGGTGATAATACTAGTTTCTATCTCACAGTCATGTTGTTGAGGATTAAGTGAATTCATATACATAAAGTGCTTAGAACAGTATCTGGCACACAAAAAGCACTATGTAAGTGTTTGCTGGTAACGGGGTGGGAGATGCCACTGTAATCCTTAATCCTAACACCTGCTCCCAGAGTGTCTTTCTATAAAATCAGTCTGATTTCTTCTGTCTCAAGTATTTTGCAGAACACACCAATCAGGAATGACATTATAAAAAGTGAGCTCTCTTGGCTGCTGTCGCCATGCAGGTCTATGTTCAATGGAGCCCAACAGATGGCATCATGGTTTGCATGCCGCACAATGGGGAATTCTTTTCAGCAGTGACCAAACCCAGAGGTGACTCTTTCTACCAGAAATGTCATGGAATCAGGTTCCCCCTGCCCGCAGCAGAGCAGGGCACAGGACGCAGACCTGGCAGCAGGCACAGAGGTGTCAGACTAGCAGCCATCAGAGAGGACCAGGAAGCTGCAGGATGCATGAGAGAGAAACCATTTTCAGGGACATGAGTAATCCTTGGCAGGCATTCAGAGGGGCACTTTGGAGGACAGTTGGAAGATCATTTACCGCTGGAGACAAAGACTTGGATATTGAATGGGAACTTTTGAGATATTGCAGATAACATCTGAGACTTCTCAGCCCCAGTCCTGGGAGGCATCCGACCCCCACGAGGGGCAGGATAAGAACATTGTGAAGGGCTCCAAAGATGGTACACAGAACCCAGAGATCAGAAGAGAACCATAGATCAGATACTCAGCATCATACACAGCTAATGGCTTTCACCAATTCTCAGTGAGGAGAAAGTATATTTTCCATGATATGTATGATGAAAAAAAATAACTAGCATTTTAAAAAGCTAGGTTCACTTTATGTGCATTATTTCACTTCATCCACAATATAAGAGAAAGGTATTCTTTCCTATTATGATCCTCAGGAGAAAACTGAAGTTGAGAGATGTTAAGTAAATTTCCCAAAGTAATTCAGTGTCAGGGCATAAGTTAACTGATTAGTAAAACTGAATATAAGGTTTTACTATGTTGGTTCAATCATTCTCCATTAAGTCTTTCATTGTTTCCTAAAGCTCTAAGTTAAAGAACCCTTCTAGGCAATTTTAAAGATACTCCTGTATTGTTACTTATACAGAAGGACTGAAAGGATTCTACCTGATGATTTCAGTAAAGGTACTGGGTCCAAAGACGGGGAAACAAAATAAGTAGCTTTCTTTAGAGAATACTGCCTTCATAGGACTGACTGTGGTCTGGGTGTGTTACATGTATGTGTGTCTGTACCCACATACACACACACATGCACACACATACATACACTTAAGTATATATTTGTATTTATATATTTATATTTATATGGATGTCTATATTCATGTATATGGATCTTGCTTTCTTTATGCCTACTATATCATCCAATCAAAATTAAATATAGGATAGTTTTCGTCATTCCAAGGCTGAGATTTCAGGAGCTCTGGACTTAAGGTTTTATATCTTTTAGTTTTCTAAGACATAACATTCATTTCAATGTTTAAATTTGACCTTGTGTGCCCTTATAACTCCCATTCATCTATATTATCAAATGGAACAACATCTCATTCTAATGTTAATATCTATTCATGGAAATTAGGTTTTTCATGTAAACATTCCTAACTTAACCTTTCTAATAGAGAGGTAAACCTCATTTAGAAGGGTTTTTTTTTTTTAACTTGAAGTCAGCTGAATGAAAGTATCATTTTAAAGTCTCCCTGACATCCCCTTTCATCTTATATTTCATGAAATGTATCATTGGCATTCAATAAAGCTGCCAGTGATTTTTTTCATAATGCTTGTGTCTGACACTAACAAAAAAAATATGACTCATCTGCCACAGTGGTTGGATATAATGTCTGAAGCCACTGTTTACAAGGTCCATTAGTGTTTACAGCTCTGCCACTTTCCTTCATGGTCTGCAAAGCATTTTATTTAGTTCAGACTGAGTTTTTCTTTCATAGTAACCAATTTTCTATAGGGTGGATATCTCTTCAACTTAGAAACTCCAAAGGGAGTTCTGATGTCTTCCGTGTGAAGGCCAGGTTATACATTAGTGTTGCCGGGCAGCAGAGCCCTGTAGACTGTGATTTGTTTGTGGTGAGAGGGGAGACATGCATCCTGAACTCCAAAGTCAAAATGGTATCACAGATGACAATGTCTGGTTTCTACTAAACAGTTCGAAAGCTTGTTTTATTTTTTCTATTGTTAAATTGTTAAAGAAACAATTCTTGGTGCCATTGCCTCTTCAGATCCTCCATACCTGCAAACGCTTCATGCATGAATATATATGCATATTGGAAAACGTGATTTGGATGGAGTGAGAACTTGGGCTGAAAACATCTATACAACTCATCTATAAAATGAGCAAAATACTTGCTCATTAAAAAGCTTACTACACAAGATGTCAAGCAAAGCCAAGAATACAGTGAATTAAGAAAGGTGCCTACAGAGAAGACCCTTGCAGGGTCCTGAGAGAGAATATGCCTCCTTAAAGTTCATGCCTGAGGAGTCTCTCTTGCTTTGCCCTGGTCTCATCCCTCACCCTCCCATGAGGCTTCAACCTACACCTTCATACATTCATATTATTTTCATGAAGGGATATTGTCATTTAATAGATTTAAAAAAATTACTTCAAGTTAAAGTTGTGTTTTCACAACTACATGCATAAACGAGACTTTACATGGTAGCTGGCTCCAACTGAATTTACCTAGGTACTCTGTACTTGACACTGCTGAATTTCTAGATCTTAAAAATATTAGGGTTTCACTGTAGTAGATTATGTGGGTGTCGCTACACTTCCTCTTAATTTAATGGCAAGTGAGGTGTCTGGATGGCAGAAAGTGACTTTGAAACATGACCATTAATTGTAGTGGGATTAAATTTGAGGAAACAGTCGTTTGCTTTTGAATCAATGGCTTGTTTCTTTTTCAGAAGAAGGCTACTAAATCTCAAAATGATTGCCTTTTCCCAAAATTACAATATGATATTTGGGAAAAAAAGCTTAAAACACACACACACAACAAAAACTTAACTTCTTATTAAAATACATAATACTGTGCTGAAATGCAATAATTTTATATTAATTCTGGATTAAAAGAATCACATATTTTAAAGCAGATTGCATGCTAAATGGAGTGCAACTTGTGAACATATCTGTTATTTAGGATTTTTTTCTTTTAATAGAATTCATTTTAGCCTCACCACAGCCAAGTAGTATTAGTAATGGCTCTCAGCCAGCACCTAGAAATAACATCATTCAGTAGAAATGGATGCTGTAATTCTGGTCTTTAGAATTGAAATCTAAGCATACATGTATAGTTTGCTAAACTTATGAAGAATAGGGAGGTGACACAGGTGAAGAAAGAACACTAACGTTAACCAACAATAAGCTTCTCCAATGAAATACTTATTTTGAGTGGTTAAAGATATGCCCCATTTTATGCAGCGATACACTGTTTTATCAAAGACAGACATTACTGGCTTCCCCTGCTATCGAAAAGTAGAGCGTTCCTATGAAACCTTTCGTAAGCTGAAACGGCTTAAAGTGAAGCAGCGAATTGCTTAGGACACATCTTGCTAACGGATGCACAAAATAATTCGAGATGAAGCCCAGATGTTCACAGACACAGTTCAAAGCTATGGAGGCCTGATGCTGAGATGCTGAGTGTAGTTCCTGGGGAAGGAGCTTGGCGGTGCCACTCTTGCTGCTGGGACGCACCCTGCCTCTATAGCAGTTCCCTGCAGAACAGAGGCTGAATGCAATTTTCACTTTTCACATTTTTTCGTAAAAATGAAAATCCTTTTTGGATTTCTTTCAGTTATTGAAAACAGGTACTAGTGCAGAACTTTCATACGAATAAAGTTAGAAAGCAGGGGATACCTGTATTTCTTTTAAAAATAAAACATATATATATATATATATATATATATATAATGTTCATTATTTTAGATGCCCCAAAGCCTTTATTTTATTCAGTCTCTTCTTTATCTGACAGTTGGTACAGTTTCTCCAAATACCAACCTAGCACATATGTGGAGAGCTGGCACTACACCTTGGGGAACCACATGTAGGCATTTAAAACGTATTGAGTGGGCTTCCCTGGTGGCTCAGTGGTTGAGAATCTGCCTGCTAATGCAGGGGACACGGGTTCGAGCCCTGGTCTGGGAGGTTCCCACATGCCACAGAGCAACTAATCCCGTGTGCTACAGCTACTGAGCCTGCACGTCTGGAGCCTGTGCTCCACAACAAGAGAGGCCGCAATAGTGAGAGGCCCGCGCACCGCGATGAAGAGTGGCCCCCGCTTGCCACAACTAGAGAAAGCCCTCGCACAGAAATGAAGACCCAACACAGCAAAAATTAATTAATTAATTAATAAACTCCTACCCCCAACATCTTCTTAAAAAAAAAACAAACATATTGAGTACATACACGTTTATGGACCTATTGTGTGCCTGTCACAGTACTTCAGTGATAAATACAAAGATAAACACAGCCTCTATTTTCCATCTTCAAGGAGCTCAGGGAGAGCCAAACTCCACACAAACCTCTGTGTAGATGCAGAGCTACCGGATGGGGTCCGAGTATGGACCTAGCTGACATCACAGTCCACTTGGAAGACTGCTGTGTCTCACATGTGCTGCGTGTAAGGCCTGTCCTACATATCTGTTTGTTGGATGCTAATAATAATGCCTGTCTACAAAAAAAGAGGGAAAACGGACTTTGATCTCAAGTGATTTTAACACATCCTCTAGCAAGCCTGGTCTTTCACATGAATGAGAAGAAAATGTATCTCCCGCTCTCTATTCTTTATCCCTTCCTATCCTATCTTTCCCTGCCCTTCCCAGTACCTCACTATTTCACACAATCTCTCAGCGTCCTCCCACAGCCTGTGGCTGGTGAGCTAACAGAGTCTCCACCATATGACCCTCTAGTGTAGAATGGGGCCTTTTTCTGTAAGAGGCCACATGGTAAATACTTTTGGCCTTGTGGGCCACCTAGGTGTGTGTACAGTGTTCTTTGTCTGTTTACAGCCCTCTAAAAATATTCCAGTCTTTCTTAGCTTTCTGGGCGGCACAGGTCAGCCAATCCCTAGCGGTCCTTCAGCACCCCAGTAACCTGGAAGGTTTGTTGAAACACACATTGCTGGGCCTCACCCAGGAGTTTCTGATCCAGTGATCTGGGGTGGGATGGGAGAATTTGCTTTTCTAACAAGCTCCCACGTGATGGTAACGCGGCTGGTCTTGAAGCCACACTTTGGAAACTGCTTTAGAGTAACCGTTCTGAATCGTGCCAGCCTCCTAGCATCACCCGAGGAACTAAACACATCAAAACAAAACGAAAAATCCCAAATTATGTCTAGGCCCATCACAGGACATAGGAATAGCTGCTCTATGTTTAAATGGTTGATAGATACCCCAGCCCCAACCCTGGTCCTTTGTGTGTACACACACACACACACACCCGAACCCGTCCATTACATCTTCCTGTTTCCTAGGTGATTACGACACGCAGTCAGGACTGAACGCCATTGTTCTATGCCTTGCGGGACTCACCCCTCCCCACCAGAAAACGGTGTGTCCTGGTTACTCCTTCCCCAGGAACTCAAAGCTGGGCGTTTATTTAGTCCGCTTGAGAATTTTGCCCAGAACCAGTGATTCCCTTGCACTCTTTTCAGGTGTGTATGGAGGGGTGGGTGGGAGATGCCCAAAATAATTTCCGTTGATTCTCTCCAGCAGCTTTATCCTTTGCTCTTTCTTTTTCAACCCTACTCCGAAGGTGCTTCCAGGAATGTGCAAGGTCAGGAGTCCAGTACGGCAGCGGCTCCGTCCCACCTTTAAAACCACTGTCTGGGAGGAGAGCTGCAGAAGGGTCCAGAAAAGAAGGAACAAGCGAAGGGGAGGACGCGGAAGAAGGGCGCAGAAGGTGGGGCAAGAAAGGGAGGCGAGCCCAGGAGGCCGAGAGGTACTGGCAACCGAGACCCCGCCCTGCTTTCCTGCGCAGCGCGCAGCGCGTCCTGGCCGCCTAGGAGAGGTGGAGAGGGGCCGCCTCTGGCCCGCGGGGGCCGGCTCGCTGTCTCCCCACCCCCGCTAGGAGGCCGGGTGTACCAGACCCCAGGCCCAGTTCTGTTCGCTGACTGTCCGCTCCCGGGCGAGGGCTGGTTCCCGCGTTCCCGTGGCGCGCGCTCTGGGCACTGCGCTCTCGCGGAGGGCGCGTCGGGCCGGCGGCGGAGACAGAGGTGCGCCCGGTCGGAGGCGCCGGGGCAAGCGGCCGGGGAAGTGGCGCCGTCGTCCGGAAGCTTCTTCCTGGAAAGCCCCAGCAGATCAGCCCTTCTGCTTTTTCTTGCTTCTCGTTTGCTCCTTGCCTTCCTTCTGGGTTGCACGGGAGGAGCTGGGCTTAGCTGATGAGGGACCCCTGGACCAGAAGGAACTGGCGCACACCGAGTGTGTGTGTGCGCGCGTGCGTGCGTGTGTGGTGTCTGTCGGAATCTGGTTTCACTTGGGTGCTGGGCATACTGGGTCAGAGCCTTTCAATTCAGCAAACCTTGACTGGTCAACTTCTGAGAAAGGCTGGAGTTGCAGTGGGGTCCAGCAGATAAGGAAATGCAGCTTGCCATTTATTCTTCTCAGTCTTGGGCTCACTCTGTGTAACTGGGTTGGCAGACTTCTCATCAGAAGATGGAAAGTAAACAATATTTGGGTTTAAAGTCGCCAGCCTGTGGTCTGTGAGATATGACCTTGTCCATGGTTTCTTCCTCTGGAGTTTTATGGTACATGGTTAATCTTTCCTAATGGTACTTATCACACCAAATTTGATTTTTTAAACTGTTATCTCATCTTTCTATACTGAGTGCTTGGACGCAGGAGGGACTCACAAAATGTCATGGGATGACTGTCCTAATGCAGTAATTCTCAAACTTGAGCGGGCATATCAGAATGTCCTGGAGGTATGGCTAGCAAAGCGTCTTCAGTCCCACCCTTGGAGTTTCACATTCTGTAGGTTTGGAGGCCCACAGAATTCTCAGAAGCCTGAGAATCTGCATTTCTGACAAGTTCCCAGGCGCTCTTCATGCTGATCTGGAGACCACACTTTGAGAACCACTGTTGCAGGGATTGATCCTCAGTCCTCACTGAATATTAGCATTAGATTCATCTTTGGAACTTTAAAACACAAACAAAATAACAAAAAATATGGCTCAGCCCCAGTGCCAGGTATTCTGAATTAATTGGTTTGTCATGACACTGGGCCATTTTGATATGTTTTAAAATCTGCTCTGGATTCATTCTTAGGTGATTCTCATCTGCTGCTAAGGCTGAAACCCAGGCCACAGCACCGGCAAATACCACCATTAGAACCACACACTTAGAGTAAGACATTTTTCCCCGAGCACACCCACTGCCTCATTAGGGGATCAGTTTGATTGATTTGCTTATCCTGAAAAATGGGAAATGAGACATATGTAGTCTCACGTGGGGAAATACTCTGGAAAGAAGGAGGGTTTGTCTTGCAGGCAGATGATCCAGAGAGAGGATAAAGCAGAGGGAAGGACATTCAAGTAGAGGTGACCTCATTAAGAATGATGCTCCCATGTGGGCCTGAACTTCATCCCGCCTGCATCCCCACTCCTCCAGCCTTCTTCTTCCTAATTAGCCAAGAAACCCTCTTTATAACGTTGTCATTTAGTTTTAGCCAGAGGAAGTCCTTATTTAGTGCTGGCCTTTTTAGGGAGGTGATCATATTTAAAGGTGTGAACACCAGAAAGGATCTTCTGGAATCTAGACATGAACAGAAAAAGAGACTGGTAACTATAGATGTGAATAAAGGCACATCTACTGAACCCCCTGAGGATCAGAACACAGGAGAGAGAGATCCTGTCAGTGTGGAAGAGACGCCCCTGGCGAGGCACAGGTCATCCAAGTGGGAGGAGAGATTTCATAAACCTCAGTTCACACCTGGTCTCCAATCTGCGAGTTCTCCTGCTAGTGGAACGAGCTTCTCTCCCAACCTGATAGTTGAAATATAGCCTCTTGTTTTCATTTTGATTTGAAATTTTGAATTGCTAGTGATGGTGAACATATTTATATGCTCACTGTCGATTTTAGTTTACTATTCCACGACTTGATTATTCAAATCCTTTGTTTACTTTCTATGGGAATGTTTTTTCATAGGAACGCTTAGAGTTTTATGTGTTTTAAGGACATTGATTTCTTTTGTATACATTTTTATATATTTGTCATTTTTCTTTGAATTAAAATTTAGTACTGAAGGTTTAAATGTTTGCACAATCAAATCTATTATTAATTTTTCCTTCTGGAGGTTCTGCTTGTCATTATCAAAAATTCTTTTTCATTTGTTAGATAAATTAGATAAATATTCACTGTGAAGTTTGTCTATTTATTTTTCATTTAAGCTTCTAGTTGGTCTGGAAATAATTTTGCTCTAAGAGATGAGGTAGGGATTGATTTTTGCTGCAGTTTTCAAATGGAGAGTTAGACCCAACACAATTTTTATTAACAACTTGTCTTTTTTTTTTTTTTTTTTTTTTTTTTTGTTGTACGCGGGCCTCTCACTGCTGTGGCCTCTCCCGTTGCGGAGCACAGGCTCCGGACACACAGGCTCCGCGGCCATGGCTCGCGGGCCCAGCCGCTCCGCGGCATGTGGGATCTTCCGGGATCGGGGCACGAACCCGTGTCCCCTGCATCGGCAGGCGGACTCTCAACCACTGCGCCACCAGGGAAGCCCAACAACTTGTCTTTTTTCTTGATTTGAGATGCCACCTTTATCTGTAATTGTACCTAAGTGTATCTATATCTATATCTATATATAGATATATATGCTGTCTCAAATATCAATCTATCTCTTCTCTGGCCAGTACCTCCCTTTTAAAAATTATTGTAGGGCTTCCCTGGTGGCGCAGTGGTTGAGAGTCCGCCTGCCGATGCAGGGGACACGGGTTCGTGCCCTGGTCTGGGAGGATGCCGTGAAGCGGCTGGGCCCGTGAGCCATGGCCGCTGAGCCTGCGCGTCTGGAGCCTGTGCTTCCGCAGCGGGAGAGACCACAACAGTGAGAGGCCCGCGTACCAAAAAAAAAAAAAATTATTGTAGTTTTTTTAAAAAGAGGATTTTAATATTTCAAAGAGCAGCAACCTCCTTATTTAAAAAGTTTCTTGTGTATTCTAGCTCATTTATTCTTCCAAATGATATAAGAGTTTGCTTTATTGCCTTCCCCAACTCAAAAATTATAATTATGACAATTTGGAACAGCTAAAGATGTTCAAGAATGTCATTCAGATGGAGGGAACAGTGTCAAGAAAATATCCCATATCATTTTCCCACATCACTGGGAAAATACCACTCATGGACAGTTATCAACAGGTTCATAAGAGATTTGTTTTATTTTGCTCAGGAATGGCAAGATAGTGAATATTCGAAGTTGCCTTTTGATTAATAAATTAGTTTAAAAATAATTAACTAACCGAAAAATATGACTAGCTAGACTATAGAATGTCTTAGAATGTATATTATTTGAGATAAGCTAAACTGCAAGGGATGGAGGTTTAAAGAATATGGAAGATGATTTCTTTCACAGGTAATATTTGCATGTCGATAGGGCAACTATACTCCTCAAAGTTATTTGGTACCCAGGTTTCTGCCAATTTCATGTGGCGCATGGCAATCAAGAAACTGGATTGCCGCAGTGTCTGAGTTACATCAAGAAAGAAGGGGAGAGAGCGCATGGAACAGATAAGCTCAGGGTTTTACGGCACGGCCTTATTTCATTATGAGACTGAAAAGGCATCCATCACTTCTGTTTATATTCCTTTGCTGAAAGTGTAGTCATGTGGCCACACCTAACAGTGAGTAAATTTAGGATGTACAGTCTTGATTGGGAGGGGACATGCCCGGGACAACTGTTTAAACACATAGTGGGAGAGAAAGATTAGATCTTGATGGCCAGCCTGCAGTCACAGCTCAGGAAGAAAAGAAGCTTCTGTGCCTAATCCTATTTGAGCTTTCTGAAATGAATCCCACCTTCCCACACAAAGGATGTATCCATATATGAATCTTGATTCATTTAAATGAAGGATGAGTCCTGGCCAGACTGCATCTCCCTTTCCAGCTCTGCTTTTTCTCATTCTTGTTTTCCTGGTTCTTTGACTTTGCCTTGGATTCTTCTTATATGGAGGCTAGCATTCCCCACGTAGCTCCCAGATAATATGATAAGGTTTGTACTTGGCAGAGAACCTGGTGGCTCCTCTCTCACTTTCCACCCTGGTCATGACGTCCAGGTCTCACTCTCCGGTTTCACATTTGTGAGAGAAGCCAAGAGTTACCCCTCTCCTGTATCTTGTCTCTCCAGGAGGCTTGTTGATTCTTTCTTCAACCACACCTTGACAGGAGAGAGGGGCCTGAAATCTGGTGTGGTATTTTTTGATGGTAAATGAAATATTCGACAACTTGCTATTCAAAAATAAGACAGAGTGAAAAAATGCAATTCAAGCTTGGGGTGTTCAGATATTGGTAACACTGTTAGTAACGATGGGAGAAACTGATAGGTAGTTAAATGGAGGCTTGGGTAAGAAAATAAAATAAACACGACATTTGATCTGCTCTGCTAAAACTTTTGTTTCTGTGTTGAAAACTAGCCTATATGTGGTGGGTGGATAGAAAGACATCATTGTAACGCATCAATCACATAGGTCAGTCCGTGGGTGATTTGCCCCAGCAGTTTACTGTTTTACACCATCAAGTGATAGCAGCTGAACACAAATACAGTAACACAGCTGGTGTACAGGAATAGAGTCTGTGTGTGATGTTCCTTACCCTATGCTCTTCCTGTTGACTCAGTGTGGCCACAGGACATGGGCTTTGTCTTAGAAGTTCCTATTTTGCAACTCTCCCCAGCATTTGTCCATTATGATCTTGTTTACAACTCAGCAGCCTCAACTCTTCCTTATATCCCCTTCCGCCAATACTTTCACTTAGTATTTCTTTATTTATTAGGAATGTCAATGTCTTTTTAACAGAGCTAGTATTTTTCTGAAAATCATTATTGTTTTTTGCTAGCATTCTTGTTATGGATTGAATTGATAGTGAGTGGTCTGCCCATAATCTCATTTTTTGCATAATCTCTGGTTATTTTTCATGTATGATTTTGCTGAGTGTGGGTTTTTTTTTTTTAGGAGTGGATGTATTGCCTCATAGCATAAATTATATTTTGTAAATGCAACATGACCTGAGAAATGAAGTCGGCTGGTGATCTTGCTGTAGCATTTGTTTTGTATTTTGTGTATATTTTGTTTTTCTCAATAAGAAAAGAACCCTAAAAACTTAGGGATATTAAAAAAAATTATTCCTTATAAGGCCCAGCTTAGGGCTGTGTATTATACGGCTTCTAATGTTATTTACTTCTTGTACATCTGCCTTCCTGGGTGTGGGGAACTGAGAGTCTCACCTTTGGCCCAGAACATGCCTTTCCACGGGACAATGAAACCACTTTTATTGAGGACAGTGGCATGTAGAACTTACTAAATGGTACTGTGTGCGACCTAGGTACAGTGACTTAATGCAAACAGTTGATGTGCATCTTTTCCTTTGTAGATTTAGTAATAATCTATTAAATCAGATTAGACATCCTATGTCAATGTGGGCATCCCCCGTCACACATAGTTAGGTTGGTACATCTTCTCTGCCTCTGAAACGAGATGGATGGCTGTGTATTTCAAGATGCAGGACCAGCCAATGTGTCAATGCTAGAAAAAGCAAGTGGGTACAGTATTGCTCTAAAGCACTCTATTGGCTGAACATCTAAACTCCTTGCTTCCTGTAATTCCTGTTAATGTTACAAAGAGCCAAAGCCAACTCTTTGCATTGCCAATCCATAGCTGACTTTGCTGGTCCCTTATTATGTGAGCAGTTGGAAGGGCAATGGTACAGGAAGCTTGAGATGACCTGTAAAACTTGGCCAGGAGTCATTTGGACTGATAGCTTCCGTTTCTCCAGAAGCTGTTGAACCAAACTAGTGAAATTGTTGGAGACGTTGGATTGGCTACAATGGATTTGTCTGTCTGGCGTTTCTGCTGCTGTTCTTGGCTGCTTTCCCTTGTCTGCTGCTGCTGTCTGTACTGATGTCTGTGCAGCAGCAGGAAAGGGCAGAGTGATCTCAGGGGCATCGTACCTTGTGAAGTCTCAGGCCACTTCTGTCTCTGTGGAAGCTCCTAGTGTACCCATAGGTATGATAGGTTAAGAGTAATACATATCCTTTTGCTTGAGTGGCTGATGTTTGAGATGGTTCCTTCCATATTTGCTAAGCCTGTATCAGGAAAAGCAAACCCACACGGTCTCGAGGTAAGTGAGAAGGTCGTACACTGACATTTAGACCAAATCTGTTAGCAGCCAAGCCAATACTTGATATAGATTTAAACTCCATTTTTATTCACTAGAAGTCCTGTGTTTACTATTATTTTTTCAAGCAAAGATTGATAGCTGTTTCAGTATATAATATTTTCATACAGTTTGAGTGAAATTATGTTTGCCGCTGTGTGAAATTCTTCCCGGTATTCCAAAATTAAAGCCATTCTTCGGCAATTTTCACACCCTTCCCCCACTAAGAGGGTCATTCTAAAATATTTTGCTGTCATTTAATGAAGCCAATGCCATTTAAGGCAGTTTTGTACTAATTAACTTGAGTGTCATGGATTTTTTTTTTTAATAATTAGGGCTTCCCTGGTGGTGCAGTGGTTGAGAGTCCGCCTGCCGATGCAGGGGACACGGGTTCGTGCCCCGGTCCGGGAAGATCCCACATGCTGTGGAGCGGCTGGGCCCGTGAGCCATGGCCGCTGAGCCTGGGCGTCCAGAGCCTGTGCTCTGCAACGGGAGAGGCCACAACAGTGAGAGGCCCGCATACCGCAAAATAAATAAATAAATAAATAGACCCTAGGTTTGACAGCAGGAAAATAAGATTTGATCTCTGTGCCTTTTTAGTAGTTGTGAAGCACATGAAACTGAATTTGTTTAATTTCGTTGAAAAGATTTTCCTTTCTCACCCCATTGCCTTATGTCTCTTTGGGGGAAAATCCCTTCTTTAACTAAATACATAGATTTCTGGGTACAGATGAAAACTTCTTGATATTCTGTTTACTGGTAATGGAAAACCAAACCTACGTTATGGATGGTAGGATCAGAGAGCATTCCCCAGAAGGGGCTAGACCAGGGCTATTTGATTTCCAACTGAAAATCAGAGTTGAGGATTACTGACTCATTTTTGCCTTCAAGAGTATCCATTGCCATTTTCAAATAGTGTTTTTCTTGAAGATTTAGCATGGCCAAATCAAGTAGGCAAAAGACTTCTCAGCCTCTCTCTGTGTATATACATATGAACGTGGGGAGTATGTGCAGATGTATGTGTCTTAGCCTGGCACCAAGGAACCTGAGCCCTGCTCCTGGATGAGGTTTTCTCTAACACCACTTTCATTGTATCTTTCTTTTTCCTCCTCAAGAGTTTAGAGCAGTTTCTCATGGGCCATCCTATTTCTGTCTCTCTTGGTGTCCAGAATTTCACTCCACCCAATTTCTATGTCTTTGCAACCCCTTATCAAACTGTCTGTTCCATCAAGTAGCTTCTTCATTGTTCCCTGTACACATCATGCTGATTTCTCTTTTTACTAGAAGTCTGGCATGTATTAGGTTTACTTGTCAGATGAATGAATAATTAAATGAATTCCTGACTTAAGTGATTTGCTCAGGCTGATTCTTAACAGGCCTGGGATGAAAGGAAAAGACCTTCACACCCTTTTCTCTATTTGGCTTCAAATCCTCAGTGCTTGTCTCCCATCTCTCTTCCTTCCTGAAGCCTTCCTTGGTAATGGTCTAGCTCTTTCCTTTCCCTTAATTCATCCTGAAGGTATCTATTATATATTTTGGTACTTAATTTTATGTTTAATTTAGCACTTTAATGAACAATTTCTTATATCATTTGATTCCCTATTTCACAGAGAGTTTTAACCACACGAAGATTTCTGAGTGCTGGGACCCTGCCATCTTTTTCTTTCATATCCTCCAAGGAATTTAGTGCACATATCAAGCACATAATATGCCCTTGATAATAAATACTTAGAGAAATTGAAGTGAATGATATTGATTAATCTCTGAATGTGATTGATTTGTGTTATTGCTCCAATGCAATCCATCACCTGTCTCTCTCTACTGTTACCACTAAGCCAATAAATCACGTTGTCTACACATGCATAGCCATGTGTGATTTGCACACATAGACACTCACACCAAAGAAGCAGTTGTCTACTGGAAGATTAATTTTTAGGTGGCTTGTGATGCTGTGCAAAACAAAAGGAAGTAATTCGTTGCAATCTCTACTCAACCTCCTTCCCAACCATGGGAAACTTCCATGAACAGTCAAAAATGTTCTGCCCTCCCCATCCTGGGCAAGTCTCTGTTGTTCAAAAGGTGTCCTGCAGGGCTTCCCTGGTGGCACAGTGGTTGAGAGTCCGCCTGCCGATGCAGGGGACTCGAGTTCGTGCCCCGGTCTGGGAGGATCCCACATGCCGCGGCGCGGCTGGGCCCGTGAGCCATGGCCGCTGAGCCTGCGCGTCCGGAACCTGTGCTCCGCGACGGGAGAGGCCACAACAGTGAGAGGCCCGCGTACCGCAAAAAAAAAAAAAAAAAAAAAAAAGTTGTCCTGCATTTAATGACTGCTCTTCCATTTACAAACTACATAACCTTGGGCAAGTGATGGAACCTCTCTAAACCTTGATTTCATCCTTATAAAGTGAGAATAATCATGTCACCCTTTTAAGGCCACTTTGGGGATTAGTAATAATGCCAATACCAGCCACCATTTATTGAGATTACTCTGTTCCTGGCAGTGTGCTCTATCCATAAGTTTTCTCCTTTAATTGTTACAACATCTTTGGCCTATACTAGATGCTCAGTAACAGTGGCTATTATATTTCATACCTTGGCTTAAATACACACTGAGTCAGATTGAAGATTGCCAAAGACTCATTTTTCATTTCCCAGGATTGGCAGAAAGGCTTAATGCAGTCAGGCTACTACCAGGTGCCTGTGGCCACAGGCCAGTGTAATGGTTGGTCTGCGTGGAGGCCAGACCCTGGGTCCTGCCATCCCATCCCCATAATGGCCCTAAGGCCCCGGGCAGCTTGCTATCACAGCAAAATCTGGCTTAGGAAACAAGAAGGTACTGCCCTGCGTTGCTTGAGAGCTGATTCACACTACAGTTCAGTAGAAATGGCAAATCAATTTCATTAATCACAAAAAGAGCTCACTTATGTAAAGTGAGGTGACACCTCAAGGACGGAGAAGGGTACAATCTGAATGCTGTGAGCAGGTCTTGTTTCCTCTGAGCTAAACACCGGAATAATGGGACTTAGCTTTTAACAGGAGGGATTTAGATTAAACTTTGGTTAAGAGTTTCTTTTTTTTTTTTTGCGGTACGCAGGCCTCTCCCTGCCGTGGCCTCTCCCGTTGCGGAGCACCGGCTCCGGACGCGCAGGCTCAGCGGCCATGGCTCATGGGCCCAGCCGCTCCGCGGCATGTGGGATCCTCCTGGACCGGGGCACGAACCCGCGTCCCCTGCATCATCAGGCGGACTCTCAACCACTGCGCCACCAGGGAAGCCCAGTTAAGAGTTTCTTGATGGTGAAAGTTCTGAGCTATTCGAGCACATGAACAATAGCACGTTCAGGAACTTATCTAGGGGTTTTATCTTTTCTTCACAGATTTCAGGGAACTTCTAGGAAGCAAAGAAATGGCCTGGATGGCCTCGAACAGTAATTTCCCAGGACAGCGATGCCTTTCCCCCTCGTTTCCTCTTCCCCCTCCTTTCTAAAACAAAATTATCTTTTAAATTTTATTTCTTCCCCCGTTTCATCCAGTTAAACATTAGACTTTGGGGTGGGGCCTGGAGATGGGCGCTTTTGAAAAGCTCTGCAAATGGTTCCATTGTGCACACAAGGTTGGCACCTGCCCCTTGGATAGAACGAGCCCCAGAAACCGGGAGGATCCTGTGATGGGATCCAATACTGGAATGTAGTCCTATTTCCTGGCACCTGTGGGTGCATCTTCCATTGTGATCCCCAGAGCTGAGGTGAATGGAGAAAAGCTGTCTCCCCTCCACTTTTACAATCATTTTATAAAGTTCCCCAATGGAGTGATCTTGATAGTAGTTTCTTACAGGTGCTCTGACTGGTACATCTTCTGTGAACTTCTCACTGCAACCCCTCATGATATAATCAGTTGTAGAGCCTTTTCTGTTACTGTATCCCACCAGAAGCTTTGCCTACTCATAATTAAGAACACTCACTGAGATCATAATCAAGGGTATTTTTTATGTGCCAGATTCATTAGCATCCTCATTATACAAATAATGCAGATGAGGCATTGTTAAGGTTAAGAGAGGTTAAGTAACTTGTCTAAGGTCACACAGCTTCAGAATGATAGAGCTTGATTCAAAGCCAAATCATTGACTTTCGAGCTCATCTTCATGGTAGTGGGATCCAGCCACAAGGGAGCTAGAGGTTGGTGGCCAGATGGTTAGCAAGAGATGAGCAGGACGGTAGTACTAGAAAGGGCTGTTGGAATACTTATGTTTTGTAACCCAACATGGAACTGAAGAATGCTTTTATTCACAAGGTAGCAGCCTCAGGAGATTGAGGCTCAAAATAAAGGGAGATGACTAGAACAACTCAGGAAATCCGTCAAGATCACTGGAAGCAGAGGCTTACATCAGGATTCTCCTCAGCTCTGGGAGGAAGAGGAATCAAAAAATCAAGTATTTGTTCAGAGTAGCTGTGTGTGTTGGGAGTCCCGTGAGAGGGGGATGGAGCCCCACAGTGTGAGTGGTTAGAGTGGCTGATGTTTCATGAGCACTTGCCCCTGTTCTAAGCAAACCGTATGCATTTTTTTTTTTTGTGGTGTGCGGGCCTTTCACTGTTGTGGCCTCTCCCGTTGTGGAGCACAGGCTCCGGACACGCAGGCCCAGCGGCCATGGCTCACGGGACCGGCTGCTCTGCGGCATGTGGGATCTTCCTGGACCGGGGCACGAACCCGTGTCCCCTGCATCGGCAGGCGGACTCTCAACCACTGCGCCACCAGGGAAGCCCTGAGATGCATTTTTTAAATTTCATCCTCAGAATAATTCGAAGAGATGAATAGCCTTTCCATTTCCATTTTAACTATCACACATATGAAGCTGTACCAAAATTACCCAAGTTCAAAGACAATAAATATTATAACTGAGATGTAAACCCTAGACTCCAGAGCCTTGGCCCTTCACCCCACACATGACTGTCCCCATCCCCAGCCTGGGGACTCCAGCTTTCTACTCGTTCCTTTTTTTGTGAGGAACAGATCAGTCAGGAAAACTGAATTCTAATTATTTCCATTTATTAATTCAACTAAGTTAAACTGCTAGCACTGTCAAACATTCAGCATTTATGGAGGGCATTTGATGTGTCTGGTTTGGTGGGAGGGCAGAGAAGAGACTTCTGGTTTATGAGGAAGTCCCCTACAGTCTGTGAGCCGTGGTGAGAGACATGGCAGTTCAGTCTCTCCCACGTCCTAGAAGTGATCGTGTGCCACCGGCCCAGTCAGCAAGGAGAGGTTCATGCCTGGGGCTTTGAACTTTCAGATCTTCAGGGGAGAAGTGTCCAGTGAGACATTTCCCACAGCGGTCTTGGAAGCATCAGAGGAGGCTTAGCTTGAGTGTCCACTGGGAGCACTGTTAATAAGAAAGCACCCTAATCGGGCTGTTCTGTGGGAGCACGGAGCCCACCTCCTCTCCCTTGGGTGCTGTCCATTTGGGAGACTCATTCTCCAACTGCCTTCCACCTCCCTCAAGCAAGCCTTTGAGATACTAGATACCCTTCAGTATTTTGTTTTTCTGCTTCAATTTGAATTGATTTCTGTTGCTTGCCATGAAGGACCCCTACTGATGCTGACTGCTACACTTTAGAACAACTTATAAGCAGACAGATTATATACAGGAAATATACAGACTCGAGATATATATATACACATATATTTCCCTTAATTGTTGTTATCTTACACTTGAGCTCACTCAAAATCTTGGTCATATTATAGAAAAGTTTTTTCTTTCTCTTCTAATTCACTTACATTTATCTCACTTTCCAACTTTCTTTTGATCTACTTTCCTGATTTATTCATTTGCTTCTCCAGATTTCTTTCCCAGCCAGGTGGACCACATATGGAGTCTTTAATACTTCCGTCAGCTCTCTCTCTGGGTATTCTGCACCTTGGCTTACCCTAATCATAACCATGATCGCCTTGTACTTTTACAAGGAGTTCACTTATTTCATTTATTTAGTGTACTGTTCAGGTAATGCCTTAGTCATTGTCAGCTGAAAGTTTCTGCACTGCTTCAACTTGGAAATAGAAAAAGAGAAGTGCTGCCTTTTTTTTTTTTTAATCTCTAAACTGGTTTGTATTGAAACAGAAAATGAGTATTTTAATTTTTTCCTCACTGTTGTATCTTCTGTGCCCTCAAGTTAGATCATTATAAATTCTTTCTCTTGTAACAGCGCTTCTAAAACTCGAGGGTATTCAGGGACTATCTTTGGTTATTATGACCCTGACATAAAGGACAACATGAGCTGTTTTTGAGTAAAATAAAGTAACACGGAGGGAAAAATAGGCGAGTTAAAACTGCAAATAACATAGCTGTTTTTGCCTCTAAGGAAGTGGCATAGTTTCTCTCTGGAGACTTTGTTTAAGAAAATATTTAAAGGTCTGACCTTGGGAGCCAATGCCTATATGATTTGAAAGGAGACAGCAAAATAGAAGGTTGGTAATTTGACTGCAAAATGAAGAGAAATTGAATGGTGAGAGCTTCCTAGGAGAAGTGAGAGGGACAGATCAGGACTTGCAGTATAGGAGGAGGTCACCACCACACAAGGGTAAATGTTCTGTAGCGCAGGAGGTAGTTGAGGGACTTTTAAGTGTGGAATGTCTAATATTTAATTTTTGTTCCAAACCTCCAATAAAGAATGCTACATGTCCCCTTGATTTAATGACCTTCTGAGGTGTGAATGGGTAGGGGTGATGGCCAACCAAGAGAACAGAGGCCTCAGATGGGATAATGAAATAGTGCAGAGGGGAAGTGACTTAGTAATTGACATGAACCAGTTTCTCTTTCTTCAAATAGACCAGAGGAAGGAGAATCCTGAAAGAGGATAAAGGTGGCCTGGAAGTACTCAGGTTGTAATTGTTACTACACAGCCAACGTTTTGGGGAAAGAAATTGACCAAATAGGAAAGCAGAAAAGGAGACCTTAAAACAGGTATAGCAAAGACAGGATTGGCTTGATGAACAAAAGCAGAAAGAACTGGAGCTTCTCCTGTTTTCCCCCTGTGTTTTGTAATGCTGCAGTGTGGCAGGTCTATCACTCCTCAGTAAATACAGCTCTTAAGTGTACAACCAAGTGGCATTAACTCGTTTGGCACCATCTAAATGAGATGAGCAGGTTGAAGGTATTTTTCTCCAAGAGCCTTAGTCAAAATCAGAAAATATAAAAGGATATTTGAACATCTAACAGAAATGTAATTAAGCATCTTTAGAATGTAAATTTCTTAGTGGGAATGTTTGTGTAATGGAAATTATTTCCTTATAGATGATGGGTGGAGAGGCTACTTTATATTCATGTTTATAATTCCAAATGTATGATTTATATGACTGTAGTCACAAATTCTTAAAAAAATTTTTATCCATGTATAATTGACATATAGCATTATATTGGTTTCAGGTGTATAACATAATGATTTGATATTTGTGTACATTGTGAAATGATCAACACAATAAGTCTAGTTACCATCTGTCACTGTACTAAGTTAACCTTTAGGATTTCTCTCTTGGCAACTTTCAAGTCTGCTGTACAAAATGATCGACTATAGTCACCATGCCATATATAACATCCTTATGATATTTATTTTATAACTGGAAGTTTGTACCTCTTGATCCCTTTCACCTGTCTTGCCCATTCCTCAAACCCCTGGCAACCACCATTCTGTTCTCTGTATCTATGCTTTTGTTTTGTTTGTTTGTTTTGTTCTTTAGATTCCATATGTAAGGGAAAGCATACAGTGTTTGTATTTCTGACTTATTTCACTTATAATTCCCTCAAGGTCCATCTGTGTTGTTGCAAATGTCAAGATTTCATTCTTTTCATGGCTGAGTAATACTCCCTTTCATATATGTACCACCCCTTTATCTATTCATTCATAGATGGACACTTAGGTTGTTTCCATATCTTGGTTCCTGTAAATAATACTGCAGTGAACATGGGGGTGCATATATCTTTTCACATCAGTGTTTTTATTTTCTTCAGATAAATACCCAGCAGTAAAATTTCTGGATGGTATGGTAGTTCTATTTTTAATTTCTTAATACAGCAGGTCCTGTTAATCTCCTTACGACCAAGAAACAACTTTCCAATTTTAAAAAATGTCTTTAAACTCCATGGAAATGAACAGCATAAACTGGTTAGAACCAACTAGGTCCAAGACGGTGGAAGACTCGGCTTCCAGTAGACCTTGAGCCTCATTATACACTCATAATACATTAGCATGTAAATGACATACCCACAGGTGCCATGACAGTTCCTAGGGCGACCATAAAAGGTCAAAAAGTGGGTGGTGGCCCAACTCCTGGAAATCCTCGCCCCTTCCCCAAAGTAGTTGGAATAATCCTCCCACTCATTAGCCTATGAAATTACCCAGCCTATAAAAATAACCACCCCATATTTTGGGGCCTCCCACCTTCTGAGATGGCCCACACTCTGTCTGTGGAGTGTGCATCTCCCTGATTAAACCTTCTTTCACTTTACTGTGGCTCACTCTTGAATTCTTTCCTGCGAGAAGCCAAGAATCCATACTTGGCAGCCGTCTCAGGGACTCACCTGAGATCTGGGACATGATCATTCTCTTGCGCCCCACTTTCTTTCCTGCAGCAGAACTACTTTTAAAATTATGAGCAGGTAGTTTTGCTTCCTGTCACTTTGTCCAGTCTTTACCACACACTGCAGCTACTTCAAACGTCCCCTAGCATGGAGATGATCCCGTCGTTCTTCTAACCAAGAACTTACAAAGAGTGATTCTTCCCTGTGTGTGCATTTGATTGGCAGCAAATAACAATTATTCAACTTATCTTTTTATTTTGTATCCTGCTCCCCTATTTCCTTAATAATTTTTCAAAATTTAGGTGAAATTCATACAAAATAAAATTAGGTATTTGAAAGTGAACAGTCTGGTGGCATCTGGTACAGTCACAGTGTTGTACAACCACCATCTCTCTCTCTACTCCCAACACATTTTCATCACTTTGAAAGGAAACGACGTAGCCATTGAGCAGGAACTCCTCCTAATCCCCTCCCCCCAGCCCTTGGAAACCATCAGTCTGCTTTCTGTCAGAAAATGGATTTGACTCTTCTGAATATTTCAGATATTTGGAATTATCTAATATGTGACCTTTTTGTGTCTAGCTTCTTTCACTTAGCATAATGGTTTGTTTTTTTGTTTTTTTTTTTTGCGATACGCGGGCCTCTCACTGTTGTGGCCTCTCCCGTTGCGGAGCACAGGCTCTGGATGAGCAGGCTCAGTGGCTACGGCTCACGGGCCCAGCCGCTCCGCGGCATGTGGGATCCTCCCGGACCGGGGCACGAACCCATGTCCCCTGCATCGGCAGGCTGACTCTCAACCACTGCACCACCAGGGAAGCCCAGCATAATGTTTTTGAGTTTCATCGCTGTTAGCATGTATGAGTACTTCATTCCTTTTCATGGGCTAATAGTATTCCATGGTATGGATATGCCACATTTGTTCATCTATCCACCCATGGATGGACCTCTGGGTTGTATTTAGATAGTGTGAATAGTGCTGCTATGAACATGCCTGTATATATAGTTGTTTGAGTACCTGCTTTCATATCTTTTGGATAGATACCTAGGAGTGGAATTTCTGGGTCATAAGGAAATTTTATGTTTAACTTTTTGAGGAGCTGCCAAACTATTTTCCACAGTGGCTGAACCATTTAACATTTCCACCAGCAACATATAAGGGTGCCAGTTTCTCCACATCCTTGACAACACTTGTATTTTTAAAGAAATTATAGCCATGTTAATGGGTGTGAAGCAGTACCTCACTGCAGCTTCCATTTAGTTTTCTTTAATGGTTAACAATGTCAAGCATCTCTTCATGTGCTTTGGACAGATGTTTATTGAATCTAAGTCCTTTGCCCTTTGTTAACTGTGTTGTTTATCCTTTTGTTTTTGGGTTTCAAGAGTTCTTTGTGTATCCTATTTACCAGACGCTTGTCAGATAAACGAATTACAAGTATTTTCTTCCATTCTGTTGGTTGCCCTTTCACTTTCTTGATAATGTCCTTTGATGCACAGAAGTTTTAAATTTCTGCCGAAGTCCAATTTATTTTTAATTTTGGTGTTTGTACTTTTGGTGTCATAGCTAAGAATCTATTGTCAAATCTAGTGTCATGGAGATTTGCCTCCATGTTTGCTTCTCGGGGTTTTAAGTCTTATATTTAGGTCATTGATCTCTTTTGAGCTAATTTTTGTATATGGTGGGAGGTAGAAATTTCCCCCTCATTTTTAGATCACCAGGCAAACAGAAATGCATTCATTCAGAATAAATTCCTGTCTCCAAGCCTTTATTATTCTTTCTGCCTCCAATGGCCTTACTTACTATTGTCACTACTTGGGTTTATATTAACAATCATTCAATGTGCTGCACAAATCCCAACTATATTTTATATTCTTTCTTAAACTCCTATAACTTGTCTCCCCTCCCCAGCTTACCAAAATTAACAGAAATCATTTGTCTTTTCTCTGAACTCCCATAACCTCTCTTAGGACACTAATTCATAAATCCATTTATTCATTTATCCAAATAGTTATCCACACATTCAAAAATATAATTATTGGGCATCTACTCTGCTAATTACTAAACTCTTTTCAAATATACTATGTATTTGTGAGCCATATTATATCACATATATTTATGTAAAAATATATACATATAATATATACATATATTATGTATTTATGAAGATATCTTCTTTCTCCTACTGGGGTGGACGTTTTAAAACATGGAGACATCATCTCATTGATCTCTCCATCACTCTTTGGTCTGAGCTCAGCAAACTGAGTGAATTAATGAAGCGCAAATGCAATCACTTTCTGAACATTCTACCATTGTGCGTATAAACAACTGTCTTGCCCCTCACATATCTTTCACTACCATGAAGGACTCGCCTCAGCTGCAGTTTACAGCAGCACACTTCCCCCAAACTTATCAGATTTACTACACCCGCTCTCCTTTGGCCCACTACTCATCCTTTCTTGGTCGATGTGATTTGCAGTTTCTTCAGGGTGGGAATTGTTGCAGCAAGATAACCATCAGCTAGTTCCCGGCAGTGAAACCAAAGAATACAGGATTATTTCAACTTACTTGCTTATAGAGTTTATATAAATGATTGTGCCAGGCTCATTTGAAGTTTTAGTAAAGTCCTTTTGCAAAGTGCTAATATTAGAAGCGGTTGATATATCTTTTAAGTATTTTTCCCCAAATATTCCTTATGTAAAGATTAGGGGAAGTTATGATAGTTTTATTGTGTGTTTGTGTGTGTATAGGTGTGTGTACATGTGTGTGATATGCTTCTTTTAGCTCAACCATGGTGAACAGGTTTTCAAAAATTTTTTTTCTAAATAGTCTTGAAGCAATGAAAATGGCCATGGTGGATACAGGATTGATAGCTTCTAACACAACATCTGACATTTTAATCACATCCCACATTGAATAAAGACACAGTGGTGCATCTTTTCTAGGTCTTTGGATTTTTTCAATTGATATGTTTTGATGACCTGTTTTCTCCAAGCTACAAAGCAGCCCTCAGATAGAAAAAGTCTTAATTTAAATACTATTTGCTACACAGCACTGGTAAGATAAAAAAATCTATTCTTGGAAAATTAGAAAAGATAGAGGTATTCAGAAAACAAATACTGCTGGTGTGCTGAAAAATAAGGCACAAGAGCCATGATTTACTTAAATACTGTATTCCATTTAATGTAAAGTAAAATCCTGACAGTGGTGTTCTTAATTAGGTGGTTATTTTCTGTTTCTCTTGCTTCCCAGCAAAACTTTCCAAAGCACTTGCTGATTTTTAGCAATGCATTAGATGGCAGTGTTCACATAGTTTACAATGACACTTACTGCCATTGTTTTATTGCACAGAACCAAATATACACATTCATTTTGGATTTTACACCATTTCAGCTCTGTCTTTAAAGCTGCTCTTTTCTTGGAGTCCTTTTATGCCTTTGGTGCAGCGAGGGAAAAAACTTATAAGAATGTTAGTAATCGTGGATATCCCAGACAGACATAAAAGCATGAATCCTGATGCCTTACTTAAGCCATAAGGAAATATGGCAGATCATACCTGTTTTTCCCTCACGAGTATTTGAAGTTCACCGAAATACACATTACTGTCATTGCTGACCTGAAGCCACCCATGCTCACCTGAAATTAAAGCCAGGTCTTTTTTAATAAGAAACTTCTAAGGTTTGAATCACAGTTTTATTAAAAATTGTTTCCAAAAAAAAAAAAACACTTGTTTCCAATTTAAAAGTCTTAATTTCACTGTTGCTGTTGTTTTTTCTTATGCCTTTATCTTTTGACTTTTTATTGACTCTGAGCCTTTGGCTTTGGAAAAGAAAACCTCAATTCTAACCCTCCTTGTGCTTCTATTTATTTTTATCCTCAAATCCAATAAAGATAATTTACCAAGTCCAAGTCTGAGTAACTCACTTAGAGCTGAGTCCATTTCACACATGGACCAAATGTGAAATAACTTAATATGTCTTAAATGCCATCAGGGAAATATCTCAAAGGCCTAAATCAAGAAGTCTTTTTAGCATTAGGGCATAGCTTTCTTTTAGAAATTTAGTTTAAAGCAACCCCACATCCTCAAGTCACTGTTTTTCTCCAAATAGTTGAATGGTCTTCCTTCTCCAATTTCTACCACCCAGCAAAATCTGTCTTCCAGTTTTCCAGAAACACAGGGACCTCTTGACCCGGGAAGGTATGATGCCATATGTTAAATCCACTTAGACTAAATTTAGAAGCATCTCTTTCCCTACCCCAAGTGAGCTCAAGCTGTCTGCATGGAGAGGATAGGCAGGACTTCCAGAATTAAGGGTTTAGAGGTCAGAGGAATAAAGCAAGCTTTGTGATACCTGAGATTTAACCCTTCTTATTATTTCCAGAAACAACAGAGGTTTTGGCTACACCCAATGATAATAAACATTTACATGGAATAAAATCCTTTTGGAAAGTGGAACTCTCAAAATGAGTCTGTTGAATGAATACCCTCTAACTGTGAATGATAATGTATATCTGATTATAGTTATGAAATTCTCACATAAAATAAAGATTGGCCCAATGGATTCTCTTATCCTATTTTGTAGACGAGGAAAGTGAGAATCAGGGAGGTACTGCTCAGGTTTGCACATCTAAGGCTAATAGCCACATCTTCTGATCCCTGATCTAGTCTTTCCGTCAAACTCTGAAAACTCAACCAAATCCAATACAATTTTCTTTTCTGTATAACAGTCTGGATTATGTATGTCCTATTTAAACATTGGCTCAAATTTCTCTTGACTTATTAGCTCAAGGTGAAGCTAGAAGTTATTTTCTCTTCTGGTCAGGAAATCATGAGGAATAGCTAGAAAGGCCCACATACTTCGTAGCTGGCTAAACTGCCGTATTATTTCCAGGTTAATCTGAATAGTTTTAAGAACCACTTTTCTCTGGATTTAAGGATTTTGAAAGCGGTGGGTAGTGTTTTAGAGAATTCATCTCTTAAAGGAAGACTGAAGCAGGAAAATTCCCTTTAAGTGAGAGGTTCTGTGAACAAACAAAAAAATTTACCAAGTTGTGATAGACTACATTTGCTTTTTAATACCCACCATATGTCCGGTTTTATTCAGGGACTAGAAGAGTGGGTTAATGCTTATTTTCACAGATTATAGAAATAACAGCCCTGCTATTGCTTGTTTTTTCTATGTGATAACATTTTGGATTGTACTAAATAAAGTGCTAGGGAAAAACTTAAAACCATTCCTAATTATTAATAGAGACAGTTCAGTGATAGGTCTTTGGTCAGTGTCTGTAATACTTTGGACTTGAGTTTTAGAGTGTAGTTCTACAGCTAGAGATAAAGGTGATTGCTTTTAGGGGTTTCAGTATTAATATTTTCATTTCCTGTTGTCTTTTTCTCCCTTTGATTTTATTTTTAAGGCTTTGCTTAATGACTTATCAATATAAAACTGAATTTTAAAATAAGAGTCCAGCAACATTCTTTCATATTTTTCTTTTCTTCTGTATCTATCCCCTCTTAGGACACCAGCTTTCCCCTATCTCAGTGGTAGAAATGCAACTAGACCTGCCTAGGTTAGTGCCCAGAGGGAAGGAAGGCACTCCCTTTCGTGTCCAGGCGCTGTGCTAACCTGTTACATATGTGCTGGGATAATATTTCAAAGTGCTAATTGTCCAGTATAACTGCCAATTCTCCCCAGCTTGGCAGCTAAATGGAAAAGCAACGTGGCCTTGGGGACGATTTACAGTGGGGAACAAAGTTCTTTAGCTTTTAAGTTCAAAGGGCACCATCTGGGTATGAGAAAGGAAAATTTTTGAAAAGGAATGCAGTCAGGGAGAACAGGTTTTTCTTCCTAATTTGAGACGGAAGAGATAAAAGAGCCTGGAGCTGGCAACCAAAGTCGTCCAGTTCCCAAAACACCGGACTTGATGTTACGTTTTTACTTTCCTTCCTCAAAATGCGTGCGCTGCAGTTTTGTTTCTGAGGCCACCCAGAATCAGCAGTTTCGCAAAGGGTAACAGATTGAGGTTACTTCTTTGGGATTTGTCACAAAAAGAGAACAATTGAGTACCATGGACATTGACCGAAGAATTGCTTAAACATTTTGGTTGAAGTGTTTATAGAAATGCTGTCTTCGTTATTTGTGACTTAGTAACCACAGGTCTCGCCTCAGCCCTACCCTTCCTGACCGTGCTTTCTTTTGGTTTTACAGGGTTTATAGGCTCCTGATACAGTGACTTCATCTTCAAGGAGCAGCGCTGTGAGGCTTTTCTAGCCTTTGTAGCCAATCTCGGTAAGTTCCCCATTTTCTTTCAACCGCACTCTTTTCTTATCCAGCCCTGGCTGCTCATCTCCTACCACCTGCCTTTCTGTCTTTCCTGGCCCTTCTCTCCTTCACACCCCTAGCCCCAGCGCATGCAGCCTCTGCAGCACACTGCCCTGGGTCGCACGTCTTTTTCCACGGAGTTCCCTGGCAATATGCAGGATGGGAGGGGTTATTTATTTCCTTTAGAAAGCTGTCATTTTGGGGATGAAAAGTGTGACTTCCAGGAGTCACCAGTTTAGCATCCTGCTAAGAGGAGTTCTCCTGCCTTCCTCCTGCCCCAGAAAACAAACCCAAACCCTTTCTCTTACTTCCTGCGTTTCTACTTTTAAAGTGTGCCTGCAGCAGCCATCTTCAGAAGGGTAGTGACCACCGCTGCTGGAATTGCAGAGGGAGATAGGAGCTTTTACATCAGTCCCTGTTGCTCCGGCAGTGTTGGCTACTGCGAGCAGAGCAAGTGGCGCTGGATGTGAGGGTCTTAAGTTCACACAGGGCCAGCCCTTCTGCAGATGTCACTTTGGACAACAAATCATTTATCTGTCTCAATCCTTCATCTGCAAGATGGATTCTCCTGCCCCTGAATTAGGATACAATGAGATGAAAGATATTCCAACTTTTTCAAGATAAAGTTGCTTTTTTTAAAAAATGCAGAGTAGTGGTATTATTCTGCAGAGACAGTCTGATAAAAATATCCACTATCTTTTATTAAAGACTAATAGACTCAAAATGTATATACGAGTTAGATTGGATTTCAAAGCAAATCTGTTTTAGAAGATAAGTAAAATCTGAAGTGTTTTTGACATCTTCATTCTGTACAAATTATTTAAACCAAACAATTTTTGTAAAACTGAGCAAATTGTGTTGATTATAAATCAGATTCCTCCTTTTACTTTGAAGGTAACAGTTGGGCAAATTAGAAGTCATTGTGTAAGGAAAGTGAGCACAAAGAAAGGCTGTTGGATTCTTTGCTACTTAATGAGAGATCTTGTTTAGTTCCAGCCGCTAGGAAAACTCATCACTTCTTATATTTGCTGGTGACAATCAAATGCAAGAAAACACAGCTTTAAAGAAAAAAAATCTAAATAAATACTTTAGAGGAGATGCGGATCCTTTTACATTTCCTCAGATGAAAATACTGCAAAGTTGGTTAGAGGATATTTATTTCATTCAGGAAATCCCTGTCAAATCTTTCTATTCAAAAAATTGGAATTTAAATGAAAAACATGACCTTCATGTCACAGTGATGTCCTACGTGGCCTACATTTCAAAATTAATAGATGATATGCATAATTTTTTCTATCTTGTTAAAAAACTAAGATCAAATCGTAAGTTTGTTTCTCTTCAAATGTTGTGATGTGGCAGGAAAAGAGGAGAAGATGTGGTCAGGGATTAAGGCGGAAAGATTGATGAAGTCCAGATAGTTGCAACATGAGACGGGAAGAGGGACAAGGTGACTGCGGAAAAAACCATCTCGAGTTTCGGCAGGAAAATGATGAAGAGTGGAAGGAAGCCTAATCTGCCTCAGAAATGCAAAGGCATCTCATGTCTCCGCTAACTATGTTCCTGGGATGAGATGCAGAAGTATCACAGCTCTCACTTCACCCCCCACCACAAACACTTGCAGGACTGCCGTGGAAATTTAAAGCTCTACGCGTAGCGACGTCAATATTTCAATTTAGAATTTTACACCTGATTAAAGACACAGCCTCCCCTCCCTTTCAGTTTGTTCCATGTACTGGTGGGTTTTGGTAAATATTTCTATCTTCTGCATAGGGTTATGAATAACTTAGAGGTCAGAGAAACCCTCTCCCCCCTTTTCCCACCTTTAATTGTATCTCCGGCAAGACTTACTTATTGTGAGAGCTTAATAAATACGCTTAATTAAAATTTAAGAAATGAAATGTATCCAGTTTACAAGGTGTTTGTTTACTGTACAAAAATTATAAACACAGGTTAATTATAAACGCAGGTTCACAACCAGTAGAATGATACTGATCATAGGGCCGACTAGGCAGAAGCATACATAGACAACTGAAAAACATGTAATGAAATTTCAGAAAAATAAATACTACTTTTAAAAGAAAAATCTCGCTCTGGGAAATACTAGAAGAAAATATTTGCTTGTAGCAGAGACATGCAGGTTTCTCTATTTGCCCCCTGCTCTCTGGCCCCCAGGCCTTTCTCTGCCTTTCTTCGCACTCTAGGAATACAGCTTCTATGAACATAAGTTTTTATTTCTCTGAGATAAATGCCCAAAAGTACAATTGCTGAGTTGTATGTTCAGTCATGTTTTATTTTGTAGGACAACTCCATTTTAACCTTTCCCATAGCTCTGTCAATATTCTCTTAATCCTTTGAGTTAGCCATCTCTTTCCTGTTTGAACTGATACACGGAAATTGGAGAAAAATGAAATGCTGGAAATATGAGAAGTCTCTGATTTTGTAAAAGTTGTTTCACCATGTGCTCTCTGCATATAAGTATATAGGCCACCACTTTTTTAAAACTCACAGCTGTAAACATAGGTCAAGAGAGGTGAACAAAGAAAAATCATTGTCTTTCCCCACCTCTCACAAGAAATCCAAGATAACATCATCTTCTGAAATACATCAGCCAAAGCTTAATTTGGCTCCGGTTATACCTATTAGCTATTGTCTTTCCATAGGTCATGTGGATTCTACACAATGAAAAATAAAATAAAAACATCAAAAAGCTACAAGAGGGCTTCCCTGGTGGCGCAGTGGTTGAGAGTCCGCCTGCTGATGCAGCAGACACGGGTTCGTGCCCCGGTCCGGGAAGATCCCACATGCTGTGGAGTGGCTGGGCCCGTGAGCCATGGCTGCTGAGCCTGCGTGTCTGGAGCCTGTGCTCCACAACGGGAGAGGCCACAACAGTGAGAGGCCCACGTACAGCAAAAAAAAAAAAAGCTACAAGACTCAAATTAACAGTAATATTAATTCTCTCTCTTTTGCTCTTGTTTTCCCCTTTGGGACTCTATTCACACATATACTAGATTTTGACATCTTGTCCAATATTCTCCTAGTCTCTTTTCTCTCTTTTCTAGCTTTGTTCTCTCTATACTTCAATCTGGATATTTTTTCCTTGGATCCATTTTCCAGGCCATTTTCCTTCCTGCAGTTGTGTCTAACCTATTATTATGCCTATCTATTGCATCCTTAATTTCACTTCATCTAATTTTTAGTTCTAGAGAGCTCATTTGATTCCTCCTTTGAATAGATTTCAATTTTCTTTTAGTCTTAGTCTATTCAGGCTGCTATAACAAAATACTATACACTGCATTGCTTGTAAACAACAGTGATTTATTCCTTACAGTTCGAGAGGCTGGGAAGTCCAGGATCAAGGTGCTGGCATATTTGGTATCTGGTAAGTTCACATTTCCTGGTTCATAGATGACCATCTTCTCACTGTGTCCTCACATAGTGGAATGGTCAAGGGAGCTCTCTGTCGTCTTTTTTGTAAGGGCATGAATCCCATTCATGCAGGCTCCACCCTCATGACCTAATCCCTTCCCAAAGGTCCTATCTCCTTATATCATCATACTGGGGATTAGCTTTCAACATATGCACTTTGGGAGGATGTAAACATTCAGTCTATAGGACTAATGTTATTCTTCATTTTTTCAAATATTTTCTTGACCTATTGTAAAGTCTGTACCCCATAATTCCATTATCTATCTTATATCTGCCTCTGTCACCTATTTTCTCTATACATCTGATCTCAGATTTTTTGGTTCTCTTCTCTGTGTTTACTTTCTCTCCATGATCTTGGCCCCTCAGTTCCTGGACTCCAGTTTTTCTCCCCCCAGCCCTGTGAGACTGTAGAGAACTCTGCTTATCTCTTCTGCCCCTTCATACCCACATTCTCCTCAATTTGTCAGCCTTTATATCTGTGCTGTTTGGGAAGGGCAGAGAACTCAAGGGAAAACTGACATAAAATGGAGGCTAATCTCAATGAGTGTCTCTTCCGCTTGGGATCTTGGCCCCTTAAGACTGGCTGCCCCGATTGCTCTCCAAAACCTTCATGCAAATTCTTAAAAAATATTTTGTCAAGCTTGTCAAGTTGTTCTTGGTGGGAAGACCAGTCTACACTAGTCTGCAATAGCTCGAGTTATTTACCTTCAGTGTTTCTGGCAAAGCCACATGACCTACTAGCTATAGAAACTCTGGGGTTGTGCAATAGTCCAAAAGCCCTTTTAGCTTCAGGGCAGAGGCAAACTGCCATCAAGAAAAGCCTGTGAAGAACCTAGGGGTAAGACGGGAATAAAGACACAGACCTACTAGAGAATGGACTTGAGGACATGGGGAGGGGGAAGGGTAAGCTGTGACAAAGTGAGAGAGTGGCATGGACCTATATACACTGCCAAATGTAAAATAGATAGCTAGTGTGAAGGAGCCGCATAGCACAGGGAGATCAGCTCTGTACTTTGTGACCACCTAGAGGGGTGGGATAGGGAGGGTGGGAGGGAGGGAGATGCAAGAGGGAAGAGATATGGGAACATATGTATATGTATAACTGATTCACTTTGTTATAAAGCAGAAACTCACACACCATTGTAAAGCAATTATACTCCAAAAAAGATGTTAAAAAAAAAAAAAAAGAAAGAAAAGCCTGGCCAGCTGTTCTTCCAAGTCAGCCATAAGCAAAGCTCAGAGACAATCAAAGAAGTAGGTCCTTGGCTATCCCAACCCCCTTAGAAAAAGTAGGTCCTTGACAAAGTCTGCTCTGAGGAGCATCTCTGGACTATGCATGCAAATTTCAAAATGTCCAAATTTTCACAATACTTTTTGTCTGATTGTTATACTATAGAAATATTATAAAACATGAGGCACTACCCTCTCACCTACAGAGAGAAGTGGAGACTGATACGATCATTCCATCAACTTGGGCTGTGTCTATGCTATTAGTTGAAATATCTTAATCATCAAGTCCCCTGCCTGTCTCCCAAATACACACACACCCGTTCTAAAATGCTCTAAAATTCATATGTGTAAATTTAAATATAGGGTACATCAAGAGGAATACCACAAACACTAATTTGAAAAGATATATGCACCTCGATGATCATAGCAGCATTATTTACAATAGCCAAGACATGGAAGCAACTTAAGTGCCCATCAACAGATGAATGGATAAAGAAGATGTGTTGTGTATATATATTCACAAGGGAATATTACTCAGCCATAAGAAGAATGAAATCCTGCCATTTAAGCAATGTGGATGGACCTAGAAAATATTACGCTTAATGAAATAAGACAGAGAAAGACAAATGCTGTATGATATCATTTATATGTGGAATCTAAAAAATAATAGAAATGAATGTATATGCAAAACAGAAACAGACTCACAGATATAGAAAACAAACTTACAGCTGCCATCTTGCGTCCCCGCGTGTGTGCGCCTTATCTCAGCTGGTCTGCCCGAGACCCCCCGAGCGCCAACCCTAGTCCCCCGCGCGGCCCCATTTCCGCTCCAACAAGATGAAAGAAACTATCATGAACCAGGAGAAACTCGCCAAACTGCAGGCACAAGTGCGCATTGGTGGGAAAGGAACTGCTCGCAGAAAGAAGAAGGTGGTTCATAGAACAGCCACAGCAGACGACAAAAAACTTCAGTTCTCTTTAAAGAAGTTAGGGGTAAACAATATCTCTGGTATTGAAGAGGTGAATATGTTCACAAACCAAGGAACAGTGATCCACTTTAACAACCCTAAAGTTCAGGCATCTCTGGCAGCAAACACTTTCACCATTACAGGCCATGCTGAGACAAAGCAGCTGACAGAAATGCTACCCAGCATCTTAAACCAGCTTGGCGCAGACAGTCTGACCAGTTTAAGGAGACTGGCTGAAGCTCTGCCCAAACAATCTGTGGATGGAAAAGCACCACTTGCTACTGGAGAGGAGGATGATGATGAAGTTCCAGATCTTGTGGAGAATTTTGATGAGGCTTCCAAAAATGAAGCAAACTGAGTTGAGTCAACTTCTGAAGAAGATAAATCTTGAAGAAGTTACTGGGAGCTGCTATTTTATATTATGACTGCTTTTTAAAATTTTGTTTATGGATCTGATAAAATCTAGATCTCTAATATTTTTAAGCCCAAGCCCCTGGACACTGCAGCTCTTTTCAGTTTTTGCTTATATACAATTCATTCTTTGCAGCTAATTAAGCTGAGGAAGCCTGGGAATAAAGTTTGAAACAAAGATTAATAAAGTTCTTTGCTTAGTAAAAAAAAAAAGAAAAAAAAAAAAAAAAAAAAAGAAAACAAACTTACAGTTACCAAAGGGGAGAGGAAAAGGGGGAAGGGACAAATTAGGGGTATGAGATTGATATGAACTACTAGGTATAAAATAATAAGCAACAAGGATATACTGTATAGCACAGGAAATTATAGCCATTGTCTTATAATAACTTACAATGAAGTATAATCTGCAAAAATACTGAATCACTGTGGGGTACACCTGAAACTAGTATAATATCGTAAATCAACTATACTTCAAAAAAAAGAGAAATACCACAAACTTCTGTTTCAACTTTAATTGGACTAAAATACTGCAAGAATTACTTTTTATTCTCTGAGTTTTTTTTTTTAAAGAGAAAGCAAAAATAGAATTTGAATGACTAAACACTAAATATACAATTAACAAAATAGTTGATTAATTACCATAATAAATCAGAGTAACAGAATTAGAAAATAAGTTTATAAAGACAAATATTGTTCACTCATTTCCTTTCAGTTTCAGTGAATTTCATCCCTTACTATCTTAATGTATTCTAACTTCTGGATTTCTCATTTTGCTGGCTTATTGAGATTAACCTCAAAATCCTTAGAAAAAGAAAATGAACAGCAAAAGCAACATCTAAAATACTGTGAACCTTTTAACCATTA
This sequence comes from Mesoplodon mirus, assembly GCF_964341445.2. Classification (NCBI taxonomy): domain Eukaryota; kingdom Metazoa; phylum Chordata; class Mammalia; order Artiodactyla; family Ziphiidae; genus Mesoplodon; species Mesoplodon mirus. The sequence goes on along the minus strand of NC_138993.1, from coordinate 60,545,632 downwards.
AATATACTTTTGAAACTAGCATTTACCAACATTTCAGTGTCTACTGTTTACCTAACAACTGTATAATAATGCATTTCTGCCCAAGTAATTTTATCCTTTCCTTCTTTTTAAAAATCAAGTCCTATTTGAATTGTGGTAGAGGATTTTACTATTTAAACAATCCTGTAATAAAAGCATGAGGAAAAAGAATTTCTTTGGTAAAGTCAGCTCTTCCTTTTTGTTTATGTTTTTCCAAATTTGGAATGTCTATTATTAAATTGAAAAACATGAAGCAGAGCTATTTTTGAGCAGGTATAAATTTTAAGTAATTCTGAAACCCTATTCAAGAGTTGAATTATATTTGAGGTAATATGACAGATTTCAAAAACACAATTAGAACCTTTGATATTAATGAATGCATATTTAGCTAAATTAACATTTATGGGTTGGTTGTCAAGAGAGCTATTTCCTAGGAGGGATGTCTGTCTCCCTGTGTTTCCCCCCATTGAGAGGCCATCTTCAAGACAACCTTTTCCCCTTAAAGCTTGCAATAATGTGAATTCATTTTTAATCATAAGGTTAAACGTAGTCTTATGCGTTCTCTAAGTTCTCGTTCTCTTCATTTGCTTTCCTTTGGTAGTTGTCTAAAGCCAGAATCCTGCAGCTTATTCAGAAATGTTTAAGCCAGACTGCCAAACACCTCTTCCTCTTCCTGCAGCTTTTGAAAAGCCATTTCTCAGATGTATAGGAATTCTTGTTTGTCGAAAATCTGCATGAATCTAAAATTAAACACAACAACAGAAATTCATGTTGAAAAGAATTTGTAAAGAAGGAAACCATGGCAACAGAATCATTTATTTTTAAACCGCACCAGCCCTTATCTCTACCTTCACCCCAAAACTAAGCACACTTAGGCCATAGCTTGCTCCATGCTGCTTTATTCCCATTGTAATTCGGCAACAGTCAAAAATCGCCACAGGAATTGTTATATTTATATTACTAAGTACTGTGCAAGCCAGGCTTCTTCATGTTTACTCACTCACATTATCCTGCAAATGGCCTTGGAGGAACCTGCGTGGTTGTCAAGGGAAAGCTCAGGTAATGTCTCCTTCAGGGGCAACACCACTATTAATGCCAAGGAAAGGCTCTGTAGTGGGGAGATTAGAGTCCTGATTTAATTACTCAGGGATTCCCCATCTTATCAGAAGTGGGCCCATGCTGGGCAAGAGCAGGTGTAACTGCAGCAAATTCCAACATGGTTTCCCTTGGCCCCCAGGGACCCTGTCTGTGCACAGTATCTAGAAAGCTCTGTTCCTGCTATACCACTGCCTTTTATATCAGTGCCCGATGTTACATCACCTTGCCAGGAGAACTTCCACTTACAGTGTACGGGCTTTCTTTAAGCAAACGATTACAAACTTCAGGCAAAGACTGTTTGGTTAAAATGTCTTAAAAGTGTTCATCGGGGGTTTCCCCGGTGGCACAGTGGTTGAGAATCTGCCTGCTAATGCAGGGGACACGGGTTCGAGCCCTGGTCTGGGAGGATCCCACATGTCGCGGAGCAACTAGGCCCGTGAGCCACAACTACTGAGCCTGCGCGTCTGGAGCCTGAGCTCCGCAACAAGAGAGGCCGCGATAGTGAGAGGCCCGCGCACCGCGATGAAGAGTGGCCCCCGCTTGCCGCAACTAGAGAAAGTCCTCGCACAGAAACGAAGACCCAACACAGCAAAAATAAAAAAAAATTAAAAAAAAAAAGTGCTCATCAGAAATTTTCAGGTGATTGATAACACTGGAAAACACAAGCATATTTTCTGTGAATAATTTCAAAACCAACACACTTTCCAGACGGGTATATATTTGAAAATCTACTAGCCTCTTTTAATAAATATAAACTGATAGGGTATGGTATTTGCAATGTGTCTTTCCTAATTCCTTTGTCTATTCTGATTTCCGTTAGTTCAGTCGCTTGAAAAACTTAGGGTGTCTGAAGATAAGGGTTCATTCCTCATTGATTCAGTTGAGCTGTTCAACCCAGAAGAGCCCTAAGAGAAATACAGACTTTAGTGTTGAAGATCAAAGCCTTGAGTAATAGAAATAGGCACAAGAATACATTTGAAGCCAGGAAGGGCATTAACCCAATAAGCCAATTGAATTACTTGGAAAATTGATCTTATATTTGCTGAAATAAATCAAAATCTGAGAGTTAAAAGGACGCTGGCCCACTATCTGTGAACCACATTAGTTAGGTGAGCAAGTGACAGGGAACATTTTGAAATGTCTGAACAAATTGCTTTTAGGCATTCAAGGCGCACCCACTTTGGGGAGGAAGTAAGTATTTAAACTCCTTTCTGTTGTCATCAAACACCGTAATGAAAAGAATGCTGAAGTGAGCATAAAGATAATGGAAGATTTGTACTTGAATATTTTATTTATAGTTAACCTATTCTTTTTTTAATTTTTATTTTATATTGGCGTATAGTTGATTAGCTAGCCTATTCTTAAATTGATGTTTTAAAGTGTCTGATGGGGCTTCCCTGGTGGCGCAGTGGTTGAGAGTCCGCCTGCCGATGCAGGGGACACAGGTTCGAGCCCCGGTCCGGGAAGATCCCACATGCCGCAAAGCGGCTGGGCCCGTGAGCTATGGCCACTGAGCCTGCGCGTCCGGAGCCTGTGCTCCACAACGGGAGAGACCACAACAGTGAGAAGCCCGGGTACCCAAAAATAAAAAAATAAAAAAGTAAAGTGTCTGATGTGTAATAAGATAATGAGAATTAATATGTCAGGTAATCAAGGAAAGCAGGGTAGAAAACAGCTGAGATTAGCTGGAGGAGGCCTGGGATGCAAAAGGTATGTTTCATGAGGTGCTGCCCCCTTGCCAGGAGAGAGCCATCGCGTGGCCCAGAAGCTTTCTGGCCACCATCCTAAATGGAAAACAAGCACTTACGTGATTCACGTTGTCCATGAGCTAAATCTGGAGCAGTTGTTCAGAAGAAGCATAATTATTTCTGGTACTTAGACCTGAGAGAAATTTCCCCCTCTCATGGGTCTTCGTAAAAAAGCCAGTGAGTCATCTGGTGAAGGTCTGGGAGAGCATCTTCCCCGGGGCGGAGAAGGGGGGCAGGGACATTTCATGGAGGAACTGCCTCCTATCAGGCCACTCTTCCACTCAGCAGTAAAGGAAGTCACTTAACCTCTTGGTGACAGAGATGCTTCAACTGGAAAACAAGGGCCTGGGTGAACGCTTGGGCTCCATCCAGCAGTAAAATTCTGTTTCTTGGATACTGATCCCTGCAGTATGTCCTTTAAAAGCTCTGCTTGCTACAATTTTTCATCTTAGAAGGCATATTTCAATATTCTTGAGATAAAACTATGTACATGTGTTTGTGTGTATGTATTCAGACTTTTTATTCATTGATCCACTGTTCCAGACAGAGTCCAGGGAAACAGAATCCACACCAGTCATTTAAAAAGGGAACATTTAATACAACGAATTATTAACTGGTAGCAGGTACATAGCCTCTAAGAGGGCATAAAGGAGAATTCAAAGAACCTCCCAGTGCTGAGAGGCAGTACTCAGTGAAGGAAGACCACTGCGGTGAGAGGGGGCATCCTCTCCCACACAGATGTAGAATTCATTGCTGACAGTGTGGCTGGACCCACTGGATGGCAGAGAAGTTCACCGAATAGCTCCAGGACAAAACTGGTCACAGCCAGCTGGCAGGAGCTGGTGAGAAGGGAAACCTGCAAAGGGATTGAATTCAGAAAGCCTTCCACTGGGGTCCCGGCAAGACTTGCTGGAGGGCTGTGCCATTGGACCTCCTGAACACACACCTCTAGCAGCTGCATCCTAGGAGCAAGGTGAGAGGATGCAACCCAGTCAAGAGAAGTCTTTTCTCTGGCACTGTCCCTCCTCTGGCACCCTCCACTGACAAAGCTTAATATGCTGCCAGCTGGCAAAGGAGAAATCTTCATGGGTTCCAACTCCAATATCATAAAGCAAGGCAATAAAGGGTAAATTTGGAGCCCAGAGGCAATTAATTGATCATGGGCATACCTACCCTTCCTTAAGTCATTAAATTCCAAAATGTGTAGTGTGCAAATGCTCCTGACACATTTTATGCTACAGTATAAAAAAAGCGATGCATTTTACAGTGTTCAAAGTTTTGGAAAGACAAACAGGGGGAGTGAGGCCTAGATTATCAGTCATTTCACCAACAGTCACTCAGTAAGCCAATAATCATCTGAAAACTATTTGGGGTAAACGTTAATTCATTTATTCAGGCAGCCAACAAGTTTTTTTTTGTTTTTTGTTTTTTTTTTTTGTTTTTTTTGCGGTACGTGGGCCTCTCACTGCTGTGGCCTCTCCCGTTGTGGAGCACAGGCTCCGGACGCGCAGGCTCAATGGCCATGGCTCACGGGCCCGGCCGCTCCGCGGCATGTGGGATCTTCCCGGATGGGGGCACGAACCCGTGTCCCCTGCATCGGCAGGCGGACTCTCAACCACTGCGCCACTAGGGAAGCCCAACAACAAATATTTTATGAGTACAGTCGGCTCTCTGTATCTGTGGGTTCCACATCTGTGGATTCAATCAAACATGAATTGAAAATATTCTCCACAAAAAACCTCCAAGAGGTTCCAAAAAGCAAAACTTTGATTTCTCATGTGCCAGCAGATATTTACGTACCATTTACATAGTATGAGGTATTTGAAGTAATCTAGAGATGATTTAAAGTATACAAGAGGATGTGCATAGGTTATATGCAAATGCCATGCCATTTTATATGAAGAACTTGAGCACCCATGGATCTTGTTATCCATGGGGGTCCTAGAACCAGTCCCCTGTGGATACCAAGGGACAAGTGTACCTACTATATGCTAGGTGCTGGAGACACAGAGAAAGATAAAAATGAAAAAAGCCCCAAGGACTTTGCAGTGATGAGTGCTCTGAAGAAGTTGCATCAGTGCTGTGGAAGAAAAGTTAGGGAGACGTTACCTACCCAAGAATGGGGAGAAGAATGTCATCAGGAAGTGCAAGTGAAGGTGAGTGGAAAGGAGTTCATTGCCCAAATGGAGGGTGTGGTGGGAAAAAAGTGTCCCAGGACTGGGCACATCAGGTGCAGAGACCCACCATGGGAAAGGACATATATTCAAGGAACTGAGAGAAGGTCTGTGTCCCTAAAGCCTGAGGATCCCTTCTTAGGAAGGGGTCACTGAGAGAGATGAATATTCCAGTGGAACACCTTTCACTTCATCTGTGCCATCTGTTCTTCTGGGTCTCCAGCCTGTTGGCCCATGCTGTGGATCTGGACTTGCCAGCCTCCCTATCTGCGTGAGCCAATTCCTTATGATAAATCTCTTTCTATCTATACTACACTTTTGTTTCTCTGGAGAACCCTGAATAACACAGGTTTTGATAGGTACGAAAATACCATGCAGGCACTTTTTAAGGATTTTGTCTCTATCTCAGTGGTTCACAACCCGGGGAAATTTGAGGACATTTGGCAATGGCTGTAGACATTTTTGGTTGTCACCACTTGGGGAGGGTGACATTGGCACCTGGGGAATAGAGACCCGTCTCTATCTTCTGAAATGAAAGAAGACAATCCCCACAACAGGGAATTATCCCCTCCATATTGTCAGCAGTAGCAATGTTGAGAAACCCTGCTCTATCTGGATGGATAGTGACCGACATATGTTAAGCAGAGCTGTGCGTGTGCCGTTCGGGGGAGGTGGTGGAAGGTGAGAGCAGTGAGACTGATGTCTTGCATTTCGAAAAGCTCTTGCTCTAGAGGAAGTCCATAGTAGGGGGTCTTGAGAAATACTGCTGTCAATATTAGCCTTGTAAAACCCTAAGTAAAATTGGTTGGTTTACTATCTTTCATAATATTATTATTTAAAAATCACAGCTATAAAAATTCTAGACCCTGTCTTTCAGGAAGAAGGAGAAAATGAGAGACAGCAGTATTTCAATGACTCAAAGTAGGGGAAACAATGAAAACATGGATAATGTCCATCAGTTCGTTATCCAAATGATGTGTCACAGGTTTCTGTGAAATTAAGGGATCAATGTATTTTCTATCGACTCAACTTTCAGACTCAAAAACATGTTCGGGTAAGAAACTCAACAAATTCCCTCAAATTTCCATATGGTTAATTAAGTATTGTTGAAGACTAGCTCTACAGGAAGTCATAAATATTCCAGTGGAAAGGTAACAAAGACTAAGTTCTGAGATTTCTAATTTGAAATCACAGGACCCTTAGCTGAGATCTGAGGGGAAAAGATCCTGGTTGCTGCAGGAAGTTTTTGGTATTGTGGTGATAGAAGTGAAAATTAGGAAAAAGTACTTTCGAATAGCACGGGATGTCCCATAGTATGAAACACGTTCAGAGAGCATAGTATACCTACCACTCCTTAGTTTGCTGCCCATTCACTTTACCTTACCTTGACCTCAGGAAGGATAACATTTTAAAAGTTGGACACCTTTCTAATGAATTCTGTCTAGAGATTACAAAAACTAGATTGCAGATATACTTCTATAAACAGATTTGTATTAAGAGTTTTAAAAGAGATTTTGTTTTCAGCTGTGTTTAAAATGAATTACAAATACTGAAAAGTCTTTGTTGCAAAGATTTTAACTAGACTTGTTTGAGTACTTGGCAAACCCTTAATTTTCCTTCTAAATTCTAATTGAACCAGGTCATTGCTCATCTAGAACTAACTTCATCAATGTGCCAGTTTTCACTGTATTTTCAAAGTAGCAAGCACTTCTTTTGATCCTTAGAGAATGAGAAACTATCAGGAAAAAAAAGAAATTGGTGGATTTCCACTATACAGCCAGTGAAAACAGCTAAAAATTAAACTGTCCCCAAAATAAATATTAAAATATTCTATCTTAATGCAAATAAAACAAAAAATCTCCATGCGGGCTGGGAAATAAGTAACCACAAGAGTATTCCTTAAGTAGACAAATCCTACAGTATTAAAATTCAAGAGATTCCATTTGTTCTCATCCTGGTGAAAAAGCATACATCACTTTGCTGTATTGAGCCTTCTAGACACTTTTTAATCTGTATCTTCAAGCATCCCCTTCCCCACTATTTGTTTAAAATAAATAAGCAAGCAAATAAACTTGAGTATTAGAAAGGAAAACTAGTGAAAACTCGAATTACTTGATAGTTAACCAATCAGTAGTGTATATTAGATCCTTAACAGTTGATATCCTAAAGGCTAAGTTTGGGATTGACATGTACACACTGCTATATTTAAAACAGATAACCAATAAGGACCTACTGTAATAAATAAGTAAATAATAAAAATTTTAAAATCACTGTAAGAAAAAAAGACTAAGTAAGATTTGGGACTTAATACTGTATATATTCAGTAACTGACTCTTCAATCCAGAGGCCTCCTGTATACATTTTTACAACTATCAACTGCCTTGGTTCCTCAGCTGCACTTGAGCTGGTTCCAATTCTACATTTTACTCCCAGTGTTTACACATATTCACCTTTCACTCACAATCCTGATAAGGGGAATTGCATTTCTTTGGAGATGGAAGCAATTTAGATAGTGGTTAAAAGGAAGTGTTGATGAACACACAGCTGCGGGGGTGATGTCTGCAAGTTTTAATGACCGGCCTGCAAAGAATCAGAAGCACAATTTATAACAGCACCAACCTTCCCACCGCTTGCTACATCACATTTTAAATCAAAGAAAACAAAGATTTTAAGAGAGGGAACATGTGGCCAATTGTTCACACTGTAGTCCCTGAAATCAATCTACTCCACCGGAGGACACTTCAAATGTTAGCCATTTTCCTTCCTGCTTTGTGACTTTTTTGTTTTTGTTGTTGATACTTATCTTCTCTTGGCCAGACTGTTGGCTGACACACTATTTTTAAACATTTATATGACTTCTTCTTATGCATTCCAGAGGGGGAAGGACCTTTTGTTATAGGTAGTAAAAATCAAGCGAAACAGAGAGTCAGGGTTGTGATTTGCCAAAGGTCAAAGGTCATGACAAGTGAATGACTCCAGAGGCCTTGAGGTCAAAGGTGCAACTACAATCCCATAACCTCCACTAGGTTTTTTACATCACAAAGGAGAACAGAGCTTTTCTAGCTTCTGTGAAGGAATCCATAGGCATGTTCACATTTTTCCTTGAAAAATTATTTCGAAATGATTCTGCCCATGATTATTTTTCCTCTTGAAACCAAGTGGCATGAAATAAGCTTTTATATAAATTGAATGTCTCCTTAGCCTTTTATTAGTATTCTATATTGGCAACCTAGAGGAGGAAGAACTAACAAAGATTAATATGTGCTTTTCAAATGGAAAATAAGCACATTTTTTTAGAAGATCAAAACCCAAACCAAAGAAGTACATTTATCTTCTTTGTTATTTTTTCCAATCCATGTGCATTTATTGAGTGTACCTAAAAATCTGTTCTTCTTGAAAAGCTAACAGCAATAGTGATCTCTTATGCTTTCTATTTGACGTATATCTTTACGCTAAATTCTGAATACAGGTCCCAAATAAAGTTTTTGTAATGGGCACCATTCTGGTACTATTTTAATGTGTTTTTTCTTTCTTTCTTTTTTTGCTAATTTAAAACAAGTAAATACCAGGGCCACTGTTTAGGTCAGAATGTCTGTGGCCGATCTCATAATATATTAGTAGCTGGAGCTATATCTATACCATGTAAAGGGGAAGAAAAATGCAAAACCTTATTTTTCAACTCCATTGGTTTCTAACCTCTCACGAGCACTTAATTCCACACAGAGAAGGAAACAGTCACGCTGTAGAATCCTGTGGCCCATGAAGGGTAATTGGATAACATCTTTTGAAAGATTTACAAGGCTGCCAAGGATTTTGCCAGCTTTAAACCTGATTGATTCAGTGTGAAAAGATCTGAACAATTCTGACCTAAAAGTTTAAAGGCAGACCTTTCCTGTGAAAGTATAATTTAAAGCCTGTAATAAAATTGTATTGGAAAACACCACATTGAAGAACACAGCCATAAATTGCGAAACAGCATTATGTTAAAGGACATTTTTTTCCATTAAGTCCTCTGAAAGAACCCTAATTGTTCACCAGATACTTTAATAATGAGGTGTTTTGGGTTTGGCTTTTTTTTTTTTTTCCTGGAAAAAGTCCCTAAAGAAAGACAAAATTAGCCAACTATTTTGCCTCCCTAACCAAAAAGTTTGACTTCTTGCTTAGAAATGCAGGTGGAATTTCTACAACTTTTTTCTTACTAGGTAAAATAAGGAAAAGTGAAATTTCATTTATCTTTAACAAACAAAGAATAGATCAAACAGACTTGTTTCATATTTTAATTTTTCAAAGTGCTGATTCTCATCATGTATTTATTTCCATCTTGACAAAATATATATACACATAATTAGTGCAATACTTTGTGGGTAGGAGCAAATGCTTGTGATGACTCAGACAGATTAATGATTAAACATCTTCCAGCTAATTACTCCAGGCCATTAATTATTTATCCAAGTCCATAAGTTTATCATCTAGTTTAGCCTCTCTCTTCTACTGCCTATTTTAGAAAAGGCAGGTTTAGAAAAATGGAAGTGTAAAAATTTCAAATAAAATTCAGTAGAGTACATACATTTTTTTTCTTTTTCTTTAAAATCAGGGAAAAATTGAGACCATGGTATTTAGACAAAAGTCTGTTTATCTTTAAACAATACCTCCTTTGTGACACGAACACTAACTTTGCATTTCCTCCTCAAATTTCAGTTTGAAGGATTTAGGGAAAAATTCCATGTGCCCACTTACCTGTGATTTGAGCAATATGCCATTTGCCTGTTGATTCTTTGAACCATGTGAACTGGTCTTAGATGTTTAAAATAGGAATCTTGATTTATGGGTACTTTTGTCACTACATACATATTTACATGTGACCAGAAATGATTGCTTTCTATGTAAATTTGTGAGCACACTAACTTTCCAACAAATTGAAAGCCCTCCCACCTTTTAAAAAGGCAGAATAAGAACAGAACGGTGGCGCTAAGGGGAAAAAAAGCTTCAATTAAGAAACACGTAAAGGAGGAGCCCTCTTCTGCATAGAATAGTTGGTACCTAGAAGAGGCATTCAGAAAGGAAGGAGGGACAATGTGCTGGGCTCTCAGATTTCTTTCCTGAAGAATTAGGTAATTAGTTAGCTCAGGCTTTCACCCCCTTCCATACTGTAAGTAGAGTTCAGTGTCTAGGAGGTAATTCAACAAGCCACCTGAAAATCCTGTCTTGTGAATTAAAAGAGTTCCCCCTTATTGCATAAAGAGTCGAATAATTTCCACTGTATCAGCTTCCAGCTGGCTGTTAGCGATTTCTGCTGGATGCATTACTTCATTGGTCTATACCAGTACTCTAAGCTGGCAGGGTCCCCAGAAGCTCTTCTTCAGAACGTTACAGTTAGTTAAGCTGAAAATTGTTAACTACGGGAAAAATACCCCAGGGTGAATGAAGAGGCAAATTAGGGATTGGCAATAAAAACATTTTTTGATATGTTCAAATCGCATCAAATAGCTTTATACAAAGTCATCCTCCAAGAACGGCTAAGAACAGAGACAGCCTTTTCTAGTGGCCTGATTTTGGGTTCTGGTGCCACCTAGTGGGGCAGGGAGGAAGAGACGATGCAAAAGAGGACTGACCCCAGTCATCACTCAGGAGATCAAGACGATTGTCTTAATTTCCTTCATATCACTATGTACATATATTTTTAAAACTTTATCACTTTCCTCATGCAGTACTTTTCAGCACTCCCCGTCAGTTAAAGGACTGAGATCGAATCCCTCTTTTGCTGACGTTCAAAGCCTCCTGCAATCTGATTCCTGTCTATCTTTGAAGGGCTACTCGGCAGCCGCTTCTCCGTGAATTTTTCCTAACGGCCAGGCTGGTCTGCTCTGGACAGCATTCCTTACCTTTGCTCATGTTGCCTTTTCAGTCAGCATAGATTCTCTTACCCTTTTAGAATCTCATATTTAGAAAGATCTTATGGTTAGATTAGATGTCTTCAATACTAGCACCTCCCAGAAAATTCCCACTTAAGAAGTCCTCCAACCTCTTTCTGAGGCAACGAATTTAATCTTATCTGAAATGACTTGTTATATTTTCAGCTACTCCTGGCACACAGTACTTTCTTATACTGGACCCACACCTCCAGTTCAAGAGCAGGGTAAGTGCTAGATGTAGGTGGTGCAGTGCACAGACTCGGGAACAAGGTGGGTTCCAATTCCAGCTTTGTAACTTTCTAGTTGTGTGACACTGAGTACATGATAAGTTCCCCAAGTCTTAGTTTCTTTACGTGTAAAATTGGGATAAGAACAGTGCCTATTATCATTCAAGGTCATGAATCAGCTTATATGTGTGAAAGTGCTTAGAACAGTATGTGACATGCAGTATGTACGTGCTTTGTAGGTGTCCGATTTATTATATTTATAGCTTCGGGAAATCATTAAGATACAGGTGATGGCTGCAGTAATGAAAAGAGTGTACTGAACAACACATCTCAGTGTGTATACTTGGAGCACCCTACCTGTAAGATGCTCCCCTAGCTAAGGTTCCATGGGGACATAAGTTGGGGAGGTAATTAGTTAGCTCAGGCTTTCACCCCCTTCCATACTCTAAGTATTAGAGTTCAGTGTCTAGAAGGGAATTCAACAAGCCACCTGAAAATCCTGTCTTGTGAATTAAAAGAGTTCCCCCTTATTGCATAAAGAGTCGAATAATTTCCACTGTATCAGCTTCCAGCTGGCTGTTAGCAATTTCTGCCGGATGCATTACTTCATTGGTCTATACCAGTACTCTAAACTGTTGTATGCAGCCCTGCTGTATGCAGCTATATCCTATATTATATAGATATATGATAGCTAGCATAATCAAGGTGTCAACTCCTGACATATAACAACCTACCTTTGTCTATTTTGGCATTTCCTAAACCTGTTTGACTCAAGAATTCTTTTTTTTTTTTCTCCCGATGTGGACCTTTTTTTTTTTTTTTTTTCTCCCGATATGGACCTTTTTTTTTTTTTTAAGTCTTTATTGAATTTGTTACAGCACTGCTTCTGTTTTATGTTTTTTTGTTTTTGTGACCACGAGGTATGTGGCATCTTAGCTCCCTGGCCAGGGATAGAACCCACACCCCCTGCATTGGAAGGTGAAGTCTTAACCACTGGGCCACCAGGGAATTCCCAAGAATTCTTTTTAATATAACATCTTGACATCTCATTACCCATTTATGTTTTAGGAGAGGGATCTTCAACTCAAAACCTTAAAGGACAAAGCCAACAGTGTAAGCCAGGGAAGTAGGCGGGGTGAAATACAGTATGGAGTTGGGTGAATTATGGAAAACCAGAGGACACATGTCTTACCTAAGTGCATTTCAATTTGGTTTGTGAAAACACACTGTGTAGGCCAATGAAAACATAGCTGCAAGCTGAATCTGGGCCATGTTCAGCAAATTTGTGATGCCTGTAGAGCAAGAAAAGAGAACTAGCTGCGTAACCTGGGGAAGAACCAATTTTTAGAGATATTCAAGAGAAGCTAACGAGAAATTGCGAAGGAACAGTAAGAGATGTGGAACCAGGAAAGAGGAGTACCCTGGGGAAAAAAAGAGGCAAAACAGGGAGGTCTCTGGGGCCACAGAGAAAGTGTATTGGTTTCCTTTTGCTGCTGTTACAAATTAGCACAAACAGTGGCTTAAAACAACACACATGTATTCTTTATCAGTTCTACCGGGCAGAAGTCTGACCTGGGTCTCACGGGAAGGGGTCAGTTGGCAGGGCTGTGTTCCTTCTGGAGGCTTTAGGGGACAATCCACCGCCTATCCTTTCCCAGCTTCTAGAGGCTGCCTACAGCCCTCGGCTGGTGGTCCCTCCCTCCCTCCAATGAAGATGTGTCCAGTCCTTTTCACCTCACATCACTCTGACCACCTCTCCTGCCTCCCTCTTCAACTTTCAAGGAATCTTGTGATTACATGGGACTCACCTGGATATTCCAAGATACTCGCTCTATTTTAAGGTCAACCAGTTAACAACATGAATTTTATCTGCTGAATTTTTCCCTGCTCTGGTATATATGATATTATATAGGTATTATATAGATATTTTATAGATATCTATTGTGTAGATATTATATCACCATACCTATGATCTCTGAAATTCCCATAGGCACCTAAAGTAGCTCCTTTGTTACTGACTTAGCTAAGAACAAAACCCAACTTTGCTCAGGTTTGCGTGAATCATGCAGCATGATGAACACATGCAGATGTCAGCATACCTTAACTGTAAGTGAAAGTCTCCATCATTACATGACAGAGTTCCAGCTGCACATGAAGCAAGACCAGCTGAGCAACAGCAGCGATGCCAAGCTCCACCCGGATTCCACAGGTCCCAGGAATGGAATCCGCCACATCCTCATTCCTTGATATGCCCCACTGGCAGCAGACATGGGCCCCTGCAGGCAATGGACAGCCAGGAGTTATAAATAAACAGTCAAACAGCCCTTTGCTCTGAATGGCTAATTGCTAGCTGTGCTTTGAGGCTGCTGCTTGGGGCAATACAGTTTTACTCTTGGAATCCTGGGCATTAATTGTTCAACCGTATCATCCTTAATCTAGCCCACATGAAACCAGGAATTTTGGAGGGAAAATACTTGAGCTATAAAGCCTATTAATCTTCTCAGGCTTTCAAAATAGCCATGCTTTCTGATGCAGATAAAGGAAAATGCTTGTCATGACTCTGTTGTCTGTTTACAAGTAAATCTTTTATGGGGTCACATTAAGGACATTGTAAGGCTGTGTTATGCTGATTTGAGTTTTCTAAATGCCAAAATGAAGTGATTCATGAGTGGCTTGGAGTGTAGTTTTAAGATCAGGAGGCATGGGGCATTTGTACCTATGGAATATCACTCACCTTTAAGGAAATCTCATTATATGAAAATTTAGGGACACTGGCAATCAGCCCTGTATTCACTACAGAATTGATTCAATAATCTATGCATTTCTAGTATGAATTGTTGACAATTGAAGCCATTTTATTATCTAAGACATTCAAATGATCACTTCTGCATGTAAAATAACATCAGAATAGATGTAAGAGCTATAATTTAATGTTTATCAGATATCTTGTGCTTTTTTTGTACCTTCTCATTTAATCCTCACAATTTTCATTTTACAGGAGAGAAAACTGAGGTACAGTTGATTTGAATCCAGGCAATCTGAGGATCGAGTTCAAGCTCTTAAGCCTTTCATTCCCTCCTTGTCATGAACTTAAACTTCTTCTTCTTCTTTTCTTTTTTTTTTTTTTTTTTTGGTTAATAGTGTCTGTGAAGCATGAGTCTGTAATATTAGGGAAAAAACTGGCTGGCTTTAAGTGAAAATAAATTGAAATGGAAAGCAATTAATTTCTCTTAATGTGAATGAAGTTTGATCTAAATGCTTATAGAGAAGGGATTTCATGTATGAAAACTTACCAGAAAGAAAATCCTCTTCTCTGAGTAAGCAGTCATAGCATTAATCCTTCTGTTTTTTTAATCTTTATATTTACATTTTTTATATTTGTTCTTAAAATTTGGTATTTTCTACCAAAACCACTGGTATCTTTTCTCTCTCTCTTTCTGTACATACAAATAATGGAATATATGTATTCCATTATCTATCCATTAACCAACTGAGAATCATTGCCCTGGCCCTCTTTACTCATCTATAAATCTTTCAGTTCTCCAGTGTTTGGAAAGGAAGTATAAGCAGTAGAATAACCTGCAACCAAAGAGGCTTTTAGTCAAAGCCTTGCCCAAGCCTGACTGGCTGTTTGCGCCTCAGTATCTCTATATGTAACATGAGAACCATAGCAGAACCTAAAAGACAGGGTTATTGGGGGGATTACATGCAGTAAGGAATGTCAATAGTACCCTCCCTATGGAGGAACTTTAGGATTCGAGGCTTCTAAATCAGCCTGTTCGCTGATGTGCTGGTAAAAGACAGTCTCATTTTGGGAGGTGCTGGTTAAATTCCAGCCCTTCTCTGAGTCAATAAGCTAGGACTCAATATAAGCCCCACTCAGGCTGGCGTGCCTGTTCTGTGTCAGTTATAAACTGCACCTCTAGCAAAGACAGGTTTTCCTCCAATGTGTGGTGGCCTTGAGGGAGATTGAGAAATAGTGAAACAGAGATCTAGGAAAATTAAGTTACTGAAAAATCACTGAAGTAATATACGTTGGAAAGCACATGATGGCACCATATGTATAAAATTTTCAAATACAAAATTTTTTTCTCTATGGTTATTGTTAACAAGGCTGTTGCCCCAGAATCATACCCCTGCCTCTCCCTCTAATAGAAACCAATTACTCTTATCTCAGTTTCGGGAGGAAGCTGCAAGAGAAAAAACAAGAACCGGTTAGGACCAACTAGACCCAAGATGGTGGAGAATTTAACTTCCAGTAGACCTTGAACCTCATTATACACTCCTTGTAATGTATTAGCTAAATTACATGCCCACCAGCTGATGATTGCCATGACAACAACAGGAAAAGCCCAGACAATTGCGGAGAAGGAGAGTTGCATCAGTTCCGGGTTCAAACCACACCCCTGTTCTTGGATAACTCATGAATATTCCTCCTGCTGTTTCCAATTCCCTCCCTTTTTACCTGGACCCTCCTATATATTTGGTGTCTCCACCCAAATTGGGTTAAGAAGTTAGTTTGTGAACTAGGTTCCCACTTCTCCATTCCTTGATCATTGAATAAAGCTTGTGCTGTTCCAGTCTCAGCATTGGTTTTGCTATTGGTTTTGGCGCAGAAATCTGATCAGGAGAGGAATCTCCAGGGTCTCGGCCCTGGCTATGACCCCAGCCTAGGTCTGGTAGGCCAGTTTGGTAACATTTTGACCATGGGTGCAATCATTTTTATGTGGTCATGAGACTTACATACGGATTGTTTAGATTTCTTTCTTTTGTATCTTTCAGGAAATTAACCTCTTTTTATTTTCTTTTGCCATTATAAGATTCCTTAAAGAAATCTGAAAAAAGACACTCAAATGTTTCAAAATAACTATTTTGCAGTCCTAAATTTTTTATACTTAGAATGTATTAGAGTATTTATAATTTTAAAACACTTTATTTTAAAATTACTTTAGATAATGTTTTTTGAAATGGCTTTTTAAAAATTGCTTTTGAGGATGTTTGTAGCCATTGTGTGGAGCCAGAAATTAAAGAAGGATTTGACACTTCAAAAAAAAAGTCATTTATAATCATACTTCAAACTTTAGTTATAGCTGAAAGGTCGTTACACACATAAAGGAAGTTTCACTAAATATAGTCAGCATTAACGAGAAGTGTTTACAAGAAGAACTGAAAATAAAACCTTAAGACAAATTTTTTGATTTAAAATTCTATATTTTGTGTGTGAATGAATGTCATTTTTGAGGAAATTACACTTTTATGCAACATAATAAAGAAATGAGAAAATAAGCCAAAGAAAATGTTATTTAGCTAAAGTAGCAGGATAGTCTTAAAATAGGCACATAACTAGCCCATGGGACAGCTGGATGCTTCATCTTGGTCACGCTGTTGGTCTGTTCAGGAGACTTGCCTATCCCAATTTTATTGCAATATGTCGTCTTCTAGTTTTAATTGAATTACATGAAAATGATTTTGTCCTGATAAATAATCTGGATATTCTTCACTATAACACAGGGTTAATATTCTTATAAATATTAAACCAAAACATTTAAATTTCTTACTGAAAACATGTCTCCCTTCAGGTCAAGGATATAGGGGAAGGCAGAGTTTGGTTTCCTTACTTAAAATGATAGCCTTGCAAACCCAGTTATTTTCGTGAGAGGGTTTTCCTAATTTATTTATATCTTCTAAAAGCATATCAGGGAATAAACCTGGAGGCCCTGAACTCAGGTTTTCCACAGAGAAGATAATCTTTCAGACATAAAGACACAGTAAACTCTTCTATCTTCATATTTTTAAAAACCCACAGGACTCAAATAACCATTAATTTTTTTCATTGTGCTATAGAATAGCAATACTCTCACAATGACATTTGAATCTTTAAAAGAAGGTTAAATTCATCTCATTATAAATTGAGTGATTACATTCATTTCCTCAGGTTTGTGCTCTGAGGAATCTGGGAATCAACCCCAGTGCCACTGGATTTTAGATATGAGATATTGGACAAGTTACTTAAACTTCTCAGAGTTGATAGAAGCATAACACACACACACACACACACACACACACACACACGTGTATATATATATATATATGCCTATGGCTACCATGGCTCATAGAAAGCATTTATTAAATATAACACAAATTACAGAAATATAGTAGTGATTTAGCAGCCAAAATATCAAGCTAACTAAAAAATATTCCAATGCTCTGGTCATACCACCATTCTCCAAAATGTGCATAGTTTTCCCCAAAATGTGCATAGTTTACTTCAAATGTGTGAGCACAGCCTAGGTGAACCAGGAACACTAGTAATTTGACTGCAATAATAGAATGACTATGTTAAATAATTAATTGCTTGGCTTTCATTCATTCACTTGAAATATATTTAATGAGCTTCTGCTCATTAAATGCTGTATGCCAGGCAAGGGTCTGGGCAGTGTAGATACAATGGTAAACAGTACTCGCCTGTATGGAGCTTACATTCCAGAAGGTAGAAACAGCTCAGTAAGTAAGTAAACAAACGATTCACCAAGATAACTTCAAATAATGGTAGGTACTTTGAAGAAAATCAACAAGAGTCATATGTTGAGTGACAAGGTTAGATATACTTTGAATTGGGAGCCCGGGAAGTACTGGATGAGGAATTGACATCTAAGGTCATAAGTAAGGAAGAAGGAGCCAGTGAGGCATAGGTCTGGGGAATCAGTGTCCCCAGCTGCATCTGCAAGGAAGCAGGAAATGCAAAAGACTCTAAAGAAGAATGAAGCTTGCTTATTTGAAAACAGGAAGAAACCGATGAAGGTAAGAAAAGCACAGTAAGTGAAGGGGGAATGGGGGATGGGATCTGGGTCATGGAAAGCCTTGCTGGTCATGGTAAGAGTTTGGAGGTTTTTAAGCAGGTGAACGAGATATCTGATTTGGAATTTAAAGATCGCTCTGCCTGCTGTATGGAGAGTAGCTATGTGGGGACTTAAGAGTAGAAATAGAAGACGGATTAAGAGGCTATTTTGTCAGAGAAGACATGCAGAGGTTTGGCTTCAAGTAGTAGCTGTGGAGATGGAGAGTGGATGTTATAGGCCCTATAACATATATGCTCCAGAAGGGCATATTTTGGAAGTAGAGTTGGTAAGACTGCTTGACATGAGGAGAAATGAGAAAGGAATCAAGACAACTCTAAGGTTTTTGGCTTGCAATTGGGTAGTTTGTGATACCATTTTCTGAGATGAAACTTAAGGAGGAAGAAGATGATGCCATGAGGAAAATTTTCAGAGCCACCTGGCCAATATCAAGTGTTGGATGTTGTCCATTTCTCCAAATGTGATGCAATGACTTGGGAACTGAGAAAACCTGCCTTTTCCTTCAACCTTTTAAAATATCATTCACCTTCTAGCTCATGCCTAAAACTTTATGCAAAAACGTGAATCTTTATGCTTAACATATGTCCACAGCTCCATATCTGCAATTTTAAGATCCATTTAGGTTGAAAAACTAGAAGATTTGCATAACTCACTTGGTGGCAAAACTCATCTGATGTGATCTCAGTTGGTGGCAAAATCAAACTTGGATTTAAGTGAGGCCATTTATAGCCTTCATCCCTCTTAGTATCACAATTCACACATTTCAGCGCAGAAATATTAACACATCTGATTACAGGGTGCCACACTAGATCTTATTGGATTACATAGGATATGGTATATGTATGATATTATCTTTATAAAATTAAAAGAAAATTGAGAATTCTGAAACACATCTGTCTCAAGGTCTTAGAGAAGGGATTATACAGCTTGTACTCTTAAACTTCAAATTGGACAGTACTTAATTATGTATTTTACTAATTGGTATTAAAAAATGTTGAATCCTTTTGTGAGAGAATGGGTTTACAAAGTACACGCTGCTTAGGGGAAGAGAAATTGGGAAAACAAACCTTGCTGACATTACAGTCTCTTTAGATCCAAGCATGGAGAACAATGTAGGGGACTCCAAAATAATGGATTTTGAGGGCAGGAAGGTCAGTACTCTTATGAAAGAAAAAGTCATACAGACCAACAGGTTAAATTAATCAGCAGTTGTTTCACTCTAGTAAATATAGAATTATGTCAAAACTGGTAAATCGTTTTGCCCAGTTAACAAGGAACAGCTTGAACACTTAATGTCATTAATTCTAACTGTACATTTTCCACATTTTAGCTTTTCTGAAATTGGCATATATCTTACAATCGATGTAATCTTAAAATGGACTCTGATCAGGTAGAAGGGATGATGTGTTATTGCTTGAGTGTGCTCGACCTCGGCTGTTGTTTCTAACAGCATGATGGGAAAACTGAAACCCTCAATGTCTCAATCATAAACTATCTAGGGACCTTAATAAGATGGTGTCTTAGTTCACTCAGGCTGCTATAACAAAAATACTGTAGGCTGGGCGGCGTATAAGCAACGGAAACTTACTCCTCAGAGTTCTGGAGGCTGGGAACTCCACGATCAAGGCAAGGGCAGATTTGGTGCTTGGTGAAAATCATATTCCTGATTCACAGATGGCTGCCTTCTTGCTGTGTCTTCACATGGTGGAAGAGGCAAGGAAGCTATCTGAGGCCTATTTTCTAAGGGCACTAATTGTATTTATGAGGGTGTCACCCTCATGAACTACTCACTTCCCAAAGTCCCCACCTCCAAATATCATCACATTAGGGATTTGGTTTCAGTATATGAATTTTGGGCAGACACAAACATTCAGTCTATAGAAGAAGGTCTTAATTGTTACCTGAAACCTTCCATTGTCAGTATCAGTTAAGATCAAGAAAGCCCAAGTATCAAAACTTGCAGGATGTCAGCAACTTCAAAGAAAACCCCAAAGACAATATTGGGACATATTTAAAAAGTATCACTAGTTTTCCGGATGGCATAGAGGGTGATATTTTATGAGAAAACAGAGCTCTCTATGACTCTTTGTGGGAAGTGATCCAAAAGACTAAGATCTGGTGAAGAAGTTTTGGAGTTCATTTACCAATTCATTTTTTATTCTCTTTTCCTTCTTATGAGTGCAAAATAGTGAGGTATGAAAAGCATATATAATATTTTGCATATTTTTCAACAAGTATAAATTAAAATTTCTAGTTATAAGAAAGCATTGTCAGTTTAATTGGCTGATTAAAAAGCTCTACATGAACCAGGGGTGCATCTTAAAATTGATAACATCTCAGATTTGATGAAACACTATTCTCCTTTACAGGAAAAGGCTAAAAGGACTTGGGGGTAGAGGGATGACTGTGCAAAAGGCAAAGGTTCCAATCTCAGATTATACTTCTTCTACTCTGCTTTTTTTCTGAGCCCAGGTTCATCTTTCCCTTTGGCCTTTTCCTGGTACTCTGCTGCTAATGCTTAAATGGAGTATCCACTTCATTAATTTCCAGCATTTCCAGCACACAAACCTTTGAGTACAGGTCAAAAACTGGACTTTTGGCCACAAGCAACTTAGGTGGATGTTTTTCTCAATGATGGCATATGCCCAGAAAGGTTAGGCTTTATTTTCATGAATCCTAACCTAATGCAAAATAAACTTTGAATTTATATTCCTTCAGTTTATCCAGCCTACATGATTTTTCTCTTAAATTCTTATTATTAAAGAAGAGTATGAGACCATTTATCTGTAAAAGTTTTTGATGTGCAAAATTGTATATCTACAGGTTGCAAAAAATGCACATGCAATAGAAATTTTGTCAGATTTTCAGCTTTTAGCCAAAACACATTAAATGTCACGATTCATTTTGTATTTAATCTTCCTAGAATGTCACAGTGACTAGGACACTGGTTTTCAGATTCTTTTAACTTGACTTGTATTAGTCTGAATAAAACTGTATCCATTGAGGCCAATTCAGATGTGCTAACACGATGAAAAGAAACACAAATCTTAATTCCAAAAATATTAGAAAGTAAAGTCTCTGTGGATATTTTCTGTAAGTATTTTTGATGTTGCTATAAAGCATATTTTGTAAGTAAAAACTATCTATAGTCTAATGGCTAAGTGAATATGCTAAGAGCCAGACTATCTGAGTGTGAATTCCAATTCTGCCACTTTTTAACTGATTTTAGCAAGGTACTTATTTTCAATGTTCCAGGGTTTTTTTATGTGTAAAATGGAGGATGCTAAGATGCTGTTACTATTTTATAGTGTTGTTGTGAAGGTCAAGTTGAAGCCATACATGTAAGCCACTTAGAACAGTGCCTGTTACATAATTAATAATCAATAAATTTTTATTACTGCTATTAATTTTTAAAATCTCTTTTATATATTGCTTTCCCTCATAGTGGCAGTTATTTCTCAGATTTCTTTCCCTTGGGTCTTTCAAACCTCTAGCTTACTTCATTATGACACTTTCTTCCAGGTCACTTGTTTTCTTATTTTCTCCTAAATGTAGCTCTGTTCTTTCTTATATAAACCAACTTAGATTTTGTAGGCACAATTCTCCACGCATTATTTCAGGTAGCCTAATAAAAGTCTGGAGTCCAGTAAAATCTGGAGAAGGTAAATAAAGTATCTTTCTAAGAAAGAAAAGTGACTGGTACAGGAATATGAGGTTGGGAGGAGGGGAGACTGTTATTTCTTATATTTTATATTGTGTCCATTCTGGTGTGTTCTTGTGGGAATTTTTTCAATTCTATTTGTAAAAGTTGTATAAATATATAAAATAGACCATGAAGTCATTTGGCCTCCCAGCCAACAATGGAAAATATATGCTGACAGTTATTTTTAACAATTGATGGAATGAAATTTAATGGGTCAAGTCTGGACCGGAGGGCAGGGTGTGTTACTGATTTCTCACTGAGGCTGCCAAAGCACTCTCCTTTCTTCTGGAGTACAGTGGGGTAACACATTTAGAAATGACCTACAGGAACCCTTTGAAGGTTCATTGCCCTAAAGTTAATTTCAGTACTTTAAGAACATGACAAAAATATTTATAGTATATATTTTAGTAATATACTATACCCTATATACAGTGGTGTGCTGGTAATATACTATACCCTGGTAAATGTTTCACTGCTGTACCCCTACACCCATCTTCTCTCCCACCCAAAAAAGCAACAACCTGTTTTGCCATACTTTCTGGTTTCCATGGTATAAATACTTCCATTGTGACCAATTTCAAAGTACCAATGTGACATCACTGAGAAGATTTGGGAAGAGATAGTAGGACACCGTTATAGGATATTTCCACCACAAATATCTAACAAATGTAAGTAACCTCAAGAACATAGATAATAGGAAAATATGTTAAAGCAACTAAGAAGTGATGAGTTTTAAGTATTTACTGTCTTTGATTTTGATGTAATTTATTTAATTTTAAGTTTATGTGATTAAATTTTTGATAACGGCTATGTTTAGTGACTGACTTTCAAACTTCCTGAAAATTAAAGAATTGATGCTTATAAGCCCGTAAGAGCTGGTTTTAAGCACAGTACTTCTGTATATATGTTATTTGATGTTGCCCCTTATAACATAATAACATAGGTTAAAATATTGAAGCTTAATCTCATGTGATGTCCCTCCCTCCCTCCCTCCCTCCCTCCTTCCTTCCCTCCCTCCCTCTATCCTTCCTTCCCTCCCTCCCTCCCTCCCTTCCTTCCTTTCTTCCCTCCTTCCTTCTTTCCTTCTTTCCTTCTTTCAGTTTTTGCCGATTTGCTGCACGTCAAGGACTTAAATGGGCAGAAATCACTTTGGACAAATGATCAAGTTACTCATTTATGGTGTTGACATGGGGACTGAAACAAGGTTATATTTCATTAGAATTTTATAATATACACTTTCATTATATATCATGACATATGTACATATCTGCCAATGTATCTAGGTACAGTAGAAGATCTATCTTTGTTTCTATGAGAACCATGTTGAATGCTATGGAAAGAATCAAGAAAGGCGAGTCACTAAAAAAGCTCTCTAGGTATGAGCAAGAGCTGTGAAAGACAGATACGGAATACCAGCTGACAGTTTCTGTATCTGATTATACTGCTAGCTGCTGTTTTAAGTTGGACCACTTTAAAGAAATAAAACTGGAAATTTTAGATAATGAACTTCTGAATTTGGAAAATACTAATCTGTTGATTTCTAATCAACAGATTTCTAAAGCAAATATCCATATATAAAGAAAGGCAAACAAATGTGTTTTTATGTTAAAATAAATTTTAATTTAATTATTTCTAATGACTACTTGCTTGAACCTTTTCTTTTTTTCTTTTTTTTGCCATTAACTGACAAACTACTGCTCCAAACCCAGTGAATAATATGGCTTCAACTATATTTATACTTATCATTTCCAAAATTTATAAATGGAGATTAAGAATGCTGTAAGCCAACCAGATAATTAATAGCTTTAGATGTTTCTCTTCATACTTTAAAATCTGACTAAATTCAACAGAAAAAAAACAATGTAGCTAGTTCACCTTTTTTGTTGAAATTATTACACAATCTATTTATTTTAGAATCAATCTGCTAATTCCTAACAGTTCTTGTTTACATCTTGTTATGTAGTCCAGGCATAGTAGGTACTTCTAAGGGGAAAAAAAATCCAAATTCTCTTTATCACAAAAGTCTTTGTCATGAATGTGACTTTATAGATGCTTCTAAGGGGTGTGTGTGTGTGTGTGTGTGTGTGTGTGTGTGTGCACAAAATAATTATTAAGGGATTTTTGTTTAAAAATTAATATTAAATTTGTTACAGTCACAAAATTTTAAATTTAGTTCTTTGTTAAGTTGTAAATCAATTTATAGAGTTATAAAACAAGAAGAATTTAATAATACCTTAAAGAGATCTATAATTAATGATTGGTGCTATTTAAAACTTAAAGACTAGTAAATATTTTAAACTAAATTTTCATTTAACTAGTCAAATACACTTTTAAAGTAATTTGATTTTTTGATCAACATTCAAATGCTCAAGTAGTACATTTACTTATTAAAATTATTAAAATGGTTATTTGTAAGTTCCATTAAATATACAATACTTTTCATTAGTATTTCACTTGCATTTTAACTTTAAATCACAAGTTGAAGTCAATTATTCAGCAACACATTAAATTGAAATCACAAGTCTGTTCTTCTAATAGGACAAATTCTCTGGAACACTACAAATTATAGAAAGTAAAAGCCCAGATAGCTTAACACAAAGATATTAACACCACATGCTTGATTCTCTTAGGTTTTTCTATGCTTAATTTTAAAATCTCCCTGGGTTTAAAGAGTCTTATTTGTTAAATAAACAATTTTATTATCCTAAGCAATTTGGAGGATACCTTCTTAGCTGGTTATGATTGTGCAATGACCAGAAGCATTTGACAGAATATTCACTGGCCTCTTTTTCATGACATTTATGGAACATCATAAGCCCTATTTATAATCTCTCATATTTAGAGCCATAGCCCTATAGCCCCAGAGGTCTGTTTTCCAGGGCTACTCGTGGAAATCTGAAATTCCCACCTATGATGCTATATTAATTGATTGGTCTTTGCACTTCTTTGGCTCTTAATATTTAAATGCCTCCTTTGCAAGCTAAAAAGACCTTAAATATTTTGGAGATCCTACATTCATTTCATATTCATTTTATCTGTTTGGGGCCATACAACTTTTGCAAATATAATAATGATATATGATTAAATTTTGAACATCTCTCATGGCTTTAACTATTTGGCCAAGTCTTCCAAGATCTTTCTACTGTCAGAAAAGCATTTGAGGCTTCCTGTTAGTTTAAACAAGATCATAGTGGTGATTCTATGACTTTACCACCAGAATAGTGGAACGGATGTATGCTGAAGAGAATTCATCGGTGCTGTCTGTTCAATCCTCTATTTTTGGATAATGTCTTCTCTATGAAGAAATTATGCCTATGACATGAGAATATAAAGAGCCCTTGTAAAAATTTTAAACTTCTTTAATTATAAATCCTGTCAAGTTGGACTATAACCTCCCTCAAACCCTTGGTCTCCTGGGTCCCTTAAGAAAAAACAGTATCATTGATTTCTCATGAAAATATATGGAACATAAACACAGTGGGCACATAGATCAAAGATGTTGCAGCAGCAGCTGTAGTATAAACATCATATGTCTTCAGGATGGGCTACGACATACCACCATGGGCAGAGGGGGTTGCGGGTGTGAAAAGGAGGAGAGGCAAGTCAGGGAACGGTCTAAATGTAGCATTATTTCAATCCCACCTTCATATCTTTCTGTATTTTGATGGAAAATGATTAGAATGTAATATGTTTTTTGCGTTTGAGTGCTGCACCCTGCATATTATTAGAAAATTCACTACATACGTCATAAATCAAACGGCAATCATAAAATCTCAAAATACACCCATAAATCTTAAAAATGCTTTTCTGAGATGAGACTTGGTGTGGGCTAGTCAACTTTTCACAATACCAGACAAGGAGGCATTGGGCCCACCAGTAAATCTGTTCAAAAAAGTCATGTCAGAAACTACCAGTCCACTGAATTTTTTTTTAATCTAGATTTCAAGCAGTTACACTTCCCTTTGTGGCTATCCTTGCCTGCTACAAAAGTTGTCCTATTAATTGCCCAGTGTCTTGAAATCATTTTCTAAGTAAAATGTGATCTTCTCATGGGGACAACTTGTATACCCTGAGACCAGGTTTGTATGCATAAGTTGAAACACAAAGTTGAGAATTTTAAGTCAAATGCTTTCAACCTTTGCTTGCAGCAAATCAGTCTTTGGATTTGAATTATCATGGTTCCAATTATAACTTGGAAAATAGTTTCACTTGAAATCAGCTTTAAAAATACTCGAGTCAGTAACAATTAGCTTTGAAGGACATGCAACTTTTTTTTAAACCAATGTTTTCACTCTATAGTTGTTTTTTGGTTGTTAACATCTGTGTTAACATCCACTCATCTGATGGATGGGGCACAGCTGTAGGTATTAGCTCAGGAAAGAGGATGCTGATCTAGATTAGAATGTATGTTTCCTTGTACAAAGAAAGTGAAATGCTAAGTGAACATGAGTCCATTACTCAAGTCTAAATTCACGTCACCAGAAGATCTTATTGATGAGTTTGAAACAGATGCAGGGCTTAAAACAAAGGCAGGAATAAAAGATAAATGCTGGAATGTGTGTGTGTGTGTGTGTGTGTGTGTGCAACTTGTTAGGTTTTATGCTGATAAAAGCTAAAAGTCAGGTGAAACTCTTTTTTTTTTTTTTTTTTGCGGTACGCAGGCCTCTCACTGTTGTGGCCTCTCCTGTTGCGGAGCACAGGCTCCGGATGCACAGGCCCAGTGGCCATGGCTCACGGGCCCAGCCGCTCCGTGGCATGTGGGATCCTCCCGGACCGGGGCACGAACCCGTGTCCCCTGCATCGGCAGGCGTACTCTCAACCACTGCGCCACCAGGGAAGCCCCAGGTGAAACTCTTAACATTAAAATTACTTTGATGTTACTTTGAAAAACATATCAGTTTTCCATCATTTGGCAAGCAAATTTTTTCCTGGGTAATCTCTCCTTTTCTTCCCTTCACTATATATTTTTCTAAATCAGTACCACTCCAAACTGATATTATCTATTTATTTAACAGTTCAGTCAATGAATGTATTTATGCATATTCATAATGCAGGCCACTGTTTTAATAGTGATCTCCTGGACTGTATATTCAATGTTTTATATAGCCTTTCTAAGGATCACAAAATTATTTGAGAAATTTGGTAATTGGAAGAGATCTGTATTATCAAAGTGAAGAATTGAGCAAACTGTAAAAATAACTGTGACAATTAGGGACAGAAAAAGAAAGGAAGGAGAATACTTTTACCCTAATTCAGATTCCAGGCAAGAGGAATTGTCATTTATAGAACTATCTGGAAAATTACTTTTATACTTTAATTCATTCAAATAGTATAAGCTTTGGCCTCATTGATAGTTCATACTACATACATATAAATTACGATCAAATCCAGGAAGTACATATTTTAGTAAAAGTGACTTTTTGTGATAGAAAGCCTTGTATTCTGTAGTTTTCATCTTTTTTAAAAAAATTCAACTTTCTTTTTTGGTTACCACTGAATCCAGTTGTCTGCTGTGGTTTGAATACATGCAATGAGTACTTAACTCTGTGGTTCTACTCAAGTGTGAAATTAATAATGGTGCTGGTTTGTTGTGTGGCCTCTGACTCACTTCCCACAATTCGAGGAGGTGTCAGAATTATGGCTTCTATTAATATTTCTTTGTGAGGGATTTGCGCACCAATCAGATTTGCTCCCAGAGAGAATCAGAAGTACAGTAATAATATTTGTTGTTCTTCATTTCAAACCTAAGAAGGCACACCGGTCTCACCTTGTCAAGTCATTTCAAACCACCCACTGATCTGAACTTGTTCAACTTGATATCTCTGAGCATCTGCCGTGATTGTGGCTAAAGTGGTCAAGAGCTGAAAAACAAAATAGAGTCCCTGAAAGATACTTCACTAGGATGAAAATCAACTTCCAGAGAAAATGTTTTCCATTTCCCAAGAAGCACAGCTAACATCATATTTACTGTGACTCATTTACTGCAGGGGAACATTTCCTCATGGATTCAGTCCTGAAGGTAGGTCAGTGACATTGATAGTAAATGCATTACAGCAAACCATAAGTATCCTTTTGTGTCCAAAAAATAGAGGCTTTTATTTAAATATCATGTAAGAGATGTCTAAATTCTGCTGAAAAGAGTTTACAACGACTGAGTAAACTTAACACAACAGGAGTAAGGAAGAATATTATTCCTAAAGAAAACTTTTGTCCATAGGACTTGTTTTACTTAAAAAAAAAAAAATCCTCTCACCTGTGGTATCCTTTGAAGTAGAGAAATACAGCTCAACAAGTCTACTTACCACAATTGTGGCAGGTTTTTATTGTTGTTGTTTTTGTTTTAGCTTATGTTTCCCCAGTGAGAGGGATTTCAGTAGGTTTGACTATTAAATCAGTTCAATACAGAGCTCTTCTACTGACAGAGAAGCATTTTGATTGAAGATCTCTTTCAACCTTGAAAAGGTCAGTTAAATTTTACCCCAGCCAATGGCTTTATTGTCTGAGTTGCCTTGAACTGTGTTTCAAATAATAGGGCCTCTGCTCTACTTTTAAATTTAGTACTTTCTAGAGTGTGTTGCTTTTGTTTCTCCTAAAAGGAAGGGCACTGGAGGCATTTTTTTAAAAAGTAAATACATAAATACAAAACAAACTTTAACCATTGTTAGTATTATTTTTACCCCATGAGAGACATACTTTTCAGTTCTTTATGAAAAGAAAAATTTTTGTTGGGAAAAAGCTTGACGCTTTAATTTTTACACAGAATTCAGCTGGGTCAGGGTACCAATGCTTTGTAATCGATAAAGGGGATATGATATCTAAGATATGCATTTTTAGCTAAATCTATATTCTCTGCCTCCTAAATGGGCATTTCACTGCATATGTTAATGCTACCAATAGTGGCATAAAACCCCTTCTCCCTCCTCTATCTTCCCTAATCTCTCCTGAATGCAATCACCTGAAATTCCACCACTGAAGGCTTTATTTCTGCCTTTAGATGTTTTCAATGTCACCATAATTTTCCAAATCTTTGTTGAAAAGAAAATTTCTCAGGGAAAGGAAATATTTTAAAAAGTCATCAGTCATTTTTACCTATCTCAGAATTAACTTTGGTTCCATTCCTGAGATTGGATGTTGATCAAGGAAGGAAAACCACACGTACTGTACTGGAGATTGGAAAAGGTAGAGGATGTGACTTAGGATTCAAAAATCAACATTTCATTAGTAATTTTAATTGATTGCAACCAGGAATCTTAAGGCTTTTATAGGATTGGCATATAACTTGAATGTTTACATAGAAAAAAGATTTCCTCATGCCCAGGTTGCAGACTAGGCTTAGAACATGGTTTTTCTTAATCAAAAGTTGTGTTGGTGGCACTAAAACAGAAACTTCAAATTATTAATACCTGCTATTATTTTCCAGTAACATATGTCCCCCAGTCAGTTAGTGGTAAGTCTCCTGCTTTCACAGGGAGATCCTATGAAGACTGAGCCCTGTTCCATGTAGCTGGCTCTAGTTGGAAAGGTCTAGGAGGTCTGCCAAGGGTAGAAACAAAATAACTTGAAGGTATTCTCATGACATTTCTGATTGCCGGTGGTACTTGGATCTCTTCTCTACTTTTCTCTCTTCTCTCTCTGGATGATCTCATACATTTTCATTCCTTAAATACTATATTGTGCTGATGATTTCAAAATTAATATCTCAGCCAAGACGTCTCCTTTGATCTCCAAACTCACATATACAGACATGCCCACTAATCAGTATTTCCACATGAACATAACTAAGCATGAGCTACTGATTCCTACTTCCACTCAACCTTGGTCTTCCATCCCTTTTGTTGGGGAGGGAGAGACAAAACCAATACATGCATTAACGTTCACCCATTTCCTCTAAGGGTCAGTCCTGGTTCCCTACTTTCCTCACTCCCATCTCCACCATCTAATCCTTCAGGAAATGTTATTCAATCAAAGAGCCCTACTTTTCCCTGTCATCACCATGATTGCCCCAATTGAGGCTGCCATCATCACGCATCAGAGATGCTTCTGTGGCCTGTAACTAGCTTTCCCACTTCCACTCCAGTTTCCCTTAAAATCTAATCTTCACAAGGCAACCAGAAAAGTGGTTTTTTTGTTTTTGTTTCTTTTAAGTTAAATTAGATCATGACCTCTGCTGTACTTGGAATAGGTGTGAAACTCTCTCATTGCACTTGGAATAAAATTTTTACCTTGGTTTTCAAGCCTCTGCATTATCTGGCCACTGCCTCTTTCTCCAACTTCATCTTCTGCCAAACCCCCTCACGCTTACTCCTCTGGCCTCACTGGCTTTTATTTCTGGTTTCTTGGACTTTCTGTTTTCTCTCCCTCAGGAAACTGGCACGTGTTCGCTCTGTTTGGAATGTATTTCTTCCCACTTTTTGAATGGTTGTTCTTTTTTTCTCACCTTTTAGATCTGAGTAGATGTCATTTATTCCCAGAAGTCCTGGCTGACCCTACCCATTGTCTACACATTACTATCTACCCAAGAACAATGCTTATTTCCTTTACTATGCTTTCCACTAGGCAACAAATTACAGGAGGTCAGAGAAGATGTTTGTCTTATTCATTACTGTCATCCAGTGTTCGCCATGCAGCCTGGCACTTACCTAATACTTGGGTATTGAATGAAATGAATTCTCACTTTGTCTTGATTCTCCAGTTGCTGCAACCATCCTGAAACCTGTCTGCTTGCTTCTTTTTATTTTTTAGAACCTCTGCTGTTTCTCATTTATTTTCCTTACTTCTTTCTAAGTACCTTCTTCCTTGTTGGTTTCTGTGCATTATCTTGGACTTTGATTCCCCAGTTTTGAATCCATGGGTGTTCATCTGATCAATTCATTTAAATGTATTTGTGAACCCTTTAAATGAAAGGCAATTGGTTGGACATTGCAGAACACAGAACTATGAGAAAAACAAAAGCCTACTCTTATGCCATTGGCACGTTTTTGGAGATAGGCATGAGGCAGAGATCAAGGAAGGAAAGGTAGGTAAACAAACAACTACTACATTTGAATAAGGTAAGAACTACAGGGATTTCAAAATGCCTCACTATGTTCTTTGTTGCTGACATACTACATAGTCTAAATTTTCTGGTTTCTAGGACTCAGCTTCATGCTTTTTTTTATGCTCTGGGATTTGTCATAATTCTAAAACAATATAATATTCTTTTTTTGTTACACACATACATTTTTATATTTCTATAAACTTACCTAAGAATTTCAGCTCATTCATTCAACAGGCAGTTACTTTAATGACAAACAAAAGATTTAGAGAAGCTTGATTTATAATTTGAATGGCACAGATAATGGAAAAGCCAACTGACTACAGTATATTATTAAATATACTGTGACTAGATTCACCACCTCAAAACACTGATGTCACCCTGAAGACACACCCTTGACAGTCATCCATATCAGCAGCACCAATAGAATTTTTCATTAAATTATTACACCCACTCTCTTATAAGCAAAATTTCACTAAGGTTTTAGAATCTACAAGTGAGATAGCTGCTTGAAAGTATGGAAAAAGTTCAACCAAACTTTAAGAAATGTTTAGAAAAAGTTAAACCAAACCTATTTCCTTTACTCAGTTAATATAATGCTTTTTCTTTTTCCTTCTTTATAAGGAGAACCTTCAGCAGTATAAAAATTCATTATTACTTCACATTGGTCTCTTTGATTATTCAAATATTAATCTGCAAGGGAACCAGCCAGAAAGCGTTCATGTTGATCAAACCTTGGATCCAAATTCAATGGACCAGTGGTTATTAAAAACTAGTGGAGCTTAATTGAATAGCCACCTCACTCCAGCAAAAACCAAAACACACACAAAAAAAGCAAGGCAGAAAAGGCCCACAGAATAAAATTCTAAGCATTTGAATCCTGCACTATCAAACTAACTTTAATAAGCAAGATTGATGCTTTCTTTAAGTCTATCCAGGTAGAAACAAAACTTTTCTGATCACTAACAAGAAATTAATGACTAGAATCTTGTGTCTGGTGTCTCAGTTTAACATTGTTAATTGTTTAGTCAGCCATCAAACATATAAACACATAGAAAAGTTTCCAAAATTGCATAAGAATGGTGTTTGAGATCAATTCTCATAGTAATTTATTGGCTCAAATATATTGATACTTTGATTTTCAATTCACATAGTAGGCAGAACTAGCAGCCACTTGCCAATGTGAAGGGAAATCACAGGAGAGGATAAGGACTTAGAGAGGTGTGAAAAATTTTTTTTATAATTTATCAAAACAAAACATTATGAACAAAAACCTTACTGAATAAACCCAGGTCCCTGCCACCAAGGAGTGTACACTCTCCAGAAAGTTGTGAATGAGTAACTGAAATCATTTTCATTCATTTTCTTTTTTAAAAAGAAATACCATAGGCAGCCATAAATATAGTCATGTCACTTTTTTTTAAAATAAATTTATTTTATGTATTTTTGGCTGTGTTGGGTCTTCGTTACTGCGCGTGGGCTTTCTCTAGTTGTGGCAAGCGGGGGTTACTCTTTGTTGCAGTGCGTGGGCTTCTCATTGTGTTGGCTTCTCTCATTGTGGAGCACAGGCTATAGTCACGCGGGTTCAGTAATTGTGGCACTCGGGCTCAGTACTTGTGGCTCACGGGCTCTAGAGCACAGGCTCAGTAGTTGTGGCACACAGGCTTAGTTGCTCCGCAGCATGTGGGATCTTCCCAGACCATGGATCGAACCCGCGTCCCCTGCATTGGCAGGCAGATTCTCAACCACTGAGCCACCAGGGAAGCCCCATGTCACTGTTTTGATACTTCTTTTTCTTTCTGTTTTATGTTTTTTGTTGTGCAAGAGGATATTAATTAGCTTAATTAGATGGTATTGAAAACAAACAAAAATTTCGTTTGAGAATAATTACAAAGCAATGTCTCCTTCTTTCCTTTGTTTCCTAAAGGTCAGTGTGACCCTGAGACTGAACCAAATATAGTCCAGTCCTTATCCAAGAGGAAGGCTCATCAGATTTTATAGAATTACTTGAAATGCAACTCATCACTCTGCACTGAATACAGCAACATTTTGATAAAACGAAACTATCAGAATAAAAGAGAGTTTGGAACTAGTGAACTTCAAAGAGAACATATTACTTTCAAAATTTGATCATTTTGAAATTAATGCAACCTAATGCATTATTGTCTTAAAATGATTATTGAGATATTTCATACATTTAATGGAGAAAATTGAGAAATTTCATAAATAATAAAGCTAGTGTGCTGTGATTTTGAAGGCACAAAGTTAGAGCGAATGATTTGAGTTGCAGCGTTTTATTATGTAAAAAAGTGTCAATATCATTGATTTGAGTTATAGTGTTTTATTATGTAAAATAGGAGTCAATATCATTGATTTGAGTTATAGGGGTTTACTATGTAAAACAGGTGTCAATATCATTATTACTTCACTTTCCAGGATACTTTATAAGCTCTTAATATAATTTAGTTTAGTGGAGTGCACAGCAAAACAAGTGGTATTCTCTGTTACTACATAACTAATCTTTGCAACAGCTGTGCATTTACCACTCTCAGCTGCTCCCGTTACATTAATCATCCTTTTAACAGCTTGACACCTGTCTCTTATTATCTTTGAGAACAATTGTTAATTTCTTTAAATTTTCCCAGCCCTCTTAGTGCCTTTGCACTGCTTTATTTCTCTAATGCACATTTACATGGTCTATTATATTAATTCTCTATTTAATCTTGAGAATTTAAAAGTTATTAGGAAGTTAATTGTGCAGGGATCAGAGGTTTTCCTCACTTACGGCATAACGCTGTTAAATGACACAGTTTGTTCCAGCTTCTTGCTGACACTGCAAGGGATTCTCTAGAACAAAGAGTTCAATTACTTTCACAGTGCTAATCATATATCATTATGTAGAGGCATGGATCCTTAATTCCCAAGCCAGCGCCCGAAGCAGCATGGCAGCAATAAAGGACACATTCCAAATTCCTCTGTCCACTGCAGCATGCAGGTAATAACTGAAGAATAAAATAAGTGTGTCTCCTTTGCTATGCTCTTTACTAATTTGAACGTTTGATGCCCACAATGAATCATGTTCCATTAATTTTTATTCACCCACACAAGATTTTTGTCAGAATTGATCTGAGATGCATCGTTCAAGGCCAAATATATATTTACACTTTTTTCTTTGAGAACTTTTCCTCCATGATTTAGGAAACGCTTTCTGGTCCTTTGTAACTTTTCAAGGTACAAATAAAAGTCAGGAAATAACACTGACTTTTGAGTCTCACAGGTAAAGAATTCCTCAGCGTTAACAAAGCCTGAGTACCCCTTCTCCCCACACACTTTTAGACACAGTGGTTAATGTGTAATCCAGACCATTCTCTTGTTCAGCTATCCCAAGGTCAACAGAGAAACTGAATCAGAGAGAAGAATGTTTTGTTTGTTTCATAGTCAGGGCAATGGCTTATGAAATCTCAGAGCAAGGTGTAACCTCATTAAGATAAATGTAAAAATAACTCACCAGTCATAAGTTATGGAAACAGGAAATCAACGCCTGTGTTTTACAACAAAGGCACTCTTACATTTCCGGCATAAAAAAAGCTTCTGTTACCATTTTCTTTCCTTTCCTCCTATCCTCTCTGTTTGCCTGGGCAGGAAACTTGGCTGACTCTTGCTCATGTTGTCTACTGCTCTTTTGTTCTATCCTCTGCCCAGCCATGGTGGGAGGAGGCTGATATATTTCCCCCTTCCCCCCGTGAGTCGGATGAGTAACTTCCAAATCTGGGAGAGTTACAGTCAAATTGCCTTTTGGAAGAGAAACATGGACAGTGAGCGCAGTCCTTACTGTTAAACGCTTTTTTCTTGCTAAAGCTGCTCAGGATCTTATCACCTATTTTTTTACCTGATGTTTTGCAGGCTGCACGTAACTAAGAGCATTAGAGATGTTCTACGGTTGCAAGCACATCATTTTATTTACAGAAAATAACTCCAAAAGGAGTTTTGTATTGTAATCACTTCAATCAAGTAGCAAGATTGGCAAATTGTAAGCTTGAAATTGTTCCATTGTATTTGTTTTGCTTGATTTTCCCCCAAATTGATTTTCCCTTTCTTTCTCTCTTCCTCTCTCCCTTCCTCCTTCCCATCTTCTTTCATTTCTTCTTTCTTTTTGGTAAGTTACTCTGTGCCCTATTGAATTGCATGTACCTAGCTCCTACACCTGGACTTTAGTCGATATTCAGCTAATATTTCTTCTGTGTCTCTTTTATAAATCACCTGTAAATATAGCTCAGTATTATGTAATCTATATTTAAAATGTCTTCTATTTTACACAAGTCGAACCTAAGACATTGGAGTTTTCTGTTTTTCACTCCCTTCCATAGCATAATGTTGAAACTAAACGTGTACTCTGCTTCATATAACTGGGAACTAGTATTTTTGCATACATAGTCATTTCTATAGACATAGCAGATTATTTTTAGGGTTAACTGGTAATCTGTTGCCTTTATCTGTTATGTAATCCACCTTGACGACTGTGAGACACAGCTTACAAAAGTATCACTGTGTTACTTTGTAAATATTTAATAACGTGACAGTTCTTCCAAGTTTAGGTAATCAGAGCACATGACCCAATCAGGTTGATTGCAACCAGACGGGGAACAGCCTGGGACTGGAGAGTTGGCAACTGTGATTAATCATTAATTGACTTATGTATACCTGGGATAGGTCAAAGTAGTGATGATTATTAACCTTGGTTACAATTTAAATGGCCTAGGGATCTTTTAACAAATACCAATATCTCACCAATGGAATCCGAGGTGGGGCCTGGGCACCTGTATTTTAAAAAGCATCCTAAGTGATTCTGATGCAAGCGAACCTGAGAATCCTTGGGTTTGAATCTCTTAGTAATATCAATGAAAAAACAAAACGGTTTGGGGTCATTTTAACCAGGTCATCAACTATTGTTCCTACATGCTCCTGACCCTCTTACTACTCTTTTCTCGCTTTCACCTTTTCCTATTTATGAAAATATTAAAAGTTTGGGTTGGACTCATAATCCTGCCAAATCAAAATTTGCTTTGCATATATTAGCTAAGGCCTGGCTACCCTCTTGACATCAGTCTCCATTTTAGAAGGTATTTCAAACTAGCTTTCTTAAATATGTCATGATCTCGTTTGAAAAACTGTCATTCTGAAGTTTATGTTGTAAAAATTTGTTTACATTTTTATATATTTTTTTAAGTCACTGAATTCCATGGTTTTACTCTTTGAACGAATGCTTTCTCTTGTTTTTCCAAAAGTCACTGCCTTCAAAATTCAGACATCCCTTTAATTCTAATATAAAAGGATTTTGTAATAAACATCATGTTCAAGTTTATAATTTTATAGGCTGTTTATTAATGGCACTCATGTATATTATTGGGTCTGTTCCAACTTCGTTGTTTCCTGATTTTTAAATAAAATCATATCTTATTTAAAAAATGCCAAATTTTATAACTTTGAAGCTTTTTCATGTAAATATAGTCACAAACCAGAACATACACTCTTAGTTCATGTATCTTGATTATTCAAAAAAAGTCACATTAAATATATTCATTTTTACTTTTCTTTCCTAATGCTCAAGAATGCTTTTCTTTTTCTTTGTGTGGCAATCTCCAATCCTTTTTGTCTTCTAGATTCTGGATTTTGTTTGTTTGTTTGTTTGTTTTCATCCATTGTACTTTATGAATGGCCAGTGTCTGGCACATGTACCATATATTGATTAGTTCTTGCTGCAAAACAAATTACCCAGAAGTTCCATGGGTTAAAACAGCAGTCGTTTGTAACTGTTCTTGTCTCTCTGAAGGTTGGCAGAAGTTCAGCTGATGTAGGCTGGGCTCAGCTTTGTGACTTTGCTTCTCTGTGCAGATTTATGGGATGCCTGGGGCAGCTCTTCTTCAGGCTGTGGCGACCAGGATGGTTTCCTATCATGTATCTCTCATCCTTCTGATATGACCACAGCACCACTTGAGGTATGTTTTTGTTTTTTTTTTTATAAATCTATTTTATTTTTATTTATTTATTTTTGGCTGCATTGGGTCTTCATTGCTGCACCTGGGCTTTCTCTAGTTGTGGTGAGCATGGGCTTCTTACTGTGGTGGCTTCTCTTGTTGCAGACCACGGGCTCTAGGGTGTGCGGGCTTCAGTAGTTGTGGTACGTGGGCTTCAGTAGTTGTGGCGCATGGGCTCAGTTGCTGCACAGCATGTGGGATCTTCCCGGACCAGGGCACAAACCCGTGTCCCTTGCGTTGGCAGGCAGATTCTTTTTTTTTTTTTTTTTTTTTTTGCTGCACGCGGGCCTCTCACTGCTGTGGCCTCTCCCGTTGCGGAGCACAGGCTCCGGACACACAGGCTCCGCGGCCATGGCTCGCGGGCCCAGCCGCTCCGCGGCATGTGGGATCTTCCGGGATCGGGGCACGAACCCGTGTCCCCTGCATCGGCAGGCGGACTCTCAACCACTGCGCCACCAGGGAAGCCCCGGCAGGCAGATTCTTAACCACTGCGCCACCAGGGAAGCCTGAGGTATTTTCTTCTCATGAAAACGGCAGAGAGCAAGTGGAAACACAGGAGGACATTAAGGTCTTGGTTCAGAAATTGCTTACTTCTACCCACATGCCATTGACTGAAACAAGTTACAGAGCCAACCCCAAGTCAAAGGATAGAAAAGTCTACTCTGTCCTTCCTGAGGTCATGCAAAAGTATGGATGCAGAAAGAGGGTTGGAATTGGGGCAATAAGTCAATCCATGACACAGCAATACTTCTCATTGTTGTGCTCTTGGCTGATGTCATGTACCTGTTAAATCAGTCTTTCCTATTGAGCTAAGATTGGTCAGAATTGTTCTACAAAGCTATGCAAAATTGATTCCCCAATAGAGTAGGAACTGTTTTCCCTTCCTTATCTAGTGTTTGCTTTCTTCATGTTGATTGTTTCTTTCTCCTTTATATTAATTAAAATTTGTTCTAGATTGGCTGACCAGTATAAAGCATTAGTTACTCAACATATTTTTATTTAAAAAATAGTTCATTTTTGCCTTCTGTTAGGACAAGACTGCAGTGAGGGATGACACTTCTCTGCCCTCTTAAGGGCAGATGTGTGGCCATTGACTTACATTCCTAATGGAATG
This sequence comes from Mesoplodon mirus, assembly GCF_964341445.2. NCBI lineage: Eukaryota > Metazoa > Chordata > Mammalia > Artiodactyla > Ziphiidae > Mesoplodon > Mesoplodon mirus. Next base: position 60,507,712 of record NC_138993.1, on the reverse strand, counting down.
TGAGCAGAAGTGACCCATGTTTCTTCCAGGAAGAATCCTTTAATTTTGAGACTCTTCAGTGCTTTTACCCTTGCCATGTGGTCATGGAAGCAAATATTGATCTGGAGACCCTGGGTCATTACATAGAAAACAGATTCCCCTTAAGCATCAGCCAGACTCACCACCTATTTGCTTAAGTGAGGAATAAAACTTTTTTAGGCCACCGAGATTTGGGGACTTTCTGTAACCCCAAAACTTAACCTACTGTGAACAAACTGTGTTTTCCCAAAACTGAAGCTGAAGATAAAGATATGTATAAATGAATGCAATTCACTGGAGCCAATTCACAATTTTAGATGAACAAGAACAATATAATCATAGAGATCTAGTAAAAGAAGACCTCAGCAGACAAATGTGAGTGATTTTCAATAGTTCTTTTTCTTATCATGGGTAGCAACTCAAATTGATGGCCTTTGAAAGAGTTCTTACGCTGATCACTATATCTACCCAAGTAGGAGAAAATTAAAAGAAACAAAACAAAAAAAACTAAGTGAGAAAAGGAGAGGCTTAAAAACACCAAGCAAAGGGGGTATCCTTAGCAAATTTTCCTTTTCTGCTGTCACTCACACCTGACTGAACTGATGTTTGTATATGGGGATATTGATTGGGAAGGTATCTTTGAAGAAGTTGTCTATTCAGCTTTTGTTTTACATCAGACGCTGCTCTTACACCTCTCTGAATTGATTTATCTCTTGCCTGCCCTGCAAAATTGATTTTTGACACTTATTTCGGTATCCTGGAAAGTACAAAGTTGAGACTTTGATATATTTGTGGATAGAGACAGGTAATATTTTTTTTGACATTTGGCAGAGAAGTGTCCTAATTCATAAAATATTTAGGGACATTCTTAACTTAAGAATGTTCAGGAACATTGCTTCATTCATAGGGGCCCAACCAGTCCCTTGAGAAAGAACTTGAACACTATATATAATTAGGGCTCAGATATATAGAAATAGACTGATGGACCTGGAAGCAAGGATGGATATGAAGACTTCCTGTTGGAGAGTTACCATGAATGAGAAAGGAATCTGGTAGCATAGGCCAGAATAAACAGGTAAGGATGAATGTCAAGTGTGGTAGAAGTACTAGGTATAGAATGAAGCTGTGCTTTAATACTCTCAAGCCCAGAAGGTTATCAGTGCTCATGGGCTTTGAGAAGAAAAGGGCTGAGATAAAAACAAAAGCCTAGGGAACTGGAGGCATGGTTCTCCTGTGACTAACCACTGCCCCAGCCCTCAGAGACCTGAAAGTAAGATGTGGGAATCACTTACTTATTTCCTGAGATAAAAAAAAAATTACCAGAAACATGACAGTCAGCCTCAGCATAAATATGAAACAATGAACTATCCCAGTTTACGGACAGCAAGAACTGAGAACTCAAAGTGCAGAACAACTGTTGGAAACTGATCATATGTGAGACACACCCCTCATGTCAGGACTCCCAATAGGAAAGAGACTGTACTTTTGGAGCCATAAAAATGGTAAGGTTTGGGTGCCTAGAATATAACTGAAACTATCTCTGGAAGATGATAAATCTGAAATCTGAAATATATATCTCAATTTTATATGAAATATACATCTTCAGTTTCAGTTTAAGATTAGCTTGATATAAAAGCAAAGGCTGAATAGACAACTTCTGTCAAGATACCTTCCCAATCAATACCTCCATATTTAAACCTCAGGGCAAACATTTTAGTGAAACTACATACATACACACATACATACAAAAAGAGGACTAATAATAAATGTAGAACTCAAGGAACTTCCACAAAATGAACAGATCAGTAACCCCAGAACCCAGATCAACAAATGGAATATTACCAGCATCCCTGAAGCCTCTTCATTCACCCTTCCAGTTAATATACCTTCAAGACTGACATAGCATAGATTTGCTTGATCTTGAACTTTATATACATGGAACCACACAGTAGACATTTTTTGTATCTGGCTTCTTTGACTCAATATTTTATGTCTGAGATTTATTCCTGTTGCATGTAGTTTTAATTTGTTAATTTCTTTTTGCCCTATAGTAATCCACAGCATGAATATAGCACAATTTATTTATCCATTCTACTGATGATGGATTTTTTTTCCAGCTTGAATTTACTAGGAATAGTGCTAATGTGAACCTTCTAGCATATGTGTTTTGATGAGCATTTGTACAAATTTCTGTTCTTTGTATAACTACGCATGAAATTACAGGGTCATAAGAGTATGCATATATATATAGCTTACTGTAATGAACAGTTTTCCACACTGGTTGTACCAATTTACATTTCCATAGACAGTATATGAAAGTTACACTTGTCCCATGTCATTAATAACACTTGATACCATCTTTTATTTTTTCATTTTAGCCATTCCTGTGTAATTATAATAGCCTCTCACTGTGGTTTTAAATTGAATTTCACTGACGACTAATGATGTTGAGCACTTTTTCATATGTTATTAGACATTTTGATATATTTTTTAATGAACTGGTTCCTGTTCCATTTTTTTGGTGGCTTTTTTCCTGTTAGTTTGTCTTTTTCTCATTGATATGTCTTTGATAATTATTTCTTATGTCAGAACATATTCTGAATTATTTCAATATTTTAAAGTTTGTTGTCTTTCATTATGGCCCAGATTATGGTCAATTTTGGTAAATAGCCCATAAATATTTGAAACAAATGTTAATTCTATCACTCTAGCACATTTTACATATGCTAATTAGGTAAAGTTTGTAAATTCTAGATATTTTATATCTTTACTATTTTTGTATGATTTTTCTGCCAGCTATCTAGAGACCTGTGTTAAAATCTTCATATATGATTGGGGATGCACATTTTCTTTATTTCTGTCAAATTTTGCTTATATTTTTGAAGCTATGTTTTTGGATACACATAGATTTAGGATTGTGATATCTTTCTCTTGATTGATCTCTTTAGCATTATGAAATATGCCTTTTTATCTGTGGGAATCCTTCTTGCCATAAAATCTAATTTAACTTCTACTGATAGAACTGCACTATCTATGTGTCTATCATCTATCAAGTATTATTATTAGCATGGTACAGGTTTTCCTATCCTTTTTTTCTCAAACTTTCTGTGTCCTTGTGTATAAAGTGTGTTTTTCTTTTTATAAGTAGCATATAGTTGGATGTAATCAGCCTGTAGTTTGCCTTTTATTTGGAGTATTTAGTCCAAATTCATTTAATGTAATATTGATGCAGTTGAGTTTATAGATACCATTGTATTATTTGTTATCTTTTTGGCCCACCTGTATTATGTTATGTTTTCTTTACTTCTTTGTTTTTAATTTGAATAACAAAATATAATTTTTTATTATTTAAATTTCCTCTTCTAAGAACAATGTGGTGGCCGCTAGCTGCATGTGGCTATTTAAATAAAATAAAAATTTTAGTTCCTCAGTCATACTAGCCACATTTCAAGTGGATAATCATCTCATATGGCTAATGGTTAAGATATTGTCGGTACAGATATAGGACATATCTCTCATTTCAGAAAAATCTATTATACAGTATTGTTCTAGAGGGTTCTACCTGCATCTTTATTAGGGTCTACCTTAAATTATTTTTATTTTTATTTTTTTACATCTTTATTGGAGTATAATTGCTTTACAATGGTGTGTTAGTTTCTGCTTTATAACAAAGTGAATCAGTTATACATATACATATGTTCCCATATCTCTTCCCTCTTGCGTCTCCCTCCCTCCCACCCTCCCTATCCCACCCCTATAGGTGGTCACAAAGCACCAAGCTGATCTCCCTGTGCTATGCGGCTGCTTCCCACTAGCTATCTATTTTACGTTTGGTAGTGTATATAGGTCCATGCCACTCTCTCACTTTCTCACAGCTTACCCTTCCCCCTCCCAATATCCTCAAGTCCATTCTCTAGTAGGTCTGTGTCTTTATTCCCGTCTTACCCCTAGGTTCTTCATGACATTTTTTTTTCTTAGATTCCATATATATGTGTTAGCATATGGTATTTGTCTTTCTCTTTCTGACTTACTTCACTCTGTATGACAGTCTCTAGGTCCATCCACCTCACTACAAATAACTCAATTTCGTTTCTTTTTATGGCTGAATAATATTCCATTGCATATTTGTGTCACGTCTTCTTTATCCATTCATCTGTCAGTGGACACTTAGGTTGCTTCCATCTCCTGGCTATTGTAAATAGAGCTGCAATGAACATTTTGGTACACGACTCTTTTTGAATTATGGTTTTCTCAGGGTATATGCCCAGTAGTGGGATTGCTGGGTCATATGGTAGTTCCATTTGTAGTTTTTTAAGGAACCTCCATACTGTTCTCCATAGTGGCTGTACCAATTCACATTCCCACCAGCAGTACAAGAGGGTTCCCTTTTCTCCACACCCTCTCCAGCATTTATTGTTTCTAGATTTTTTGATGATGGCCATTCTGACTGGTGTGAGATGATATCTCATTGTAGTTTTGACTTGCATTTCTCTAATGATTAATGATGCTGAGCATTCTTTCATGTGTTTGTTGGCAATCTGTATATCTTCTTTGGAGAAATATCTGTTTAGTGTTTCTGCCCATTTTTGGATTGGGTTGTTTGTTTTTTCGTTATTGAGCTGCATGAGCTGCTTGTAAATTTTGGAGATTAATCCTTTGTCAGTTGCTTTCATTTGCAAATATTTTCTCCCATTCTGAGGGTTGCCTTTTGGTCTTCTTTATGGTTTCCTTTGCTGTGCAAAAGCTTTGAAGTTTCATTAGGTCCCATTTGTTTATTTTTGTTTTTATTTCCATTTCTCTAGGAGGTGGGTCCAAAAGGATCTTGCTGTGATTTATGTCATAGAGTGTTCTGCCTATGTTTTCCTCTAAGAGTTTGATAGTGTCTGGCCTTACATTTAGGTCTTTAATCCATTTTGAGCTTATTTTTGTGTATGGTGTTAGGGAGTGATCTAATCTCATACTTTTACATGTCCCTATCCAGTTTTCCCAGCACCACTTATTGAAGAGGCTGTCCTTTCTCCACTGTACATTCTTGCCTCCTTTATCAAAGATAAGGTGACCATATGTGTGTGTTTTTATCTCTGGGCTTTTCTATCCTGTTCCATTGATCTATAATTCTGTTTTTGTGCCAGTACCATACTGTCTTGATTACTGTAGCTTTGTAGTATAGTCTGAAGCCAGGGAGCCTGATTCCTGCAGCTCCGTTTCTCGTTCTCAAGATTGCTTTGGCTATTCGGGGTCTTTTGTGTTTCCATACAAATTGTGAAATTTTTTGTTCTAGTTCTGTGAAAAATGCCAGTGGTAGTTTGATAGGGATTGCATTGAATCTGTAGATTGCTTTGGGTAGTAGAGTCATTTTCACAATGTTGATTCTTCCAATCCAAGAACATGGTATATCTCTCCATCTATTTGTATCATCTTTAATTTCTTTCTTCAGTGTCTTATAATTTTCTGCATACAGGTCTTTTGTCTCCTTAGGTAGGTTTATTCCTAGATATTTTATTCTTTTTTGTTGCAGTGGTAAATGGGACTGTTTTCTTAATTACACTTTCAGATTTTTCATCATTAGTGTATAGGAATGCCAGAGATTTCTGTGCATTAATTTTGTATCCTGCTACTTTACCAAATTCATTGATTAGCTCTAGTAGTTTTCTGGTAGCATCTTTAGGATTCTCTATGTATAGTATCATGTCATCTGCAAACAGTGACAGCTTTACTTCTTCTTTTCTGATTTGGATTCCTTTTATTTCCTTTTCTTCTCTGACTGCTGTGGCTAAAACTTCCAAAACTATGTCGAATAAGAGTTATGAGAGTGTGCAACCTTGTCTTGTTCCTGATCTTATTGGAAATGCTTTCAGTTTTTCACCATTGAGGACGATGTTGGCTCTGGGTTTCATATATGGCCTTTATTATGTTGAGGTAGGTTCCCTCTATGCCTAATTTCTGGAGGGTTTTTATCATAAATGGGTGTTGAATTTTGTCAAAAGTTTCTCTGCATCTATTGAGATGACTATATGGTTTTTCTCCTTCAATTTTTTGTTAATATGGTGTATCACGTTGATTGTTTTGTGTATATTGAAGAATCTTTGCATTCCTTGAATAAACCCCACTTGATCATGGTGTATGATCCTTTTAATGTCATGTTGGATTCTGTTTGCTAGTATTTTGTTGAGGATTTTTGAATCTCTGTTCATCCGTGATATTGGCCTGTAGTTTTCTTTCTTTGGAACATCTTTGTCTGATTTTGGTATCAGGGTGATGGTGGCCTCGTTGAATGAGTTTGGGAGTGTTCCTCCCTCTGCTATATTTTGGAAGAGTTTGAGAAGGATAGGTGTTAGCTCTTCTCTAAATGTTTAATAGAATTCGCCTGTGAAGCCATCTGGTCCTGGGCTTTTGTTTGTTGGAAGATTTTTAATCACAGTTTCAATTTCAGTGCTTGTGATTGGTCTGTTCATATTTTCTATTTCTTCCTGATTCAGTCTTGGCAGTTTGTGCGTTTCTAAGAATTTGTCCATTTTTCCAGGTTGTCCATTTTATTGGCATAGAGTTGCTTGTAGTAATCTCTCATGATCTTTTGTATTTCTGCAGTGTCAGTTGTTACTTCTCCTGTTTCATTTCTAATTCTATTGATTTGAGTCTTTTCCCTTTTTTTCTTGATGAGTCTGGCTAATGGTTTATCAATTTTGTTTATCTTCTCAAAGAACCAGCTTTTATTTTTATTGATCTTTGCTATCATTTTCTTCATTTCTTTTTCATTTACTTCTGATCTGATCTTTATGATTTCTCTCCTTCTGCTAACTTTGGGGTTTTTTTCTTCTTCTTTCTCTAATTGCTTTAGGTGCAAGGTTAGGTTGTTTATTTGAGTTGTTCCCTGTTTCTTAAGGTAGGATTGTATTGCTATAAACTTCCCTCTTAGAACTGCTTTTGCTGCATGCCATAGGTTTTGGGTCATCATGTCTCCATCGTCATTTGTTTCTAGGTATTTTTTGATTTCCTCTTTGATTTCTTCAGTGATCACTTCGTTATTAAGTAGTATATTGTTTAGCCTCCATGTGTTTGTTTTTTTTTTTTTTTTTTTTTTGCGTTACACAGGCCTCTCACTGTTGTGGCCTCTTCCGTTGAGGAGCACAGGCTCCGGACGCACAGGCTCAGCGGCCATGGCTCACGGGCCCAGCTGCTCCGTGGCATGTGGGATCTTCCCAGACTGGGGCATGAACACGTAGCCTCTGCATTGGCAGGCGGACTCTCAACCACTGTGCCACCAGGGAAGCCCTGTGTTTGTATTTTTTAACACATATTTTCCTATAATTGATATCTAGGCTCATAGCGTTGTGGTTGGAAAAGATACTTGATACTATTTCAATTTTCTTAAATTTACCAAGGCTTGATTTGTGACCCAAGATATGATCTATCCTGGAGAATGTTCCATGAGCACTTGAGAAAAATGTGTATTCTGTTGTTTTTGGATGGAATGTCCTATAAATATCAGTTAAGTCCATCTTGTTTAATGTATCATTTAAAGCTTGTGTTTCCTTATTTATTTTCATTTTGGATGATCTGTCCAGTGGTGAAAGTGGGGTGTTAAAGTCCCCTACTATGAATGTGTTACTGTCGATTTTCCCTTTTATGGCTGTTAGTATCTGCCTTATGTATTGAGGTGCTCCTATGTTGGGTACATAAATATTTACAATTGTTATATCTTATTCCTGGATCGATCCCTTGATCATTATGTAGCGTCCTTCTTTGTCTCTTGTAATAGTCTTTATTTTAAAGTCTATTTTGTCTGATATTAGAATTGCTACTCCAGCTTTCTTCTGATTTCCCTTTGCATTGAATATCTTTTTCCATCCCCTCACTTTCAGTCTGTATGTGTCCCTAGGTATGAAGTGGGTCTGTTGTAGACAGCATACATATATAGGTCTTGTTTTTGTATCATTCAGCCAGTCTGTGTCTCTTGGTGGGAGCATGTAATCCATTTACATTTAAGGTAATTATCAATATGTATGTTCCTATTCCCATTTTCTTAATTGTTTTGGGTTTGTTATTGTAGGTCTTTTCCTTCTCTTGTGTTTCTTGCCTAGAGAAGTTCCTTTAGCATTTGTTGTAAAGCTGGTTTGGTGGTGCTGAACTCTCTCATCTTTTGCTTGTCTGTAAAGATTTTAATTTCTCCATCAAATCTGAATGAGATTCTTGCTGGGTAGAGTAATCTTGGTTGCAGGTTTTTCTCCTTCATCACTTTAAATATGTCCTACCAGTCCCTTCTGGCCTGCAGAGTTTCTGCTGAAAGATCAGTTGTTAACCTTATGGGGATTCCCTTGTGTGTTGTTGTTTTTCCCTTGCTGCTTTTAATATCTTTTCTTTGTATTTAATTTTTGACAGTTTGATTAATATGTGTCTTGGCGTATTTCTCCTTCGATTTATCCTTTATGGGACTCTCTGTGCTTCCTGGACTTGATTAACTATTTCCTTTCCCATATTAGAGAAGTTTTCAACTATAATCTCTTCAAATATTTTCTCAGTCCCTTTCTTTTTCTCTTCTTCTTCTGGAACCCCTATAATTCGAATGTTGGTGCATTTAATATTGTCCCAGAGGTCTCTGAGACTATCCTCAGTTCTTTTCATTCTTTTTTCTTTATTCTGCTCTGCAGTAGTTATTTTCCACTATTTTATCTTCCAGGTCACTTATCCGTTCTTCTGCCTCAGTTATTCTGCTACTGATCCCATCTAGAGTATTTTTAATTTCATTTATTGTATTGTTCATCATTGCTTGTTTTTTCTTTAGTTCTTCTAGGTCCCTGTTAAATGTTTCTTGCATTTTCTCTATTCTAATTCCAAGATTTTGGATCATCTTTACTATCATTATTCTGAATTCTTTTTCAGGTAGACTGCCTGTTTTCTCTTCGTTTGTTAAGTCTGGTGGGTTTTTACCTTGCTCCTTCATCTGCTGTGTGTTTTTCTGTCTTCTCATTTTGCTTATCTTACTGTGTTTGGGGTCTCCTTTTGGCAGGCTGCAGGTTCGTTGTTCCCGTTGTTTTTGGTGTCTGTCCCCAGTGGCTAAAATTGGTTCAGTGGGTTGTGTAGGCTTCCTGGTGGAGGGGACTAGTGCCTGTGTTCTGGTGGATGAGGCTGGATCTTGTCTTTCTGGTGGGCAGGTCCACATCTGGTGGTGTGTTTTGGGGTGTCTGTGGCCTTAGTATGATTTTAGGCAGCCTCTCTGTTAATGGGTGGGGTTGTGTTCCTGTCTTGCTAGTTGTTTGGCATAGGGTGTCCAGCACTGTAGCTTGCTGGTCGTTGAGTGAAGCTGGGTGCTGGGTTGAGATGGAGATCTCTGGGAGATTTTCGCCGCTTGATATTATGTGGAGCTGGGAGGTCTCTTGTGGACCCGTGTCCTGAAGTTGGCTCTCCCATCTCAGAGGCACAGCACTGACTCCTGGCTGGAGCACCAAGAGCCTCTCATCCACACAGCTCAGAATAAAAGGGAGAGAAAGTAGAAAGAAAGAAAGAAAGAAAGAAAGAAAGAAAGAAAGAGGATAAAATAAAGGAAGATAAAATAAAATAAAGTTATTAAAATAAAAAGTAATTATCAAGCAAAAAGATTTTTTTAAGTAAAAAAAAAAAAAAAAAAGGACGGACAGAACCCTAGGACAAATGTTGAAAGCAAAGCTATACAGACAAAATCTCACACAGAAGCATACCCATACACACTCACAAAAAGAGGAAAAGGGAAAAAAATAATAAATCTTGCTCTCAAAGTCCACCTCCTCAATTTGGGATGATTCGTTGTCTGCTCAGCTATTCCACAAATGCAGGGTATTTCAAGTTGATTGTGGAGCTTTAATCCGCTGCTCCTGAGGCTGCTTGGAGAGATTTCCCTTTCTCTTCTTTGTTCCCACAGCTGCCGGTGCTCAGCTTTGGATTTGGCCCCGCCTCTGCGTATACGTCGCTGGAGGGCGTCTGTTCTTCGCTCAGAGAGGACGGGGTTAAAGGAGCCGCTGATTCGGGGGCTCTGGCTCACTCAGGCCGCGGGGGAGGGAGGGGCACGGAGGCGGGGCGAGCCAGCGGCGGCAGAGGCCGCAGGACGTTGCACTAGCCTGAGGCGCCCCGTGCGTTTTCCCGGGGAAGTTGTCCCTGGATCCCGGGACCCTGGCAGTGGCGGGCTGCACAGGCTCCTGGGAGGGGAGGTGTGGAGAGTGACCTGTGCTCGCACACAGGCTTCTTGGTGGCGGCAGCAGCTGCCTTAGCGTCTCATGCCCGTCTCTGGGGTCCACGCTTTTAGCTGCGGCTCGTCTCTGGAGCTCCTTTAAGGAGCGCTCTTAATCCCCTCTCCTCGCGCACCAGGAAACAAAGAGGGAAGAAAAAGTCTCTTGCCTCTTCGGCAGCTCCAGACATTTTCCCGGACTCCCTTCCGGCCAGCCGTGGTGCACTAACCCCCTTCAGGCTGTGTTCACGCCGCCAGTCCTCTCCCTGCTCTCGGACCGAAGCCCGAGCCTCAGCTTTCAGCCCCGCCCGCCCCGCAGGTGAGCAGACAAGCCTCTCGGGCTGGTGAGTGCCGGTCGGCACCGATCCTCTGTGCGGGAATCTCTCCGCTTTGCCCTCCGCGCCCCTGTGGCTGTTCTCTTCTCCGCGGCTCCGAAGCTTCCCCCCTCCGCCACCCGCAGTCTCTGCCCGAGAAGGGGCTTCTAGTGTGTGGAAACCTTTCCTTCTTCACGGCTCCCTCCCACTGGTGCAGGTCCCGTCCCTATTCTTTTGTCTCTGTTTTTTTCTTTTTTCTTTTGCCCTACCCAGGTACGTGGGGGAGTTTCTTGCCTTTTGGGGGGTCTGAGGTCTTCTGTCAGCGTTCAGTAGGTGTTCTGTAGGAGTTGTTCCACGTGTAGATGTATTTCTGATGTATCTGTGGGGAGGAAGGTGATCTCCGCGTCTTACTCTTCCGCCATCTTCCCCTTCTCTCTCCTAAATTATCTTTCACCACTTGCCGGATAATGCTAGAAGTTTAGAATACTCTCTCTCTCTCTTTTTTTTTTGTAACATCTTTATTGGAGTATAATTGCTTTACAATGGTGTGTTAGTTTCTGCTTCATAACAAAGTGAATCAGCTATACATATACATATATCCCCATATCTCCTCCCTCTTGCATCTCCCTCCCACCCTCCCTATCCCACCCCTCTAGGTGGTCACAAAGCACCGAGCTGATCTTCCTGTGCTATGCAGCTGCTTCCCACGAGCTATTTTGCATTTGGTAGTATATATAAGTCCATGCCACTCTCTCACTTCGTCCAATTTACCCTTCCCCCTCCTCTCCCTGTGTCCTCAAGTCCATTCTCTACGTCTGTGTCTTTATTCCTGTCCTGTCCCTAGGTTCTTCATAACCACTTTTTTTTTTTTTTTTTTTTAGATTCTATATATATGTGTTAGCATACGGTATTTTTCTTTTTCAGACTTACTTCAATCTGTCAATGGACACTTAGGTTGCTTCCATGTCTTGGCTATTGTAAATAGAGCTGCAGTGAACATTTTGGTACTTGACTCTTTTTAAATTATGTTTTTCTCAGGGTATATGCCCAGTAGTGGGATTGCTGGGTCGTATGGTAGTTCTATTTTTGGTTTTTAAAGGAACCTCCATACTGTTCTCCATAGTGGCTGTACCAATTTACATTCCCACCAGCAATGGAAGAGGGTTCCCTTTTCTCCACACCTCTCCAGCATTTACTGTTTGTAGATTTTTTGATGATGGCCATTCTGATTGGTGTGAGGTGACACCTCTTTGTAGTTTTGATTTGCATTTCTCTAGTGATTAATGAAGTTGAGCATCCTTTCATGTGTTTGTTGGCAATCTGTATATCTTTGGAGAAATGTCTATTTAGGTCTTCTGCCCATTTTTGGATTGGGTTGTTTGTTTTTTTGATATTGAGCTGCATGAGCTGCTTGTATATTTTGGAGATTAATCCTTCATCAGTTGCTTCATTTGCAAATATTTTCTCCCATTCTGAGGGTTGCTTTTTTGTTTTGTTTATGGTTTCCTCTAATTCTGCCTTTTTAACGCTTATCCCCTTCTGTGATTTTCAAACAGGAATATGAGGACATCCATGGACAGTGACATCATACCAGGTAATATATATTCTAATCATTTTTGTTGTTGTTGCTTCTTTTTCAATCTTTGTGCAAAAATAATTACTAGAGATTGATTCATGAAAAATAACTAAATGGTTCAGTTTGTACAATGAGTAAACTAGAAAACATAAAATCCTGATATTTTCAGGTGATATCACTTCAGAATGATCTGATAAATAGGATTAAAAAAACTGGAAAAGATTTTTATAATCTTTTTTTTTCAGTTTTTGAGATTAAATAGTAAAAATGTAAGAGACAATTATTTAATTTTATGAAGACCTTAACGTGGCAAGTTTTAAATTTTAATTCACTTTCTTGGTGTTATCACAAAGTACTTTGTTTCAAGACAGCATCATGTAGTTCTGAACTATTTTTTCTTTTTCCTAAAATTATTTCAGTAAAAATTCCAAATATACAAGAAAAATATTTTACATATAACACAAATTTACTATATATGTATGTGTATATATATATATATTAACACGTGCATACAAGCATGCACACACATTACAAATAGAAATATAAATAATATTTTGTTGAATCTGTAATGGTAGAAAGTATAATTTTCAATTGTCCAGTATCTTGTCACCTCTTGGGGGAAAAGTGATCTTCATTATGTGGTCAGCTTTCAAAGTTGAGTGAAAGTTTACTTGCTAGTTACAGTGCTTGAACTCCTGTGTAGTAAATTAGGTTCTACAAAGCTCCCATGTATTTACTGGAGTTTAACAAAACTGCATGTTTTTGTACTACTTGGGTACCGGCAGGAAGCAACTCCTGGGAGAAGAAATCACAGCTGGGAGCAATTAAGACTGATTAGTTTGTGGCTGAGGAAATCAAAATGGAAAGAAACTTCTCTTCGGGGAGAATTAGGAGCTGCATTCCCAAGCATTTCCGAATTAAGTGCAATTCTCAGAGGAATTTAAGGCTGAGGGAAAAAATGTGAATTTCAAATATTTGGAGGTTTTCTCAGCTTATTTAACTTCTGCATAGTCACTATGTGTTGACTCTTGGATATTTGAAGGAAAAGATGTTCAAGTAAATTGACCAACTTTTCTTTTTACCTATTTCCCTTTTTCCACATAGCTGAAGGTTTCCTTAATATTTTCATCTGCCCTTATAGAGAGAATATAGATGGTTTCATAACTTTTTACTATTCATTTTATAGCGATTGGGATAGCTGTGCTTTCTGAGATATTGGCAAAGCATAAATATCAGTTCTCTTGAAAAAATACACATTATAGTGTATGAGATTGGTTTGAATTATCTTTCAGAAACTGTAAAATAGTCCAGTTGAAATTTTAAGCAAGAAATATGCAGAAACTTTTTACATAATTCCTGAAACTGCCATCTTGGATAAAAAAAATGGTTTCTAAAGAGCTAGTAAGGATGTGCTTAATAAAGCAAAAGAAATTAAATATAATAACAGAATGCATAGTTTATACTGGTTTCTTTTCCTTTATATTTGAATTATAGATATGCATTAGAAACATATTTCTTTTGAATAGGCTGAACTGGATTGCTAACAAATTATAAATGTAAATTAAATAGAAATTTGTTTTTCTAGATTTTTAATGATAATCTATCAGAGATTCATTTATTCTCAATTCTACTTGTTAGTTTGTACTAACCTTGTTTTATGTGGATACCTTTGTTACTGTATTGAGCCTTCTATAGCAGAAATATTATGACAATACTAGGATGTTATAAGCAATAATGATTCTATTTTTCTTTCTCTTAACAGATAGAATGGGTTATTTTCATATGTAACCATCTATCTAACATGATATTCATCTGTATCCAGATTTTCAAAATAATCTTTAAAAAAATTTTTCCTCTTGCCTTTCATTCCATCCCTCCCCCTCTCCCCCTCTGCCCCTCTCCCCCTCTCCCCCTCTGCCCCTCTCCCCCTCTCCCCCTCTCCCCTCTCTCACTTTTGGGTGTGTTGAAAATATCACAGATGAGGATCAAAGTGTAGGCCAATATTTGAAAACATATTCCAAATAATCACTTTGAAGGACTGATGGTACAAAGGGCATAAACAATGTAAGAGAAGGAATGCATAATTATTAACTACAAAAGATATGGCTTGGTGGGGTGATAAATAACTGAACCAAAAATTGCCTTGAGTTTTATTTCTAGATATACCTCTGTGTCACCTCAGTTAGTTTCCTTTAAGTTATTTCACTACTTTAACCACTTTAGAGAGTGACTATTGCTAATTCTGGATGATTGGATAACCTTAATATTATACTTTTAGAAAAAGCTTTATTAAAAATATATTGAGAATCATACACGTTATTTCGGGTTTGGGGCAATTATTAACTAAATTATAGGAAGTCATGGTTCAAAATTCTGCAGTCGCTGACCAGAGATATATGAAAAGGGATGGTTATTGCCCCAGTTGATTTTCTATTTCCTAAACCAGTAGTTCTCAACTTTTTATGTTTTACGTCCCATGAGTTCTTCTATAAAAGAACCCAAGTTTCAACATAAGAAACACAAAAGCTCATTTCCACATTGGAAATGCATATATTTGCCTGCATTACAAAGACATTCACAACCAACATAAATCACTGCGTTAATGTTGGGGGTATATATTCTTGACACTGGAGATTTTATATCTGATAATACTGTTTTTCTCGGGCAGGACAAAATACGTTATTATTAGTAGTAGTTTAATAGAGCTGCTACCTATGCTGACAAGACACAGTAATAAAAAGGCCAGCACATTGGGAGTGAAGTGGTGTGGAGTCTACAAAGAACCACAGACACCATTAGAAAGAAAGCCCCGGAAATGAGTTAAGCACAAGTCTCAATTTCCAAGTTTATCCTGTATGATCCATAGCAGGTCAGGTCAGCAATATAGTCCTACTTGCAACTGGATGTGGGAGTTAAGTTATCAATAGAAAGAATTATTGGAACATTTAGGAAAGTGCTTCTTGTCACCAGTGGTCTTCAAACTGGGACACATATTATCTGGGAGTGAAAGAAAACTTTCGAAGGGGTAAGAAAGCCCAGGTGTTTTTTTTTTGTTTGTTTGTTTGTTTGTTTTGCGTACGCGGGCCTCTCACTGTTGTGGCCTCTCCCATTGCGGAGCACAGGCTCCGGACGCATAGGCTCAGTGGCCACGGCTCACGGGCCCAGCCACTCCGCAGCATATGGGATCTTCCCGGACCGGGGCACGAACCCGTGTCCCCTGCATCGGCAGGTGGACTCTCAACCACTGCACCACCAGGGAAGCCCAAGCCCAGGTGTTTTTAAGGGACAGTTTTCAGATCTTCCACTTTACTATGAACTCTTTGCTAAAATTAGTCTGTGACTGCTTTCACAATAATACTTCTTCCATTTTATCTAAGTAAAGCATCCCTCTTCACCCCAAATCTTACTACAGAGTTTTAGACCCCTTTGGATACTTCTGTGAAAGTTTGAAGGACTGACAAAGCACAAAAACCCTCAGAGATTACCATCTTTCCCTCCTTGTACATATTCTCTTAAGCATACAGTATGGCATTAGAAAGCAGGGTATTTTGCTCTGTATGGGATCTTCATGGAATCTTCTGAATTCAGGTGTTTGGTAGCATTGCACTGTGGGATTAATGGCCACATTTATTCAAAGGTTTTCTTTTTCTTTTCATCATCTGTCCTCTTATGAAAAGTGCACTACTTTAACAGGAGAGTCTCATGAAAGCACATCTAAACAAATATCAGTATGAAATAGTGAACAGTAAAAATGTTTTTCCTGTAAAAATAAACCATTCTTTTCCACTATTCTCAATATTCATCCTTGGAAAGATTTTTTTAAATTACCTTCAAATAACCAAAGCAAACATAGATTATTGACAATGCCTTTTAAATTCTAAGTGAAATATTTTCAAGTGCTATCAATTTGTTCATGATTCATTGACTAAAAGTCTGAGGCTAGGATTTTGTTATGATTTCTTTGAGATTCATAATAAGTCATATTATGAAATATTTATTCCAATTATGGCTAACCCTTATCTTATTTTACCATCTAATATTTAATATTTTCTGCCATCTATAGACAAAGTCTAAATCATATAGTAGCTCAGGGATAGATTCACTTTAACAGTATATGCCTTTCCAATCCATTGAGTACATTAAAAAAGTTCAGTCATGATATATATAGTTAAATGGGTTGTTTCTGACTTTGATGCTTGATAATTAATCTACTAAGTTGAATCTAGGACTTCAATACTTGCACATAAACATTTTTCAAAGAATACAGATAAGTTTAATTTTAGCTATTATAGTATATTCATTTATATTATATCTCATTACAAATTAAAGAGAAACTATTTTTCTACTCATTTTCTAAAGTTATAAATGTGGATAAAATAAATGCATTTTGATCTTTATCAGTTTAATCTTGATGGGACAACCTTTAGTAATCAATATTAAAGGTATTTTATTTCTTATAGAAGGGAAGTTAGATTGTGCCATTCAGGCTATATTGAGAACACTTTTCACAAATAGAATAATCAAAATATGTCAGTTTGGGGTTTCCCTGGTGGCGCAGTGGTTGAGAGTCCGCCTGCTGATGCATGGGACGCGGGTTCGTGCCCCAGTCCGGGAAGATCCCACATGCCGTGGAGCGGCTGGGCCGGTGCACCATGGCCGCTGAACCTGCGTGTCCGGAGCCTGTGCTCCGCCACGGGAGAGGCCACAACAGTGAGAGACCCACGTACCGCAAAAAAAAAAAAAAAAAAAAAAAAAGTCCAAGGTTTGGATGGAAACATACTTAGAGTATATTTTAGAAAAATTGATATTATAAAAGTTATTAAAAATATTGTATTGGAAAATATATATTGAAGTGAACTATGTTCTGACTTTTTCCCACCCTTTCTGAGTATTCCAGGTGTGCTGAGGGGTCCCCAAGACCACCCATAGGTTTGGTGGTTTTAGTAGGAAGACTTGCAGGACTCAGCATATAAGTCAAAAAGAAGTGCCCCCAGCTGAAGGAGTTATGGTCATAATTAATGGTCACTTAAGTCTCGGTAAAGCTTTTCTGACGTACTTCTTACACACTCAGAAATTAAAATCTAATGTCTGAGCAACAAATCCTTTTGCAGACAGGCGGTTTCAAATTTTCTGCTTTTAAAGCAATTGGAGGACAAAATATTTGAGTTGGTAGCTGATATATTACTTAAATCATTTTTGATGATATATCATGTGTAAGAGCCCTTTCATTCATTGGTCATTCATTTGTTCAAATGTGTATTCAGTAAATATTAATTGAGTTTAAAGTCTATTAGGAGAAACTGACTATTACGATGTAGTAAATGATGTGATAGTAGCATGTATGAGAAATGTGTGTTCACAGATTGGGGTCACCTGAATCCGACGGGTGTTCTGGAGGCGTTGGTAGAGAATATGGGAAAGGATGAAGCAAGTTCAGGTTGGATCTGGCTTTTAAAAGATATGTATTTTACCAGCAACTTACATCTCTAAAGGTTAAAACTTCGCACGAAATGCCCCTGAATGGGGGAATGGATAAGCAAACTGTGGTTCATCCTCACAGTGGAATATCACTGAGCAACAAGCAGGAACAGACACTGATCCATACAGTAACATGAATGGATCTCGAATGGGCTATGCTAAGTGAAAGAAGCCAGATTCAAAGGTATGCTTCTGTTTATATGGTGTTCTGGAACAGGCAAAATCATTAGGACAGAAAACAAGTTGGTAGTTGCTAGGGGATTCGGATAGGAAGGGCTGACTGCAAAAGGCGTGGGGGATTTCTGGAATGATACAATTTTTCTGTATCTTGGTGGTAGTGATGTCTCAGAACTGTCCGCTAAAAAGGGTGATAAGTACCTTAACTTTAAAATAAGCAAGTAAGAGTTCACATGACCTTAGCTGTATTCCCGTAGGTGCAGCTGTGCATGTGCACACACACATCCACTCACAAAGCTGTGCGTCACTCGTTCCTTGCTGTTCCTGTTTCCCTGTGAAAGGGTCCGCAGCAGTGCTTCTCAACTGGAGTGCTACTGGATTTTAGGCAGGATGATTGTTCATTGCCTGGGAGCGTAGTGTGCTCTGTAGGATGTCCGGCAACTCTGGCAGGAGCATCTACATACATTTCCCAAAGTCCCCTGGTAATATGTCTGCACCCCTGCTGAAAACTGCATGCCGGACGTTTTTTCTGGACCCTCTGTATGTAGGAAGGAGTAGTTCTCTAATTTATCAGTGAAGAGGAGGGAGCTGGCATGTTTGCCTCACTCTTTCTTTTTTGAGGGAGAGAACTGCCTACCTATAGAAAAAGTACACTCTAGTCTGCTCTCTTCCATGAGTAGTGGAATTGACTTTGCTTCTGCCACATCTTGGGATTAGGAAGTGTGAAAAGGAAATTCACATGAGTGTTAGCAAGTCATCTGCCAGCACACCTGCCTTGTGTCCTATGAGCTAGCTTTTAGCCTTAAGAGAACTGGCACTTTAGTCTCCATCAGTCTGATTGCTGTATCTGTCTTATCAGAGTTTGGGAAGGAAGGAGAGGAATGTTATATAGAGACCCCCTGCCCCCGCCTCAAGTTTATGTAACATTCATTAGAAGTATCAAAGGGTTACTACATAGCTTCCAATCTTTAGTTCCTATCATAACACACACACTGAGCATATTAACCCAGACCTTGGAACTCAAAGTAATACTAAGGCACTGAACTTTCTGGAATTAGTTCAATAGCTGTGTATTAAAAACTAGTGCCATTTGTGTCTCACAGCACACCAGTTGTTTCTAAGTTCTTTGTCCACCTTCAAATGTTTCAGGTCAAGGTTATAGAGCAGCAGTGTCTACCGTGGTAACCCAATGTCAGGCTCTCTAATTGTGACACCAACTGATCTACGCTAACTCCTGCACTGCCATTTGTACTCTGCATGCAGTATAGATGAAACCACCAGTGTTAGGTGGAGGCAAGCTTTCCCTTTGAAGCATGGAACCACTTTAAAAACAAAAACAAGAAAGTCTTTATTTTGTGGGATAATGGAAGTGTCATAACATGGAACACTATCAGATCTTTTTGTCAGTGACTTTAAAAGCTAGATGCACTACCACCTACATCCTGAGGTTGAAAATTCTTGTTTTTAAATAGTATTGATGGCATTCTGAGATGACAGAGGTATGCTAGCCTCTGAAAAAAATTAAGTAGGCAATTTATTCCTCCTACCTTATTACAGAGCCCTTCCAGCACTCTCCTGTTAAGCTTCCTTGTTTTCTCTGGTAGAATCCCACTGATTGTAACTAGTTGACTTAATCTAATAAACTATATGGCTAAAGTAGCAGTAGGTATTATTTAAATTCCCCACCTTGTTCTAAGTGGTTGACTATCACCTCTTTCCGCTCTTTATCATCTGTTTTTTAAATGGACTTTCAGTGGTTTGGCCAAAGTCTTATTGGGTGGGCTTCAGGCACTAGAGCAGAATTTATGGGAATGACGTGGGGTTCTCAGAGCCCCTCAGATAGCACTGCATAAGCCACTCCTTGCTTTGCAAATACCAGCCTTTGAACTTGCATATTTATCAAATGTGAGAATACTTTGTGTTATCTGATTAGGACTGCTATACGTTGTTTTATTTTGGAGGAGCATTTAATTCAGCAAATGTTTATTGAGCAACTATGATACAATGGGAAGAATAATGATGAAACATGTACAGTGTAACTCTGTGCCAGGCCTTCTTCTAAGTATTTCTGTGTATTGATTCATTTTAACCCTCACAGCAATGCTATGAGATAATTCCTAGTATTAACATTTCCATTCGATCGATGAGGAAACAGGCTCAGAAGGGTTATGTAACCTGCCCAAGGTCACACAGCTGGTGAGCGTTGATTTGAGTTTGAACTTTCACATTAGGCTCAGGTCTCTGCTGTAGAGGTTAATGTTAGAGGCAACTAATAAAGATTCCATTTCAAAGATAATTTTGTGTCTGCATACAACAAAAACAACAAACACATGCACTAAATTTCTCCAGAATGGCTCTAATTAGGAGGTGATTGTTTTCTAAAGGGTATTATTTTGTTCACATTTATAGTTCTTTTTTCCTCAAAGTTAAGTATTCTTTCCATAACTTCCTCTAACAAGTAATGTTAGTTTTGCATGTAGGCAGAAGCAAACTTTACAGAAATAGAATGTGTAGTTTTATCACAGGACAGTATAACATTTCTGAGTTTTAATTTGTAAATGACTAAAAATCTATTTAGTAGTGGTCTCTTTTCTCTTGGAAAGGAAGCTTTACAAAATAATTAAAAACCTGCATTTAGACTATGTATGCTATTCAAACTGATCAAAAAGCACAGCAAAATTTGATAACTCTAAGAGTGTTTGTAAAATAGTTTTTAACTTTCTCATTAAGATTTGTTCCTAGAGAGTCTATCATGTACTGTATCTTCTCACTTTTAACTTATAGTCGTTGATGGGCATGTAAACTTTGTAGAGTGGCTTTTATAAGTATATTCAAACTGACCAGGCCTAAACCAAAACCCAAACCAGGGATACTAGTGTGCAGGAAGAACTCACTTATAGATCTTACACCTGCTTATTAGGTTTTGAAAAATGTACCAATGGAAATAATTTAGGTACCTGAATTTATCAGGCTATCTTTTTTGAAAAAGTTATTTACACCAGTACTATCTTCTGTAGGCATAGAAATATTGTAATTATTCTTCCAGTATTTCATTCTAAATTGACAAATTGCTGAGAAATTAAAGGAGGGAAAATCATCTTTTCAGCTCAATAAATAAACAAAGAAAAGATTAGGGAGGAAATTATTTCAATATTTTATGTTTCTTTTGTTGACTTGAATATACGTCTTCTATTTTGGTTGTGAAACATGTCTTTTTACATTAAGCATTCTCCTCGAAGTGGCTGGTGACACCTGGCTCCCTTTCTGGAGGGGGGCTGTGACACTGCCTGCCTTCTGGGAAGAGAGAGAGAGTGGCCCACACTCTTCCATCCCTCACTTTTAAGTCAGCCTCATAATAAAGAAGGTAAACTTTCTAATGACTTTATAAATAATTAACTTCCATAAACTTTCATAAAATAAGCAAATCATTAAATTTTCTGATATAATTTCCTCAATTAAAAAAAATCAAAAGGTGGTGAAAGATTAAATTTGCATCTCTCTCAGAATCTGGAAGAAAATTTCAGTAGTTTTAAAAGTGGAAAAGCTAGTATCAGTAGTGGAACCGCTCTTAACTAGAACTTTGGGCACCTGGGTCTACATTCCTACCCTTCCAATAACGATCTGAATGGTTTTGTGTAAACCACTTAAACTCCTGGGGCTTGGTCACCTCATTTATCAAAGTAAAGGCTGAAATAGGAAAATAATAAACTGTGTATTTTTAGTCTCTTCTTCATCCTTCACTCTGATTTTACAAAGATGCTTGTTCTTCTCTAGAAAAGTTAATGATGAGTCAGGTCTGGGGGGCCTGGAGTATGGAAAAATGGGGCCGGGAGACCTCTCCAAGTGCAGCTACTTCCATGAGCACCCACTGCTTTTTCCCAATCTTGTTGTTCTATGAAAAACCAGCAGAATGCTTCCTCCTTACCCTTCGAAGTGCCACACCCACACGTAACAGATAACTGGAGCTCATCAGAGTTCATGCTCTTAGAATTTGACATCTCAACATTAAAATGATGTCAGAGAAAGTGAATCAATTCTCCCCAGAGCATTGCTTTTTAGGAAATTCGGTCAATGCCCCAAATTAATTATATTAAATCACCATGTACCAAAAATAATCTAAATTTACCTGACACAGATTTCTTTCAGACATATGTCTATTTGCCTGTTTTAAAGGAATTCTTATTATTTTCTATCATTTTATATTTTCTAAAATTTATTTTCTGATGCTTATCATGCAGTTCGGATTTGGATTGGGTTGCCTGGAAGCAGACCCTGGGATGAGGCTTTAAGTGAAAGTGATTTAGTAGGAAATGTATCCAGGAAAAACACATCGATGAGGGGGGGCCTGAAACAGGGAAGGGATGGGTGGGGAGGGGAAGGGAGGAATCAAAGCAAGCTTGTGATATCAAGTTAAATCCCACCAAGAGCAACTGTGACTGAATCCAACAACGTGTGTCCAGAGAGAGGCTGTGTCAGACTCCGATCTGTCCTAGGCAAGGATGAGGGAGCCGAAGTGTTTCTACGCCACACCTGGTGTCATTGATTGGCTGCCGTTAGGTAGCGGTGGGGCATGTACATTTCTGGGCGCTTCCATTTTTCTGGGCACTTCCATCTTTCCTGTGCATGGGTGGAAGGGTTTTGGCAATCAGGAAGAACAGGTGTTAGCTTAGGGGATGAAAATGAAAGAAACCAGTGGAGAGATGTGGCGATATGGGCCTAGGGCTGACCAGGTCTGCTGCAGAATCCTTTGTAATTGCTCCAGGAGCAATCATAAAGCTGATGAATTATTACCTAATGAAGTAGTTTCCTATAAAGAACAGAAGGGTAGAGCCTGCTAACTGTTTTACAGATAGGTTTTTGTCTTAGCGAGGTTCCTGCAGGAAACAGATGGTGCATCAGGCTGAGTAATTTGAGGAATTTAATAAAGGAACTCTTTTCAGAGGTGAGGGCAGAGAGCAGGGAACCCCGGGGGCTGAGTGCAACACTGCAGAGGGGTGTATTTCCATCCTTAGGCTTGGAGGGGTGAGGAGGATAGAAACGCTGAGAAGAGAAGCCCTGTCCGCTTTAGTGGGTGGGAAGGCGCCGCCGGAGGAACGAACCATCTAACTAGTGTCACTCTCCACCCCCTGACCTGTCCAGCCTATTCTCCCTCCCGTCAGCCAAACCAGAATCCAGAGGGCTGCGGAGGCCTTGGCTTTTTTTTTTTTTTTTTTTTAAACTTTATTGGAGTATAATTGCTTCACAATGGTGTATTCTTTTTTTTTTTTTTTGGTAGTACACGGGCCTCTCACTGTTGTGGCCTCTCCCGTTGCGGAGCATAGGCGCTGGACGCGCAGGCTCAGCGGCCATGGCTCATGGGCCCAGCCGCTCCGCGGCATGTGGGATCTTCCCAGACCGGGGCACGAACCCGTGTCCCCTGCATCGGCAGGCGGACTCTCAACCACTGCGCCACCAGGGAAGCCCCACAATGGTGTATTCTTTTCTGCTTTATAACAAAGTGAATCAGTTATACATATACATCTGTTCCCATATCCCTTCCCTCTTGCGTCTCCCTCCCTCCCACCCCTCCCACCCTCCCTATCCCACCCCTCCAGGCGGTCACAGAGCACCGATCTGATTTCTCTGTGCTATGTGAGGACTTAGCTTTGATTCCGATTGGAACTCACAGAGCAGAGGGGGTGGAGACAAGGGCAGGAGGGCACAAAAAGACAAATGGAAGGTCTGCACAGGGTGAAAGGTAAATTGTTAAATTAACTTAGTAGAATTAAATGGCCTAAGTCCACACCCAAGGCATTCTTACCATTTTTTTTGTTTAATTCCTGGAAGATATTCCAAAAATTTTCTTCAGGATCTTTAGGGTACAAATCTATTCATCAAACTTGAACTTCTTTTCTACCCCTTACCAGACTTCCCTACTTACCTTTCTAGAATTACTAAAAGAGAAATAACCCAGTCCTCCAGAGTTCTTTCACACTACCTGGACACAAGGTCTTTTCTCAGTGCCCCAGGATTTGGACTTTGACTTCATTTCATGTTATCTTTTAACATTTGAGTTTCTGTGGTTTTCTTCTCAACAGGAAAATCTTCTCTGGCCACATACATTTCTTTCTTTTTATCAAAATAAAAATCGCTTTATTTCCTGTAATTATATAATATATGCTTATTACAAATAATGTAAACAATATTAATTTTTTTTAAGTTTAGCAAAAATTTTCCTTCAGTACACAAACCAGGGGATAATAGCTGTTAACACTTTGCTGAAGAATATCCATCCAATATTCTTCATTATACACACACACGCAAACACACCAACAGATACTCATTTGTCAAAGTGGGATGATTTACAAAATTATTTGGATTCCTTCCTTTAATAATTCACAGAAATTCTTTCGTATCTAGGTAGACAGATCTTCATAGTGATTTTATGATCTTATATATAATTTTTATTTTATGAATACCAAGTAATTTATAATAGATAATAAATTCCACAATATTAAACATATAATTTCTGATTTTTTGACATTCTTCACTATTACAAGCAATGTGACTATGGTCTACTAGTACATATATGTTTTTGTTTTTATCCCTGATTTTCTTAGGTTAACTTCCTAGATTTAAATCTCTTGCTAGAAATTTTTTGTTAAAGAAATTCTTCCTTTTTCCACAACTGGTATTCTTTTTGGAATGCCAGTTCTAGGTGATATTTTCAATTTGCCCCATATTTTATTTTATCAACTGAGCTGTTCATTAATGCAACAAGAGTATTTCCATTATATGTTTATTGCTCTTTTCTGGTAGAAATAAATAGAAACTTCTTGAGGCTAGTATATATAAAAATGGGACATGTATTATGATGCTACAGAGATTTTTCCTATGATCCAAGGTCAGAGTTATAGTAGGGCCTTAACAGATTGAGTTGGAGAATGGAGGTAACAAAAAAGGGAAATCTTTTGTGGGCATGTACTTATTCTCTCCTTCTGTATCTGTATATAAATCTGATTAAAGCCTGTCTTCCTTAGTTTTCCATTTCTTGTATAAGCCATTATTTGTTCCATTGAAAAATAGTGTTGGTGATTCTCTGGTCCAGTTCTTAATTTCCTTAGGAAAGTGCCTAGTTGATTGGAGTAGTTCAAGTTTGAATGCTCACTCCTGATCTCTCTCAATCCATGAGTGATGAGTAGGACCTGATAACATTTAAAACATGGCCACTAGAAGCCCCACTGCCATAACCATGTGGATTGTGGTAGACAGTGTGATAGATAGTCTTGAGATGAAGGTGGATGGGCAGACAAGGCAAAAGTTAAAAGTAATAATTGGAGACTTCAATAACCAACTTCTAATAATGGATAGAACAACCAGGCAGAAGATCAACAGGAAGTAGAAGACTTGAACTTCACTATGCACCAGCTAGACCTAACAGATACCTTTGGAACACTTTACCCAATAGCTGTAGAATACACATTCTTCCCAAGTATACATGGAACACTTCAAGATAGGCCACATGCTAGGCCATAAAACAAACTTCAATAAATTTAAAAGAATTGAAATCATACAAAGTATGTTCTCTGACTACAATGGAATAAAATTAGAAATAAATCAACAAGAAAGAAACTTGGAAAATTCGCAAGTATGTATTATAAAAATTAAGCAACAACACACTTCTAAATAACCAGTGGATCAAAGAAGAAATCACAAGGAAAATTAGAAATTACTTTGACATGAATAGAAATGAAGATATGAAACTGAGGCTGCGGGACTTCCCTGGTGGTCCAGTGGGTAAGACTCTGAGCTCCCAATGCAGGGGGCCTGCATTCGATCCCACACGCATGCCGCAACTAAGAGTCTGCATGCTGCAACTAAAAGATACCGCATGCCGCAACCAAGACCTGGTGCAGCCAAAATAGATAGATAGATAGATAGATAGATAAATAAATATTAAAAACAAAAAAACTAAAGAAACTGAGGCTGTAAGAAATTAAAATTTACCCAAAGTCATGGCCTGTATATGGGGAGGTGGATTTAAAAAGGTCTGACACAAGTCCGAGCTTCTACTTTTTCCATTACTCCAGGTTGTCTGCTATCTGCCACCTCCATTTCTGCATTTTGCTAGGAGAATCCCATCTCGAGTCCTTTTAGCTTGTACTTTCCCTTCAAATTATCTCAATGGCAGCACATAAGAAAAACTTTTGAATTGCTCTTTTTATTACTTCAGTTGCTAGAGAAATTTTGTGTTCTACCTCACATCTTAGCAGAATGGTCATTGAAGGACCAATCTGATTGAATTTGAGAAATAAAAGTAATGACAGTTCTTCAAATATATTATTTTGTCTATTCATATGTGCCTGTTCAGACCTCAGCAAGATTTAAGACATTTAATTCACATTTGTGAAGGCTTTAAACTGCTTCAAGTAATTTTACATACATTGTCTTGTTCTGAATTTGATTTTATTTGCTTCTAATTTCAACTTATTCTCAACAAAGTAACCATCCACACTTATAATAAACTTTATTAGATTCTTGTATTTTCTTTTCCATTTTTAGAACGTATAAATTCTTTATTATCACTACAGTGGTCAAAATTTAGCTCTGTAATATGAATTATAAATATGTGTATACAAAAACCAAAACACATTTGTTTGTTTTATATGTTGTTGATAGACAATTGACGTTCCTCTGAAAAGTGCCACATGTGCCTATGTGCTGATTGATTGATGATTATATCAATACATTCTATTTTATAAATTCCAGGACTTTTACTGGTTTATGGTGACTGGTTCACTCTGAATGCATGATGAAATTGCCTTGCCTACATGAGCTAGTATAAAAAAGTCTGTAGGTTAAAAGGGAGATTCAGTTGAGCCAGATAATAGTACTGATTTAAGAGCAAACATATCCCTCTTCAGTCTTTAATATCCAATACCAAGTAAGAAACTGTTAGACCCTTCAGCCTTTCCTCTCTCCCTTCTCTGTCTCCTTAGGCCCAAGTAAATTTCAATTACACAAACTATTTCCCATTGCTTATCACCTATTCTAGTCAGTATTCTTTAAATAGTCATTTAAGGCTGGGATGAGATCTCTGTCATTTCTGAAACTAAGAGAAAATTTGGAGCAGCCCACTAACAGGGCAGGAAATTCCCTAATATCCTCAGGATATGTATAGAAACCCATCACGATTAAATACAAGAGGGACTAACATCTCCTGGGGATATTTATTAAATAAACGTGCCTAAATGCGTCTGACAAATACATTATCTTTCCAAAAAGAGTCTAATTACCGAGATCCATTTATCTAATTAAGTGACACTCTGAATGCCCTAATTTTTCTTTTGAAACTCCTCTTTGACAATGAATTTCCTGATCATGAAACCAGCTTGCTAAAATGGGTACCAAGATAATCAACTCATTTGTGCATCTTTTGTATTTCCTATGTGAGATAAAAGCATTCAGAGGGGGAAAAAAGCCATCATTCCATCCTCTAAGATTAAAGTATCTTTTCCTAAACAATTGTTCAAGGAAAATGAAAAACGTTATTTACTTCATTGTTATTTGTGGCAGTGACAATAAGATGAGTGAAGGAGATAAATATTTAACAGCATGAATTATATTTGTAAAAGAAAGGAAATTTCAACTTTTTTCCTTCAAAATTGTGAAAACAATAACACACCATTATTCCACATAATCAAACAATAATTATCTCATAAAAGTAAGAAGGCAAGCATTAAAATATCTACCCATAAAATGCAGACTTGTTATAGCACAACTTGCTTTGTATTGGAATTCAGCAAAATGGAGTCTCATTCAAGGAGACCTAGTCATCAAATACTCAAAATATCAATACTTTTTCCTGTCAGGGTCTTTTCAATTTAATCTGTCATTAGTTTCTTCTTTTCTGTACAAAATCACTCTTTCCCCCCAATCCAGGCATATATACACCTAATTCTTTCCTAAACATTCTTTTTTTTCTTCCTTTGGCACCATTTGCTTGTGACTTGTCTCTCTGTTTAGAATACTCTTCCCCACCTCTCCTTGGCCTAGAATCACACAAGAGGCAGTTCTAGAGAGTGAGAAGAGCAAAGATTTTGAAATTTGGAAGAAGTGGGTTTAACCAAGCTCTGCCTCTTGCTAGTTGTGCAACAGTAGGAAGAGTAAGACAATAGGACCAAAATGGAGTCACTTATGCTAAGCCCCATGTCACCAAACCAAGACTTAACTTTATAATTTTGGATCTCCCAGAAATGGAATCTTAAAGCCGTCAATCAGGGATCACCTTATCAGCACTAGTTAGGTCACTTGCTTGGTAGACCCCTGCCATCCCCTAAAGGAAAGTAACCTGCAATAATCAACCCACTTCTTCGGCCAAGTATAACTTCCTTGTTACAGCTCCCTCTGCCTGTAAAGTCCTTTACTTTGTATAGCTCCTCAGACCTTTCTATTTGCTAGATTGGATACTGCCTGGTTCATGAATTACTGAATAAAGCCAACAAGATCGTTAAATTTTACTCAGTTGAATTTTGTTTTTTAACAGAAGGAAGCTTTAAAGTTCAGCTTTTGTCCTTTGTAAACTGGCAATGTATTATCTATCTCATAAGATTGATCTGAAAATTATGTGACATATTTGAATTAAAAAAAAAAGTCAGTGGGATGGAAAGTTCTCCATAAAACCTACCCCTCCATAGGATTTTTGTAGCAATTACAGCCACAGTGATCTCTCCTTTAAACATGCCTCACCAAGCCTGCCTCTTATTTGGCCCTTCTCACAGGTTTTATGTAGTTAGCCAACTTTTAAAGTTCACTGAAAAACCGTTACTGAACACTTGCTAAGAGTCATACTCAGTGTTACATGGTGGTGAAGATCACGAGAATCTTGTGATCTATGTTGAATGAGGGTCTAGTAATTTGGACTCTGCAGAGCTGGAAAAACCAACTTACTACATCTTACCCAAAATTAAAGCAGTTATAAAGGGTAGCTCTGAGGAGGTAGCTTTAGTAGGAAATATGACTGTGACCCCAAGATTTTCTCCTATGATATATCTCTGTCAACAGCAAAGATCAGATTATAGAGATTGCCTTCTTTCTAAAGCCCGTTCTTTCAAATTCTAAAGGAAGCCACAATTAAGTTGAGAGAAGAGGGAGATTGGAAGGGCCAAGAGGCCAGTAAGTAAAAGTCTTCAGATTCAAAACTTCTAGAAGTCTTTCTAATGGAGACTAGTGCCAGAATTTTACTATAATCAGAGAAACCATAAGCCTGACCTAGAAAGCCTGTGATTACTTCAGCTCTACGGAGACCCTCTGGAACCCAAGCCTTCACTAGCAGGAATCAGGCTGCAAAAGTGTAGTCCCTAGGAAGGGCAGACTTCCCTTTCCTTCCCACTCTGATGGGGCCATAGAGAATAAAAAGACAGAAGAAATTTCTGGAAGTAGAATTAGGGGTACAGGCTGCCAGATGGAATTGACTCAGAAACTGAGTCCCTGTCTGGGCAGGAGTCTTCCCAGTTTCTGCCCAGCAGGAGTTGATAGTTCCTGTGGACCAGAGATTACTGTGCATTTCCTATTCTTCCCTCTTTTGGAGGAAAGTTCTTATTAAGTTATTATTTTAAAAATTACTGTTCTCCTGTTTCTATGACATGATCGCGTATTGAGTTTGTAAGCATGTGTGTGTCTATAACGATGGGGAACATAGTACTTTTCTTTTACTTCATAGTTTCCTGATCAGGAGAAGCAACATATGGAGATTATGGAGAAAGCTATCCCTCAGAGACCCTGGACTTTGATATGGGTGCAGGAACTGGCTGGAATTTTGTGGTTGTTTTCCTTGGGCAAAATGTGAATGCATTTGTTTAAGAAAAGAAAGATGAACATCTGCTATTTCGGTGATCAAGGAGGCACATTGTGGCAAAAACTGATGGTTGTTCCTTGATATGCATTCTTCCCACTTTGATTCTTTATTCATTTATTTGTTTATTTTTATTAATATTATTATTTTTCCAATGGAAACTTGAGTTTTACGTTTCTCAGCCTTCTTTGAAGCTAGTAGAAGTGATGTATGCATTTAGGTTACGCCCTTAAAAGGAAAAAGCTCACTCACTTCTGGCTTTTATCTTCTTGTTGGCTAGAATGTGGACACGATGGTAGTGAGTCATCTTAAACCTTGTGGATGAGGAAAAAATTCTTAATTTGATAAAGCCAGAAAACAAAAACAAAACCAAAACTGGGTTTGCAACAATACTGGAGCTGGACAGCATCACCCCTGGACTGCTATGAGAGAGAAAGAGAGTGAAGGAGGGGAAAAGGGAGAGGGAAAGGGAGGTGGGGGAAAGGGAAAGGCAGAACATAAGAGGGAGTAGAAAAGAAGGAGGAAAGAGATCTAGCTTATAAAACTCTTGTCGTATTTGATATATAAAATCATGGATTGGGTTAGTTCACCAGTGCAATGATTCTCAACAGGAGATGATGTTGGCTCCCAGGGGACATTTGGCCAGATCTGGAGACATTTTTGGTTGTCTGGAGGCTGGGTGCCACTGCCATCAGAGGGGTTGAGGCCAACGATGCTGGTAAACATCCTACAATGCACAGGACAGTC
Organism: Mesoplodon mirus; assembly: GCF_964341445.2. Taxonomy (NCBI): domain Eukaryota; kingdom Metazoa; phylum Chordata; class Mammalia; order Artiodactyla; family Ziphiidae; genus Mesoplodon; species Mesoplodon mirus. Next base: position 60,477,371 of record NC_138993.1, on the reverse strand, counting down.
CCCACAACAAAGAACAAGGCCAACCCAAAATGTCAATAGTGCCAAGTTTGAGAAACCTTGACTTAGGGAAAGTGTTGATAGAAGAAGACCTAAGATTGAAATAAACAATCAGTTTGCCTACGACATGGAGCAGCACCAGAAAGAACTGGAAAATCAGGCAGGTTCAAATAGTTAACATTCTTTTAAGCCACTGAAGAAGTTTAGACTTTGTACTAAGGACAAATAGAAACTGGGAGTGAAAAGGGGCTTACCATAATAGGATTTGGATTTTAATGACATGAATTTGGCTGCAGTGTGCAGACTGACCTGGAATGAGCAGGTCTGGAGGCCATTTAGCCCAAGTTTTAGACACAGTATCCCTGGCAAGGGCAGTGCAGTAGGAAAGGAGAAAGCAGCAGACAGATTCAGGGGACTTTTGGAGGTAGAAACAAAGTATTTGCTGATTGTATTGACATGTTGGTGAAGGAGAGAGAATTCTAGTTTGGACTAGAGGCACACAGGTGACACTCAGTGAGCAAAAAATCATTTTTTTTTTTGCCTTGTATATTTTCTCTAGCACTTTGGAGACAGCAGTTATGAGGCAAGGGACTTTACAATAAAATCACTGAAATCATCACCAGATTCCTATAGGTATTTAGGATTGGGGAAGAAGGCATTGTCTTTCATATGCAGTGTAACAAGCAAATGGAAGTTGTCTCTGAGGAGCAGTCAGGAACTAGGGTCCTGGTGAATAAACACCAACCTTTTCACCGAAGGTAACCATTTTCTACTGTAGCAAGTACATTCTGTCATGTCGAGGGATGGTGCCAGACTGGAATATTTAACCGGTCCCCCACCTTTGTAATTAAACTTGAAGTCAGAAGCACTACCAGTGGTCCAGGCTGCTTGCATCTGAGTTGCTATGGTTAAATATATACATCTTAGCAACTGTACACAACTTTCTTAAGGTTTCCGGGTGCCTTCACATCAATGAAAGAAACAAAATCAAGTTTGAAGATTATCCTTAAAAATGATTTGTAAATGATTTTATACATATATAAAATACATGGATCAGTTGACTCAAGAAATCCAACCTATCAGTCCTAGTTCGAGGACACATATTAAGAATTCATAAATGCTAAATGCTATAGGTACACATAAAAAATGTTCTCCTTGCTCAAAGTCTATAATAAAATTTTGGGTCTTATTAGGATTGCTCAGAATGAATAGTCATTAATTTGAAAGACTTAATTTATTATTTCTAAGACTATGAAAGAAAAACTAGGTAAGATAGGATTTTAAAAACTCACTAAAGAATTTTTATTTTATTAAATCAAAATTTTAAGCCATTTAAAATTACTCAAATGATTTGATATTAAATATGAGAAATCACAACGTAAAAATTGTGATTTTGAGGCCTAAATAATTAGATCATGATATTCTAATGTGAATTTCTTATTACACAATTAATTCACAAACAGCTTACCTCAGAATGTGTAAAGATTTTTTCCATTGTTTATTTGGCATGTTTGTACTACTACTAGCTTTCTAAAAGGCGGGTTTAAAAAACCCAACAAAACCAAAAAACTCTAGAGCAGATTACTGTTAAAAATGCACTATGTATACTTTAGTATTTGAAGAGCTTAAAAACATTTTTTCTTTGTTTGGCTAATGTTTTGAATTAAATTTTCACAGATGTAGCGCTTCTAGAAAAATGAAATCTTAGGATTTACACACAAGTGTTTTATAAGCATTTAATATATGCTATCAAGATTACTTGATACATTTTCATTACAAATTTGTTCTTCAGTATAGTCTCTTATTCAACACATTCTATCTGATAGCACATTGGAATTCACAGACGTTCTATTTGGTAGAAATGAAAATGCAAAAACTTATTTGCTCCCTCTGCTGGAGAAATGGGTGTTAATTTAAAGAGACAACATGGTTTTGAATTCTGGAAAGCAATGTGTATGCTTTATTTCTCAAACCCAAGAAGTGTCTCAGTAAGCAAATATAATGGCATGTAGAGAGTAGAAATAAAGCATATTTAGTAAGGTACATTCTATTTTAAAGACTAAAATAGGGCTTCCCTGGTGGCGCAGTGGCTGAGAGTCCGCCTGCCGATGCAGGGGACGCGGGTTCGTGTCCCGGTCCAGGAAGATCCCACATGCCGTGGAGCGGCTGGGCCCGTGAGCCATGGCCGCTGAGCCTGCGCGTCCGGAGCCTGTGCTCCGAAACGGGAGAGGCCACAACAGTGAGAGGCCCGCGTACCGCAAAAAAAAAAAAAAAAAAAAAAAAAAAGACTAAAATAAAAAGATGCACTTCTGGAAAAAACTGTTAACTCGAGAATGAAGATTTAAATGTTTGTTTCTAAAGCTTCCTTTAGTATTTATTGTACAGATTCACTTCCTAGAATTACCAGTCTATTTTGGAATGACTGTTCTGTATTCTTTCATAGATGAGGTGGACTCTTGAGTATTATATTTGTATAACGTCAATACCCAAGGAAATAAAACAAGAGATCTTGCATAACTTTTAGCACTAGAATAGTTTTCTTTTTCTCTTCTCCTCATTCTTCAAGTAATCTTTAAGCTGTTCTGGTGCAATTATTGTGCAAGTGTACTAGCAAGTCTGACAGTATATCAGTTTATAGATGTAATAACAATAATAATATTTAACTTTATTGTGCCCCAACAAAGTGCTAAGAATTCTACTAAATTCTTTATGCAAATTATCTTATTTAGTCATTTCTCATGTATGTGGAGGTTGGTATCAAAACTAGAGTTGACTTTCTGTAGAGGTCGGCACAGCTGATTGTGGGGATAAGGTCCTGTCCTAAAAAGAAGGGGACTGATTCTGACTTGGTGAACTGCTTATCAGGGTCCTCCTTCACCGACTGCACTCCTCAGATTCTGAGAACCAGATTTATACCCTCCCAGGCAGAAAATACAGGTGCTGACGTTAGAGTTTCCCTCAATGAAAAATTCAGCTCCCTGTCTTTTCACCCCCTTTTGAAGTTCACCACTCAGTAACCACCCCCACCCAACATACCTCACAAACATGAACTCAGGTAGCAGTCATCAGATTTCCAAGGAAAACCTCTAATATAAAAGACTGGGTCCAAAATAAATGAACTCAAACAAACAAATGAAAAATCGAGCCCCAATTTACAGGTGAAGAAACTGAGGTCTAATAAATAAGGAACTTGCCTAAATTCAACCACCTAAAGCTTACCAAGGCAGAATTTTAAACCAGACTGCCTGACTCCATCCTGGAGCTGACACATGTAACCATTATAAGAAAGTCTGAATGATGTCTAGAGTGAAATGTTACCTGCACATAGTACGACTGCTTTTAAACCAATAAATAATAAAATATGTCACTACAAAGCTGCTATTTCTTCCTGCCAGGCATTATGTTAATGCAAATTGCCGTAAAATGTAAGTTTCTGGGAGACTCCTTGTTCTCTCGGACTGGAGCAGTAAAGACAACCTGACGAGGCTGTGTGGGAAATGCATGGCACAGTGGAGTTCATAGTTAAGAAGTCTGACTTTGACTGCCGATCCTCTGAGTCAAAAGGTCACCATTTGCTCAGGTTTTCTCATTGTTAAAATGGTTGTGCCTCTTGCAGGAAAAGTCATAATGATAAATTCGAAAAGATCTGCATGATGTGCTGATCCTTACAACCTGGGATAATAGTCTCTGTAAATACTCAGTAAAAAACCTATCAGCCCAGGGCTTCCCTGGTGGTGCAGTGGTTGAGAGTCTGCCTGCCGATGCAGGGGACGCGGGTTCGTGCCCTGGTCCGGGAAGATACCACATGCCGCGGAGTGGCTGGGCCTGTGAGCCATGGCCGCTGAGCCTGCATGTCCGGAGCCTGTGCTCCGCAACGGGAGAGGCTACAACAGTGAGAGGCCCGCGTACCGCAACCCCCCCCCCCAAAAAAAAAATCCTATCCGCCCAAAACTTGATGTGTAGCTGTACTCTTGTGCATCACATGTGGTAATGGAACAGAAAATTACCTGGAGAAAAGCTTTTACACTGTTAGAAGAATCAATTCAATGCTCTAAAGCTGAAGAATTTTGAGTTAGTGTTAACACCTTATTTAACAGTTTGAATACTGACTTCTCACCAATTTAAAGGAAATGTAATAATGTATCTGCTGCTTTTTTGATGATAGAGTCAAACTGTAATACAGGACCATTGAATCCACTGCTATTTGAATGAGTCAATATTTTCTAAATATCTTAGCTGATGAGTGCTGACTGATTGATTTGGCCAATTATCTGATTCTTATAGGCCTGCTATATTGAATAAAAACAATGGTAAGGGAAATTTTAATTGTGACCGTCCAACACATAGTTTAAGATATAGAAACTATGATAGTTAAATTGATTAATTGGTGAATCATAAACCATTTAGGTCTATACTTTTCAAGTGAGCTCAGTAACAAAAAATTGTCTGCTGAATTTTGTACTCCATAGACATCCTTAAAAACATAAATCCAATTCCTCAACCAGAACACAGTAATTCTATTTCTAATACCAAAAAATCTCCAACACAGTGTGATAACATTGCACAGAAAAATCTCTTTAGGAGAAACTGCACTAGCAGTATTAAGACTCCTTCAAGTCGCCCAATGGGCATCAGATATATCTGCCACATCAATTCAGGAAACTTGAGCTAAAATGCAAGACAAAAATAGTTCTGTCACAATATTGTAGATAGGGCTGTGTTAAAGGACACAAGAGGTATGCTCAGGGCCACTGAGAAAAATATGTGTGGGGAGTGTTTCAGAAGTCCCATTATAGAGGCTGTTGTCAGGGACAAAACAATCTTTATTCTATTAGTATTATTTTATTTTGATTTTACAACCAGTATAGCCTGAGAAAATACACGTGTGTTTGTACATGTTATGTTGCACACGAGAAAATGAGGCCCAAGGAGGTGGTAACTTTTTCAATAATATCACTACTCTTATTGGTAAAAATAAGCTGTAAATACTATTTTAGAAAAAAACTCCTTTATATAATGAGTATCATAGTTGAAAAAGGTCTAGAGTTAGAAATATCAGATCAATTCAAAGAGGCTATGTTTGTGAAGAATGAATGAACCAGGAGCTGATTAAATAAATTAAGGTTCATCCATACAATGGAATTTTTATGCAGCTGTTAAAAAGAATGTGGCAGATACGTTAAAAAAACACTATAGATAAATCAACATGGAATTCTAAAATATCTTCAGGTAAGACACAGGAAGGCAGGAAAAAGAAAAGAGAAAATAAACAGAAAATCAAAAAATAAAACAATGGAATAATAAACCCTAACGTATCAATAATTTCACTAAATATAAATGGTCTAAATACATGTTAAAAAACAGAATTTGACAGAGCAAGTAAAAAATTATCAAACTATATTTTGTCTACAAGAAATTCTCTTCAAATACGATGAGATAGGTAAATCGAATGTAAAACAATGGGAAAATATATATCATGCAAACATTAATCAAAAGAAAGCAGGAGTGGCTATATTAATATCAGGTAAAATAGACTTCAGAGCAAAGAAAATTTCCAGAGACAGAGAGGAACTTTACATAATGATAAAAGGGTCAATCCACCAAGAAAGGATGACAATGATAAATGTGTATCATAACAACAACAAGCTTCATATCCTTAAAACCTGTTTGATAGCAGTATTTTTGTACAATTAAAGATAGCTGTTTAGAATATCTTACTGATAATTAATTCTATATATTTATAATAACAATTTTATGTTTTCTTTGGCCTTTCATGGTATTAAAAATTGACATTTTTCCATTACAGAACAACTTTTTTTTTTTTTTTTGCGGTACGTGGGCCTCTCACTGTTGTGGCCTCACCCATTGCGGAGCACAGGCTTTGGATGTGCAGGCTCAGCAGCCATGGCTCACGGGCCCAGCCGCTCCGCGGCATATGGGATCTTCCCAGACCAGGGCACGAACCCGTGTGCCCTGCATCGGCAGGCGGACTCTCAACCACTGCGCCACCAGGGAAGCCCGTGACAGACTTTTTATATTTATGAAAATCCTTACAAAATCTTCAGCTTATTTTCCCCTATAAAAGGACACCAACCCAAGATAGAAATGTCCACTTTCATTAGCATCTAAGAATTCTTTTCAGAAAAAAACGAAATGTCCATGCTCTGTCCTAAAGCATTGACTGAAGGGGTAATTTCCCCTGGAAAAGGCTGTGCTGTAGTCAACATTCACATCTCAGAGCTGACTTAACCCTTTTCCACTCCGTATTCTAGAGGGTTTCCAGCAGCTAGATCAACACATTTTCTGCAGAGAAATGTTCCAAAGATAAAGTAAGAAAGATGAGGACACTTATTCTTAGACTCTTCCAGGTGAGTGAAGCCTCCGTGTGGATGCAAGTGAATTTGCTCGGAGGCTTTATTCAGAGAAAACAGTCAAAAGATCAACCCTTCATGGGGGTTATAACCTTAAGAAACTTTAAAGAAATGGCTTCTCTCTCCCTCCAGCTGTGAGCATAGGAACAAAGCAACAGAAAAGTTTATCAAAAAGGTTTTTAAAATTTATTTATTTTATTTATTTATTTTTGCCTGTGTTGGGTCTTCGTTGCTGCGTGTGGGCACTTGTCTAGTTGTCGCGAGCTGGGGCTACTCTTCATTGCGGTGCACGGGCTTCTCGTTGCAGTGGATTCTCTTGTTGCAGAGCACGGGCTCTAGGCACATGGGCTTCAGTAGTTGTGGCTCGTGGGCTCAGTAGTTGTGGCTCAGGGGCTCTAGAACGAGGCCCAGTAGTTGTGATGCACGGGCTTAGTTGCTCCATGGCATGTGGGATCTTCCCGGACCAGTACTCAAATCCCTGTCCCCTGAATTGGCAGGCGGATTCTTAACCGCTGCGCCACCAGGCAAGTCCCAAGTTTATCAAATTGAATTGATTTTCTTAACGGGACTGAAATAATCTGGTCTAAATGAAAAAATAGACTTTCTTCGTTAGGGCTGAATTTAAAAGGGCAGACTTTTGTGGTATCAAAAAAACTGGCTTTACAATTGGATGTTAGCTCTGCGTGGCAATTATTCTTTACTTCTTTACTCCTCGGATCCTTCTTGTGTTCCTTTTTATCTGCCATGTGTTACACTTTTATAATTAGGAGCCGATTAAGCCATGGTAGACTATTTTTACTTTTTCACTTCAAAAAATATTCTAGAATGCTTTTTTCCCCAATTGTCTATTTCACAAATAGCTTGGTTATTGGTATTGGTGTTTCAGTGGTGAATGAAATCAACTAATGCATATTCCATGGTGGAGGAAGCAAAATGCCTATTGGTTTAATTTAATCCATATTAAGTTGTGATATTTGTGCCTTAAAGGGGTAAATTTAACAAGACCTGGATTTAATTTATCAAATATACTGACGTAGGTAAATAACATTATGGAGCCTGATGCATCAGAGTTGGAAGTATAATGAGGTCAGTAGGCAAGCACTCCATAAAATTACTTGGGGCATAGGAGAATCCAGACATAGCAATTATACTTAGCAAGAAGAAGCAGTTCTAGAGTATGAAGCAATTAGTCAGATTTACAGTCTCAGAGGAGAGAAGGGAAAATTACTTAAGTTAAACTCAGAAGCATCTTAAATCATCATTACACTGTATTGATCTCAGTTGAAAGTGACTGGCTAGAAATGCTTGGTTTATCTTTACCATTAAATATTTCCATGGTGTTTGACTAACACCAAGAATATATAGCCTGGCATTTGAACTACAGTGAATTATAAGCACCTAGGCTTTTGCTGTGTGTGCATGTCTTCTGGAAGAAGAGTCTCAGAACATTTAAGAGAGTTGATGTTGATCTATAAGCTAGTTGTATTTTTTAACATTCCTGACAATACACCAAAGTAAAGGGTGGGCAAGGTCATTTAAAGAGAATGAAGACGTATACATGGCAGTGGTTTTAAGTGAGAAATAGGCTGCACTGTTTTAACTGGTTTTATATCAATACATGTCATTGTCCATTTACTTATTAAATGGTGCTTATTATTAAGTGTATTATTAAGTGTAAGGAGAATGATTTTAAAAAGCCATGGTCCCTATAGAATCTCTCTCTCCCTTTACCATTTCCCATAAAGGGATGGTTGGTGGGGAAGGAAAATCTGAGTTTTAAAAGCTTCCAGGATTTGGTTCTTTATATTGCTAAAGGTGGACACTAGGGTTTACACCTCTTTGATATTTTTTGTATTCATGTTTGGGAAACACTTTAATGAGTCCTCATTTATGCAAATAGAAGGTATTAGAAACAATAAGAAAAATGCAAAGGTTTTTTTTTTTTTAACACATATTGATGCAAAAATCTTAAAGTTACCTAGTAGCATCCAGCAGCACATGAAAAAACAATACATCATTACCAAGTGGGCTTCTTTCCAGAAATCTTAGGATGGTTCAGTTTTAGGCAGTTTTGACCATATTAATAGACCAAATGTGAATCCAAAGGATCATGGTCTATGGACGTTGAGATAGCTTTATATAAAACTCTACACCCATTCTTCACGGTGTGCTGGATATATTATATTTGTTCTCCCAGATCATTCTTCCCTCTGCTCTGTGCCCCAGGAGGCTGGCCTGTATGGATTCCATCAAAGGGCTGTTTCAATCTCTGGGGTCTAGCTGGGTTCAGGAGGAGCTCATGCAGTGAGAAGAGACTGAGGTCAGAGTAGTTAGTGCCTGTTTTCCTCTCTGAAGCAATGCGTCCAGCTAATTGTGTGCCTCAGAAAAATGTCCCTGCTACCCCGAAGTTGGCTTTTCTATATGACTTTCTCCCTCTGAGTTCTGGACAGTGCTTCAATTCCTTGTCCCTTCTATCCTTGGAATAATCCCAGTTTTATTGAAATAGGCTTTGAGGTTCCTTGATACTCCAGCCTCACCTTAATAAATAGTCCCTTTGTTAAAATAAAATTACCCTAATTTCAGTATGCCATCTGCTTCCTTCTGTGACCTTGATCGGTTCATATAGGAAACTTCCTTAACATGATCAAATATTGTGGTATATCAATAAAGTGAACAGACAAAGAAGGAATGTATCTGGTCTTTTTTTTTTTTTTTGCGGTACGTGGGCCTCTCACTGTTGCGGCCTCTCCCGTTGCGGAGCACAGGCTCCAGACGCACAGGCTCCAGACGCACAGGCTCCAGACGCACAGGCCCAGTGGCCGTGGCTCACGGGCCTAGCCGCTCCACGGCATGTGGGATCTTCCCGGACCGGGGCACGAACCCGTGTCCCCTGCATCAGCAGGCAGACTCCCAACCACTGCGCCACCAGGGAAGCCCTGTATCTGGTCTTTTGTCTGAGGTTCCTGGCACAGAGCTGCAAAAACCCTTGGAATTGCCTGAGTGATAGGAGTGTCTTTGTGATGCTAATGGAGTGACTCATGGTGGGTCCCTAGGTAGCTTCAGGATGGGGTTTGGTCTGCAAAAAACCAAGCACATGATTAAAGGGTTGGGGACTTTGAGGTAGCCTGACAATGTAGGAAGCAGAGAGGGGCTGGAGATTGAGTTCAATCACATGGTCAATGACTTATTCATGCCTAAGTTATGAAACCCTAATTAGAAGCTCTTTGGAACTTCCTGACTGGAGAGTACATTAATGTGCCTGGAGGGTGACATGCCCTGACCCATGTGGAGGTGGCATGGGGACTCTGCATTCCCTTCCAGTACTTCACCCTATGAGTATCCTTTTTAACAAAGCTGTAATTCTAAGTACAGAACTCTCCTGAATTCTGGGAGTCATTCTAGTGAATTATCAAAGCCGAGGGGGTTATGGGAACCCTCCAACTTACAGTCAGTTAGTTGGAAGTCCAGGTTGCCTGGCAGCCCCCTAAAATGCAGCTGGCATCTGATGCACGCACAGTCCTGAGAAGGGTTAAGCCCTTAAACTTGTGGGGTCTGATGCTAACTCCTGGTACTTAGAGTTAGAACTGTATTGCAGTACAACCAGTTGTGATGGAAGTGAAACAGAACAAACATATACCAAATCAGGAGACAGCACCATGTTTAATGGTGAAACTTCAAAAATATTTCTACTAAGATGGGGATATCCACTATCATATTAATATTTTCATTTTTAGTAATACAAATTTATTAAGGCTGTGAATTTTCACAGAGTAAAACATTGGTTTTGCTGAATCTTGTAAGTTCTAATATGTTTCATATTTATTTTTACAAAATACTCTTTCTCTTCCCTGGAACACTTGGTTTTACCGGAATCTGTGTCTCCCAAAGTAGAATTCCTAAGACCCCACAGTAAACTCTTTTCTTATTTGTAGCCTTCTGTGTTTCTTCTTGGTTGACAATGGTTTACCGTAGGGTTTGCTCTTGGTGTTGTACAATCTATGGTATTGGACAAATGTTTAATGACATATATCAATTACTGTAGCATCACACGGGGTGTTTTCATTGCCCTAAAAATCCTCTGTGCTCTGTCTGTTCATCCCCCCATCTAACCACAGCCCTGGCAACTACTGATCTTTGTTGATTGTAGAGTTTTGGGGTTTTTTTTGGGGGGGGGGCGTGGGGTAGGGTTAAATGAAATGATGAAATGTTTACCAAATCCAAAGCAGTGCGCCAGGCACATAGCAAATGATCAAAAAATTTTAGCTTCTTCCTTTTTTTCAATCTCCTAAATATACTCTGAGATCTGGCTTTTATTTATAGACATTTAAAGGCTACTCTTTTTTTTTAGATTCTCTTTATATAAGGACTCAATTATGGAAAATTACTTTTATTATATTTAGCCTATATGAGAAACTAAGAAATAATTTACTGGATGTAAATTTGGGTAGAAATGGATGTCTTTTTAAAGTTCCCTAACTATAAATCAAATTTATTCCTGGACAGTTATTAGTGATGTTAAAAAACAAAATTCTACTGAATAAATTTGAAGATCTAATTAACTTTATTTAATGATTTATGAATCAGGCAGCATTCCATCTAACAACTAGAAGCGAGCTCTGAGGGGTTATACAAAATGAATTTATAGAAAGGAGGGTGGGGCAGGAAGTCACTATTACAAAGAAAAAGTTATTTTGGGCAAGAAATCTTTTCAGGGGGAACCCAAGGGCAAGCGTCTTATCATACAGATTGCCTCTTCTTCCTCTGGGAGGAGATAGAGAGGGCCCATGTGACAGGTTACCTTACTGGTGCTGCCCAGAAAATTCCAGATTGGTTAATTAAGATTACATTTCTGGTGAAGGTCGAAACTACAATTGGGTAAGGTATTAAATCTAGGTTTGGCATCATAGGCTTTAGCACAAGTGACACCATTTTAGGTCTGTGGTTTTTCTCTTTAACAGTGCTATTCTTCAATTCGAGAAGTATATTTACAGAATTTCTACATTTATGGGATGAATGCATTGTTATAAATTCACTCTGAAGTATAATGCTTCTCAGATTTTGAAGTTTAAGCTTTTTTTTTTTTTTTTTGGTCAGCGTCAAGTCTTTGATTTTGCTACTAGCAAAATGGTCTGGATTATCATACCTAAAACTGTAGCTAAAGCCTGGATACTGCTGGCGAGGCAAACTATGGTGAGTACTTTTCGAATCAAATATTCCTGATTTGATGTGCTAATAACCACAGTCAGTCCCTGGCAAAAGGCAAAATTTGTTTCAGTTTTGGTTCATTTTGTACTTTATTCTTTTTTGGTAGCAAACCTTATACTCAGGTTTATTTTGCCTTATTCTTACTTTCATTGTGATTAAACATGTTTATTCTAAAGCATAAATTCACTAGGCAATGCATACAAGGAGATATTCATTTTATTCCTATGCAAATTTGTCTTTTTGGCAAAATAGAGTTCTTTCTGGCATTTGGGCCATGTAGGCCAAGTATCATATTGTTCTTCCTTGTAGAAGGAAAATAGATGCACATATTTTCTATAGTAAATTTTCATTGAGTTCACTGAAATCAACTGCTGTACATTTCTGTTTAACAATTTGGAACTTTAAAAGTGCTTTCATGCTTTATCTTCTTAATAACTGTGTAAGATAGACAGGGTAGGTAGCGTTGTTGGTATTGTATAAAGAAATTGCAAAATAAAGACTCTGAATGACATATCCAGACTCTAGGAACTGGGGGATGGGTTGAAAACCCAGTCTTTGGCCTTTTGGCACAATGATTTCTCTGCTAACCCACTATGCCTCTCTAATTATAACACAACTAAACTTAGTGACTGTTTATGTCAGAGAATTTGGGGATATGTGGTTATGTATATTAATTCTGGCATGTCAAATCATAGGGTTGTTTGACTTTTTTTTTTTCTACCCATAGTTGTAGGGAGTTGTGAGAGATGAGCTTATAATTCTAGCTTTTGCTGTTGTAGTAACTGATGAGGGTTGACTCACAGCCAGGTTCATTTGCTTAGAATTATTTATTTGGTAAGTGGATTTGTCTTGGGCCATGCCGGCCAGTGTCAGGGAATACAAGATGACTGGACTTGAATGAATCAGAATTTTGTAATTAGAGTTTGTCTAAACAAAAATAATGAAACAAACAAAGTTAGAATATTCTCAGCCCTACTGATAAATTATTGTATTCCCAAGAATTTAAGTCAGAAACCAGAAGAAATCTTTCTCTCCAATAAAAGTATGTGGATCCAAGTAATTTCTTGTCAAATTTTCCTGGTATAGGTATTGACAAAAAAGGAATCATTATTCATTGAATAGCATGTGCTTGTTCCTTTACTGCCCAGCTCTTTTAAGCCTATCAAATCTGCAAAGTCTATATTATTGTCCCATTTGACAGATGAGAACACTGAGACTCAGGGCGATCAACTGCCAGTAATGACAGAACTCAAATTTGAATAGTGTTCTCAAACCAAAGTTCATGCTTTTTCTATTCTCCCAACAATCCTCTCTTACAAACAAATGTCTACAATTTCTGTAATCTCAAAATGTTTGTATTTACAAATCTTATCCCTAAGAGATAACCATTTCTTAAGTAAATTAGACGTTTTTATTTGCCTGAGTAACCAGAAGAATTTTTTCAAAAAGGGAGATAAATTGTAGATTAAAATATGTTCCTTAAACCATTTTGATAATGTCAGGCCATATTAAATAATTGCAGATAATTTAAACCCCATGCTTAACCAAAGTTGGATTTGGAGGTCAGGAATTCCTCTGATACACTACAGTAGTTGTCCCTGGAGTATAAAAAATTATTTTGCATAAGGGAGGGAATTCAGCAGGTTTAGTGAAAATTTGCCAGCATAAAAATTTAGAAGGCATTGACCTGTGTAGCTACATGTGAAGTAGACAGATTTAGTGTATAAAAGATTTGTGTGTTCTACTTATAAATTTTAATTACCATGCACATGATAAAAAGACTCCTAATACTGTAATTTAAAAACCTACATAGATTTATTTTCCCAGAAAAAAATCTTTATGATTAATTGCATGTAACACCTCTAAGAGATCCTCAGTACTTTGCCTCAGTGTACAAAGTTTTTGTTAAAAAAAAAAAGTATAATAACTCATTAAGGGTTCATTTTGAATACTGTGTTGCATTTTAAATACTGTTTGGTAAATTCTAGTTTTGACAGTAGTGAAATGATTTAGTTTGGAGTGGGCTCTTGGTCATGCTGAAGGACTGTAGTAAATCAGTTCTATGAAAAAAAAATTGAGTGTACGTCACTATACTAGCTCTAGGACGTTCAAAAGCAGTTAAGCCTTTGTTTTACCGCAAAAAAGAATGTTTAATTCATTAGAACAGGTAGAAAAAAACACACTTATGCTTTTTCTTGGTATTTTACTTGAAGATTAATCTTTATTTTCCACCACTGGATCTGTACAAAAACAAATTTATTTGAAAGGAACCAACTGTCACGCGGTATGTGGGTCTTAGTTTTCTTAAAGTGAATAGGAAATGTCTGGGGCCTAAACAATATTTCAGTTTGAGGGTAATGTGTTTTCTGGTTTCTACTCTGTCAGATTCTCGCCCTGGTCTCCAGGGAGGCAAGAAAAGATTGTCTATATGACATATTTTGCCTAAAGCAAGTCCTGAAACTAGGATTCATATTATTCATTTGACTGAGTGTTGATTTCCATAGATTTGCCAAGGCTCAGGATACAATCCATTTTCTCAAAAAATGTAATACCTCTCTTTTACAAATGAAGTTGTATTTTGTAAAAATAATGACGGAAAATGGGGAAATAAAGAATGTTTGACTTTGAAACATTTTTTACACATTAAACTACATAGAATCAGGCTTTTAAATGGGCTTGATTTTTTTTAACTTATTTATTTTTGGAGGTATTGGAAAATTTAGGACTCCGAACACCCTTTTCTGGCCAGATGGAAAGAAACAACAACAATAACAACAAAAACAAAAACAAAACCACGTATATAGAAAAATTACTTAGAAATCATGAGGTCTTGTCTCTTCTCAATATCTGAATCAAAACAGTAAAATGTAAACTTAGTCTGATAAAGTAAATGAAATATGACTTATTCCATTCCAGATGTTAGTTGCCACTGATGAAAATCTTCTTGAATTGCTGACTGATCTTGCAGAGATGTAAAATCCATGGACTCAGTTGATAAAGATTAATGATGGTATTATAGTTTTCAGAGATTAATAGAAGATCATAATCATATTTTGCTATATATAGGGAAGCTTTTTAAAAATAGGGAATATCCCATAATTGCATCCCAAACATAGTAAGTATAAGAACAGACAGTTTCTGTTGTTGTATTTCTTCTTCAAATCCAGGGATAAAATAATAGAAAAGTTCTATGAGGTCATGGAAAAGTGTCTACTCTAGAATTAGGTAAAAAAGACAAAATAAGTACCCAAACCATATGATTTATCTGTGGTATAGACAGGAATTACTTTTACACTACACTATTCATTCTCCAAGGCCTAGTCACTATGTTGAATTTTCCTGTAATGACTATTACAACTATAATTGCACTTTATATTGAGAAAAGTCACATCATAATCCCCCCAACAACCTCCCAAACCAATTCCTTGACCTGAATTCCCTGTAGCTGTTAACATCATTACCAATGGACCACCCTTGACATACTGGAATACCTTTTATAACAATTCTTAAGTTTCATCCTCTATATTCCATAAAATGCCAAGTTATGAATATTCTACCTACACAACGCCTTCTTTTTTTTTTTTTAAAGAAGATGCTGGGAGTAGGAGTTTATTAATTAATTTATTTATTTTTGCTGTGTTGCGTCTTCGTTTCTGTGCGAGGGCTTTCTCTAGTTGTGGCGAGCGGGGGCCACTCTTCATCGCAGTGCGCGGGCCTCTCACTATCGCGGCATCTCCCGTTGCGGAGCACAGGCTCCAGACGCGCAAGCTCAGTAGTTGTGGCTCACGGGCCCAGCCGCTCCGTGCCATGTGGGATCCTCCCAGACCAGGGCTCGAATCCTTGTCCCCTGCATTAGCAGGCAGATTCTCAGCCACTGCGCCACCAGGGAAGCCCCGACAACACCTTCTTAATCCACCTTATTTTCCCCATATTCATTGCCATTACCCTTGTGGAAGTGTAAGTTAAGTTAATTCAGATTTTTTCTAATAGGAAAGACGAACTTTTTCCACCTTTTAGAAATTAAATATCTCACTACCACCATCCCCAAACACACAAATATCAACTCACTCAGAGTTTCAGGATTAAACCCTTCTTGCTGTAGAGCAAAGATAAATAGTTATTTGCTGAATTGGTTCTAATGGACCATCAGAGTCAATTAAGAAAGAACTAGTGGAGAGGATTTTTGCAGAGCAGCAAGAAGGAAAGTAAAACATTTGAGGGAGGAAGTCATGTCCTAGTCTAAAAAGGAGATTAGAGGATGAGAGAGAGAGAAAAGAGGGCTTTCCAGAAGAAGAGACCAATATTTGCCCTCTGGGGAGACTTGGAAAAGAACCCACTGTGAGGGGGCATTGCTGACACGCTCAGAGCTCAGGTACAAGATTTGACTCCCATACTGTGCCTCTCCTTGCCACATTGAGGCTTTATGCTATTATTTTTACTGGATGGGGTTTTCCCTTCATCTAGACCCTCATTGGGTGACTATCCAGTAGGAGAGATGCTGGTCTGTTGGACTTTGCTTGGTTTGGTCCTCATCTTAACACCCAGAACATCCTTAGGATCAAGAGAGGGCTGATGTGCCTGCTTAGTCTCTAACCTCCGTATATACTTGGGGAATTGCTGAACTTAATAACCAGAGACACCCAGAACTCCATGGTGTTTAATGATATGCTGGAACATATGTCAGTCTTAGAGACAGCTTCGATCATCTCTAATTTATCATCTTTTTCTTTTCCTATTGTTAAAATACGCATTTATAAAAAGGCCAAATCCTGACTCTCATAAAAAACATAAGATCAACACATGTCAAAGATTTTATTTAACTCATGAATTTATGAGGTAACCAGTTAGATATTAACAGTCAGTTCAAAAAATAAATCAAAGAGCAGAGAAAGAGGCCATGAAATGATTTTATAGACGGAAGCAAAACCAACTCTTTTTCATAGGGATGGGGTGGGCAGGTGGGGTTAGGGAGGAGAAATGAAATGCCTCTCCATCAGACAGGGTTGTTTTGCACGCTAACAGACAAGAGCCATTTGCAGTGCTATCAGTTATCTACAATTTACAGAATTCTAAAATAGCTCAAAAGACCAAGAAAGGTGCAAATCCCTTAGATTCAGAATCTGGAAGAATGTTCTTTAGAACAGAGGTTAGCAAATTTTTTCTAGAAGGGACCAGATAATAAATATTTTAGGCTCTGTGGTCCACCTATGGTTCTTGTCACATATTCACCTTGGCTTTGTTCTGTTTTGTTTTATAACCTTTCAAAACATACAAAAACCATTCACAGCTCCGATACTGTTCAAAAACAGACCACTGGCCCGTTTTGGCCCATGGTCCTAGTACACCTGACTCCTGCTCTCAACACCTGTAGTTTAGGATTAAAGTTACCCAATAACCTTTTTGGTCCATTTCAAAGTCTTTCACATTTTTCCTGTACCATCTGGACCCGTCCTTCATTTTGTTGCAAAATAATTCTTTTAAGATGCTAATTTGGTCTCAGCTTTCTCCTTTCCAGGAAATTTCATTGGAACCTTGCAGAATTAATTAAGTGCAGACTTCTTGGACCTGGACTTGGCATTCAGGACTTTTGCTCATGTGACTGATGCAGATTTATTCCCCAGTATCTTCTGTGTGTGAACTACTCACTCACTCTTACTTAAATATGCCTCATTTTCTTACTACTGTACATTTTCCCATTTTAACCATTACTCAGAATTTTCTTCCTTTTTTGAAATCCTAGGCTTCCTTACAAGGCCTGTTTCAAAAGCTGTCTGCCCACTGGTGTCTATCCCAATTTTTACACGGGGGGATGTTCTTCCTCGAGTCATGCTAACATTAGCATCATTATTACTACCCTTCAATCTAATCTTCCTCTATTAACTCATCTTTACCTGTATTACTTCCTGTCTTAGTCTGTTTAGGCAGCTATAACAAAAATACCATGCACTGGGTGGCTTATCAACAACAAAAAATTATAGTTCTGCAGGTTGGGAAGTCCAAGATCAAGGACAGATTCAGTGCCTGGTGAGAGCCTGCTTCCTGGTTCATAGAAGGCTGTCTTTTCACTATAATCCCATATGGTGGAAGGGGTAAGGGAGCTCCCTGTGTTCTTTTTCATAAGGGCACTAATTTCATTCATGACCTCATCACTTCCCAAAGACCCTACACTCAAATACCATCACGTTGGGGATTAAGTTTCAACATATGAATTTTAGGGGTAAACAAGCATCCAGTCTGCGGCATTTCCCATTCAATATTGAACTTTTTTCTTTGTTTACCTAATCTAGGCCTTTCAAAGATTAGGTGCTCAGTGAATTTTTGTCGCATTGCGTCACTTGTTTCTCCTCTTGCTTTTGCATACTTTTAAAATTTGCTGGCATTAGAGTTTCTCTTGACTTTTTACTGAGATAAGCTAAACGTGTTTGCTGCCTAAAGGCAACATCATTAGCTAGGCTGGTGTCTATGGGAAATCACTGACTCCACTGGTATGAGTTACTTACTGCTGCATACCAAGCTACCCTAAAACGTATTAGCTTCAAGCTAAAAACATATTTATGAGTTAATGGTTTCTGTGCATGAGATATGCGTGTGTGGCTTAGCTGGGTGCTTTGACTTAGGGTCACGTGTGGTACTGCGGTGAAGATAGTGCCAAGGCTGCCAGTCACCTCAAAGGTCAGCTGAGGAAAGATCTCCTTCCAAGCTCACTCATGTGATTTTGGCAGGATTCGGTTTCCTGCGGGTTGTCGGACTAAGGGCCTCATTTTTCTCACTGGCTGTTTGTCAGAGAACTCCCACTCTTCCTTGTGTCTTCTCCACGGGGCAGCTCACAACATGACTGTTTGCTTCATCAGACTCAGCAAGTGAGAAGAGTCAGAGGGAGAAGGAGGGAGACAGAGAGAGGAGAAAGAGAAAGAGAGAGAGATGGAGGTCAAGTCTTTTATAACCTAACCTCAGAAGTGGCATTCCATTACTTTTGCTGTATTCTATTTGTAAGGGGCAAGTCTGCAAGTCCAGAACACAGTCCAAAGGATAGAAAATTACACAAGGGTATGAATACCAGGAGGCGGGATCCTTAGGGGTCATTTTAGAGTCTACCTGCTCCAATTCTCTATATTTCAGTTACCAAACCACTCAGATGATGGTAATAATGTTGAATCTACCACACTCAGAGAACTGCAAAATTAAAATGCTATCATAAGTTCAAAATGCTGTGGAATGCACATTGTGGTCCCTAAATGTAAGAAGACCACGGAAAACTTCTCCTGTCAAATAATGGAGAAATTGATCATATTTGTGGAAAAATAATTAATTTTCAGCAAAAAGTAATGTTTGCTGAAAATGAAAATGATTTAGTATGACTCTGCATTTTTCCCTCTATTATCTAAGCCTCCAGCTTTTGGAAATCTAGACTCTTTTCTCTTGTTTTGCTATGGCATTGCATATTCTAAATAGACACACTTGCATCTTAAGGGAACCTTTGCAAAGATAGTAATCGTAGACAAAGGAAAGGTTCTCAGGCTTCCCTGAAGGTCTCTAATTTTGGAAGATCTCTTTCCTAAAAATCTTGAAGGAGACTGATGACTCTCCTTATGTATGTATTAGAGCCCTGAGAAATCATCTTTAAAGTGTCTGGTTAATCCAGTTTAATCACCATTGTTTCAACCCTTCTTGCTGCAGATTATTACACCTGCAGTCTATCATTGTTCCAGCAGATGGCAAAAGCATACTATGCACCAAGTTGGAATAAGTTTGAAACTTGTATATTGAAGGCATGAACAAATGGTCTCAACCTGTTTTAAAAATCTGCCTTTGTTGTGTTTGGGACACCGTGGACGTGAAGGGAATTGTAGCATTCCATCACATACACCACTGATGCAGACAGGTTTTGCTGAAATTCTACAGAATTAAAGACAAAAAATAGTTCATAGGAACGAGTGATCTCAAGCAGAATTAAGTCATGCCTGCGTGTTAATCTTGTAGTTAATTCAACCAGGCTTTTTTCTTTTTTCTTTTTGATTTATTTTAATAAAGCAAACTGGATATAATATGGAAATCATTTAATTAAAAGAAAGGCATATGGCACTTTGTAATTACAAGCCAAGAAGATCCATTATTTAGATAGTGTTCTGCTGTGGGAGTTAAAAGACAGAAAGACATAAGACATTTGCATCCAAATGCTGGTTTTCAGTTATGGAATACCAATATTTTTTAGAATGTACATAGTATTGCACATATTGTAATTTAGAAAGCATATACGCATAACAATTCCATTGCTATTCTTGTCTATGTTCTTGCTAATTTGACAATACTGTAATTTAAACCAAGAACATTATGCAGCTATGTGATTGTAACCACTGAGAGATAAGGAGGGCAAAATTTATATTCATGCAAAATAAACATGAATTAGGCAAAATTCAGATAATTTTTCTGGTATTGATGCTAACTAGCAAGAATGCACACACCCAAAATGCAGTGAAGTAAAGCTTGATTTTCTGTTTGTTTTCATTATATTAAATGAGATGCATTCTCACAAAAGAAAGAAAGAAAGAAGAGAGAGAGAAAGAGAGAGAAGAAGAAATCTCCATAATATATCTTGATAATAATGCCCATTGCTTTACTTGTTCTTCTGGCCTCAGCAGAATATCATGTCCAGTCCTTGCTGTGAGGCATCCTACCCTTGGTAAGGGGCTCCCCGTGGGGAAAGGCCACGTTGAGCCAGAATAGGTATCAGGAGGTTTGCTGGTGATGCTTTCAGTGAGCAGGTGGGCAGGCTTTTAGCTGGAGCTAGCTCAGGTTGTCAAATCTGAGAGCTTGGAGCAGCAGCATAAAGGGAGATGAATTCTGAAGTTCGTAGCTGGGAAATGAGAGCAAGACTGGATGAGCTGTGAGATCGAATTGGGCGGTTCAGGAATTCGTTTCTGAACAGAGGTTGTAATGTGTGGCTACTTCTTCCATGTGGCGTTTTGGAAGACTCTCTGTTTAAAGGCATCAGCTAAAGGGAACGTGTTACATCGATGTCTTTAGGGATTGTCAATCTACAAAGTCCTCTCTGTCCCTGCTTTTGCTGATAGCTCAGACCCAATTAGGTTGTAAATGGGATTTGGGTTACTTTTTACTTATATACATTCTTATATACGCTGAGAGTAAAGCTTAGCTGGCATTTTTCTATCCACTGTAGACATCTTTCAAGACAACCCATTTGATTGGACATTTTATTATCTCAAAGTGCTTGGCTTTGAAGTACAGTTTTAGAGAATTTATTGTGGCTTGTGGTCTACAGTAGTTAAAACTTGAATCTATCATAGCACTAATCCTTGGAGAGCCTTATTGTTCCCTTTATTTCTCCATAAGTGTGTTGATTTCCCTTTATAGATTTTTATGTATCTACACTGTTTGTTTATCCATTTTTCAATCCCATGGAGATTTTAAAATAACCATGAAAGTAGTTTTATTCAAGGTTTTCTTGATAACATAAATAAAGTGTCTATCTGTCCATTTCCTTTTTACATGCATATTTTCCTTCATTCTAGATACTGTATGAAATCAATTTTGCAAAGGTGTCATTGTTTATCACAACACAAATCAGCTGAAAATAAGGATATCTTGAAAATCAGAATCTTGAAAAAATCAACAAAAGGAAAAATCAGGTTCGAAGAACTTAAGACCTTACAGTGAAAATGGCATTAGAGAACTTACCTATATGGTTTTCACATCTGACATTATTAGAAAAGACAGCTTTATTATTAATACAGTAATATTTTTATTTACTGTATATGATGTGGAGGAAGTTGTTAGGGTCTCTATCCACATTAGTTCCAATGATGTATTTATAATTTGTTTTCTTTGTTGGAGAGAGCTCTCAGGCAGAGAAGCTCTTTGATGCTGGTTTCTGTGTCTTGGCCGCAATCTAATTGTGAATACTTTTGTGATTTTGTTACTTAGAGCTGCTGACAACAGGGTTCGTATACTGGTTCCTACTTCCATGGCCTTTTATCCCTTTTCTCACTTTTCTAGTGACATCATTGCTTGGATATTTGACTTTTAAAAAACTTTTGGACTTTTTTAAAAGTCAAAAAGTCAACTTTGGGTGACTTTTTTTTTAATGTACTAAGGTATTTTTCACCGCTTCCCAATTCCCAGGGTTTTACGCTTTTAGCTAGGTTTTATGTGAAAATATACACTGTCAACCCATCTTACTTATGTCTTAGCTTCCCCATCATACACATACAAACACCACCAACGTGTGATTCCAAAGCACAGCATTGTAGTCTTTTATTTTCACTTGTTTCTAAAGGATTTATTGAAAAGTCACTCATTATTTCTCTGCTACTCATTTTAGCTTCTTTTTTCCAATTTCTGAATGCCAAGGTCCTCTTTCTTTAACTCTCTCTAACAGAACTGCATTTAATAATTTTATAATTGTGTTCAATAATATTTACTGAATATCTACACTGTGAATACAGTAGTGAACAGAGCTGATAGAATTCATATCCTTATCAAACTTCCAAGGTAAAAGAAATGACAGATATTAAAGACATAGTTAAAGTAACGTGAGCGCTATGGATGTTGATGACAGCAAGACCAAGTCTCAGAGAAGGGCCAGGGAGACATCTCTTCCAATTACTAGGAAAACATAACATATTAACTTCAAACCTAGTGCATCAAAGCAGCACCATTATGTGTACATATTCAGTGAGTCAGGCATTTAAACAGACTACGGTGTGATGACTGGTCTCTGCTTCTTGATATCTGGGAACTCAGTTGGAGAACTCAAAGCAAAGAGGCCGGAATTGTCTGAAGGACATTCAGTCCTGTGTCTGGTTCTTGACAATGGCTGTTGGCTAAAATGTTAGCTATGACTCCTGGCCAGAACAACTCATAAGGCCACGAGCTTCTGTAAGGCTTCCTCACAGAATTATGGATGAGTTCCAAAGCTATTGCAAGAAAAAGGCAGGCAGAAGCTGTATCCCTTTTATGACCTAGTCCCAGAAGTCACACAGTATCACTTCTGCCTTACTCTACTGGTTGGAGAAGTCACAAGCCAGCCTAAGTTCAAGGGGAGGGGAACCAGACTTTAGCTCTTACTGGACAAGGGACAGAACTCTGGGAACACATATAAGATAAGAAATATTGCTCTGCTATAAACGGTTTCAGAAAAATACAATCTGACACAGTCTCTTTGAGAAAGTGATACTTAAGTTGAAGCTGTTTGCAAGGGAATAAGTATGGAAAGACATTATGGTCAGAGGAAGCTGTCTGAGTAAGGATCCTGAGGTGGGACAAACAAGTGACTTAACTGAGAAAACGAGAGCCAGTTTAGCTGGGTCATAGAGAGTGAACCAGGTGATTGGCAGGTGATAAACCTGGAAAGGTAGGGCCGTATAGGTCTTGGCAAAGAGTTCAGACTTCAAGCAAGGCCCTACATGTCATGTTAAAGATATGCAGACCTCATCATGAAGATTATAGGAGACTGTGGGCAGGTTATAGTTTGGGAATGACGTGATCAGATCTGTCGTTATAGATGTCAGGCTGCTGGATTCCAAGATACAAGTGTGGGTGATGGGAGCAGTTCAGGGACAATTGCAGTGAGCCAGGTTGGAGAGAAAAGTGGCTTGGACTAGGGCGGTGGCTGTGGAGTTAGTCAAGTAGATGGATTTGAGATCTACTTAGTTGGGATGGGCAAGATTTGGGAAATGGTTTGGTGGTGAGGTAAGAGGACAGTCAGATTTGAGGATGTATTTCTGAAGTTTTGCTTTGGAAACTATATATGGAAAGACTGGAGTAGCAGGAATGGCTTTTGGGGTAGAGATTATGAGTTAAGTTTTAGAGATACTGAATTAAGTGTTTTGAAAGCTATATTGAGATGTCCAATGGTAAGTGGATTATATGGGTCTGGAGCTGAGGAGGGATGAAGTATATGTTTGTGAATCAGCTGCATATAGATGGTACCTACAGCCATGGATTAGATCAGAAGAGGCTATGGACCAAAGGGGAAGCAGTGTCACAAATTAGGTTACTTACAGAATAAATTAAGTTACTTTCATCTTGCAGAAAAAGAAAAGCAGCTTGGGAAAAGGAATTTGACTATTCTTACAGTTTAAACTCCTTCAGGGCAGGAGGCATTTCCTTACAGGATGGATTGAGATATAATTACAGGTAAAATGGGTAGAGTTTGGGAAGTGGTTTGGCTTTAAAAGATCTCTGCAGAGTCCATTTTCTATAGCAACTGAGAAAATTCATAGACACGGGGCTGGAAAATACTGAATTCATCAATAGTGGAGAATAATGCTTATAATTGGAAAGGCATGGTTTTACATAGGTTTTGTTTTCTGGGCTGTGAAATAAGAAAAATGCTCTCTAGATAGTACAAAAGTAAAACTGTATTTAGAGTGAAGGTGAATAATCAGAACTATTTGTACAAATTTGCAAGCCTGTGTTCTGAAATTATGCCCAAGGAAGCTGTAGACCCATGAATTTTCTATGGGAGTGAATATTTTCTATGTTTTGCAACATAGAAGAGTGGTTTTGAGAAGAGTGTATCCAGGCCTTTGAAGTCCTTCTCTATCCCTTTGAGTGTGAATAGGTAGGAAAATAGGAAGAGTTACAGCAGTGCCTTGTTAATAACTACTGGCGTGGCTGTGGTTGGCCACATGTAAACAACTAGTTGGTGGAGCTAGTGTGGGCAGTTTCACTTCAATTTGCAATAAATAAATAGCCACCTGGCTGTCTCTGGGTAACCCATCTTGTTTCTTAGTGACCTAAGAACATTGCCAATAAAATTATAATTCTGTCAGTTATGTGTTGCTTTCTGATTTTTGACTGATTGCTCTCAAGTAAGTGGATTATTTTGAAGAGAATGGGTATTATGAATAATGCCCATTATGAATAATAACTCTGTTATTAAAATACTTTTAATCCCCAGAACCCCAGAATGTTGTATCTTCTCAGCAAAGAGAGACAGCATTTTGGTAATAACAGTATCTAATGTGAATGGGTTTAATATTTTCGAACCTGCATCAGTGTAGGGAAATCCTGAAGATAGAACCTATTGTTGAAGTATTATAAATTATAAATTTCAATACTAGGTAATTGTAAATGGAAGGCTGATTTTCTATAAGGTGAATTCATTCATTCATTTAATATATACTGAATATTTACTACTTGCTACTTATGGTTCTAGGCTATTGAGGTCTAAGAAATTAGCACAGTAATTGCCATTCAGGAGCACACAATGAAAGAGAGGAGAAAGTCTAGAATATTCCCTATTGCGTTCAGGGTGTTATGATAGTACAAAGAACCGTTACCTAAATCAGAAGCTTTTCCTGCTGCCCTGGTCTAAAAGGAAGTTGACTTGAAATGAATCCTTCACAAAACAATAGGTGTTAATATCTCTAACGTTTTTCTTTTAACATTTAAAATATCCCAGAAAAAAAGTAATGTGGTTCCATAGTGTGAACAGGTAAATACTTCATTTTCTGTATGATAATTGGGATCCAGACAATGAGACACTGAATATAATGAGGCTGCTGGAAGCCGCACGAGATAGATTTCCCCGTAGGTGTAATTTTCCTTCTCGATTTGACACTCTGCTGGGTATATTGTCCTCAGTGCCTGAATGTGGTTCACCATTAGTAGTTCTCAAAACCATTAGTGGGTATCTGGATCACCAGGAGGACCCCTTAGAGCAGAGTCCCGGGCTCCAGACCTGGGGTGGGGCCCGAGATTTGCATTTCTAACCATTTCCCAGGTAACGCTGGTGCCAGTACTGCTGGTCCCAGAACCACACTTTGAGAACCACTGCATTCGATTTACCCTTGTCCTCAGTGAGTTTACAGCCAGGTGGGGAAGACAGCACATGAGCAATATGGTGTGGTAAGTACAAATGGAAGTGAAGATTTAAGGTGAGATTGCTTAGAACAATCAGATTTATGTCAGATAGTGACCTAGTGATTTGTAGACAGGCAAAATGAAGTAAACATCTGATGTAATTGTGAAGACACTTTGTCCCCAAAGCCTAACAGTATAAACCTTTTAGTGAGGGAGAAAAAGTGACAATGCTGCCTTGATTGCTTGTCTGTGCTGATTGGTTTCACCAGTTAAATGCTTCCCTTTACAATTCACCTTATCTTTGTCGATTTAACCTCACATCGTTTGGGAACTACTTTTCTCTCCAATGTCATCAGATAAATAGTGGCTGTATTTGTGTTTCTTGACAGCCATATAAAAGTGCATTTATAGGCTGGGGTTTCATCCGTCTTCCTTTTTATGTATAGTTGCAAATATAATGAATTATGTCAGAGCCTAAATAAAAGTCCTTTCCTTTCCTTTGACAAGGTTTTTCTTCTGACCCAATTTAAGAACTGTGAACTGAGAGATTATCTTATACAATGAAGAGAATAGAAAAATCCTAAACTTTTGAAGATAGATTTTGTTAGTACAAAGTATGTGAATAGTCTGTAATCATTTTACTTGAATTTCCAGAGGAGAAAAAAGTTATTTCTTTCACATTTCACTTTAGTGAAAGACTGAAAAGCAGTTTCAAACAGTGTAGGTGTTTCCCTCAGATGTCAGATATTTAGAATTGGCCCAAAGTAGAGAACGGTGCTTTCTAAAAGCATATTTTGGAAATTAATGAATACTGCTTTGCCTCACAGTTCTATCTTCTAGTTGCTTTAATATAATTTTATTGCCCCCTTAACTCTTCTCTTCCCACCCCTCATCCCTTTGCTTTCTGCTACAGTCTTCTTGAAGGGAAAAGAGGAGTTTCTTGCCAGATAATGTCTCAGGGTTATGTACACCGTCTAATCCTATATCCTTCTCATTTTCTTTTCCTCTTACATACCCGAATTTTTGACCTACTTTTCCAATTTATGTCAGTTAATCTTCCCTGTGATTTTATTCTCTTCTCCAAGACACTGTGGAATAGAACATAGGATTCCTAATCCGTATTTCTTTTTTTTAAAGTACTTAACTCCCTTTTTATTTTTAAAGAACTTAATATTTATAAGAAGGCAAATATAGATTACCAAAGTTAACAAATGATGAGTATGTTATAAATACACAAGAAGTCTTAGAATGTTCTCTTTGAAGCTATATCCAGTTTTGTAATGTGAACCAGATTTGCTTTTTGTGTGTGTGTGTGGCCACGTTGCTTGGTTTGTGGGATCTCGGTTCCCCTACCAGGGATTGAACCCAGGCCACGGCAGTGAAAACTTGGAATCCTAACCACTAAGCCATCAGGGAGTTCCCCCAGATTTGCTTTTTACATGTTTTTTTTTTCCCCTGACTCTCTGATCCCTTTGACTACTTGACTTTCTAAGCTTCTGATTCTTCTGGGAGTCTCTAAGAGATATTTTCTCATAGGACACAATACGAAATCTTCTCCCCAGACTTACTCTTGTCCCCCTTGGTTTTCTCCTAATGACACTCCTACGTGCTATTACACTAGTGCAAGCACCTTGCTTTTCACTGTCTACACTCAGCAGGATCACCTGGAACCAGAGCAGATCTTTTCCTTACGAAAACTTGATTTGATGGCATAAGGAATATCTGTATTTACCTTATATTCTGCAACTTAGTCCCCCCAAATTTTCTTTCAGTAGTATGATCTAGTTCCCACCAGATTACAGTAAATAAATTAATTACATGTGTCCCCAATGCACCCTACAGATAATATCCGAGCCCTACCTGCCTTCCTCCTCCCCTACCTGAGAAACATCCCATTTCTCAAAGCCATAGGCAAATCCCTATCTTGCTATGCTGTCCTTTGGCATCAGTTTCTATTCCAAACAGGGGTTATTGGTTGCAAGGAACTGAAACCTGCTCAAGATTCCTTAAACAGAAAGGAAAGCTTATTATATAGGTTTGGATAAATACAGCCAGGTCTATTGGGAACTGCCATTGGAAACAAGGCTTCTGTCTGGAAGCATGTTTGTTCTTTCAGTATCCTTTGGGCAAATTGGTCTCCTCTAGGCCTTTATTTGTTAAGTCTGGTGTGTTTTTGTTCCCTATGATTTTCACTTGGCTTTGCTCTTTCACTTGGTTCCCCACAGTTCATTGATTCCATCTTTGTGTCTCCGATTAAATTCAAGAGAGGGGTAGGAATTCCTGATCCACCTGTTGTCATTCGTGGGGAGCTGCAGGAGAAAGTCGGCCACACTTTCACCTATCAAAAAGATTTCATCACATTTGCGAGAAAATTTTTTTTCTGAGAGCCACCCCTCCCAAAAGGTTAGATTAGGTTAAACTATTTTTAGAAGCAAATTAAGCTAAAATTCTGCATGTAGAAGTTTTCTTAAAACAAACTGTTCTAAAACTATCTTAAAAGTAGAACCTTGATACAATAAAAAATATATATATATATATATATATATATATATTTTTTTTTTTTTTTTTTTTTTTTTTTTGCGGTACGCGAGCCTTTCACTGTTGTGGCCTCTCCCGTTGCAGAGCACAGGCTCCGGACGCGCAGGCTCAGTGGCCATGGCTCACGGGCCCAGCCGCTCCGCGGCATGTGGGATCTTCTCGGACCGGGGGACGAACCCGTGTCCCCTGCATCGGCAGGCGGACTCTCAACCACTGCGCCACCAGGGAAGCCCTAAAATATATTTTTAATATACGGCAAGAAGTGCTTTGACAATTGCAACCTCTCTTTTTACATCTGGAATGAATTCAAGTACTCAATTTAAGAAGAAATCTGTTAATAAATAATGATAGGGACCTAAGTTAGTACAGAATATCTACCAATCAAAATAATAATCACTAACTATCAACAACTTTAAAGAAGGGAGAAAATAAACTTTGTACTATTTGCTTTTCATAGCAAGCTTGAACTACAATTTTATCTGATTTGTGAAGAAGTTCTACAAAGGCCATTTCTAAGGTCAGGAAGGTGATGCCCTCATGATGAGATTAAGGCCTTAAAAGAAGAGGCACCAGAGAGCTTGCTGGTTTTCTCTTTCCATGCATGCACACACAGAAGAGGTTACGTGAGTACACAGTGAGAAGGCAGGTGGGTGCAAACCAGAACAGGAGCCCTCACCAGGTCCTGAACTGACCAGCACTTTGATATTGAACTTTTCGGACTCCAGGACTGTGAGAAATAAATTTCTGTTGTTTAAGCCACCAGTTGATGATGTTATGGCAGCCTGATCTAAGATGCTGTACGTTTTAACCTTTGCAGCTATTATCTTTTGCAGAGAATGCTCAAGTTCAGTGTATTCAGTACACTCAATGGAAATAATTTCCAGAACAATAGTCACTTCCTTAATCTGCACAGATTTGAATAGGAAACAGCACATAACAAGGAATACTTGATATACAGTAGAAAGGAAGGCAAGGAAACTTTCTGGTACATAGGCTTGGATCTAGAGTGAAGTCACCTGGGAATTTAATTACCCAAAGTCTAGTTGTCTGGTTCGAAGGTCAAGATCTGTACCGAGTAACCTTTTAAGTCTTGTTAGTTCAGAAGTTTCCAGTTAAATCTTTCATGGATGATGCAGGTTTCACACTTGTACTTGATATCCTAAGGCAGGGATTGGCAAACACTTTCGGTAAAAGACCCTACAGTGTCTTTGGCAATTAATCAGATCCTCTTGTTGCAGCCACAGGCAACATGCAAATGAATAGGCGTGGCTCTATTCCAATTAAACTTTCTCTACAGAAACAGTCACAGTCCACGTGCAGGATGTGGCTCACTGGCCATAGTTTGCTGGCTTCTTTTTTGTTTTTCTGCCCCTCAAGCCATCATGTATCAATCTTAGGGTCTTAGGAAAAAGGCATTTCTGGGCAAAACTAAGTTTTTCCATTGCCCTCTCACAAGGGCATAATAGCTGGCAAATCACACCACAGAACAATTCCAGTCTATCCCATCTGTAAGAAGGACTTACTTTTCCTGTGGAAGTGCTTGCTTCTTTCTTTCCAATATCCCTCAGTATCTAGGGTCTGTCCATGGAATAATTCCTATTATACTATTCATAGCTTGAGTAGAGTTGGTTTGTTATAGTCATATATCTACTGCATATATTTATTTTCCCCTCAGTTATTTGGATTGAACTCATATCCCACCTCCAAATTCAGAAATCAATTTAACATTGGATTTCTGATTTGTGGAGAACATTATGAAAATAAATATCAGTGTTCCTGTTTTCTACTGATGCCTCATTATCCAGAATCTTCAGTGAAAGAGGTGTTCTGTGTGGCTGATTTCCTACTTATGAAAGCTCATTGTTTTAAGCACCGAGACTTTAGTTTATTAAAACTATTTTGAATTAAAGTTTGAAAAAGGAACTGTACCCTTTTAGTGCCTTAAAATCATGAGAGGAACCAACACGGTAAACAGTAATTCAGTTACACTCTCAGGAGATGGTGAGCTGGATAAAGATATTTTCTTTTATACTAAATGACTCAGTAGAGCTATGCTTTTGAGCATTGCATGATTTGTGCCATTCAGATCATTTGTTTCACAGCTCAGCTCGCCATGGGATTATGCCCAACTTCAGATATATGGAAAGTTACTGTGTGTGAAAAATAAACAAGCTATATCTATATATTTACACCGGTGAATATTTTTCATTCAAAATCTCAGTGAGAGGCTCAAGGAAGCAGTTTGCAACTCATTATCTGAGCCTAGTAGGAAGGTGAGGGAAAGTTCTTTCCCTCCTTCAGAAAAACACTTTCAGCGGAGTCATTGATCCTTCTTTGGGGGGAATCCACGGTGTCAGCAGCAGCTGCAGTGTGAGAAGCTTTGAAGGCCTCAGCACAGTCGCCATGTCTGTGCCAGGACCAGCACTAGAGTTTGCATTTAGTGCAGTGTCTTGACCTGGGGGAACAACTTGAGGACAGCCAATCAGAAACAGCCAACTAGGCTTTAAGCTCCGGTCCACCAATAGTTTATTCATGACAATAATTTAATTTCTTTATAATCTATAAAAAGAAAGCTTATAAGAAAGCAAAATGTCCTCTGAAGGATAAACTTTTTTTAAGCAATTTGCAAATTTTGGTGTTTTTCTTGAACAAATGATTGTGTCTTCAACTTCTGGGTAGAATTTGACTTTACGTGGCTATCATCCATTCTCTTTTTTTTTTTTGATATGACATAATATTTTATCCTTTTATAATCCATCCTTATATGATGACATAATTGTTCACATAAACTGAAGTAGTGTAAATTGAAATATTACCCTAAATAATTAGAATAGCCTGGACTTCTCAAAATAAACATGACAAAGCATAATTTGAATATGGTATACTTAAAGTTTTTAAATGCTCACCAATTTTAATTCTAATACTCCAAATAAATTTGTCAAAATCTTCATGTATTTAGCAATGGTCAGCTCACATTACTAAAGGTAATGGAATCTCATTGTACGATATTTCCACAGGCCACTCCTACTTAAGAGACCTCATCTCTTTAGTATACATATTGTCTTTAAATAAACATACTTATGTTTTGCGTACACCAAACTATTGCTTGGTGCATATTCTTCTTTGAGATTTAATATTAGAAGTGTACTCCTTTGTGTAAGGTTCTACATTGGACACACCACCCATCTTCCCAGTCAGTGATTTTCAGTTCATTTCCTTGATATCCTTGTATTTGCCTCAAGAAGGTGGATTGAGGGTGAACAATAGGGTGGAAGTTCAAATAAAAACAGGCAGGAGTCCATGTCCCTTAACTTAAATGAAATGTGGATTTCTGGCCTTTTTCATGGTGATATATCAATATCAAGGTACAGATTAAGCCAAGGATGACCTCATTGACTGAGGGGCCAAAAGCGATGTGAGCAGAATTCAATCTTGAGAGTACTGCAGAACTCTGCTATTCCTTTAAACAAGCTTATCCTCATCTGGAAAAAAAGCGGAAGGGCAGATTTGAGTACAGTTTCTTTTATCTACCTTGTGGGTCGGGGATAACAGAACTTATTTCCACCAATAAAAAATTTAGAACTGACATTTATGTTTACTCACAGCATTTTAAAAAACAGAACTCATGTGTAATATTACTTTATTTGGATGATTTGAATCTTCCTTCCTTTCCTCCTCCTCTTTTCCTTTTCCTTTCTCACTTTATCTATTTTCATAAGAAATGTATATTATTCATTTTTTCTATGAAAAACAATATATTTTTAAAATGAATATGTATTTATGTTCTAGGTAAATGAATCAATGTCCTATGCAATGAAATGATTTTTTCCATTAAAAATTTTTTGTATGTATTTTTTAAAATCAGGAGTTCACTTACATGTAAGTCAGAATTCTTCTTATTTTAAATGACTAAAAATCACTACTGCTAACAGGTAAATAGAGAAACTGTTGGCAAACATGGCATTCTCAGTCTTAGAAATGCTTGGAATTAGAGATCCAAATGCTGCCAGGAATCTGTTTCTTTCCATATCTCATCTAGTGCCTGCAGGCTTTATTCTACTTGGTTAAGTCACAGACCCTTAACCAGGCAACTCCAGGGTTTATCGTCTCATAATCCAGATTTATAGTCTCATAATCAACAGCCTCCTCCTACCAGTTCCCATTTGAGAAATAATAGGAAAAACCACTGTTTGAACCACGCTGGGCCATAGGACATCTCTGCATCGATCATTGTGGCTTAGAGTCTGTGATTGCACACACTCGTCTACCCTTACCAGTCCTCCATGGTTGGAGAGGAAGAAAAGCAGTTCCCCCCAAAGTGGACTCTGCCATTTTATGCAGATTAATCAACTAGAAGCACTTTCACAGGAGATCTGTGTCCTGAAAGCAACTGCCAAGTGCTGCCTTAATGTATCAGAAATACTGCAAATGTAGAATATTGTAAATAAATCTGTCAAAATGGTGTAGTGCAGGAAGTGGGAGTCTTAGAGTTTTCTGCTTAAGAGCTCTGCTGCTTCTGGCGAGTCCCTTAAACGATCCGAGCCTTTGTATCTCTATCTGTAAAGTGAGCATAAATAACCATATTATAGTTTTGTTTAATGACTGGAAACTAGAAAGCGTGTGTGTATACTGCCCCCAGTATACAGCCGGCACTCAGGTGGTGGTAGCCTTCATTGCTGTACATTGTTGCTGCATCATTTTGCAGGGAAAGCACTTTTCCTCAGCTTTCTTACAGCAACACACGCCACCCGAGCACTCTGCGCAGACTGTGAAAGCTGTTTTTTCCACCTGCTAGCACAAAAGAAAATGTTCTACAGTGTGCACAATGCACATTTCTCCTGCTTCCTTTTCTTTTGCCTTCTTCCTCTCTAGGTCCCTACTTTCTGTTTCCTTTTTCCTCCTATTCTCTCATCTCCACTTTACGTTTTTCCTTTTACATCTATCTTTTATCTTTGACTTCCCAGTTCTGACTCCCTGCCCACCAGCGGCTCTGGTGTCCCTTCAAACTTGGGGGCACAGTTTATCAGAGAATAGGAGGCCCATTAAGCTTCCAATGCCATGACCAGATCACGAGTAACAAAGTTTTAATCCCGGCAAGCTATTTCTCTGGGATGTGAGAGGAAAGTGATGGTTAATTACACAGAAAACAGTGAAGTACTGAACTTAACTGCTTGTTCTTGCAAATCCCACTGACAGGTTGCTGCTATAGGCAGAGTTCAGAGCAAGTAGTTTAGAAGGTAAGGTGTAAGTGTATTCTTTGACATGAAGCCTCAGTGAAAGGGGAATGGATTCAAGATCCAGATTCTCCAGATGTGTCTGTGGGGTGTGCGTGTGCATGTGTGTGTGTGTGTGTGTGTGTATGACAAATAAAATCCCATTGTGTCTTTCATATTTGCATGGCATTAGCATATTTCTAAAGCATCTTCCTTTTCAATAAGCAGTGTGTGTTCTGGAAATGCCAACTCATATTAAAATATAATTAGGAAAGTAATCGTCTTCTCCTTGTAATAAGAGTGCCTTTCAAATTCAACATACATATTTTGGTACCTGCACCATGTTTCCAGTCATTAGTGTATATAAGCCATTCTATTTTCTGCTCATACACATTGGTGGACCAGGTCAATATGTGAACATAAACCCAACATAACAGCATCCACCTGAGATATCATACTCAGATATGTACGTGGGGGACTAAATACAGCTCTTCTCTGTCATTGAACTTCACCACAGTTTCACCTTATCGACAATACATGTCACTCTCAGTTTCAAAATACACTTAATTCTGACTTACTCTTCAATATCCTCTTGACTTTGTACCTTATTTTATGCTGTACTTAGGTCCTTTCTCTGTGTATGCACAAGTGTGTTACTATTTTCAATATGGAAACCCTCCTTACTAAAAGGCGTTTATGTAATACTGTTAGCAGAGGTAACAAGTACTTTTTTTTTTTTTAATTTTATTTATTTATTTATTTATGGCTGTGTTGGGTCCTCGTTTCTGTGTGAGGGCTTTCTCTAGTTGCGGCAAGCGGGGGCCACTCTTCATCGCGGTGCGCGGGCCTCTCACTATCGCAGCCTCCCTTGTTGCGGAGCACAGGCTCCAGACGTGCAGGCTCAGCAATGGTGGCTCACAGGCCCAGTTGCTATGTGGCACGTGGGATCCTCCCAGACCAGGGCCCGAACCCGTGTCCCCTGCACTGGCAGGGAGACTCTCAACCACTGCGCCACCAGGGAAACCCCTTAAGTACTTTTTTGATGATGATGATGTTAGTATAAAAAAACCCACATTATGTAATTGAGAGTGTTTGACAGTGATTTATGCATTTGTAACACCTTAAGACTTTGCCATTAACAAGTGTCATCCGTGTCAAAACATAAAAAGGTAATTACTTTGTGCAAAGAGATGTTACCCAAGTAATTCCTTAGAAGTGTATGTTACTTCCAGTAGAACTGAAATTGCATGCCATTGCTGGTGACTTCAATCATCAGTGCATAATCTTAATCTTAATGAGGTCCCAATCACATTTGGCTGTCATAGGCTTCTAAACATCTCCTAGGTCTGTTACTTGGTTCCATTAATTAGTATGTATATTTTCAAAAGCCTAAAATAGGTATCATATTAAGTAGAAAATTTAGAGATGTTCTTGACATCCTGTTTGGTTTTTACATTATTCATAGGCTAGAGAGGCTTAAGTATTAGTGAAACAGCCTTTTCTTTTCTGATAAGATAGAGAACATGTGTTACAGGCATTTAGTAACTTCACAAGAAAGTCCTATTAACATTTTATTTTTTTATTTAATGGCTTTACTAGAAATGAAAAAATAATTGTCTTAAAGGTTCAATATGCACATTTTGGGTATATTTGGGAAGGGTGGTGAGGGATGGAGAAACTCTATAGGTATTAATGAATTTTATCAATTCCTTGGGTGATGTGTCATAATTAAGAACAAGCTTTGTTATGGACTGAATTAATGTCCCCCTAAATTTCATATGTGGGAGCCTTAACACCCCATGTGGAAATGGGACCTTGGGAGGTAATTAGGTCATGAGGGTGGAGCCCTCATAATGGGATTAGTGTCTTTAT
This sequence comes from Mesoplodon mirus, assembly GCF_964341445.2. Classification (NCBI taxonomy): domain Eukaryota; kingdom Metazoa; phylum Chordata; class Mammalia; order Artiodactyla; family Ziphiidae; genus Mesoplodon; species Mesoplodon mirus. The sequence goes on along the minus strand of NC_138993.1, from coordinate 60,442,348 downwards.
GAGAAGAGACTCAAGAGAGCTCTCTTAGTCTCTCCTTTCAGTCTCATCCTCTCTCCACCATGTAAGAACATAGCAAGTTGTAGAGCAATTATACTCCAATAAAGATGTTAAAAAAAAAAAAAAAGAACATAGCAAGAAGCCAGGAGGAGAGACCTCATCAGGAACAAAATCAGCCAGCATCTTGACCTTGGCCTTCCAGTCTCAGGAACTGAGAAATAAATGTCTGTTGTTTAAGCTACCCTGTCTATGACATTTTGTTATAGCAGCCCAAGGAACTAATACAAGCTTTGTAATCTAAATAGAAATATGCTAATTCTATTAGAAGAGTTAATAGCTATTTGATAGGCAGTGATAAAGAGAATGTTTCTATTTGATTTTGTGGGGAAGATGTCCTCGAAAATAAAACCAGCCTATCTTGAATGGCTCAGAATTTAAAAGTCTGACTCAGGGTCTTTATGCTCCAATGACATATTTTACTTTTAAATTTGGCCGAGCATAAAGCATATGAGTGATAAATATGTGGTAGAGACATGTGACTGTAGGTCATGTCTCAATGGTATTTTTCAAGAGCTAGTAAATGTAATAGAGCTTTGTAAATTTTTTGAAGCATTCAAGTAACTATGATAACTTTCCTACAGTTCCATCTAAGTCACCTAACATGTTGCAAAAATTAAAATCAGCTTATCTTTATTTAAAACAAAAGTCAGTGTTTCTGTGACATGCTTTCAAATGGCTGTCAAATATTAACTTTGCACTGTATATTTCAACATTTATCAATAGCCCTCTAAATAAATCATGGCTCTCAAACTGTGCTACGTTAGCTTCTTCTATCAAGGTTTTATATAACTACATAACTAATGAAGAAACAACAATTATTTTAACAATTTTGAAGAGATGTTATTTGATAATGGTGATAATTCTTCCTACAAAAATATTTTTGGTTAAAATTCCACATGATAACGTAATAAGGTTCCAGGATGAACAATTTGAAAATAGCAACAGTTTCAGACTCCTGGATATTCATTTTTCTATATAGGGCAATTTTAATTTTCTACAATAAAATTGTATTTCTACATCAATACTATGTGGCAATGTATCTGAGTAGGGTCAACCAAAAAAAGAAAAAAGTAAAGATAGTTTCCAACATAGTACAAATTCGTGCTCTTTTTAAAATCAAAAATATTTTTCATTATCCTGATTTATAGATTTACAGATTTAGAGACTGAAATTAAAAAGAAGTTTTACAGATGTATTTGAGTCCATTAGAGAAGCTGAGCTCAGAAATATGTTTAATGAAATAAAATAAATTAAAGCACTTCATAAACTGTGAAGTGCTGAACAAACCCCTCAAACAATAAGAGCTTCTTCCTCTTAGTTTAGAGATCCTTCTCTTGGAACAAAGTAAAGCAGAGTGTTCTGTGCCTATAATTAGTAAAAACAGTTTCCCCTATGCTAGAAACTTAAATAGCAGGGCAAGTATCTGAATGGATTCCTTTCCAGTCCAGGATATTTAGTTGTTTCAGCAGGCATTTGAGAATCCTAATGGAATGTTCTATGAAGCATTCCTAAAGAAGGAAATTCAAAATGCTCACTTAAGTTTAGACAATTAAAGTCAAGAGTTTGTTCTTTGGTTCAAGGATTCAGTTGGACATATAGTTCGCTTTTCAAATGATTAAAATGAGAATGATATTGTAATAATGGTAGGCTTAAGTGCAGTTGCCAGTTACATAAACTTATTTTAAAGGATAGAAATGCCTCTTGTACATGGGTCTTATTTGGCCTGAACAGAGGTGGTCTGTGATATAATATTAATTACTCTGGGAAGAATCAGTACTTTTAATACATAGTAAAACGTTAAAAATGCACAAGTGGCTCTTTGGGAGAAGTAAGTTAGCATAAACACTTTTATTGCAAATTGCTACTTGTGTCCTTGTGCTTGGAGTATTAAAGAAAATGTTCTCTTACTGGGGAGAAATTAAACTGAGAATAAAGATAAAAGGCTTTAATATAAGCAGTATCCAATATAAACATAGGTTATTTAAGTTGGTTTAAGTTTTCTGAATATTAAGTAAGAGAATAAGGCCAGGACACACACAAACACACACACCCACACACACACACACACACACACACCCTACACAAAATTTTGCCTTAATATAACTGAATAAGTAAACATATACAATGGGAAAAAAAAGATGGAAAAGATTTCTGTGTATCTTGAATCCTGGCGCTGAGGAATATTAGTTTATTTAGAAGAGGCAGTTCGACAGTTTTGTGAGCAATGAGGGGGAAATTTTCAATTCCTTGGAGGGCTTAAAATATACTCTATGGTTTTTCTTTTTCTTGATTCAGGTAATTAGTAATATTATGTTTTATCAGCCATGTGGTTTTTGGTTCTCAAGTTAAAATTAGAGAGATTGATGATGAGAAATTGCTGATGAGATTGAAAGATGAGGAGGAAAGAGACTTCATGGGGCAGTGGGGGCAGCACAGAGAAAGCAAGAAGAACAATGGGATCTACAGTAGCTGTAGCTCTGGGCAACACAGATATTCACTGTGTTGAAATTAAGTGCATTATGGACAACACGTATCAAACAAGAAGAAACAAAGAAAGTGAAAGAAGCTATGCCTAAACATTGATTTCTGAGAGAAATTAAGGAGCATCTGGTCGTCAACTCTCATAACCAGCCAGCAGGTGGGGCCCAAGGCCCAGAAGAACTGGTAAATTGTTCAGAGAAGAGCATTTAGGGTGAAAAAGCCCTGAGGAAAAAGGTGAAAGTCAGTCATTTGAGTGGAATGTTTATTACCCTAGAAGAGGCTGAGTTTTCTCCCTCATAGATGAGTATGAGGTTGATAGACCTGCCTTTATTATTATTATAATTATTTTTCATCTGTCTAATTTGTTACCTTTGGTTGTGTTTTAAAACATTAAGATCATGAAAATGGAAATTGTATTAGTCCTATCGTGAAAGAATAAAAATTATAAAAGATACATAATACTTTACATTGCCATTAAGATTTCAAGGACTTGAAGCAGATAAAAAACATGATTATATTGTTGCCTTTCATATTTGAAATGGTTTTTGGCATTGACAGCCCATGTCTGAGAAAAATGGGCAATCACCATGCATTCTTCTTGCAAAAAATTTCATGTACATCTAGTTGTAATTAAAAACAAACTGAAAACAAGCTGTTCAAAAGTATAACTAATGTATTTTAAACCACATTTTAAAACATTTTGGGATGCACTAAAATAGCATTTGATTTTAGGAAAAGGATTTTGCACTTTATCAATAAAAAATAATTATATGCTTTTTCATATTTAAAAGTAGTATAGGAAGTTAATGCCAACTCTTTTTTAGGTTATTGTGCAACATTACCATTTTTGACATTAAGCACCATGCTTATTCCAAGAAAAGTTTTCTTTAGAAATCATCTGTTCAAATATGTGTTAGCATTACCATATAAATGATGAGTAGTTACATTTAGTATTAGTAAATGGAAATCTTACTATTGCACACACTTAGCACATGTCTTGCAATCTGATCTAGTTTAAATGTATTCTTTAACATAATTATATAAAGACAAATTTAATCTTAATATGTCAGAAAGTATTATCATTTTGCAAGCAGTTCTCCAAGGTTAATAATGTCTGGGAATGTAAAATGCTTTTGATTCTAAGATTGGTCTTCTTATTTGAAAAAGGCTTTAAATTTCATTTCAAAGGAGATTTCACGCCCCATGAAATTTAAACTATGACATTTAGAAAACATTCACTTTATTATAATGCACTGAAAAATTATAGTGCCAATGCTTCTTGTTCCTACCTATCAAAACTGTTGTTAGAAATGTAAAGGGACTATTTTCTTAGGTAAAAATTATGTGATATGCTGGGGAAAAAAAAAAAAAAGAATGCCTCCTACTGTCCTTCCTGAAGTCAGGTAATTACTGTTTCAATTATGTTACAGAATGCTTTGAAATTAGGTCCTACAGGTGTTTTCAGTAGAGTTTATGTTTAGATAACCTTTTGGTCACTGAGTTTGCCATTTATCCGAAAGTTTATGAAGTTCTCCATATGCTTTAAAAATAAATTTTGAGGAAATCTTTATATTTACTCTTGATATTACTCTGTCACAAACTAATACTAAGGTATAAGGCACAAAAATGAGCCACTTTTCAATACTAATGTGAATATTTCATTTGTTATCACATAGTAATTTTAGATGTCCTTGCTAGAACTCAACTTTGATTTGAGTGTATTCTTTTTAATGTTTTTTTCTTTTCAAAACAAAATAACTTTGAACACTCTAAAACAAAATCTAAGACATCCACATTAGATTCCTACAAAATTCAGTATCATAATACTTTTATTCTTTTCATTATTTTTTTCTTACATCTTTATTGGAGTATAATTGCTTTACAATGGTGTGTTAGTTTCTGCTTTATAACAAAGTGAATCAGTTATACATATACATATGTTTCCATATCTCTTCCCTCTTGCGTCTCCCTCCCTCCCACCCTCCCTTATCCCACCCCCCTAGGTGGACACCAAGCACCGAGCTGACCTCCCTGTGCTATGCGGCTGCTTCCCACTAGCTATCTATTTTACGTTTGGTAGTGTATATATGTCCATGCCACTCTTTCACTTTGTCACAGCTTACCCTTCCCTCTCCCCATATCCTCAAGTCCATTCTCTAGTAGGTCTGTGTCTTTATTCCTGTCTTACCCCTAGGTTCTTCATGACATTTTTTTTTTCTTAAATTCCATATATATATATATATATATGTCAGCATACGGTATTTGTCTTTCTCTTTCTGACTTACTTCACTCTGTATGACAGACTCTAGGTCCATCCACCTCACTACAAATAACTCAATTTTGTTTCGTTTTATGGCTGAGTAATATGCCATTGTATATATGTGCCACATCTTCTTTATCCATTCATCCGATGATGGACACTTAGGTTGTTTCCATCTCCGGGCTATTGTAAATAGAACTGCAGTGAACATTTTGGTACATGACTCTTTTTGAATTATGGTTTTCTCAGGGTATATGCCCAGTAGTGGGATTGCTGGGTCATATGGTAGTTCTATTTGTAGTTTTTTAAGGAACCTCCATACTGTTCTCCATAGTGGCTGTACCAATTCACATTCCCACCAGCAGTACAAGAGTGTTCCCTTTTATCCACATGCTCTCCAGCATTTATTGTTTCTAGATTTTTTGATGATGGCCATTCTGACTGGTGTGAGATGATATCTCATTGTAGTTTTGATTTGCATTTCTCTAATGATTAATGATGTTGAGCATTCTTTCATGTGTTTGTTGGCAATCTGTATATCTTCTTTGGAGAAATGTCTATTTAGGTCTTCTGCCCATTTTTGGATTGGGTTGTTTTTTTTTTTCGTTATTGAGCTGCATGAGCTGCATGTAAATTTTGGAGATTAATCCTTTGTCAGTTGCTTTCATTTGCAAATATTTTCTCCCATTCTGAGGGTTGCCTTTTGGTCTTCTTTATGGTTTCCTTTGCTGTGCAAAAGCTTTTAAGTTTCATTAGGTCCCATTTGTTTATTTTTGTTTTTATTTCCATTTCTCTAGGAGGTGGGTCCAAAAGGATCTTGCTGTGATTTATGTCATAGAGTGTTCTGCCTATGTTTTCCTCTAAGAGTTTGATAGTGTCTGGCCTTACATTTAGGTCTTTAATCCATTTTGAGCTTATTTTTGTGTATGGTGTTAGGGAGTGATCTAATCTCATACTTTTACATAAACCTGTCCAGTTTTCCCAGCACCTCTTATTGAAGAGACTGTCCTTTCTCCACTATACATTCCTGCCTCCTTTATCAAAGATGAGGTGACCATATGTGCGTGGGTTTATCTCTGGGCTTTCTATCCTGTTCATTGATCTATCTTTCTGTTTTTGTGCCAGTACCATACTGTCTTGATTACTGTAGCTTTGTAGTATAGTCTGAAGTCAGGGAGCCTTATTCCTCCAGCTCCGTTTTTCGTTCTCAAGATTGCTTTGGCTATCTGGAGTCTTTTGTGTTTCCATACAAACTGTGAAATTTTTTGTTCTAGTTCTGTGAAAGATGCCAGTGGTAGTTTGATAGGGAATGCATTGAATCTGTAGATTGCTTTGGGTAGTAGAGTCATTTTCACAATGTTGATTCTTCCAATCCAAGAACATGGTATATCTCTCCATCTATTTGTATCATCTTTAATTTCTTTCATCAGTGTCTTATAATTTTCTGCATACAGGTCTTTTGTCTCCTTAGGTAGGTTTATTCCTAGATATTTTATTCTTTTTGTTGCAGTGGTAAATGGGAGTGTTTTCTTAATTTCACTTTCAGATTTTTCATCATTAGTGTATAGGAATGCCAGAGATTTCTGTGCATTAATTTTGTATCCTGCTACTTTACCAAATTCATTGATTAGCTCTAGTGGTTTTCTGGTAGCATCTTTAGGATTCTCTATGTATAGTATCATGTCATCTGCAAACAGTGACAGCTTTACTTCTTTTCCAATTTGGATTCCTTTTATTTCCTTTTCTTCTCTGATTGCTGTGGCTAAAACTTCCAAAACTATGTTGAATAAGACTGGTGAGAGTGGGCAACCTTGTCTTGTTCCTGATCTTAGTGGAAATGCTTTCAGTTTTTCACCATTGAGGATGATGTTGGCTGTGGGTTTGTCATATATGGCCTTTATTATGTTGAGGAAAGTTCCCTCTATGCCTACTTTCTGCAGGGTTTTATCATAAATGGCTGTTGAATTTTGTCGAAAGCTTTCTCTGCATCTATTGAGATGACCATATGGTTTTTCTCCTTCAATTTGTTAATATGGTGTATCACATTGATTGATTTGTGTATATTGAAGAATACTTGCATTCCTGGAATAAACCCCACTTGATCATGGTGTATGGTCCTTTTAATGTGATGTTGGATCCTGTTTGCTAGTATTTTGTTGAGGATTTTTGCGTCTATGTTCATCAGTGATATTGGCCTGTAGTTTTTCTTTTTTTGTGACATCCTTGTCTGGTTTTGGTATCAGGGTGATGGTGGCCTCGTAAAATGAGTTTGGGAGTGTTCCTCCCTCTGCTATAGTTTGGAAGAGTTTGAGAAGGATAGGTGTTAACTCTTCTCTAAATGTTTGATAGAATTCGCCTGTGAAGCCATCTGGTCCTGGGCTTTTGTTTGTTGGAAGATTTTTAATCAGAGTTTCAATTTCAGTGCTTGTGATTGGTCTGTTCATATTTTCTATTTCTTCCTGATTCAGTCTTGGCATGTTGTGCATTTCTAAGAATTTGTCCATTTCTTCCAGATTGTCCATTTTATTGGCATAGAGTTGCTTGTAGTAATCTCTCATGATCTTTTGTATTTCTGCAGTGTCAGTTGTTACTTCTCCTTTTTCATTTCTAATTCTATTGATTTTAGTCTTCTCCCTTTTTTTCTTGATGAGTCTGGCTAATGGTTTATCAATTTTGTTTATCTTCTCAAAGAACCAGCTTTTAGTTTTATTGATCTTTGCTATCGTTTCCTTCATTTCTTTTTCATTTATTTCTGATCTGATTTTTATGATTTCTTTCCTTCTGTTAACTTTGGGTTTTGTTTTTTGTTCTTCTTTCTCTAATTGCTTTAGGTGCAGGATTAGGTTGTTTATTCGGGATGTTTCCTGTTTCTTAAGGTAGGATTGTATTGCTATAAACTTCCCTCTTAGAACTGCTTTTGCTGCATGCCATAGGTTTTGGGTCATCGTGTCTCCATTGTCATTTGTTTCTAGGTATTTTTTGATCTCCTCTTTGATTTCTTCAGTGATCACTTTGTTATTAAGTAGTGTATTGTTTAGCCTCCATGTGTTTGTATTTTTTACAGATCTTTTCCTGTAATTGATATCGAGTCTCATAGCGTTGTGGTCGGAAAAGATACTTGATACAATTTCAAGGAGAATGTTCCATGAGCACTTGAGAAAAATGTGTATTCTGTTGTTTTTGGATGGAATTTCCTATATCAATTAAGTCCATCTTGTTTAATGTATCATTTAAAGCTTGTGTTTCCTTATTTATTTTCATTTTGGATGATCTGTCCAGTGGTGAAAGTGGGGTGTTAAAGTCCCCTACTATGAATGTGTTACTGTCGATTTCCCCTTTTATGGCTGTTACTATTTGCCTTATGTATAGAGGTGCTCCTATGTTGGGTGCATAAATATTTACAATTGTTATATCTTCTTCTTGGATCGATCCCTTGGTCATTATGTAGTGTCCTTCTTTGTCTCTTGTAATAGTCTTTATTTTAAAGTCTATTTTGTCTGATATGAGAATTGCTACTCCAGCTTTCTTTTGGTTTCCATTTGCATGGAATATATTTTTCCATCCCCTCACTTTCAGTCTGTATGTGTCCCTAGGTCTGAAGTGGGTCTCTTGTAGACAGCATATATATGGGTCTTGTTTTTGTATCCATTCAGCCAGTCTGTGTCTTTTGGTGGGAGCATTTATTCCATTTGCATTTAAGGTAATTATCAATATGTATGTTCCTATTCCCATTTTCTTAATTGTTTTGGGTTTGTTATTATAGGTCTTTTCCTTCTCTTGTGTTTCTTGCCTAGAGAAGATCCTTTAGCATTTGTTGTAAAGCTGGTTTGGTGGTGCTGAACTCTATCAGCTTTTGCTTGTGTGTAAAGGTTTTAATTTCTCCATCAAATCTGAATGAGATCCTTGTTAGGTAGAGTAATCTTCATTGTAGCTTTTTCTCCTTCATCATTTTAAATATGTCCTGCCAGTCCCTTCTGGCTTGCAGAGTTTCTGCTGAAAGATCAGCTGTTAACCTTATGGGGATTCCCTTGTGTGTTATTTGTTGTTTTTCCCTTGCTGCTTTTAATATGTTTTCTTTGTCTTTAATTTTTGACAGTTTGATTAATATGTGTCTTGGCGTGTTTCTCGTTGGATTTATCCTGTATGGGACTCTCTGTGCTTCCTGGACTTGATTACCTATTTCCTTTCCCATATTAGAGAAGTTTTCAACTATAATCTCTTCAAATATTTTCTCAGTCCCTTTCTTTTTCTCTTCTTCTTCTGGGACCCCTATAATTCGAATGTTGGTGCGTTTAATGTTGTCCCAGAGGTCTGTGAGACTATCCTCAGTTCTTTTCATTATTTTTTCTTTATTCTTCTCTGCAGTAGTTATTTCCACTATTTTATCTTCCAGGTCACTTATCCGTTCTTCTGCCTCAGTTATTCTGCTATTGATCCTATCTAGAGTATTTTAAATTTCATTTGTTGTGTTGTTCATCATTGCTTGTTTCATCTTTAGTTCTTCTAGGTCCTTGTTAAATGTTTCTTGCATGTTCTCTATTCTACTTCCAAGATTTTGGATCATCTTTACTATCATTATTCTGAATTCTTTTTCAGGTAGACTGCCTGTTTCCTCTTCATTTGTTAAGTCTGGTGGGTTTTTACCTTGCTCCTTCATCTGCTGTGTGTTTTTCTGTCTTCTCATTTTGCTTCTCTTACTGTGTTTGGGGTCTCCTTTTTGCAGGCTGCAGGTTCGTAGTTCCCGTTGTTTTTGGTGTCTGTCCCCAGTGGCTAAAGTTGGTTCAGTGGGTTGTGTAGGCTTCCTGATGGAGGGGACTAGTGCCTGTGTTCTGGTGGATGAGGCTGGATCTTGTCTTTCTGGTGGGCAGGTCCACGTCTGGTGGTGTGTTTTGGGGTGTCTGTGGCCTTAGTATGATTTTAGGCAGCTTCTCTGCTAATGGGTGGGGTTGTGTTCCTGTCTTGTTAGTTGTTTGGCATAGGGCATCCAGCACTGTAGCTTGCTGGTCATTGAGTGAAGCTGGGTGTTGGTTTTGAGATGGAGATCTCTGGGAGATTTTCGCCACTTGATATTATGTGGAGCTGGGAGGTCTCTTGTGGACCCGTGTCCTGAAGTTGGCTCTCCCACCTCAGAGGCACAGCACTGACTCCTGGCTGCAGCACCAAGAGCCTTTCATCGACACAGCCAGGTACATGGGAGTTTCTTTTCTTTTGGAAGGTCTGAGGTCTTCTGCCAGCGTTCTGTAGGTGTTTTGTAGGAGTTGTGCCATGTGTAGATGTATTTCTGATGTATCTGTGGGGAGGAAGGTGATCTCCACGTCTTACTCTTCCGCCATCTTCCCCCTCTCTCCTCTTTTCATTATTTGATAATATATTTTATCCTGAATTTTAGGTCACATTCACTGTGATGTAATTACAGTTTAATGTACATTTTGATTTTTAAGAAATTTGTAAGTGACCTAATTGCTCAATATTTCTAAGTTCCTAAGTGATACAAGCCACACTTTGAGTAGTAATGGCAGAGAGCAGACACTCAATAAACATTAATTGAATGAGTACATGGATAATGTTAATACAGGGCAGAAATGATATGAGTTAGACTTATTTTCATGTCAAATAATGATGTTGAAATCTTACTAAACAAAAAGTTGTGTGCCTACATTCCACATATGTAAAAAACTCATTGTCTTAAATTTTAAGGACAGCTCATTAAAAAAACAAAAAGGAACAAATAAAACAAAACATCCAGTATACACTTTCTTTCCTGTCAAAGTTGAGGGCCAAATGAGAAATAGCTCATTAAGAGGATAAGAAATTAAAGTGTCATCCTTATTACTGTTGAAGCCAATTGGTTCATGGACAGAGGTGTTTGCTGATCTTTGACCCTCTAGACTGAACTATCCATAGGTTTTCAGGAAGAGTTAGACAACAATAACACCCCCCACCCAGCACCTATGAGCTTACAAAAAATGTTACTTTGGTGTTGAACAGGTCACGGGTGAAAATAAGTCCCTGAGAAATAATCACGATTAGATGGCTCTTAGGCAGTTTTGCAGCCCGAATTCACATCAAATATCTTGGAATGGAGCCATGAAAGTATACTGAAAAAGACCCAGAATTGTAGTTTCCCTAGGCTTCCGGCAGAAATCAATAGAAACCTTATCTGAAAAATGTCATTTTTGTTCTAGGTATCAAAGATTCCCCACAAATAATCTTTTTTTTTTTTTTTTTGTGGTACGCGGTCCTCTCACTGTTGCGGCCCCTCCCATTGTGGAGCACAGGCTCCGGACGCGCAGGCTCAGCGGCCATGGCTCACGGGCCCATCCGCTCTGCGGCATGTGGGATCTTCCCAGACCGGGGCACGAACCCGTGCCCCTGCATCGGCAGGCGGACTCTCAACCACTGCGCCACCAGGGAAGCCCCACAAATAATCTTTTGAAGCACATTAAGCAGCACAAGTCAAAAATAAACATACATACATAGAAAAAAGGCACAAAGAGAGAATTGGCAGAAAAAAATGAAAGCTGAAATAGACTTCAAAACATTTAATAAATTGTAAATATCAGGCCAGCTTCAAAAACAACTATTATTTTTATGTTCAGAGAAGGAAACGACAAGTTTGTATATATCTGAAGGGAACATAAAAGTATAAAAAAATAACCAAGCGGATTTGAAAGATCATGAAATATAAGTTCTAGAAATAAAAATGACAGTAACAAATATTGAAAAGTCAATGAATGGGTTTAACAAATGATTACGTACAGCTGAAGAGAAATTAGGTAGAAGAAAGATCAGAAGAAATTACCCAGAACACACTTTTCAGAGAGACAGGTTAAGTGGTATGGGAGGTTTCATTGTATCATGATTAGAAGAAAGAATGAATGGCATGGAGTGTTGTTGTCTTTCCAGAACTGGTGAAAGACACCAACCAATAGATTGAAGTAGTTCAGTGCATCTTAACCAGTATAAGTACAAAGACCATTACGTTTAGGCACGTTATAATGAAATTGAAGAACGTCAAAAAACAAGGAAAAATCTTAGAATTCACCAGAGCAAAAAATAAGAAAAAAAAAAAAAAAGGAATGTTCCCTTCAAAAGATTTTTAATTAGACCGATGTGGCTCTCTTGTCATCAGCAATAATGGTAGCCAGAGAGAGGGGGCTGACAAGTTTAGTATACTGAAGGAAAGAATACTCTCCTAATCCAGTAGTACCCAACACTGGCAAGAAAAAAATATTTTCAGATAAAGAAAAACAGAGGATTTTCCATTAGTAGATTTTTTACTAAAGGAAGCAGAACAATAGTATGAGTTCTAGAAAGACATGAAGCACAATAAAGGTAGATTGATGAATATGTTTCATCCTTCCATGTTTTCCCTCCAATAGTTTGGAAGCTATGTACGTTATTCCTTTTACCAGTTTACATATAAATTTTCACATGCGTCTTGAATTTTTCTAATATTAATAAAATTTGCCACTTCCTGAATAATACAAGGACTTGACTTCACATTATCTCATCCCCAATCTATGCATTATTGTTGTCATGTGTTTTAATGCTTATCATTTTAATCCACTATGACATTATTATTGATCATCCTTCCAAAAAAAGAACAGATTGAAAAAGAAACATTTAAGAAACAGGCTAATTAGAAAGCCCAAAATAAGATGATAGGCTTAAATATAAATAAATCAGTAATTACATTAAATGTAAATTGTGTAATTGACCCAATTTAGACAAAAATATTGTTAAATAAAATCACTGAGCATGTCACATTTAGGACACTGAAGACTTTTTTAAAAATATGCAGTTTATAAGAACAGAGCACAGTGGGATTAGAATTGTCTGGAAGTTTTGCCCTGGGCCAAATGGAATGAGTTTTATAATTTTGAGCAGGTTACCAAATGAAATGTCATGTCTTTAATTTGGTCAGTTTGCTAGGAAATTTTTTTAATGTGCCTTATTTGTTTTGACTTACAACTGATTTGAGGAAGGCAAAAATTTATGCTGGGCTGATAGAAGGACAGAAAATAGACCTCATCCATGCTCTTAGCTCCCTAAATGAGCCTGGAGGGGCAGTCTGTCTTTCTCTGTCAAATCAGGAAAACTATCAAGGATTCTGATCCTACATATACAGTTTTGCCATTGCAAAAACTGCAGCACCTAGTAGAATACCCTGCACATAGTAGATGCTCAGTAAACTTTTATTGAATGAATAAATTTTCTGAGACCAAAAAAAAATCCTCTGAATGAAAAACACTGTGAAAGACACATCTAAACTATAAGGCTATATAAAAAGTTAACTGCAAAAGATGAAGAAGGTAACCATGTAAATAAAATCTAAAACAAAGCTAGTATGTCTATTTGATATTGGACAAAATAGAATTTAAGGTCCATAGCATTACTAGAGCTAAGAACAACCATTTAATAATACTAACAGTTTCAATTTCCCAGGAACATAAAATACTCTAAATGTATGTATGTATCTAAAAACATAGTCCCAAAATACACAAAGAAAATACAGAAATAAGGGGACATTGACAAATTCATAATCATAGTAGTAGAATTTAAGAAATATCTCTCAGTAATTGATAGGAAGCAAACAAAATCAGTAAAGAATATGGAAGGTTTATAGGATGTGATTAACAAATATGACCTAATGGATGCAAATAGAATACCATATCATATAACTCTAGAATATACCTTCTTTTCAGGCACACATAGGACATTTACAAAAGCTGACCATTTGAAACTTGACCATAATGAACATTTTCAAAAGATTTCTATCGTAACTATGTAGTTAACCTAGAATTCAATTAGCAATCAATAATGAAATTAAGTAGAATATTTTCATATCTTGGAAATTAAGAAATTAGCTAAAAGAGGGCTTCCCTGGTGGCACAGTGGTTGAGAGTCCGCCTGCCGATGCAGGGGACACGGGTTCGTGCCCCGGTCCGGGAGGATCCCACATGCCGCAGAGCGGCTAGGCCCGTGAGCCATGGCCGCTGAGCCTGCACGTCCGGAGCCTGTGCTCCGCAACGGGAGAGGCCACAACAGTGAGAGGCCCGCGTACCGCAAAAACAAACAAACAAACAACAAACAAACAAAAAAAGAAATTAACTAAAAGAATCCATGTGTTAAGGAATACATCCTCACAGGTATAGAAAGTGATGAAAAATGAAGAAAATTATAAGAAAAATACTACTATGTCTTAAATTATTAGAAAACAGCCCAAACATTTCTTATTTAGAACTGATGTTGAAAATTAATGAGCTAAACATATATCTCCTGTTTTAAGAAGAAATCCAGAACAAATGCAGATAAAAAGGACGTAACAATAATGTAGATGAAAGCAGAAATTAATGTCACAGAAATAAACACTAGGAAGTTTGAAAAAAGCCAAAAGGTTGTTATTTGGAAAAGTAATAAAATAGACAAAATTTGATTAATGATACAGTTCAATAAAGTATAAGGCACAAATAACTAATACCAGAATGAAAAAAGAGACCTAATTACAGATGTTACAGAGATTTAAAAAGTAATGTGAAGAATTTATGAACAACCTATGGGCCAACACATTTGAAAATTTAGGTGAAACGGGCAAGGTCTTACAAACGGTAGAGCTTAGCGGATCAAAGAAAGAGGGAGCCGGAACTAGTCGTCAGAAATCCTGCACAGAAAGATCCAGGCTCTATGGGCTTTAATGTGCTATTATTATAGAAAAAGATAATAATAGCAAAACATAGTAAATATGATAAACTGCAAATTAAGACTCTTAAAAAGCATTTCCCATGCTTACAGATGGTATCATCAGATTGCTGTGAAGTTCCAGGGCCCTGGGCTGTAAAGAAGCAGATGCTTGCTATCGTTTTCATAACCATCTCACTCAAGCATGAACATCTCCATTCTCAGCATCCTAATCCTCAGTCATTCTTTGTCACAGCATTAAAGAGCTAAATGTCAGGCCATATGCATATTGGCACGTTTGCCTTTCTTTGAACCTTTATAAGACACAAAGAATGAAAAATATACTGACGTGTCATACTTGGCGTTCAAGCCTGGCACTGTGTGGACATTTGGATTACAGAAGGAATAAAATCAGCACATTAGAAGGAACATTGTGTCTTCTAATCTTTGAATTTTAAAGCTGCAGGAATGATCACAGTGAATCGATTTTATTTTTAGTGTGTCTGCCTCCAACAAGTTTGATTTTATGAAGAAAAGGCAACCGGAGTTTTTGGAACTTAAAAATAAGTATATTGGTCACCTTTCTATGGGTCTCACTTTAAAAAATACATAGAAGTCACCATAAGTAGCCATAAGCTTTTGATTTCTTTTTTTTTTTACCTTGAACTTGAATGTAATTTAAGCATTTTATTGAACTCGAACATATTGAAGCATATTATTACTTGATCCTGTTTCACAATGACATGTAATAATAGTAGTGATAATTAAAATAATAATAATTATCATACTAGTGGCTGTTTACTGAGATGCTTCATATAGTCCAGCACTATCCCAAGTGTTTTAATAACAGCTAACATTTATTATTCTGTTTCATACACTTCACATGGACTATAGAAATTTAGTAACTTGCTTGTGGATATGTAGCTATTACATGTCCAACCTAGAATTCAGACCCAAGGAGACCAAGTCTAGGGTTGTGGTTCTCACCTGTGTTGTGCATCAGAACCACCTGTAGGACTTGTTAAAACACAAACTGCTAGTCCCACCCTGAGCAGGTGTGGAGCAGGTCCTAGGAATTTGCATTTCTAACATATTCCCAGCAGAAGATGATGCTTCTGGTCCAGGTACCATACTTGAGACCCCATTGTTATAGGACCTGTGCTCTGAAGCACTATGCTGTATTGCCTCTCTGCAGCATCTCATTTATTCCTGTCAAAAACTCTGAGATATGACTATATTATCATTATCTCCATTTCTAGATAGGAAAATTGAGAATGTGAAAGTTTAAGTATTAATACTCAATTTCGAGCAGCTGGTAAAGTCAGAATTTGAACCTGTCTATCTGCTTCCATTCAATTTCTTTTGGAATGAGTGTGTGTGTGTGTGTGTGTGTGTGTGTGTGTGTGTGTGTGTTTGGTTTAAAAATAGTTTAATGTAGATTTTAAATTTTAATTAAAATCCAACCTTTGCAGAATCCATGATTCTCTGTGGAACTCCACCCAATGGTTTCTTGGAACATGGTTTAAAAACCACTGCAGAGTCCAAAATTTTAACCACTGTTTCTAACATAAGTTAAAAATAACCAAGACCAATCTATGCATTTCTAGCAATCCTTTAAAGAAAAATCAACCAACAACCTTTGTCTTTATTTCTACCAAGTCTGGATATTTATTGCTGCTTACAGTATACAGAATTTTCTGGGACTATTGTTTATTTTGAATAATCCTTTATTAAAATAAATGCTTTTGATTCAAAATTGATAAGTGATTAATGATGGTGGAAGGACATTTTTTCTCCAAATTATAATACAAAATTCTCTAGTTTAATGACAACTCAGAACAGTTTACTAAACTAAAAGAATTCCCAAATTAATTTAGGAATTCACAGTGGAGAAAAGGACATCACAGAATTATAAAGTTTGAGGCATCTATGCATCTAAATTCTTGCATATTTCTTTATCACTGAATACTTGGACCCCAGCTCCTAGTTTTTGGATATCCCACAGGGACCAATTCATAAGGATCAAAGGGCTTCCACATTGATCATTGCTGTTGCTTATTCTTCAATTTTTTAAAGTACTGCATTACTTTTAGATCAAAACCTTCTTTTGGGTGGTCTTCCTGCTTAAGAGGCAGAGATGGTGTGGTGGGGGAATTTTAAAATCCAAGGGACATCCCATTTGGACAAATGTAGCTATCATAGAGACTTCAGGAGGATATGGAAAAGCTGTATCTTAGAGTTCACGGTTGCAATGTTTATCTTGGTATTTGAAGACATCAGGAAATAACTTTGACATTAATAATACATATTTTACTTAAATGTACTAATTCTTATTCTCAGGAACTTCCTTTGTAAGTCTAGCCAAAAGGTCGCTATCTTAACCTTTGCTATTTAGGCATAGAATGCCTTAGACATTAAGCCCTGGGTTAGCTTTGGGCTAGAACAATGTGCTTGCCTGGCTTCTTCCATTTCCTTTTCCCTTTGAAGCATCTTTAAAAATGAGCTTATTTCAAGGAGAAGTAAACATTACACTGTACTATTAATATTTGAGTGGGGTTTAAAATATTTATTAGAATATTTGTATTTCTTATGTGTAATTTTAAAAGGTCTTTGGTTTTCTTCAATGATCCAATAGACCTATAGGCTTAATTTAAAATCATGTAATTAAAAAATTTTAAAATGGGGGACTATTATAATTCACCTGAACAGTTCTTAATTCTAGGTAAATCCACTTTATTTGTTGAGGATGGTAAGTGGATTGGGGACTCTTCAGTGACGTATTTATTAGAGCTCCATGGAAAAACATGGCTCTTTACCTTTCCCTGTATCAGCTACCAAGAAGACTGCTTTACATGCAACATAAGGGTTTCATCATCATTACATTCACTGGTACCATCATTAATATGGTCCTGAGTTTGATCCTCACAACAGAAAGCAAATACTTCATTTTGCTCTGAATTTTCTAAAAAAGGATGACAAGTCAGTGCAGGAATACATACTCCTTGACTTTGAGAATTCTTAGTCTAACTTTCCTTGATCTTTTTCCCCATAAATTATTTCCTGAACTATTAGAAAACTCTTCCAATATTCCTATAACCAAAAATGCTTTGAGTGGTGATAACCATGAGTGGATAAAATTTCCCGTGGCTACCTTTTTTTAGTGACCAAAGTCACTTGGGATTTTTTTTCCCCAATTCTGAGCTCATGTATCATTTTAAAGACCTTTAACTGGATGTCTAATTTAATAATAAATATGGCTCATTTTCTATAATGTAAAAATAATTTCCTTTTATCACATTATTGAAATATCTATATTTTCTAAACGATTTGAGTTTATTTCTTATGCCATATTCTCTTTCAGTTGTGAGTTGGTCAAGCTATAGGCCTTTATTCTTTTCAATATTTCTTCATAAATCAATCCTTCTGGATCTATTGGCCTTTTCATTACTCATTCTTGATTTCTCATATAAAATGCTAACTATAAAACTATATAATCTCAATGCATTTCTGAAATGTAATATGTATGACAAGATTAAGTATATTTCTGTGCATTTTATGAAAAAAAAAAAGGGACCTCTCATGGGACTCTTCTACTTGTCTTCCTGCATCAACCGGATACGGGTAAATGTGGAATAATGTGCTTGTGTTGCTAAGCTCACTTGAACCTCTGGGAATTGTGTGGTTATTTGGTTAATATCTGTCCTCTCACAAAACTGTAAACACTTGAAAGCAGGAACTATACTTTTCAGTTTGAATAGTAATATATGTATATATATATATATATATATATATATATATATATATATATATATGAACTAATGATTGAATTTTGAGTTGGAAACTCTAGTTTACAGTGTAATGGCTTAAAGTAAAAACATCAGACTTTCTAAAATTAGGTTTCTAGAATTATTTTAGCAACCAGTTAACAGAGTGCTTGAATTGAAATAATTGATTCACCTGCCCCATCCCTGGTATTACACTCTGTTGGAAAAATGTCAGTCTTTAAGCTAAAAAAGATTTAGATGTTGACTAGAACGTGTTAATATTTTAAACATTCTATCAGATTACATTAGTTAGCTCAGGCTGCCATAACAGAATACCAAGACTGGGTAGCTTAAACAAAAGAAATTTATTTTTTCACAGTTCTGAAGGCTACAAGTCCAAAATCAAGGTGGCAGCAAATTTGGTTTTTGGCGAGACTTTTCTTGCCTTGCAGATAGTAGCCTTCTTGCTGTGTTCTCACATGGCCTTTCCTCTGTGTGTATGTGTAGAGAGGGAGAGAGAGCTTTCATGTCTCTTCCTCTTCTCATAAGGACACTAGCTTTACGAAATTAGGATCCCATCCTATGACCTCATCTAACTTTAATTACTTCCCTAAAGGCCTTATCTCCAAATACAGTCACATTGGAAGTTCAGGCTTCAACATATGAATTTTAGGGGAATACTATTCAGTCCATAACACAGATTTATTTTCCACATCAAGTAATACTCACTGTTTTCACAGTGCTGCATTCATCGATACTGAAGCATGCATGCTTGGGAGAGGAATGGGAAAGGGGTGCAGTGGTAATACAGCAAAAAACCATTGAAGGCATTGCTTAGTTTTGCTTAGTTTATACTTTCAAAGTCACCATGTTGTGAGGTGTTTCCTGACACCAACAATCAGTTCGCTGATTCTCCAGACACCTACTGGCATCCAACAATTTAATTTAATTCTGGTACTAACCACCTGGAGTTAGCATGGAGCCCACAGGTTAAGGATACAGTCCCACAAGACCTCCTGCACTTCAGGTGCCAGCCACAAGTCCTGGGCCACCTTCTGACAACTAGCTATAAATCAGGGGTCTCTACCAACCACTCCTCAGTTTCAACAATTTGGTAGAATAGCTCACAGAACTCAGGAACATACTTTACTTATATTTATTGGCTTGTTATAAAGGATACAATACAGGAACAACCAAATTGAAGAGGTGCATAGTTCAAGGTATAGGGGAGGAGATGTGTGGAGCTTCTATACTTTCTCTGGGTGAACCGTCCTCCCTCTTAGCACCTTGATGTGTTTATGAACAAGGAAGTTCTTTGAAGAATCTCATTGTTCAGAGGTATTACAGAGTTCAATCTCCAGCCCCCTTTACTCCCTAGAATTCAGGGGTGGGGCTGAAAGTTCCAACTTGCTAATCACTTGGTCTTTCTTGTGACCTTCAAACTGAGGCTAAATAGGGGGCCCACCCTAAGTCACCTCATTATCATAAACTCATATGTGATCCAAAGGTGCTAGTTACGAATAACAAAAGACACTCTTTTTGTTCAGGAAATTTCTAGTGTTTTTGGAGCTCTGTACCAGGAACTCAGGACAAAGACCAAATATACTGTTAAATTATACCACACCATGTTTAGAGTAAAGCAGAAAGAATGAGTCCTGAAAGTCAGAGTTTCATTTGCAAGGATCAGATTGGAGAGAAAAAGCCTCTTGATTTCCCAAGTCTATTCTATAAATATCAAGATCCAGAGTCTAGAGGAATCAAGAGTTTTAGGATATTTGCAGGAATCAATGGGAAGTTTTTCTTTGAAAAACTGCAGTTTTTCAGACTGAACAAGGTAATGGTTTGACCAAGGAAACCTCAAAGGAAAAGAAGTGGAAAAGAGAATAAGAATTAAAAATAGGTGAGCATTTCTGCGAGGGCCCTGGCCTTGGACTCCCCTAAAACTGAATCTCTGGGGAACTGGACACTACCAGTTTTCCCAATAAATTTGGAGATCCATGAGCAGACAAGAATTGTATTCCAACTTCTATATAGACCACTGGGAGTGATTATTCTTATAGAATTTCCTAAACTATGGTAGAAATTTGAAATAGAAAATTTTTTCTTCTCAACTCTGCATGATATGACATTTCAGGCTTACAATTAAAATTAATTATGTCCTTTATCAATTTTTAAATAGATGAGTGTATTTCTATATTAACTATATTGGGGCCTGGAATATGCTGCATCTTCTGAATTTGGGCAGTTTTCCCTGCCTTCAGAAATGCTGTATTTGGAGCCCCTTCTTGGAATACTAAGCAGTTAATTTCCTGGTAACAGTTACTAGAGATGAAAACAAAGGTAATGAACTGAGAAAAGATTAGCTGTCTTTCCAGAATGGTTTTTGAAACCTCCAAACTTTTGCCATGATAGAATTGTCACAGTGAATCTCTAACTCTAAACAAATTAAATGTCAGATGATGTCTTATTGTAATCAGTGGAACTTCAGAGGTGGTAAGGTGATCCAGTCACTGTTACGAGTTGTGGTCAAACACATCACTTTTGGGAACCGATATATGACAAAATGGAAAATACCAGAAAATGTCTTCAGCATAATGTGTTTAAGATATTGACTACAGAAAGGAAAAACCATGACTTCTAGAGTAAAGAATTATTTTTTTCTGATATCTGGAATCAACTCCTCTTATCAGATGCATAGTCTTTCTGTATGTATATTATCCATACCTTAGTTTTATAGTTTTAAGATTCCTGAAGTTTTGAAAGATGAAAGAAGTTAAGTACCAATTGCTCTAAATAGATTCTGCAGAACATTTGTAGAGTCCCTCAGGAGAATACAAATTGGAAAATGCTTGAGAAACATTGATTGGAAACAAATTGTGCTAACTTACAAAAATTTGTACTCTCCTGGTTATAAAAAAAGAATCTTCCGGGCTTCCCTGGTGGCGCAGTGGTTGAGAGTCCGTCTGCCGATGCAGGGGACACGGGTTCGTGCCCTGGTCCAGGAGGATCCCACATGCCGCGGAGCAGCTGGGCCCGTGAGCCATGGCCATTGAGCCTGCGCGTCCAGAGCCTGTGCTCCGCAATGGGAGAGGCCACAACAGTGAGAGGCCCGCGTACCGCAAAAAAAAAAAAAAAAAAAAAGAATCTTCCCTCTCAAAACCTGAAACAGATTTTGTACTTTGATCCTTTTATCAAATACTGTCCATATTATTTTAGATGATAATATCAACTGGTAATTCCTGCTTCACTCTTTAACTTAGAATAGTTGAATTTCAGATTTTAAAAGGTATCTGTAGAGATAGGGAATGACAATCTTTATTGAAACTTTCAAAATGAGCAAAATAACCACATGAGCTTTGGATTTGTATAGTAGAATTACTTTTGGTAAAAGCACTCATAATGAGATCATTATGGTAACTTAAACTGTTATGAGGTCTGAGATGGAATTTCTGTATTCAGAATTCCTTACCATAATAGGCTTATAGTGACATTTCAAGGTACTCTGCACATATCAGGTATTTTCTGCATGGAACTTTTCCCCACTAGGCTTCTACTAAGTATGGAATAGAGACAACATGTTTTCCTTTATAGGGCAGCATCAAGAGTGACTATTTGTAATAACATTTGCTCTGTCTTGCCAACTCTATGGAGTGTGCCAAACCAAGCTGATTACACAGCAATTCAGGTTTCTGGCAGATTTTTCTGCCATTTGAGTAAGACGAAAGGTAATGTTCTCTGCAAATAACACCTTGCCTAATCTATCTGAAGAGCTTTAAGGCAATGTCATGGCAGTTTAGATGTTGAGGCACAGAGATGAAAGCTTGGTAAGGACATGTTCACTGCAAATAGTAATTGTCATCAGTATATCTAACTGCAGCTACGTTTCAATTTCTTTTCCCTTACATGTAATTAAATGAGACCCTAAAATATCCTATAATAAAGAAAAAATGACACATGTCATAGATCTTTATATGTTATCAGGATTTTACTGTCAAATATGAGTGAATGCTGAAAAAACTCGGTAAGATGATGGTAATTACAGATGGGGAATATAAAATTAAATCTACCTGAATTTTCATGCTAGTAATGAGTAGAGGGAAGGGAGTTTGCAGAAACACAGTTTTCAGGAAAGTGGCTAAATAATTTAGCACAACACTCAACATGTTGACTGTTTTAAGTAAAAGGCCTAAACTCTTAGTGTATACTTTTCAATTTGTTGGATTACCTCTGAGTGACAGAGAGAAGAAGATTATAAAGAAAGATATTTAAAGAGAAGTCATGGTTTGATCATGTCTTCTTGAACCAAAATGGAAGACAAAGTAACTTCCTTAATGAATCTAAATGATGCATAATGCCAATGTTACTATCAGTAAAAATATAATACTTATAAAGGCCCAGGTGCCAGTCTAAACATCTTACACATAGTAACTCATTTAATTCTTCCAACAACACTGTGAAGTCATTAGTGTTATTATTCCCATTTTACAGGTGAGAAGCTGAGAAAATGAGGGGTTAAGTAAATTGCCGAAGTCACAAAGCTGGTACTGGTTAATCTGGGATTCTAATCCATACAGCCTCCCACTATGGTCCCTTACTTACATAATATACTAACTACACTGCCACTAAAGTAATACTAAAACTAACACTTATCTCACAACTTCCCTACAACAGGCACGGCTGACACAACTAATTGTCACAAAAACCCTGTGAGGTAGGTGCTATTATTACCCACACTTCCTGAGACTCTGAGACCCAGAGAGGCTAAGCAGCTTGTTAACATCACAGATGATACATAATGGACTGTGATTCACACTTAGAAAACTTGGTTGTAGAATACCTATTAACTATTCTGTTA
Source organism: Mesoplodon mirus (assembly GCF_964341445.2). Classification (NCBI taxonomy): domain Eukaryota; kingdom Metazoa; phylum Chordata; class Mammalia; order Artiodactyla; family Ziphiidae; genus Mesoplodon; species Mesoplodon mirus. The sequence continues at coordinate 60,419,250 of NC_138993.1, read as the reverse complement.
TTTACCTATTTTTTTAAAAAAGTAGGCAATTAATTTAGCTTTGTCTCAGTCATAATAATCAAAATTTGATGACTTGTTAAGGTCTCTTCTTTTTAAACTTTACATCATTTATAAGGCTTGAACCAATGAGGAAACTTTATGCTATACAAGGAGCAATGTTTATCACACAAGAATTAATGAATGGGTATCTACTTTGCTAGATTTGGATTTTCTGGGTTGGTTCATTGGATTGATCAACTTCACTGGATTCTTAAAATGTTTTCTTCTTTCTATTGTTAAAATGTAGATATAATCAGAATCCACTGATGGTTAAAATTACTAAATTACTAAGACATACTATAGTAGAGTGGTTATGGGCATCAACCCTGGGGCCAAACTGCCTGGGTCTGAATTTTTCACTGATAGTTTTGTGATCCTGAGCAAGTTACCTAACAACCTTTGCCTCAGTTTACTCATCTATAAAATGGGAATAATAGTAGCCCCTGTATCAAAGGGTTGCTGTGAAGACTAAATGGGTATTTCTATGTAAAATGATTAGCACACTGCCTTGCATATTTAAGTGCTATATATATATGGTAGTACTAATTCTCCAACTCACCAGGCATAATCCCACCTCAGGGCCTTTGCACATGCTCCACGTTCTACCTGGATCACTCTTTTCGCCAGATAAGTACATGACTCATTCTTCATTTCCTTTAGGTTTTTACTCAATTGCTGTCTTTGATGTAGGCCTTTGCTGGCCACACTCTCTAAAATTGTAATGCCTTCCCCAACTTCCCCATAGTCTTTATTCCCTTTCCTTGCTTTATTTTTTTCATATCATTTATGTATCTCCTTACATTTCTCCTTAGCATTTCTTCTGCTGCTTTATGTTTTATTGATGCTTTATGTTTTATTAATTTATTATAATTTAGAGTCCGATTTAGAGTCTGTCTCTCCTCACTAGAATACTAGCTTCATGGGAAGAGGGATTTCTTTCAGTTTTCCTCTGGGTTCTGTTTCCCTCTGGGTAAGCATGCATACATGAATGAATATTTCCTCTCAGTGTAAGGGGGTATCACATGTCAGATGTTATGTGATAACTTTGATTTTGAATTAAAAATGATACAGACACTTGAGTTTTTATAGAACTATAAAATCTCCTACCAGCCTTGGTGTAAATTAGAAAAAAAGCTGCTGCTTCCACCAGGATATCGCCTGAGCTAGGGCATGTGACTTGGCTAGGGAAGCTCAGATAGATTTCAGGCTGTGTGCTGCCTTTGTACCTGCTAGAAACACAAATTCCTCTTAAACAGAGGATCAACTGAGACATGAATATGATGAATTGAAATATTTTTTAAAAAACCAACTAAAATTGGTTAGTAAATATCTATCTATCATCATCATCATCGTCATCTAGCTAGCGATCATCTGTCTAGCTATTGTCTATTTATATCTATGTATCTATCGATCTATGCACATCAGGTTTGAATTTCTTCTTTATCTTTTCTGATGAGGTTGATATTATTTACTTGACAGCAATATGTTTTATATTAACCTTTAAAATGTATTTAAAATATTACAAAGAATAACTTCAACAGAGATTGTTGCATTTAAAATAAATGAAAGATAACTAATAAGAACCTGCTGTATAAAAATTAAATAAATAAAGATGTTCAAAAAATTAAAATAAATAAAATCAATGAAAATTTTCTTGAAATTTTACTTTTCAATGCAAGGAAATTTTTGCCAGGGGAATCAGAATTGCCTTTTTGGTTTTTTAATTTGAAATTGCCTCATTGTAGGCTGGATTTAAAATTTTACTTTAACTCTACTTTGAATTACCAAGGAAAAATTGGACAATGTCTATAATAGGATGATCCCTTTTCTACCTAGAAAAGTTTAGGAGCAATGATTCCTGGACTCAGCCTAGAAGTACTAGGTGGTCCCTGATTCTGGTTTGAAATTTACATATATTAACAAGCCCAGATTATATCAGTAATTAAAGATATCCATATATTTGTGTCTCCCCATTTTTTTTTCTACCAGTGGGTTAACATGAAGTTCTTTCTTTTCTCTGTTTATACATTTACACTTAATTCCTTCACTTAGAAAGAGTTTTTCCTCCCTCATCAGTTTGTCTCAGAAAAAATATCACAAGTTCCCATACAATAGGGAATGTATGAATCGCACTCGTGTGCCTGCGTGGCCTCTCAGAGCTTTTTCTCCATTCTTGGATGAGAGCCTCCATGGCCTGTAAGAAGAGCTGGTGGCTACAGTTCAGCTCCTTAGATAATCTAAGGATAATTCTTCTTACGTATATTCTGCTCAATACGGTCTCTGAGTTGAAATTGTGATTTCTGTCCAGGTGTTTTATACTTAGACTCTCTCTCTCTCTCCGCAGTCACTTCAGTTGTATGTTTTTCTGGTTTTCAGTATCAGTTTCTTTCCTAGGCTCTTGCTCTTGGATTAACCTGAATGTTGCAATTTATAATTTAGGGGTCAGTCTAACCTGAGGCTAGACTTGTACCTTAGAATTTCAACACAGTCTGGAGTTCAGATACATGGAGTTATGGGCACCTACTCTCCAGGGAGTCAGACAACATTCAAAGAATTGACATCTTAACAATAGTCATTTTCTTAATCCTAAAATCCATGGATCTCTTCATTTATTTTGATTTTTAAATTTCTCTCAACAAAGTTTTGCAGGTTTCCTGTAGAGATCTTGGACATATTTCATGAGATTTATTACTAGATATTTGATATTTTTTGTTGCTATTAGTAATGGTATTAAAAATCATTATCGTTCTCTAATAGTTGTTACACCAAAAACAAAAATTAATTCATGGTGGATAGAAGACATAAGTGTAAAAGGAAAAACCAAAAAGTTTTCAGAAGATAATATAGGATGATATTTTTATTATTTCAGGGTAACAAAGGGTTTCTTAAACAAAATATAAAAATTACAAACCATGGAGAAAAAGAAATTAACACATTTGTTTATATTAAAATTAACTTTTTAATATCAGAAGCACCAAAGAGAAAAGAGTGAAAAGACAAGTATTGCAACACATGGAGCCACTTTCTGTGCTGCTGCGTGGACGGGAGCAGAACCTGTCCCTGTTGGCAGGCACCCCAAAGGAGGGGGGCAAGGGAAGGGGAGAGCCGGTGATCCTCACAGCTGCTGACTGAATTGTTACAGAGCCAAGATGGCAATCTGTATTCAGTAAAAGTATGCTGCTGCCCATTAAAAGGCAGCTTTACTGAATAACTTAAATAGATTTGAAATGTTAAATAAATAATATTAAATTTGATAAAAGAAAAACATTCAAGAGAACATACTAATTAAGCCAAGAGAGGGAGGATGAAAAAGTGTAAATAAGTAAGGACGAGGAAGGTCAAATAAAGCCAGGGAGGCATAGGGAGCACTATATGCGTAGGTTTTCAGGAGCTGGGAGGTCAAGGGTTGTGGTATAAGGTGTTTGGGGAAGAGGGTTAAAGGAAAAGAGTGTACTAAGGGGTCTCACAATAAACTTCTAGGCTTGCAGTAATCTGAATGTTAGGTTGCTGGCCAGCGTTATTCACCCATAATATAGTCCCCCCAAAGCTTATTAAGATTAAATGAGAGATAAAAATCTAGTAATCCGGGCTTCCCTGGTGGCGCAGTGGTTGGGAGTCCGCCTGCCGATGCAGGGGACGCGGGTTTGTGCCCCAGTGCTGGAAGATCCCACATGCCGCGGAGCGGCTGGGCCCGTGAGCCATGGCCGCTGGGCCTGCGCGTCCGGAGCCTGTGCTCCGCAACGGGAGAGGCCACAACAGTGAGAGGCCTGCGTACCGCAAAAAAAAAAAAAAAGATTATATATATATATATATATATATATATATATATATATTTATATATATATTTATATTAACTGTGCTCTCACTTGCAATCTGTCCTGTTTGCTTGAGGGATAGATTTACAGTCATGGCTGGGTAATTACATTTCCCTCTGAGAATGCCCATGGGAGTGGGTGACTCATTAGTAGAGCAGAGACTGAGATCCTCCTTAGTAGACTGTAGGGTAGATGAGTCTGGATAGGTTGGTTGGGGCCTGATTTTGGAAGTCTTTGAATGACATATTAAGTAAAGCATTTGAGTACATTGGAGGGTCATTTCCAGTTCGGATCCGTGTTGCTGGAGGGCATCAGGCAGCAATGTGAGGGCAAGAGATTAGAGCCTAGGAAACTACTTACAAGGAAGGTGTAGTCATTGAAGTGGCAATGACCGGAATTCAGGTCATGTCAATGGGGACGCGTGAAGATGGATTAATGAGTCACTGTAGAGATAGAGCAAGATGTGGCCACGAAAAGTAAGTGGGAAATGAGGGAGAAGGAAGAATAACAAAAGGATTCCCGGGGGGCCGCATATTGGTAGGATGATGGCTTTATTCAACACGGAGATGAATCATTTACTGGGGGGAAATAATGAATTCAACCTTGGACAGTTTTGTATTTGATGTATTCCTGGGACATCTGCATGGATAGGCCTAATGATACTAATAGTAAATACAACATTTCTCAAATCCTTACTTCTTAATAGGCACTGGGCTGCATGCATTTTTCTCAATTTAGAGATGATGAAAGTGAGGCTTATTGGAGATAAATAATTCGACCAATGAGTGGTGGCTGGGAGTTGAACACAGACTGGCTCTAAAGCCTGTATATACATCCTTAGCCACTGCACCATACTGCCTCTAGGGCTTAGAAGGGATGTTGAGTTAGAGATGGGGATTTGAGAGCTATTAGTTTATAAGTGATCCCTATGGAAAGGAGATGAGTTTTCCTAGGGAGAGATGATAGAGGGAGAATGCTGACAGAACACATCTATACAAGTTAAGCAGAATAAAGTGATTATAGACATTTAATGTCATGCAATGTTGTAAGACTGCTTTATATCGATTTCCTGTTGCAGGCAAATGGCTTTCTGAGTGTAGTGATGTCTCTTTGTTCAGTGCAGTTCATCTCTCATTTATTCTTTGGGGATGAAGCCAATTTAACAATATGTATGACTAATTCTTTTCTTGAGAAATAGAGATGAAGAGGTGACCTTCTGCCCAGCTTCTGATGGCAGGTTAAAATGGAAAGATTGGGGTTAGATGAACTATCTCTATTTCCCTGTAAGACTGTGATTACTTTGCCTCTTTAGTTCGCTTGGTATAGTAGATTTATTTACTCTTGATCAGGGTGATAGATTGGGAAAGAAAAACCATGGAATTAATAACATAAAAGAAGTAAAACACCCCACCTTTGGATGTTACTCTACAGGCTAATTTAGAATGATTACTTTTAGTGCAATATCAAGGAATAAAAATGCTTCATTGTTTCATAATGCCCCTCAGCCTATGTTCAAATTTCTTTTAAAATATTACTTTCCAGTCATAATAGAAGTGACGGCAGATTTTTAAAGGATCCAGAAGTCTCTAATATATATTGTCACTATTGTTAGTTTCCAATACATTCCCTGGTACAAATAATTTGCCACCAGGAATTAATTTTTCAGAAGGTCAAGAATATTTTTGGTCTTTCAGAATGAAGAAACCCTCACTAAAATTATAATAACTCTGGAAGGGGAAACACTTTAAGTTTGAGCTTCTCCACCTTAATTACATGCAGAGTTATGACTACCCCAGGGGCTTTAAACAACAGCAAAGTGCCAGGACTTCACTTCCAGAAGGTATTGATTTAATTGGATAGGCGTGGAATTGGAGCACTGGCGTTTTTTTTTTTTTTTTTCTCTTGGCTTAAAACAGAAATTTATTATCTCACAGCTCGGATGCCAGAAGTGCAAAATCAAAGTGTCAGCAGGGCTGTGCTGCCTCTGATGGCACGAAAGGGAGAACGAGTCCTTGCCTCTTCCAGCTCTGTTGGCTACAGGTGTTCCTTGGCTTGAGACTCTATAATTCCACTTTCTGCCTTGGTGTTTGCTTGCCTTTTCGTCCATGTGCTTAAATCTCCCTCTGCCTTTCTCTTCTAAAGACACCTGCCATTGGATTTATGGCCCACCTGGGTAATCCTAGAAGATCTCTCCTCAAGATCCTCAGTATCTACAAAGACCTTTTTTTCCATATAAGGTTACATTCACAGGTACTGTGAACCGAATTGCATCCCCCATAAAATTCATATGTTGAAGACTTAACCTCTAACATGATGGTGTTTGGAGACCGGGCCTTTGGGAGGTGATGAAGCATAGTTGAGGAACGGAGAGTCGGGTCCTCCTGATGCATTTAGTGTCCTTATAAGCTGAGACCCCCCCCCCCACCACCCAGAGAGCTTGCTCCCTCTTTCTTTCTCTGCCATGTGAAGGCAACGATCAACAGCAAGAAGGCAGCGATCTTCAAGCCAGAAGGAGGGTTCTCATCAGGAACTGAATCTGCTGGCACCTTCTTTAAAGACTTCTAGCCCCCAGGACTGGGAGAAAATAAATGTCTGTCGTTTAAGCCACCCAGCTGATGTTGATTTGTTATGGCAGCCCGAGCTGGCAAAGACAACAGGTTTCAAGAGCCAGGATGTAGACACATCTCTGGGGGCCACCCTTCAATCCACTGCAGCTGGTATCACCCGACACTCTTTGGTGACATTTTTACTCGCCCGGGCCAGGATTAAATCATAGAAAAAAAACTTCGACAGGCTCTTTTCCTTTCTCCCTCACCATTGAATTTTTGGATACTAGTATTTTTTAACTCCCCATGGAATTCTAGTTCACAGCTAAGCTAACACACACGATTGGATAGTCAGGTCAGATTTCATAAATCAGAGATGCTACTCAGCTCAGATGGAGCAAAGAGAGGTATGGGGACTTCAGAATGAATCCGCAGGTCCTATCTTCTATCGACAGACATGCACTTTTTACCCAGAATAATAGATTGAGACTTGTGTGTAAGATGTGTAGGAACCACCTCCCGTGGTGAAGCATTCGAACTATTAAGCAGATCTATTTTATATGTGATAAAGCATGTGTAACATTATTCGTGGCTTATAGATGCTACTTTCCTTTTACTATAAGTAATTGTCAACCAGGGATGGCTACTAAGGGCATTTCAGAGAAAAAGTCTGTTCCTCCTATTAAGTACTATTGGTCCATTTATCTGGCGGTCCAGTTGACATACGGATCAAACAGAGTCATCTTTCTTTTCATCCCCCCAGGCTGCCCCTTCCTCCCTCATCCCTCCCGCTTCCCCCGTGGATCACAGGTTGGCTGCGTTCCTTCTTTGCTCCCAGCAACCAAGGTCGAGATTTAGAGAGAATTCATAGCTTGCTGGAGAGCTGCTAGCTGCTAGCAGAAATGGAGCCAGACAAAATGATAGCAGGAGAAACACTGCCTGTATCAGTCTTATTTAGTGCTGTCATTCAAGTAACAAATGTTCATTGATCACCCCTTATGTGCTAGACGCTGGGGATGTTAAGAGTAAAAGAAACATAGGCACAGTCCCTGATGGGTAGACAGACAACAACTAAGTGAGCAAACACATAAGAAAATTAACTCTAGAACTGTGGAGAGGTTAAGAGGGCAACGAAGGAAACTAACTGGGGAAATTCATATATGGTGCAGTCACGGGAGGCCTCTCTGGGGGAGGCATTGCATGAGCTGAGAACTGGACTGTTACCTGAAGGGCTGATAGAAGTGCCTCTGGGCAGAGAGGGGAAAGGGACTGGTGTGCTCTTTCAGCCAAAGAAAGGAGGCCAGTGTGGCTGGAACATGGAGGCCAGCACAGGAGAGAGTGGCTGAGATGGGGCTCGGTGGGGAGAGTGGCAGCCAGACCATGCCCTGACTTGGCCAGAGTTCTAGGTCTGTTCTCAATGCAATGGGAAGCTGCTGAGGGTTTTGAGGGGTATTTAAATGGGGAAGTAAAGCAGTTCCTGATCCATTTCTCTTTATTTATTCTTTAATTTTTATTTTATATTGGAGCATAGCTGATTAACAATGTTGTGTTAGTTTCAGGTGTAAAACAAAGTGATTCAGTTACACATATACATGCATCTATTCTTTTTCAATTTCTTTTCCCAATTAGGTTGTTACAGAATATTGAGCAGAGTTCCCTGTGCTGTACAGTAGATCCTTGTTGCTTATCCATTTCTCTTTAGTAGGCACAAATTAAGGATGCTTATCCTTTGACAGAGGGTACCTATCAGGGAGAATACCAAGAGTTCCTTAACCAGCGACTCTGTCTGCTGACAAAGGTTTTGCTGACCAGAAAAACACTAACTCCTTCAAGGGAAAGGTCAAAAGCTGCTCCTGCTGTGGTAGGGCAGAAGCTTGTGTGGCAATTTGTAAAGTGGGATAGATAACAGAGATAGAAATGCTTGGTGTTAGTGTTGGGTTAGGATTATCTACAAGAACTCTGAAAATGGGAAAATATTTTGAGCTGTCTTTTATAACTTTGAAAAGAATTTTAAAACTGACTACTCAAAGAAATAAACTGCATACAGGGGTTGGAAAATATCTATTCTTTCATACTTAATGCAATACATGGGTTAAGTTCTTTATTGTAGTAGAGGCAAAAAAAAAAAAGGGATACAGTAGACAAGCCAAAATAATTTACATAAAACACAATGGAAAGTGGCTGAGAAGAGGGCAACTTTGGAAAATGATCTCTCCAGGAATGCTGCCAAGGTAAGTGGCAGTAGATATTGATTACGTAGACGTGTCATGGATTGGTTAACCAGTCATTCTGAAAACTGAATTGGATTTTTCTTCCTGAAATGATGTTCTTGAAGCTATGCCAAACGCAGTCTCTCTTCCCACCCATTCTGGTTTGTGTCCGCTTTTCAGACTTAATAATGCTCAGACGTTTATAATGTTGGTCACAGGAAAGTCTTCCATATACCCAGAGCAAACTGATTATGTTACATCATTTTATATGACAATTTCCCTCTTTAAAGATACTGTATATTCTGCAACAGTGGATGTATAACGTGCAGTGCAGTGTGGGAATAGGTGAAGCACAGAAAAGAAGGAAAAGCAACAAAGCCCGAAAGCTGCATAAAATAAGGTGACTATATAATTTATCCTCCAAAACCTGGAAACGTTTGGGAGTAAAAAGGGATGCTACAGTTACACTTGTACGACAGGTTTAAACTGGAGATGTTCTAGGCAAACCGGTTTGTATGTTTACCCTGTGAGTTAGAGGAGATAAGAGAATCCGAGTGAAAGCAAAATGTTGTGACAGGTAGGTATTTATTTAAGGAACAAGGGTCAGAATGAGGCTTCAGAATAGGATGTGTGAAATGGTGGACTATAGAATGGGACACATGGAAATTTGGAAGCCAATAAGAAAGGCTGGTAGCAACATCCCCTGTAGTAAAAACTTACCCAGCATATTAATGAAGACTAAGAAGCTGATCAAATCTAAACTTCAGCTCTATGCAGGGATCCCATATATGTAAGTAAAAGGTGATTGGAACTTAAATGTTGTCCTGTGAGAATGGGAGAAAGCAAAAAATATAAATACCAAGAGGCAGGTGACTACCATGAAACATAGTCATACATTCTGGTATGGCTTGGGAAGTTTTTATGGATGACATACTATTTCAGGCAGGCCTGGAAAGATGGCTAGGTTTAGGGGGGAAAAAAGCAGATGATAATAAAGAATATTCCAAGTATAGGGAATGTCAAGGTGTCAGGTGTACATAGGTAATGATTTGGCTCAAATACTATACATGAATGGGAGTTTCAGGAAATAATACGTTTTGAAAGATAGATTGTCCCCAACTCAGAGAATGGCCCTGAGATTCAAAATGTGCCACCTGCTAATTGATGAATATTTCACTAAAAGTTAGACCTGATAACATATCAGCAGAATCTGAAAGTGAAGATCTTGACAGCAATAAACTGGCTCAGAATGCAAAATTCTTACCATCAGCTTTATTAAATTAATTTTCTTCTACTTATCATGAGCCTACTGTGTAACTAGAAGTTAGTGAAGGTTGCCCTGTCATTTGAGATATAAATGAGATCAACTCAATCCTCTTGTCACCCTTCCCACAGAAATGTCAGGGCCCTTCAAGACCCCTGCCTAGAGTTCTTGTTCCTCCCTGGTCTTCTCTCTCCCCGAGCCTGCTGGCCCTCTCAGCTCTGCACTGGCTCAGGCAGGGAACTCAGCCTCTTTCCCTCTGTTTGCCCACTAAAACAGTTTCCACAAAGCATCTAGGTCTGGAGTCTATTGAAAGAAGAGTCATGGATGGGTAAGGCCATGGGAGTCTATTGGGAAGATGTTCCCGGGCAGCCAGAGCGAGCGAAGCCGGGGGAGGGGTAAGGCAGGGAGGGAGGAAAAGCTGAGTGAGGTGTGCCATGGGTGTTGCTGTTATGAGCAGTGAAGGCTCCATGACACAGGAACCCCCTGAGAACCATGTGGGATGCCTCCCTCCATGGGCAGGAGCTGAGCAGTTATTTGCCATCCCCTGCCCCCTGTGGCTGAAGGTGGACATGGTCATGCATACTTACCTGCCACCTGGGCTGGGCTGTATTTGGATGAACAGCTCCTGTGGCATGTGAGAAGGCTCTAGGGCAGGATGCCCCAAGAAGGGGGTACAAGCATGCAGGGGGCATCGATCTGTGTATGTCTAGGCTCGCTCAGAAATGTCCTCCACAGATGTGCTTGAAATTGGAAGTGGGCGATGGAGCATGAGAAAATCAACCAGCAGGCATCCACAGGGTACTTTTACAGAGTGGATCTAGCTCCATTTTGGAGAAGATTTCTATTGCAGAAAACTTAGGACATCAGCTTAAAATTCAATATTAGACAGCACTATTTCTAAAGGGCTTTTTACTCTCCCAAATTTCTGACGGGACATCTTAATTTGTAGGCTCCAAACTCTTCAAAAACCTGCTGCGTCACCCCTTAACTCACTTCACACCTCATGCTTCTCTCTCTTTTGGGTACCCGCCATTGGAGCTTTCTTATGAAATTAAATATCCTGATATTATCAGCCAGAACAATCTAACTTACTTCCTCTAACTAGACTCTGGACTAACACCTGCGTATCCCCAAATGTATTTATGTCCTTGTCAAAGACACAGTCATCTACACTTGGAGTCACCCAGGCACATTAGAAAACTGGCCAAGATTTTGAGAAGGTTAGTCTTTTCTTATCCCATTCCCTCTTAGCCACAGGTAGGTTGAATGGAGCCGTTTAAAACTTTATTCTCCCTTTAATATGAATGATGCCTCATACTCTTAGCCTGACAACTTCCTAATGACAGAAAGGTCAAGAGGCAGTTTTGATTCTAAATAGTTTCTTTTTTCCCCAAAACTCAGAGAAATTAAGTAACTTCCAGCTTATGTAGATAACGAGTGCCAAAGCTCAGATTCAGATCCACTTCTGTTTTTTTGACATCAAAGCCTCATACCAAATTGTAACTTTTCCACCATATCGCCTTCTTAAAAATAAGGTCATGCTTATATTTAATGTATATGTTAGCTCTTTCTCTCCTAGCTAGGACTGATTGGAAAGCTCTTAGTTGAAGACAGAAAATTCTAATTCTTGAATAATTCTTGTAGCTAATTATCAAACTTATTACTTTGAGACTGAGGAAAACTTTGCTTTTCCTAGTTGGTTTGTCAGTTGCTTTCACATCAGCTCTGTATTGAATTCAGCTGCATTTTGTTTATAAATAAATTTGATCAAGTGGGATAAAGAAAAAATCCAGTAAGATTCCTAAACTACAAAGGAATCAGATCAAGGGCCTGTGCATTTAGGTCACGAATGCTCAGTGTCAAAAATAACATGGAAAGGAAAGGATTGACATTAAGTGCGGGTCTTTAACATAATTTGTCTTGAACTTCTTGTGATAAAACTCAGGCTAGGGCTTCCCTGGTGGCGCAGTGGTTGAGAGTCCACCTGCCAATGCAGGGGACGTGGGTTCGTGCCCCGGTCCGGGAAGATCCCACATGCCGCGGAGTGGCTGGGCCCGTGAGCCATGGCTGCTGAGCCTGCGAGTCCGGAGCCTGTGCTCCGCAACGGGAGAGGCCACAACAGTGAGAGGCCCGCGTACCGCAAAAAAAAAAAAAAAACAACAAAAAAAACCTCAGGCTAATATTTTTCTAAGTCTCCCTTCCCCAAATGATTTTATATATTAAACCTCACAATTATGTATATGCATACACACATATTTACATATTTACACATAAAAGGAGTGATGTATTGACTAATTTTAAATTTCTTTGGATACGTTTTCTGTTATCAGAAAAGTTTCCAGTACAAAAAAACATACGAAATTTTAAACTTCTATGATTAAGAATTTCAGATTTGTCTTTACTCTTTTGTTTCATCCTATAGCACCTATGTACTTATTAAAAAGCTTAAAAAAGGTATTGGTTACACATATAGTTGTTAATATGAAGCTTTAATACCTTCAGCTGTGTTTGTCCATATCACTTATGTCTTTGATTATTAATATGTTTAACTAGTAAATCTGTATCTATAAATGAGATCCTTTCCGTGTGTGTGTGTGGTGTGTGTGTGTGTGTGTGTAAAATGCGTGAGAGGATTCTTTAAATTGCTCCAAACTGGTTTTGAAATTAAGTCTTGAAGGAAAGAGCCCTTGCCTTTAGAGATTAATTATTTCCAGGCTTTGACATTGTGAAGTCAACTTTTATTTTCTCCAAAGCAAAGTAATTGTGTTGATATTGAGCTGTCAATGGAGAAAAATAGATTTGGTCTCTCGGAAATACAGTTTAATAATTGTCAGTCCTGTCATTATGGGGACAATAATGTACTTAGTTTTTCCTCCAGAAAGGTTAAGGACAATGTTACATTATCACAAATACCACTTTCAAAATTGCACAAAATGATACATGTTCTTTTGAAGGCATTTTATCAATGACTATTGATTTAACCCAGGAACTGGATTTAATAATGACTGCTTTACTAAGTACGTGTCACAGTAAAGTCCCTGAATCAGCAGTCTTCAAATGAGTAGCCTGTACCTGCATTGACTCCTTTTCTTAAGACTTACCCCTAAAGACTTTTAGCTTATCAAAATATTTATTTAAATTGGCAAAAGATAAATTGTGGTAATTTTGTTACATTATTTCTAACATTCCTTGTTGGCGTATCTTTAAATTTGTACCATTATGACGATGAATATTAGTTTAATGAACATTAGCTTTTTTCTTAGATTTTAGGCTGGAGTGTGTATTCTGAATGTTTTGAAAATCTCATTTTCAAATTATGCAATTAAGAAATTGATCTAGTAGTGTAAAAAGATTGAAAAATTTGGAGTAAATACACAATCTCACTGATTTTTTGTGTATTTTTATCTTTAATGTTTTATATTGTCTAGTTTTTTTCTAATTCACTGATATTTTCCATGCCGAACTTTTATTTTAGGAAATAATACCAAAATAGTAAAGCAAGTAAAAATTATTGAGTACAAATTTACTAGGTCCTGTTTTTTTCAAATGGTTGAATTATATAGTATTGCACAGTTTTAACTATCTACAAAATAAGTTTAACCTTTTCTGCTCTGGAATAGCATTGACAAACAAAAAAGGAAGGTTTAAAGTGTACTTGTGCTCAGAACTCTTAGGATCTTGAGACTGTACCTTACTTGCAAGCTAATAAGCTGACGCACTACAGTGTCATGGATGCTGGCAGAAGCCACAAGACTTCTGTGACAGAGACAAAGGAGTAGACATAGTATCAGCATTTACTGGAATTCTCCAAGTCCCTGATCCCACCTGGTGACACAAACAGGCACAGGTATTATCTGCACACCTAACAGGTTGTGTTACAAGAGAGAGCCCTGAGCCTGGATCTTTCATCTTTCTTATGGGCAGTAAACAAACCCAGCTTTTGCTCCCAAAAGACAGTATCTTCATCTTCTAAGGCTATTCATGATCCAAACATACTTGAGAAGATAATCTGTAACCAAAGGACAGCAGTGCCTTCTTGCAAGAAAAACCTGAGAGACCTCTGGAGAACTGTCTCCCAGCAAAGTGGTTTACACATTCCTGGATTCCTATAAGTGGTGTAGATAGTTTTGTGAAGTAGTAGAATCCTGTGAGAGTGTAGATCAGTTTGAGAAATGGATATATCAATTCCCAATTAGTTCAGATTCTCACTGCTAGATAATATATATTGGGAGGTGGCAATGTACTTTCCTGTCTACATTTTACTATGAATTATCATGACTTACCATGGCAGATGTCAGCCCCTTTGGGTTAAATTGGACTCTGATTTATATATTTTAAACTGTGATTGATACCATTGTTAGAAACATGATTCAGCGCTGTAACAGGTGATTCTTAACATATATTTCCTTTAGGTGACTGTTGCTGTTAAATCTTTGCCAAATCATCTAAAAGTTCCTTCCAGATATCACCAGAATTTAACTTCCTTGTTTTAAATTTAGGATTAATTAATTTTTTAGCATACATTATCTCAACTAATTCAGTGGTGTCTCATAGCTTCTGAGTTCTCCCATTTTAAATGTACATTTTGATGAGTTTTACTGAATTTATACAGTTGTGCAACCATCACTAAAATCTAATTTTAGAACATTTTCATCATCCTTAAAAAGCTTCTTCCTGCCAATTTGCCCAACCTCACTTCCATCCCTCGTCCCTAATAACTTCTGATTTGCTCTGTTTCCGTTTTTACATTTTCTAGAAATTTCTTATAAGTCAAATCAGTTTATGTGTGTGTGTGTGTCTGATGTATTTAATTTAGCATATAATACCTTTGTGATTCATTTATACTGCTGCATACATCATGAGTTTTTTCCTTTATATTTCTGAGTACTATTCCAATATATGGATGACTATTATATATTTATCTATTGAGCAGTTGCTTATCTATTTTTGTTGCTTCTAGTTTGGGGCTATGAATAAAGGTGCTGTAAACCTTCATGTATGTCTTTGTGCAAACACTTATCTTCATTTCTTATAGGCCATATGGTAAGTGTATGTTTAATATTTAAGAGGCTGCTAAACTGTTTATCAAAGAGGTTTTACTATTTCATGTTCTCATCAGCAATACATGAGGGTTACACTTTTTCCACGTCTTTGCCCACAATGTGTATTGTCAGTCTTTTTGATTTTATCCATTCTAGTGGGTGTGTAGTGGTATCTCTTTGTATTTTTATTTTGCATTTTCCTAATTACTAATGATGTTAAACTTCTTTTCATGTGCATATTTTCATTTATATGTCTTCTTTGGTGAAATGTCTATTTGACCTTTTCAAAATTGGATTGTTTATCTTCTTATTATTGAGCTATAAGAATTCTTCATATATTCTTGATGACAACCTTTGTTACATATATATTTTGCACGTATTTCCTCCCAGTCTATGACTTGTCTTCCTATTTTTTTAAACATTAACTTTTGAAGAGCAAAAGTTATCAATTTTTATTATATTTTTTATTTTGGGGACCAGAATATTCAAAATCCATTGGCCATAACCACCTACATTTATCTCTATTGGTGGTTCTAGGCCACTTCAAGCTTCCTTCTCCTATACAGTGGTGACATGGGCATTCACCACATTTGCCTTGTTGACTATTTCCTTCGAGTCCTGTGGTTAACAAGTACTCCTAATTGACACAATGTTTATATAGTTAAATATGTAGGATTCTAGTCCTGCACACTTGATCCATCTTCCTCTTTTCATTGACTCCTAGAGAGTAATCTATTTCTTTGATTTCTATATTCTTGGTGGAGCCACCTCATATCTCCTAAGAAACTATAATAAAATAATTATTTTATTATTATGGTCACATTATAGCTATGTAAGGACACATTTTCTTGATCTTAACCACCTATTTTTTTAACATCTTAATTAGAGTATAATTGCTTTACATCGGTGCATTAGTTTCTGCTTTATAACAAAGTGCATCAGTTATACATATACATATGTCCCCATATCTCTTCCCTCTTGCATCTCCCTCCCTCCCAACCCTCTAGGTGGTCACAAAACACCGAGCTGATCTCCCTGTGCTATGTGGCTCCTTCCCACTAGCTATCTGTTTTACGTTTGATAGTGTATATATGTCCATGCCACTCTCTCACTTTGTCCCAGCTTACCCTTCCCCCTCCCCGTATCCTCAAGTCCATTCTCTAGTAGGTCTGCATCTTTATTCCCGTCTTGCTCTAGGTTCTTCTGACCATTTTCTTTTTCTCTTTCTGACTTACTTCACTCTGTATGACAGTCTCTAGGTCCATCCACCTCACTACAAATAACTCAGGTTCATTCCTTTTTATGGTTGAGTAATATTCCTTTGTATATATGTGCCACATCTTCTTTATCCATTCATCTGTTGATGAACACTTAGGTTGCTTCCATGTCCTGGCTATTGTAAATAGAGCTGCAATGAACATTTTAGTACATGACTCTTTTTGAATTATGGTTTTCTCAGGGTATATGCCCAGTAGTGGGATTGCTGGGTCATATGGTAGTTCTATTTTTAGTTTTTTAAGGAAACTCCATACTGTTCTCCACAGTGGCTGTATCAATTTACATTCCCACCAACAGTGCAAGAGGGTTCCCTTTTCTCCAGACCCTCTCCAGCATTTATTGTTTCTAGATTTTTTGATGATGGCCATTCTGACTGGTGTGAGATGATATCTCATTGTAGTTTTGATTTGCATTTCTCTAATGATTAATAATGTTGAGCATTCTTTCATGTGTTTGTTGGCAATCTGTATATCTTCTTTGGAGAAATGTCTATTTAGGTCTTTTGCACATTTTTGGATTGGGTTGTTTGTTTTTTTCTTATTGAGCTGCATGAGTTGCTTTTATGTTTTGGAAATTAATCCTTTGTCAGTTGCTTCATTTGCAAATATTTTCTCCCATTCTGAGGGTTGTCTTTTTGTCTTGTGTATGGTTTCCTTTGCTGTGCAAAAGCTTTGAAGTTTCATTAGGTCCCATTTGTTTATTTTTGTTTCCATTTCTCTAAGAGGTGGGTCTAAAAAGATCTTGCTGTGATTTATGTTATAGAGTGTTCTGCCTATGTTTTCTTTAAGAGTTTGATGGTGTCTGGCCTTACATTTAGGTCTTTAATCCATTTTGAGTTTACTTTTGTGTACGGTTTTAGGGAGTGTTCTAATTTCATTCTTTTACATGTAGCTGTCCAGTTTTCCCAGCACCACTTATTGAAGAGGCTCTCTTTTCTCCACTGTATATTCTTGCCTCCTTCATCAAAGATAAGGTGACCATATGTGCATGGGTTTATCTCTGGGCTTTCTATTCTGTTCCATTGATCTATCTTTCTGTTTTTGTGCCAGTACCATAGTATCTTGATGACTGTAGCTTTGTAGTATAGTCTGAAGTCAGGGAACTTGTTTCCTCCAGCTCCATTTTCCTTTCTCAAGATTGCTTTTTAACCACCTATTTTTCAAAGAAAGCTATATAATTGAGAATCATTAAAATGTACATCAACAAAAGACTTGCTTGTAAGATAAATTTTATTTGATTTCATGTTTAATTGAAATATTTTTAATTAGATAAAGTGATATCATTCAACCTCAGTGGATTGCAATCAAACATTTCATGCTTAATATTTTAATAAAAATGGTATTTTTCTATAAGAGTGACTAACTTTTCTATTTTTAAAGATTACTTAAAGCCCAACTCACAGTTGACATTTTGCTTTTATTGTGGAAACGATGGTAATAAGAAAGATTAAATACATGTTAGCCAACTGATACACTTAAGAATACTATGTCATTTGCTTTAGAGGATTTGTTGTTCAGATTTTCTGAGTCTTTAAAGATTTACACGTGTGTACATTGCGAAGAAAGGTAAATAGCCTCTGAGGCTCAAGGATAGTTCTACAGAGTATTAAAAGCATCAAAAAGCATGAAAGTTAATAACTCTTATCTTCTAATGCAGAAGTGAATGAAATGTTTAATGCCCGACTAATCTACGAAGGGACCTTTCTAGTTTTGTCATGTTTTCTTCCCCTGTGAAGAGCAACTAAAAAATTATTATAATTCTATATTATTTTTCTATAATTACCCAGCTTTTTAAAAAAATTACTTAGCTTTTAACATTTGTTTACAAGCATTTTAGTGGACTTTCAACCTCACATGTATTTCCCTCATCTTTTACCTTCACAAAAATATACATATCGCAGAGATTTAAAATATACAAGGTAAAAAGATGCAAATCCTAGATATAACAGTAGTTAAGAAATAGAAGAATACAAACAAAATGTTCTTTAAAATAATAATTAAAATTTCATAATTTTTCTATAGTCTACAGTAATAGACATGAGAACTCATGGCTGAAACAAATATATATTTCCATTTATATACATAGAATAAAAATATGTTCAATCTGTTTTTTAGCCTGCTGCCTATATTTCTAAAATGGTAATACTTATGTCATTTCCATGTTTTAAATATGTCAGTGGTTACCTATCGACCACTAGGTAAAATCAAGTTTACTTTCCATATGTAGTATTTAATTATTTGTCCTCTTATACTTTTTTTCATATTTGCTACATATCATATCCTGAGCAGCTACTTATAGTTTTAAAATTTAACAAAGATTTGTTGATAATCCATAGTGTAGTAGTTTCTAGGCCCTGGAGATAATAAGATCCTTACGTTTACCTCAAATCATCAAAAATTCAAAGACCCCACAGTCTAGTGAGGGTATGTCAGCATCCTCATCTTCATCCGCATCATTGTCATGATAACTGTCCTTTCTTGTTTACTCAGGACAGATGCTGTGTAATGGGCTTTATATGTATGAACTCACTTAACTATTAGTGTAACCTGTAAGTAGGCTCCACTTTAAGAGGAAACTGAAGCTCTGAAGATTAAATATTTTGATTAAAATTATACTGCTAATAATTCATAAGCCATACATCTGGAAGTCTAACTGATAACCATCTTTGTCCTTTTCTCTACATGCCTTCTCCTATGACACATTTCAGTAACCTACAGGAAATGTCACAGGAGTACAGGAAACCATGGAAGGGGGGTTGGGGTGTCCATGATCCTGCCCATGGTTGTCAAGCATTTAGGTTTTGCTTCATAGAGAGAGAATCACTTCAGCTGAATTTTGAAGGATGCCTGTGACTTTACCAAGTGGACAAGGAGTGCAAAAAAGAGTATTTCAGTTATTTGCACAGTTAACAAATAAGAGCATGGCATTGGAGGAACAGGGAAGGGATATTGTAAAGCACAAATAATGTGGTAGAAGCCCTGTTTTCTGTGATGTGTATGTGTGTGTGTGTGTGTGTGTGTGTGTGTGTGTGTAGTAGAATGCCTTAATATGAAACATAGTATGTGATTTATCAATATAAAAATTTTCTGAGGTTTCAGAAAGCAGTTTCCTAGAAAGACATTTAATTAGATAATCTTTTGTTTTCAAAAGAAATATTGTTAGCACCATAATAAGATCTCATAATAATAACACTATATTATTAAAAATCTTCCGATACAACACAGAAATTGTTTAAATTATTAGAATAGTTTTTAAAATTGGTATCTTGAACCCAAAAGACAACACTGATCATGGGATTTTTTTTAGGGTTCTGCTTTGGATTTTTGTTAATAATCTATTTCCTAACCTAAGGGAATGCTGTTGCTCAGCTAACAAAAGTTATAGTTTTCAAATGAGTTTCCATGCACTCCTTCCATTTTCTGTTCTGTTGATTGCTATAGGTTTATTTCCTAATGATTTCAATTTTTCCTAAATAATACCTCTTTCATTTTCATACACATTTTCAGTCTCTTCTGAATAATAGTTGGATACTGAATCTCCAGGTGCTTAAATCTTTTGACATAAGCATTGTTGCTACTGCTCTGTCAGATGTTCCGTATATGTACTTCTTTTTTATACCTGAAGTAGAGGCCACTACCTGTTTTGTACAGTCAGTGTCAATGTGGAGGAAACAATTTCTTCCACAGTCCATATTGGAATGCCAAAAAAGGGAATAATTGACTTAATCTAGATGCTGAATTTCATAGGAAGAGAAAAACTCTTCGTCTAAAAATGTATCATCGTCTAGAACATCAGAGATCATCAAGAATACCATTTAATTTAGAAATCACTGTGGCGTAGAAGAGAAACTAAAAGATTTTACTGTTGATCAGTAGGCATTTAATATGTATTTCCTTTTCTCCCCTTATATGATACTAGGCTGGTTATTTTCTAATGCAATCATTGTGATAATCATTGAGGTGAATTGTGGAATAGACACACAACACATCTAATCATTTATTAACATTCTCAGCAATTTCAGGGAAAAAAATATTTCTAAATCTTATTTTGATATTAAAAAAATATACTAATTTGCTAGTAGAATAAAGAAATGGAGGCCTTACTTGATTTTAAAGAAGGCCAGCTGACAAGCAGTTCCAGAGCAGGAGAAGGCCTAGAAATTCAGATTTTGAAGTCGGAGGCTCTGCTTATATTTATAGCAAACTGGCTGAACTATTGTAATCATTCTTAAATGTTTCCTTAAGGTATTTTTAATAAGATTTCATAACTTAATTTTATAAATTGTCCAAGTGTTTTATTAAGGCTAAAATTAAGTAATTTTTCCTGTACTGTAACCCAAACTTCCTTTTCGATTAATATTTATGAATTGCAGTCCTTAATTCAGATACCAGTGTGAATATGCTGTGACTATCCACTCCTTTGTTTCCACTCTTACAAAGCATTTTGTCTGTCTGTAATGTCAGTATTTCTAATTTTATTCCTTTATTTAAATTATTTCACCAGCTCACGTTTCTTGATTTATTTTCTTTTAGTCTTTTTCAATATAGGTGTAATTATTTTTATTATTTAAATTTTAACTCAATCTTCTGATTGACAGTAGTAATGCATATATAAGGCATTTTCTTATTCTTATATTGGACTTTGAAAATGAAAACTCAGATACAGAGACCCACAGTTGTCTCCTGGAACTAAATCACTTGTTTAGAAGGGATGAAGAGACCCGTCACTCATAAATATTCTTTATGCTCATGACATTTTTAAGATGCAGTTTTGAAAGTGATTATTTAAAGCTAGAGAGTCAACTTAGAGCAACACATTTTTGACTTCATCAATTGTTATTTATCGAATGTCCACTGAGCCAGTGGCCTGTGATTAGTAAATGTCACAGGCTATCATGGGAAGATTTACCAGTCAACTCTAGATTCCTCGGTTAAGATGATTAAAACTTCCAATGTGGCTTTTGAATTTCTAATTCCCATTTTACATCTGGGAGGAATTTGTTTGAGATGACATCAAAATAGGCAATCTTTTTTTGAAGGAATAATGATAGCAAATTATTTCAAATAAATAAGAGTCTTAGTATTTGGGGAATTTTGTTTCTATAAAAAGTGCAATAAAATGGCAAGAAATGCAGAAATATTTAATCTAATTTTAAATTTTTGAATCTGTACAACACAGAAACATTTGTATTAGTAATTTTCAACAGAAGGTATAAATGACTATCAACATCTCCAGGGAGCTTTTAGAAAGGAGCAGCTACCTCAACCTTCAGTCTTTAGAGTGTCTCTTGCTCAGGAGTGCACAGTGGCTCAGACCCACTGCTCAGCATCATATAATATTTCTGTGGGACAGTCAGACATTTGCAGAAATGGGATGAGTTAGCAAAATATGTTATCTTTAATCAATGCAAATCTCTAGGCGAGAATGTGAAATGACAGGTGGAATAAAGCAGATTTTTTTTTCCTCTAGGGAAATTGAAAGTAGGAGTTACTGTAGTTCTCTGGTAACTTTAAGGTTGAACTTTGCCAAAAAGAGAAAGCACACCTCTGATCCTTCTAAATCCAGGTGGAATTAGGCAATTCATGAGGAGTTTCTCACTCGTTACACATTTTCAATGTCCTTAATTCCAGAATTCCCTTCCTGCTCCTCTGCTTTCCTATCTATGCAAAATGAATATGGTTTTAAACAAGGACATCAGGTAACCTCTTTTCTCTGAAAAAAATTCTGGAATTCTCTACTTGTTCTCTGTTCTTCCTCTTTGCTTAAGTTCGAGTCAGGACTGAGCCCCAGACTTTGAGATTCCTTCTAAAATAGAAGTGAAGATCAAAAAAGGCTACATTTGGCCAGGGCAGATATATGGGAGAAGGTGGAGAAATAGGACAGCACACGATGTCCTGTCAACTCTGTAACCATCTCCTTCTGGGTGACATTTTCTTGCTATTCATCAGTTGAAGGTCTACAGATGAGCTTTCACGGAAGCATGCCTGAGGCAAGTCTCTGGAGAGGGTGTGTCGTGAGAGGTATCTGTATGATGTGCATATATATTGAGTGCCAAGAATAAAGGAGACAGGAGTGGAACAAACCAAAAAAGGAGGAAAGAAATTGCCTTTAAATAGTATGTTTGCAATGGCTGTAGTTTTTATAGAACGATGTTGTGGGTGTTCTGGAAAAATGGAATCCAACTAATAGTTTCACGACTTATGACAAGAACAAGAAGATTAAAGAGTAAACCGGGAATGACTCAGGGAAAGGATGAATGGGCCTATTTGGCAAATACCCTTCTTTAGTGAGACTTAGGAGAGAGCTGACACATTCACTGGTACAGACTGCACAGGTGAGAACAAAGGAAAATAACATTTGAAGTTAAGTGATCCCAGGACCTACATCATAAAATGAGTTATAGATCAAGACCAAAGCTGTGCTGAGGTTTAACATAAACTGTTTGCCAGAAACAGGCGTTCACACGTCATTTCTGAAGTTTGATTAAATTCATGTCAGGAGATGACGAGTATCTCTTGAATCTAAAGACCCTTTCTTGGTTGGCAAGATTTACTACTTCTGAGGGCAACGTAACAGCAGACAAGTTAGTAATGCTATTGATGGCAGTCAGTGTGTGCCGGGAAAATAAACATCAATCTACTAAGTAGGGTGACAGCGTGAGGTACCGGAAGACTTTAACAACAGTCTTAACAGTAAGAAATTGCAATTTCCCCTGCTGTGCTTTAAGCCTAGTTTATGACTACTGCGTTATACAAATTAATATTTAATGCACTTCAACATCAAGCTTGTCAAACAGTAGTGCAGGATGTAGACCCTTGCAAAATCACACATTTTCTGTGTTTGATAGAGGGTAATATCATACATTTTTTTCTGTTTTTCATTTTAGCCGATTCAAGCCCACAGTTGTCTCACCAACCTGTCCCCTTTTTGCAACCAATATTGTTGTGTAAATCACACTGACCCAGTGAAAATTAAAGGAAAGCAGATTTTGTTTTCAAGTGTTCTGAGAAATAATACCATGGATTATTGGAGAGTATTCTGTATGTGGAAGGACGGAGATAACATATTGAAATTAAAACACTGACTTCTGTTTTTCTCTCTTATTCAAATTTACATTGAGAAATATGACTTTGGGGGATGGGGTATGATAATGACACAGAAAGACTTTCCTGGGCTTATCTTCTTTCCTTTGGTATGTTAGTTTGGTCAGGGAAGGTGGGCAGGTCAAGGAAATAATTTAGTAAACTCCTTTGATCTAAAGGGGAAAGATACCCACTGTGGATTCCTGGGCAAATATGTCATGATTTACAGCAGCCTGTGACTATATCCTGCTGCCCTTATGAGGTGGATGGTAGTTCTGTCTGTTCTCAGGCTCATGGGGGAAACTGAGATATGTTTCCTTATTTTTTCTTGACTTGAAGTCAACCTAGTTATTTTTCTTGCATTGGAGATGGGTTGGTGCTCAGTGAAACTTAGCTGTCGTATGGCAGATGTCCGTGACTATGGCCATTACTATGATCAGTCTTAGGCAAAATAATGAAGCCAACAAAATTTGTCATCACCCTCCAGCCTCTTCTCCTTTCTACATTCCTTTGCACATTCTCAACCCCACTTTCAGTTTCTATTTGCAGTCCTCATGCGCACCTTAACCAGACTGGTTGGTTTTCCTTTGGAAGTACACATCCAGCCCTTTTAATTCTTTCCCATTAAAATATGCATCCCCTTGATGTTCTAACTTCTCCTAAATATTACAGGAATGTTATTGTGGAAATTTTTAATCTAACTTACTCTAGTTTTAGAAGCCATTTGTCATAATTAACAAGGCCCCTATATTTCCAGTCACTAAGTATTGGTGGAGAAGTATTTTGGTCACAAGAGGCCTTCCCAGGAGTCTCACAGTGATCACACGTGAAGAGATGATGTAATCATAGCGATTGACAGCTTTTGTCTCCGGATGTGGCAACTGCATTCTCCAAGTTTCTCAAGCTGGAATACCTGGAATCATCCTCGACTCTTCTGTTTCCCTCACACCCCACATCCAATCATTGGCAAATCCTGAAATGTCTAACTTCACATTCTGAATCTGCTACTTTTAACCACTTGCACTGTCTTTTTTCACCTGCCTTTTGCTTTAGTCTCCAGAGTCAGTGATTCCCAATGTGAGTATTATCAAAATATTTTGAAGCATTTTCAAAACATGTAGAGCCATGTTCCTTAGTCAGAGGGGTTGAAGGAGACATTAGGCCTTTAATGGGCAGGGGCCAGTGATGCTAGGTGCCCTTCAACACACAGAACAGTCCTCCAGAAAAAATGAATTATCCTCCATACCGCTTTCCTTTTAAATGTCTCACATTCATGGTCATTCCTGAGCCTAGAATCTAATTCCATTTTATTTATAAATACAAAGTGGGTTTTCGTTTTTGTTTTAATGTGTAGGAATTTTCCAGGAATGTGCCTGTTGTGTAAATGGAAGGAATG
Organism: Mesoplodon mirus; assembly: GCF_964341445.2. Taxonomy (NCBI): domain Eukaryota; kingdom Metazoa; phylum Chordata; class Mammalia; order Artiodactyla; family Ziphiidae; genus Mesoplodon; species Mesoplodon mirus. The sequence goes on along the minus strand of NC_138993.1, from coordinate 60,394,578 downwards.
TTATATTTAGTGTTGTTTAAAACTATTAGGATTTTTTCATCATCTCAGAAAATGACATCGTCATTGGCTGTGCTGTTCTTGGTCTTTGAGTTGCCAGTATAAAACACTAGTCAGCTTTTTTAGCTTTCACATTTACAGCAGGCCTACAAATGGGTGTCAAAATATGATCCTTAGTCGCTGTTTTCTAATGTCTTCTTGCAGGAAAAGACACATTGAAATACATAATTTTTAAAATAATTATTTTTCATTTATTGATGTTTGGTATTAACAATAGGGCTTTTGAAATTCTGTATTATTCTAAGTGTTGATTTCTTTTGGTAATCAGTTGTATTGGTAGGTTAGATTTATTTAGAATTGTAAAGAGGGCACTATTAATATTTTTTATTTAAAAAAATGCACTGGGCTTGATAGGGTTGAGAATCACTCTCCTACTGGTTTCTTCTTCTTTTCCTCCCTACCATCAGTTCTTCCCACGGTCGTCAGTTATCCTACAACCCTGGAGTGGATCCTGCCACCTCTTTTGGAAGAGTTCTCCAATGGCTTCCGTGTCACGTAGGATAAAACGCCAGATGAAGGGCTGTGTGCTCTTGCCCTGATCACCTCTCTGCTTCCCCTCCTAACACCCCCGCTCCAGTAACACCCCCAGCTCACTCCTCTTTAGTCAGAACGGATCTTGCAGTTTTCTTCACACATCAGCAAACACCCACCTGCTTGATGGATGGCAGTGCTGCACTTCATTCCAGCCTCTGCTCAAATGTTTCCCTTTCCTCTCAGAAATTATCTTAGACTCCCTGCCTTCATGATATCTTCCCTCACCTTGGTTTTACTTTTTTCATCCTGTTTATTAGCTCCTGACACATTACACACGTGCATTTCTGTCTCTTCTCCTGAGTAGAATATAAACGGTGTGAGAGCAGAGATTCGGTCTGTTTTGTTCCCTGCTTGATCTGTGATGCCTAGAATGGAGCTGGCATGTCATAGTCACCCAACTATATTGAATGAATGAGTGAGTGTCTGTGTTTTCAAATTTCAAGGTTGAACACTGGGAGTAACTTTTCTTAAGAGCAAGATCATGGGCAATTCAGCTTTAAGTCTCAACTTCCACATCTCAATCAAGATGCCTAATTCTTAGGATTCTTATAAAGGTCAAGAAGGATAATTTATGTAAAGCCCTTATTATATTGCACAGAATATATAAATACTCCATGTAAAATATCTATCTAGCTATCCATTTATCTCATTTATTCATCCAACTGTGCATTTACTTGTCCTTGTATTCTCTCTCTCATATCTGATCCTCTTACTCTGACAATTCACAGAGTAGTTAGATTAGCTCCAGTGTGCCTTTGGTCATATGGTTTTTGAGATTTGTATATCTTGTAGGTATACATAGACTCTGAAAGTGATTCTCCCAAAGAAGACAGAAACTTTCATAATCTGTTAGGTGTGATAGAAAGATTGATATAGAAAAACTCTTTGGGAATATATAATATTATTTTATTATTATTAGTCTATTCTAGAAAATGTTTTCACCTAGTAGATCTGTTTTACTGGATCTCATCTTTTCTTCTATCTCTGCAATTGTTATAAGAATTTAATTCTAGGAAACGTGTTAAACTTAATTGCCAGATAGGGGGGAACTGACCATGATGTTGCTGCATCATTGTAACCTTTATAAAATTATTCATATAACTAGAGAAGTTGAATTTCAGTAGAAACAATAATTTAAATCCAGTTATAACAAATTTAATTAAAGGATTTTTGTCCATTAGAGACATAGAAATCAATCACACAAGTGCTTTTTTCAGTACTTTAATTCTCCAGTTTTTCCTATTTCTGTAGGTCATCCAGGGATTTTTGCCTTATTTCAGTCATTAAGGTAAATAGTAATTTGTGGGTCTACTTACTGGTTATTTGCAGGAAAACTCCTGGTTACTAAAAAATCAATATTTTACTCTTATTCCTGGAGTTTAGGGAAGAGATATGCCCTTTTATGAATACATAGTAATTGAAGATGCAATAAGTATTTCATACATAAATTGATTCCTTAGAGGAAATTTCAAAATCAATTGCAGCATCATTTGAAAGAGAAAAAAACAAGAAACAATTCAACTCATAAGGAGGTTGGTTAAGGGGGGAAATGGCAAAGCTAATATAGACATAGTATTTGTAAATTAAAACATATACATTTACCCAGAAGGATATATATCAATTTGTTGAATGGTTTTTGCTTCAGGATTAGAGTTATGAAGTAATTTCACCTTCTACATATATCAACTTGATCGATTATGATTATTATCTAATAATTAGAATATAATGGTAATAATCAATGCAGATTAAAATCCTCTGCATTTAATATCTAGATACATTTTCTAGAAAGGAATCATATCTGATATTAAGTACATTTTCCTATAATTTAGGAGTCAGAAGAGCTTATATGTTCAGTTCAATGCTTCTGGGAAGAATGTAATTTGTAACATGCATAGAGTACTTGGACAAGCTACTTAACCTTTCTGAGACCGTTTCCTCACTTGTAAAATGCGGATTATAAGAGTAACTACCTCAGAGACAGTAAAACTGAATAGGAGAATTACTACTCACACTAAATGCCATGGCAAAGGAAACTAGTGGCTTGACTTTAAATCAGAACAACAAAGCCCTTCCAGAAGAATAGGGGACACAGAGGAAATACTGCTTATTAGTGGCCGTAGCATTTGCCTCCCCTCCAGAACTTTATGTCTATTTCGTCTTTCACATATTTAAATAGAAATGATTATTTTACTGCACCTTCTTTTGGGCTTTCTTCCTAAGCTCACTGGGAAAGGATATTTTCTCCTCAGAAGCTAAAGAAATTTGTCTAATTCTCCAGCAAGAGTTTCAGAAAGGTTTAATGCTGTAACTCTAGGTCATACCACAAGAACTTGGTCCCAATTGTACACAGGAGGATATGTGCTCAATATCAGGTAAGAGAAAAGACAGAAATTGAGCCAAGTCCTTACGGGTGTAGTCCAGATCTCCAAAGATCTTGAGTTTATATGACTCATGGAGAATAATCATGTTAAAACGAATGTCTTTATATTGCTGTCTCATTACCTGCCATCTGAACAAAAGTAGTGTCTTGGCTGCTCTCCTCCCCTAAAGTTTCCTTATGAATGTCTCTGGGGGTTTTCATGTACCTATGACCAGCACTTTATGTTCCTCTATCATGTCAAATAACTTGTTGATATTTCCGGCCTCATCTTGCAGTGCTTTTGCTACAAAGCATCTTGCAGTGGCTCTGCTTTTTATAAGGATGTTCCATAAGGCTCCAGGTTCCCTGCCTCCTGATGCTACCCAAGATGTAGAACCTTTGAGTTGCCAAATGCTGTACATTCCTTTATTTTTGTTGTGTTAGGGTCAATCTCAGTAGCAATACAGAAAATAACTCTTTCCCCAAATAATGAGAATAAAGTTGTCCAAAGATCCCAAAGCTTTGCCAAGTACTTGCTCCTTGAATGTTGCCCATTTCCCAAAACTGTCCTTTTCATTTCAGTTCTTAGCCCAGAATCCAATCTACTTCCTGTCTGGGGGATAAAGTTCATATAGTCTTATTCCTTCCTCACCTTACAGGTTTTTCAGAAGAACTTGGTCCTCCTTCCAGCTTTCTCACAAGAACTTTTTCTCCTATTAGCTAGGAACATCGTCCCATGAATTCTGTAGATAAAACCAGATTTTAAGGCTAGACTGTAAGATTCATCTGGGAAGCCAGATATTTGTAGTTATGAGAAGGGAAAGAGAGCTAGTATTTTTGACGGCCTTGTCATATGTTTCATCCCATTTTGTGTTTACAGTAGTCCTGTGAATTAGTTTTAGTGCTAGCTTTTGTCTGTGGACTGAATTCTCAATCATTCTGCGTTTTCATCTTTTTTATGGGGGCTAGAAGTCTTGAAACTATATTCCCCAGACTCTGACTCTCTTGCTGCCAGGTCTTGGGTATGGTTTAGGTTTGGCCATTGAGATTTACTTATGCAAGACTGGAAAGGTGAAGGGATGCAGGAGTGGTTTTTCCTCCTTCAGTGGTGGTAGCTGATACTTAGACTTCCGTAGACAAATTTGACAGGAGCTGAACTCACTGTTGCACTACCTGGTTCCCAGATTTAGGGCTGTGGGCAGTTGGGAAGTTGGCAGTTATGTTAGGAGGCTTTCTCACCTCTGGGTAACAGCAGCAGTTTTGTAATCTTTCACAACTGCAGTGGCATGAGTTGAAATCTAACAGCAACCCTATGAATTTTGTTCATCTAACACTTCTAATAAGTTTGTAAGCATCAAATTCCTCATAACCAATCTCTTTCAATATGGAAATACTTAGAGGAATTTCTGTTTTCCTCCATTGAACCCTAAAAGACATTGTATTTTTTTCATGCTATTATACATGAGATAGTGATAAAATTAGTAAATCTTACAGACATTTACTGACTGAATTTTTTTAAGTTATAATATTCTATTGCCTGCCCAAACCACTTAACAGTGATTGGAATATATTAGACCTTCAACAAGTGATAGTTTTAATATGATATAATCCATCTCTTCTTGCATAAAAAATTATATTGTCAGTCTCACTTTTGGTCTTCTTTATTTCAGGCATGTTAGAAGTGAGCTTTTGTCATTTTTTGAGCTTAGTACAAGAGTTTTTTAAAACAGTTCTCTATTTCCCTCACCCTCTATCCCCTGGCTATCACCATCATATTCTAGGTTTCTATGAATTGGACTATTTATATACCTCATATAAGTAGAATCATCTAGTTTTTATCCTTCTGTGATAGATTTATTTTACTTAGTGTATTGTCTTCCAGGTCCATTCATGTCACATGTGGTAGGATTTTCTTTTTTAAGGCTGAATAATATTCCATTATATGTATATACTACATTTCCTTTATCCATTCATGTGTCAATGGACATTTGGGTTGTTCCCATATCTTTGCTATTGTGAATAATGCTGCAATGAACAAGGGATTGTAGATATCTCTATGGGATCCTAATTTCAATTCTTTTGGATGTATACCCAGGAATGGGATTGCTGTATCATATGGTAGTTCTCTTTTTAACCTTTTGAGGACACTTCATACTGTTTTCCATAATGGCTGCAGCAACTTACATTCCCATCGATAGTGCACAAAAGTTCCTTTTTCTGCACATTTAGCCAACACTTGTTAGCTCTTGTATTACTGACGATAGCCGTTCTAATAGGAGTGAGATGATATCTCACTGATTTGCATTTTCCTGCTGCTTAGTGATGTTGAGCATCTTTTCATATACCTGTTAGTCATTTGTATGTCTTCTTTTAGGAGACTGTATTCAAGTCCTTTGCACATTTTCTGATATGGTTAATTAAATTTTTAACTATTGAATTGTAGGAGTTCCTTATATATTTTGGAAATGAATCCCTTATCAGATATATGGTTTGCAAATATTTTCTCCTAATCCAAAGGTTGCCTTTTCATTTTGTTGATTGCTTTCTTTGTTTCTAATTTCTGAGCTGAGTTCATAAGAAATCTTTTTGATGACTCCATCTCATTTGTCTGTCTACAAAAGAAATTTTTAGTCTTTATGAATAAGTATAATGGGTATTCATTAAGCTAATACTAATTACTCAGGTTAGTAGATGGCACCTGTTTTACATTCATTATTATTTTTAACATAATCTTGCTGTTCTTCCATTGCTCTTTCCTCTCTAGGTGGGTCACATTTTCTTCTCTCTTTTCTATGCTGAAGAAGTTTAGATTGTACCCTGAACATCATGAATGTTATGTTTTGGAGGCTCTGTATTCTGTTAGTCTTCCAAAGAGTGTTAATTTCTTGTTTCGCAGACAATTAACTTCATAGACAAAAACAATCTCTTGGGCTGTAGTTCAATTCTCAGCTCAGTTATTTTATTCTTTCCCGGACTGTTTTGAATCTGCCACGTGCATGCATAATTCAAGGGTCAGCCACAGACATTTAGACAGAATTTGTAGCTCCCCATCTCAGGCTCCCTTTCTTCCAAGATTCCCCTCTCACTTTCCAGAATTCTGTAATCTGTTATTTTCAGGCTAGAAACATGGGGATTTTCTATGAGAATTTTAGCTACCATGAACAGCATCAGCTATAATACAGTGTCAAGTTAGAGCATGTTGTCTCATGTTGTTTGCTAATTCAGTAGTTGACTCCCTTACAGAATTTACCTGTTTTGTTCACTCTCCAGAGTCTTTAGACAGTGGTTTGTTGCATTTTGTCAGAAGTTTATAGTTTTTTATCTATGGAAAGGATGTTCTGGTAGAAACTTACTCCATCATATCAGATCTGAAACTTCTTTTTAAATTTAATTATTTATTTATTTAATCTTTATTAGAGTATAATTGCTTTACAATGGTGTATTAGTTTCTGCTTTATAACAAAGTGAATCAGTTATACATATACATATGTTCCCATATCTCCTCCCTCTTGTGTCTCCCTCCCTCCCTATCCCACCCATCCAGGTGGTCACAAAGCACTGAGCTGATCTCCCTGTGCTATGCAGCTGCTTCCCACTAGCTATCTATTTTACGTTAGGTAGTGTATATATGTCCATGCCACTCTCTCACTTTGTCACAGCTTACCCTTCCCCCTCCCCATATCCTCAAGTCCATTCTCTAGTAGGTCTGTGTCTTTATTCCCATCTTACCCCTAGGTTCTTCATGACATTTTTTTTCTTAAATTCCATATATATGTTAGCATACGGTATTTGTCTTTCTCTTTCTGACTTACTTCACTCTGTATGACAGACTCTAGGTCCATCCACCTCACTACAAATAACTCAATTTCGTTTCTTTTTATGGCTGAGTAATATTCCATTGCATATATGTGCCACATCTTCTTTATCCATTCATCCGATGATGGATACTTAGGTTGTTTTCCATCTCCTGGCTATTGTAAATAGAGCTGCAATGAACATTTTGGTACATGACTCTTTTTGAATTATTGTTTTCTCAGGGTTTATGCCCAGTAGTGGGATTGCTGGGCCATATGGTAGTTCTATTTGTAGTTTTTTAAGGAACCTCCATACTGTTCTCCATAGTGGCTGTACCAATTGACATTCCGACCAGCAGTGCAAGAGTGTTCCCTTTTCTCCACACCCTCTCCAGCATTTATTGTTTCTAGATTTTTTGATGATGGCCATTCTGACTGGTGTGAGATGATATCTCATTGTAGTTTTGATTTGCATTTCTCTAATGATTAATGATGTTGAGCATTCTTTATTGTATTTGTTGGCAATCTGTATATCTTCTTTGGAAATGTCTGTTTAGGTATTCTGCCCATTTTTGGATTGGGTTGTTTGCTTTTTTGTTATTGAGCTGCTTGTAAATTTTGGAGATTAATCCTTTGTCAATTGCTTCATTTGCAAATATTTTCTCCCATTCTGAGGGTTGTCTTTTGGTCTTGTTTATGGTTTCCTTTGCTGTGCAAAAGCTTTGAAGTTTCATTAGGTCCCATTTGTTTATTTTTGTTTTTTTTATTTCCACTCCTCTAGGAGGTGGGTCAAAAAGGATCTTGCTGTGTTTTATGTCATAGAGTGTTCTGCCTATGTTTTCCTTTAAGAGTTTGATAGTTTCTGGCCTTACATTTAGGTCTTTAATCCATTTTGAGCTTATTTTTGTGTATGGTGTTAGGGAGTGTTCTAATCTCATACTTTTACATGTCCCTATCCAGTTTTCCCAGCACCACTTATTGAAGAGACTGTCCTTTCTCCACTGTAAAATCTTGCCTCCTTTATCAAAGATAAGGTGACCATATGTGCGTGGGTTTATCTCTGGGCTTTCTATCCTGTTCCATTGATCTATATTTCTGTTTTTGTGCCAGTACCATAGTCTTGATTACTGTAGCTTTGTAGTATAGTCTGAAGTCAGGGAGCCTGATTCCTCCAGCTCCGTTTTTCGTTCTCAGGATTGCTTTGGCTATTCGGGGTCTTTTATGTTTCCATACAAATTGTGAAAGTTTTTGTTCTAGTTCTGTGAAAAATGCCAGTGGTAGTTTGATAGGGATTTCACTGAACCTGTAGATTGCTTTGGTAGTAGAGTCATTTTCACAATGTTGATTCTTGCAATCCAAGAACATGGTATATCTCTCCATCTGTTGGTATCATCTTTATTTTTTTTTATTTTTTTGCGGTACGTGGGCCTCTCACTGTTGTGGCCTCTCCCGTTGCAGAGCACAGGCTCTGGATGCACAGGCTCAGTGGCCATGGCTCACGGGCCTAGCCACTCCGTGACATGTGGGATCTTCCCGGACCAGGGCACGAACCCGCATCCCCTGCATCGGCAGGCGGACTCTCAACCACTGCGCCACCAGGGAAGCCCTGTTGGTATCATCTTTAATTTCTTTCATCAGTGTCTTATAATTTTCTACGTACAGGTCTTTTGTCTCCTTAGGTAGGTTTATTCCTAGATATTTTATTCTTTTTGTTGCAATGGTAAATGGGAGTATTTTCTTGATTTCACTTTCAGATTTTTCATCATTAGTGTACAGAAATGCAAGAGTTCTGTGAATTAATTTTGTATCCTGCTACTTTACCAAATTCACTGATTAACTCTAGTAGTTTTCTGGTAGCATCTTTAGGATTCTCTAAGTATACTATCATGTCATCTGCAAACAGTGACAGCTTTACTTCTTCTTTTCCGATTTAGACTCCTTTTATTTCCTTTTCATCTCTGATTGCTGTGGCTAAAACTTCCAGAAGCATGTTGAATAAGAGTGGTGAGAGTGGATAACCTTATCTTGTTCCTGATCTTAGTGGAAACGTTTTCAGGTTTTCACCATTGAGGACGATGTTTGCTGTGGGTTTGTCACATATGGCCTTTATTATGTTGAGGAAAGTTCCCTCTATGCCTACTTTCTGCAGGGTTTTTATCATAAATGGGTGTTGAATTTTGTCAAAAGCTCTCTCTGCATCTATTGAGATGATCATATGGTTTTTCTCCTTCAATTTGTTAATATGGTGTATCACATTGATTGATTTGCATATATTGAAGAATCCTTGCATTCCTGGAATAAACCCCACTTGATCATGGTGTATGAGCTTTTTAACGTGCTATTGGATTTTCTTTGCTAATATTTTGTTGAGGATTTTTGCATCTATGTTCACCAGTGATATTGGCCTGTAGTTTTCTTTCTTTGTGACATCCTTGTCTGGTTTTGGTATCAAGGTGATGGTGGCCTCGTAGAATGAGTTTGGGAGTGTTCCTCCCTCTGCTATAGTTTGGAAGAGTTTGAGAAGGATAGGTGTTAGCTCTTCTCTAAATGTTTGATAGAATTCGCCTGTGAAGCCATCTGGTCCTGGGCTTTTGTTTGTTGGAAGATTTTTAATCACAGTCTCAATTTCAGTGCTTGTGATTGGTCTGTTCATATTTTCTATTTCTTCCTGATTCAGTCTTGGCAGGTTGTGCATTTCTAAGAATTTGTCCATTTTTTTCCAGGTTGTCCATTTTATTGGCATAGAGTTGCTTGTAGTAATCTCTCATGATCTTTTATATTTCTGCTGTGTCAGTTGTTACTTCTCCTTTTTCATTTCTAATTCTATTGATTTGAGTCTTCTCCCTTTTTTTCTTGATGAGTCTGGCTAATGGTTTATCAATTTTGTTTATCTTCTCAAAGAACCAGCTTTTAGTTTTATTGATCTTTGCTATCATTTCCTTCATTTCTTTTTCATTTATTTCTGATCTGATCTTTATGATTTCTTTCCTTCTGCTCAGTTTGGGGTTTTTTTTCTTCTTCTTTCTCTAATTGCTTTAGGTGCAAGGTTAGGTTGTTTATTCGAGATGTTTCCTGTTTCTTAAGGTAAGATTATATTGCTATAAACTTCCCTCTTAGAACTGCATTTGCTGCATCCCATAGGTTTTGGGTCATCGTGTCTCCACTGACATTTGTTTCTAGATATTTTTTGATTTCCTCTTTGATTTCTTCAGTGATCACTTCGTTATTAAGTAGTGTATTGTTTAGCCTCCATGTATTTGTATTTTTTACAGATCTTTTCCTGTAATTGATATCTAGTCTCAGAGCATTGTGGTCAGAAAAGATACTTGATACAATTTCAATTTTCTTAAATTTACCAAGGCTTGATTTGTGACCCAAGATATGATCTACCCTGGAGAATGTTCCATGAGCACTTGAGAAAAATGTGTATTCTGTTGTTTTTGGATGGAATGTCCTATAAATATCAATTAAGTCCATCTTGTTTAATGTATCATTTAAAGCTTGTGTTTCCTTATTTATTTTCATTTTGGATGATCTGTCCATTGGTGAAAGTGGGGTGTTAAAGTCCCCTACTATGAAAGTGATACTGTCAATTTCCCCTTTTATGGCTGTTAGCATTTGCCTGATGTATTGAGGTGCTCCTATGTTGGGTGCATATATATTTACAATTGTATCTTCTTCTTGGATTGATCCCTTGATCATTATGTAGTGTCCTTCTTTGTCTCTTCTAATAGTCTTTATTTTAAAGTCTATTTTGTCTGATATGAGAATTGCTACTCCAGCTTTCTTTTGGTTTCCATTTGCATGGAATATCTTTTTCCATCCCCTCACTTTCAGTCTGTATGTGTCTCTAGGTCTGAAGTGGGTCTGTTGTAGACAGCATATATATGGGTCTTATTTTTGTTTCCATTCAGCCAGTCTGTGTCTTTTGGTGAGAGCATTTAATCCATTTACATTTAAGGTAATTATCAACATGTATGTTCCTATTCCCATTTCCTTAATTGTTTTGGGCTTGTTATTGTAGGTCTTTTCCTTCTCTTGTGTTTCTTTCCTAGAGAAGTTCCTTTAGCATTTGTTGTCAAGCTGGTTTGGTGGTGCTGAACTCTCTCAGCTTTTGCTTGTGTGTAAAGTTTTAATTTCTCCATCAAATCTGAATGAGATCCTTGCTGGGTAGAGTAATCTTGGTTGTAGGTTTCTCTCCTTCATCACTTTAAATATGTCCTGCCAGTCCCTTCTTGCTTGCAGAGTTTCTGCTGAGAGATCAGCTGTTAACCTTATGGGGATTCCCTTGTGTGTTATTTGTTGTTTTTCCCTTGCTACTTTTAATATGTTTTCTTTGTATTTACTTTTTGACAGTTTGATTAATATGTGTCTTGGCGTGTTTCTCCTTGGATATATCCTGTATGGGACTCTCTGCTTCCTGGACTTGGTTAACTATTTCCTTTCCCATATTAGGGAAGTTTGCAACTATAATCTCTTCAAATATTTTCTCAGTCCTTTTCTTTTTCTCTTCTTCTTCTGGAACCCCTATAATTCGAATGTTGGTGTGTTTAATGTTGTTCCAGATGTCTCTGAGACTATCCTCAGTTCTTTTCATTCTTTTTTCTTTATTCTGCTCTGCAGTAGTTATTTCCACTATTTTATCGTCTAGGTCCCTTATCCATTCTTCTGCCTCAGTTATTCTGCTATTTATTCTGCTATTGATCCCATCTAGAGTATTTTTAATTTCATTTATTGTGTTGTTCATCATTGCTTGTTTCATCTTGAGTTCTTCTAGGTCCTTGTTAAATGTTTTTTGCATGTTCTCTATTTCCAAGATTTTGGATCATCTTTACTATCATTATTCTGAATTCTTTTTCAGGTAGACTGCCTGTTTCCTCTTCAGTTGTTAGGTTTGTTGGGTTTTTATCTTGCTCCTTCATCTGCCGTGTGTTTTTCTGTCTTCTCATTTTGCTTATCTTACTGTGTTTGGGGTCTCCTTTTGGCAGGCTGCAGGTTCGTAGTTCCCATTGTTTTTGGTGTCTGTCCCCAGTGGCTAAGGTTGGTTCAGTGGGTTGTGTAGGCTTCCTGGTGGAGGGGACTAGTGCCTGTGTTCTGGTGGATGAGGCTGGATCTTGTCTTTCTGGTGGGCAGGTCCACGTCTGGTGGTGTGTTTTGGGGTGTCTGTGGACTTATGATTTTAGGCAGCCTCTCTGTTAATGGGTGGGGTTGTGTTCCTGTCTTGCTAGTTGTTTGGCATAGGGTGTCCAGCACTGTAGCTTGCTGGTCGTTGAGTGAAGCTGGGTGTTTGTGTTGAGATGGAGATCTCTGGGAGATTTTCGCTGTTTGATATTATGTGGAGCTGGGAGGTCTCTTGTGGACCAGTGTCCTGAAGTTGGCTTTCCCACCTCAGAGGCACAGCACTGACTCCTGGCTGGAGCACCAAGAGCCTTTCATCCACATGGTTCAGAATAAAAGGGAGGAAAAGTAGGAAGAAATGTAGGAGGGAGGGAGGGAAGGAAGAGGAGGGAGAAAGGAAAGAAAGAAAACACAGAAAAAGATAAAGTTATTAAAATAAAAAATAATTATTAAGAAAAAAATTTTTTTAAGAAAAAAAAAACAATGGACCGGTAGAACCCTAGGACAAATGGTGAAAGCAAAGCTATACAGACAGGATCTCACACAGAAGCATACACATACTCACTCACCAAAAGAGGAAAACGGGAAAAAATAATAAATCTTGCTCTCAAATTCCACCTCCTCAGTTCGGGATGATTTGTTGTCTATTCAGGTATTCCACAGATGCAGGTACATCAAGTTGATTGTGGAGATTTAATCCTCTGCTCCTGAGGCTGCTGGGAGAGATTTCCCTTTCTCTTCTTTGTTCGCACAGCTGCTGGTGCTCAGCTTTGGATTTGGCCCCGCCTCTGCATATAGGTCGCTGGAGGGCGTCTCTTCTTCGCTCAGACAGGACGGGGTTAAAGGAGTGGCTCATTCGGGGGCCGTGGCTCACTCAGGCCTGGGGGAGGGAGGGGTGCGGATGTGGGGCGAGCCTGCAGCGGCAGAGGCTGGCAGGACGTCGCACCAGCCTGAGGCGCGCCGTGCGTTCTCCCGGGGAAGTTGTCCCTGAATCCCGGGACCCTGGCAGTGGCGGGCTGCACAGGCTCCCCGGAAGGGAGGTGTGGATAGTGACCTGCGCTCGCACACAGGCTTCTTGGCGGTGGCAGCAACAGCCTTAGCGTCTCATTCCCGTCTCTGGGGTCCGCGCTGTTAGCCGCGGCTCGCGCCTGTCTCTGGAGCTCCTTTAAGCTGCGCTCTGAATCCCCTCTGGTCGCGCACCAGGAAACAAACAGAGAAGAAAAAGTCTCTTGCCTCTTTGGCAGCTCCAGACTTTTCCCCGGACTCCCTCCCAGCCAGCCGTGGTGCACTAACCCCTTCAGGCTGTGTTCACGCCGCCAACCCCAGTCCTCTCCCTGCGCTCCCACCGAAGCCCGAGCCTCAGCTCCCGGCCCCCGCCTGCCCCGGCGGGTGTGCAGACAAGCCTCTCGGTCTGGTGAGTGCCGGTCGGCACCGATCCTCTGTGTGGGAATCTCTCCGCTTTGCCCTCCGCACCCCTGTTGCTGTGCTCTCCTCCGTGGCCCCGAAGCTTCCCCCCTCCACCACCCGCAGTCTCCGCCCGTGAAGGGGCTCCTAGTGTGTGGAAACCTTTCCTTCTTCACGGCTCCCTCCCGGGTGTGCAGGTACAGTCCCTATTCTTTTGTCTCTGTTTATTCTTTTTTCTTTCGCCCTACCCATGTATGTGGGGAGTTTCTTGCCTTTTGGGAGGTCTGAGGTCTTCTGCCAGCGTTCAGTAGGTGTTCTGTAGGGGTTGTTCCACATGTAGATGAATTTCTGATGTATTTGTGGGAGGAAGGTGATCTCCACGCCTTACTCTTCTGTCATCTTCCTCCTCTCCCCTATTTATTTTTAATTGAAGTATAGTTGATTTACAATATTATATTAGTTTCAGGTGTATAGCATTGTAATTTAGTATTTTTACAGATTATACTCTATTAACTGTAATATATATAATTCCCTGTGCTATACAATATATCCTTGTTGCTTATCTATTTTATATATAGTGGTTTGTATCTCTTAATCCTGTACCCCTAACTTGCCCCCGTTCCCTCTCTCCTCTTCCAAACTCCAGTCTGTTTTCTATATCTGTGAATCTGTTTCTGTTTTGCTATGTACATTTGTTTGTGTTATTTTTCAGATTCCACATGTAAGTGATATCATACAGTATTTGTCTTTCTCCATCTGACTTATTTCACTAAACATAATATTCTATAGGTCTTTTTTTCTTATTCCCAAACAATAGAAGTTTATTTATTGCTCACATGAAATCTTAAATAGTGATTCCATCCATGTCGTTACTTCATGTCTCAGTTCCTTCTGTCTTGAGAGTCTGCTCTTCTCAGGAGCAATAAAGGGAGAAAGAGTATGGAGCACCGCACACATGATGTTTCTTCGATGGGCAGTTTGAGAGGTAGCACACTTCATTTCCACTCACATCCTACTGAATAGAAGTCAGTCACAAGGTTCAATGAGTGCCTAAAGAATGTAGGCACAGGAAGAAGAGGAAATCATTTTCTAATCAGCAGCCTCTGACACATACCATTTTAATCATTAATGCTTTTCACAGAATTACTACAAATTGCATCTTCTGAGGAAAATTAATATGTTCACAACATCTTTCCTCAATATCCATTAAGGATTCCCTGAACTGTGACTAATATCTTCTTATTGTCTTGATATCATAACATTGTCTGAAATATAGTTCTATGGAAATATCATGTTGGGATATGATGGTCATACACATCTTTGAGTTCATTTAAAAACATTATGGAACACCTCCCATATCTAAGATTTATGAGAAAGAGCCACTATTGCAGAAAAGCTCTTTATGGTCACTTATGCAGGAAAAGAAGAATAACAAAGTCAATTCTGCCAAATCACTACCATAGTGCAATTTACTTTGTATATTTCATAATTCAATGTATAAGGTCATGACTCATTTCTAACAGACAAGAAAAATACTTTCACTCATTTCCTTTTATGAATATGAAGAACATTCATGTGGCAATGAGATGGACTAAGAAGAAAAGAGATCCCTAACTTGCTATGAGTCAAAAAAGCAAGTCCCAGTTTGGGCTATGATGCTAAAGATAAAAGGATAAGAGTGAAAAAAAAAACCCTCCTTTGTATCTATCTTTTAAAAATGAAGTGACAGAACTCTCAACCTCAGCAGCTTTATTTCTGAGACAGATTCAGGCCTTTGGGGAGTAACAGACATAGCACATTGTTTCCTGCTTGCATCTTCTAAAACCTGTGTGTTGTTTTTTTTTCCTATTCTGAGAAATAGAGAACTAGTGTAACTTCTGGATCTTTGCACCTTTGGTACACTGATGTAAGTCCGAGATGTGCTAACAGGTGAGCCAAGGTCAATGAGACTCTGTCATTTTTCTCTCTAGAGAAAGGAAGAGGCTATACTTGCCTGTGTCACAGTTTTCCTGTCTTTGTAGTAGTTTGCTAACCTCTGTGAGCATAGCAGTGGCATACTAGGAAGGGAGTGGCAATTTGTTGTACATCTTCCCCTGTTATCATTTCCTCTTTGTTCCTAGACTATCATTTCACGAGTTATTTCAAGGAAAATTGGCTCTCACTAAGCTGAGGGAAAAAACCACACAGGTCTATGGATTTTATTTGGTATTTTAGGCACAAAAAGTGGGGCTGCTGGAAATTTCCAAGTCACATGGAGCCAATCCCTATGTAATATCCATAATTATGCAAGAAAGTGATCATATTTTCAATCAATTTAGGGTGTAGGATAAATATCTAGGTGTAAGACATCAAGTAGAGAAATGATGACAAGTTTTTCTTAACAACCTTTCTCACAACCCAGAACAGTTGTGACTTGAGATATGGACCTACCTATTCCCTTAGCCTTATGGGTTCCGTGTTTGCTGGGCAGTGGTTACATTTCCCCTGGCTTTCAGAGATACAAGCTTTATACACACTGTTACAGTGTAATTTGCTTTATCATTCAATAACTCATAGCAAGCCCATTTCAGGTGGGCTTTTACATCAGGTGGACTCTTGAGTCATAAAACAAAAAACTACTGTTTTCTATGCCTCCATACAGGAGCACTACCTCCTTGAAGCAAAGTATAGGACCGAATTTTCCTGGGGTATCAGTTGATTGCTCAGAACTGTGGAGACCCAGCATGAGACCTACAAAGCACAATGCTTATCTCTATAGGAGGTGGGGAAATGCCAGCATAAAACTAATCAAGTAGGCCTTTACTTACAGAACTAAGGTACTTTCTGAGTAGCCATGTGTCTCATGGTAGTTAAGAAATATATTACAATTCACGGAGAAGACTACAGGTAGGATTTGGGGATGTTTCTACTTCCTCAAATGCAATAGGATCAAATATTTGCCAGATAGAAGAAACTACTATTCATTGTTTCCCACCAAATTATCCACTGTACTTGAAATTATTATTGTGCCTTTTAATATTTGTTGGCTATGTGTTAAGTAAAATATTATTTTAGAAAAGCACACATTTAAACTGTCTTAATCATATATATTCTTGTAATGTTTATTTAGGTCAGACTCTGAAGTAGTGCCTACAGTCTTGTACATAATACATATTTCTAAGTTCTTTCATTTTCATCCTATGACACAAGGCAAGGATGACTGCAGATTCTTGGCAATTGTTATTATGACTCTGATATACTCACATTATTTAGTGAATGACACTGAATCAACCAGAGAAGACATTTGTTGGAATTTAGGTTAGAATTTTCATTTTCCTTTCTTATGACATTTTCATTTCTTAAGTGATTGATTATCTTTTCAAGATGAAAGACTTTTTTTTCATTAGTTTACTGTGTATTAGAGTAGGACTCATTTTCAAGTTTTATATTTGAAATTGTAAGATCCTTTGTTCATGGGAAGAAATTAAATAATTGTTCTATCCCCAATTTATGGCTGGTCAATTACTTCACTCTCACCATGCTTACAGGCTGCCAAGATAATAATACATTGATACTACTATGTCTTAAACCTTTAGCTGACCTAGTAAAGAAAACAACTTTTACTTAGGAACTAGCTTTTTCAAGACAGTGAATAAAACTTTTTTGCTTATAGGTAAAGTTTTGCATGCAAGGATTTTTTTCTCCTCAGAAATTGAAAGGAAGAAAAACTGTGGATCTAACTAGCTTAACAAAAGCAAACAAACAAAACCTAACAAATTAGTACACATAAGTCCTGAGAGCATTTCTAGAAATCACTCACAGGAATTGTGGTTAAGCTAGAGGTGAGGTGCTGTCAGAGAGGACTCAGTGGTTAGTTACAGGTTCCTAAGAATCTTTCTTGCCTTTTCTCTCACGCATTTTATTCCTCTTTCTATACCAGGATCCCTGCGTTCTCCATCTAGCCCCTGACTAGGAAGTCTAGTATTCAGATACTGTCACAAGTAGTGCTCATTAGAGTTGTTCCACAAATATTGAAGATGTTTCTTCCAGTCCCGTACAGGATTGTACTTCATTTCCCCTTAGAGTTAGTTGTGGTCACATGCATTGTTTTTGGTCCATGAAATACTAGTGGAGATAATGTGCTGTTTCTGGGTGAAATATGTAAGAGCCACTGTGTGATTTATCCTTTATCTCTTTCCTTCTCCTTTTTCTCAGACAATGGTTACTCCATCAGCCTGGATTCCAGAGAGAGAAGACATGGAGCAAAACCTCTAGACAACATGTACAGGACGTGCACTGTGAGATTAAATACATACATACGTACTTATTATGAGGTGCCCAGATTTTGGAATCATTAGCATGCCCTAACATATCCTGCCTGATATACACCAATGTAGAGAGGGCAGTATTTCAGAATAAAGTTTCCCAGAGCAATGTTTATTGTTTAAGCCTCCCCCACCTCCAAAAAAAAATTAACTAGCCCCAGGAGGGGCAGTCTTTTCCCAGCCAGAAAGGTTTTTTAAGATGTCAAAACCTCATAATATATAGAAAATTAAACATATATACAATGTACAGTGGATAAACCAATCTCAATGCCAAGGAGGCAGGGATGCATATACATTCTGCAGGAGGCCCTGAAAAATTATACAGCATTAGGTGTGAGAGGGTATAACCCACATGCAGAGAAGAAGAGCAAATATGTGGGAACAAGACATAATCTATCTCCAGAGATAGACAATTTACAAAAGCATGAACAGCAACATACACATTTTCAGCCTAGGTAGTAAAATATGCAAATTAATAATACAATGGTAATTCCTGGTGCAGACGGGAAAACATTGTTTTAACTTCTCTGATGATAATTTGACCTTAGATATCAGGGCTTTTACTCCCAGCATTTCATCTTGATTAGAACTTAAGAATATAATAAACTTTAAAAAGTTACCACAAGGACATTCCTCACAGCGTGGCTTATAAAAGCACCACACTGGATATCTTCTCAATATCCCACGGAATTGTTGGGAATTACTGAAATAAGTTATAGCACCCCCATGTATTAAAATATTATAATGCCATTAAAATCACAGTCTAAAATTCCATTTATGAAATAAGTAAAGTGAGTTGAGACTCTCAGTATGTTTTGTGAAGTGACACACTTGAATGAATCCATGTACCCATTATACTACCTGTGATTATTTCTGGTTATTTGAATAATGGACAACTTTTTCTTTGAACCAGTTAGCATTTTTCTAATTAGTTTATAGGTAACAGACATTACAGGTAATTAAAAATTATTTTTAAAAAATGGATCCAGGCAAGCCCATAATTTTCAGTAGATAGTGTCCACACAGGACATAACATTTTGTCTCTGTGTTCAAATCTGAGGAAAGACAAGTTAAAAACAGTTATCAAAGCTGGGTACTCTGAATAACCTCTTCTACTACTTTGTCAAGTGGAGTATTTTTAAACATTTCAGACACACACACTGTGCACCATTCACTTGCTCTCTGTCAGAGCCTTCTGTGTCTTATAATTTTACACTCTAAAAATAGTGGTGAAATATTGATTTCCTCTCTAACTTCTGCCCAGCCTTTAGTTGCATGCCTGGTAAGGATTCCACTCAGAGAAGATCAGTACTTGACCCTGCACTTTATTCTTTAGTGAAGAAGCACATTGCATCTTCATACTCTCACCTCTGGCTGTCTATGTCTTTTTCTTGGTATTTGTGTTGTTATAGTACATTCAAAGGAGGATCATTATTTTACTTTAAACCCAGCCAATAATAAGGTATCCAAAGTGTGTACAGGTTTTCCAAGAAGGCAAACACCTATTCCCAAAAAGGCAGTAGCTATATTGGTTATTTGTTTATTTATTCATAAATAAATTGCCATGGATTAAACTCAGCAATGTCTATAAATTTGAAACATTTCCTTGGAGTATTAGTTGTAATGAGCAAGTAAATTATAATCTCTCTGAAAACAGAAAGATTTATTTATCTTTTTTTGGATTTATGTCAAAATAAGTATTTAGTACATAGCTAGTGAATCATAGAAGAGACTAAAAAGATCAGTTGCAAACATAAGAGTACGTCAGAATTTTGTATATGATTCATTCATTCACTTATTTTCCCAACAAATATTAAATTATTAATTATTTAGTAATTATTAAGTTATTAAATAGTTTAGTGGAAGACTATAATATAAAGTCAATACTTTCAATCAATGAAAAAAAATGATAAATGAATAAATGATGTTGAGACAATTTGAATAAATCAAACCCAATACCACTGTGGCAAGGAGGCATATACTTTCTGTAGGAGGCTCTGAAAAGTCATTTGGGTTTGGGTAACCCAATTGAGGGTAAAATTGGTTCTTAATGGAATATGTTTTCAATTTCTTTATTTTAGTGAGTCTGTAGCCTTATTTAAGCAAAACTTGAATCAGTAATGGATGGGAAATTTAAGTTTCTAAGGACTTTATAATATAATATCACACAATATTATAGTGATGAATAAGTTTTTAAAGTGGTATAAATGTTAGTTTAATTTAGCTAGTCTTTCAAAGAACTAGAAGTATTTATATGAAAGTAATTGAAATTCAATACAAGTTGCAGAAAAGAGGAAATATACCAAACAGTGTAATGTTTATTTTTAAACCATTAAAATAATAGGAAATGTGGAAAAATAAACACATTATTTGTAGAGTAAAATAAAGGAGTGTTAATAACTCATTCTTTTCTAAAGTAAATACCTTAAAGCTTTTTAGACTTTTATACAACTTTTTCAGAAAACAGACTATTATGAAAATATCTTTAAAAATGCAATGATATAGAATTTTATAACATGTATATAACTTGTTTTCATGGAAACAGAATATCATCCTTGCTCTATTTGTAGTACTTTATACATTTTTATATAAATTATTTAGCAAAATATCTAAGTCTAAATATGTCTTGTACTGAACATCTTAATAATAACAATCCAGATTGCAAAAGTGGGGTTTGTCTGGAGCATTTGCTGCTGTGATTGGAGGCCTGGGGTGTAGAAAACACAGGGTGAAGGGAGAGACAGCGGACAAGTTTGAGAGCCCTGGCCTGGCTGCCCTGAGGCTGGTATCCCAATAAATTAGCTCTTCAAAGGGTTATTCCTAAAACGTTAGGACCTGCTCAGAAAGGGAGAGGCAGCACGTCCAAAGGAGGGCTTCTGGAGTGTGCAGTTCCAGAGTTTGGAGGCAGCAAACTCATCAACATCCACTCATTTGTTCTGATGTCTCGGAGTAAAGCATTTGCTCTTGTGCACATGAGGAGAGTCTGAAGGGAACTCGGTGGAGTTAGGGAAGATGAATTGTGCCCAAATCAGTTCATACCTATCAGTGTCAATAAATTATGCCCCTGAACGTCTGGCTCTTCAAAACAGAGCCGTGTGGCTGACAGGGTCTTCGTGCTCTGACCAGGTGTCAGACCTGAGCCTCTGAAGTGGGAGAGCTGAGTTCAGGGCATTGGACCACCAGAGGCCTCCTGGCCTCACGTAATATCAATCGGCAAGAGATCTCCATCTCAACGCTAAGACCCAGCTCCACTAAACGACTAGCATGCTCCAGTGCTAGACACCCCATGCCAAACAAATAGCAAGACAGGAACCCCACCCATTAACAGAGAGGCTGCCTAAACTCATACTAAGTTCACAGACACACCAAAACACACCACCGGGCATGGTCCTGCCCACCAGAAAGACAAGATCCAGCCTCATTCACCAGAACACAGGCACCAGTCCCCTCTACCAGGGAGCCTACACAACCCACTGAATCAACCTTATCCATTGGGGGCAGACACCAAAAACAACAGGAACTACCAACTTGCAGCCAGTGAAAAGCAGACCCCAAACACAGTAAGTTAAGCAAAATGAGAAGACAGAGAAATATGTAGCAGAAAAGGAGCAAGATAATAACTCACCAGACCAAACAAATGAAGAGGAAATAGGCAGTCTATCTGAAAAAGAATTCAGAGTAATGATAGTAAAGATGATGCAAAATCTTGGAAATAGAATGGATAAAATACAAGAAATGTTTAACAAGGACCTAGAAGAAGTAAAGAGCAAACAAACAATGATGAACAATGCAATAAATGAAATTCTGTAGAAGGACTCAATAGCAGAATAACTGAGGCAGAAGAACAGATAGGTGACCTGGAAGATAAAATAGTGGATATAACTACTGCAGAGCAGAATAAAGATAAAAGAATGAAAAGAATTGAGGACAATCTCAGAGATGTCTGGGACAACATTAAAAACAGCAACATTCGAATTATAGAGGTCCCAGAAGAAGAAGAGAAAAAGAAAGGGACTGAGAAAATATTTGAAGGGATTATAGTTGAAAACTTCCCTAACATGGGAAAGGAAATAGTCAATCAAGTCCGGGAAACACAGCGAGTCCTATATAGGATAAATCCAAGGAGAAACATGTCAAGACACATATTAATCAAACTATCAAATATTATATACAAAGAAAAAATATTAAAGCAGCAAGGGAAAAGCAACAAATGACATACAAGGGAATCCCCATAAGGTTAACAGGTGATCCTTCAGCAGAAACTCTGCAAGCCAGAAGAAAGTGGCAGGACATATTTCAAGTGATGAAAGGGAAAAACCTACAACCAAGATTACTCTACCCAGCAAGGATCTCATTCAGATTTGATGGAAAAATTAAAACCTTTAAAGACAAGCAAGAGCTAAGAGAATTCAGAACCACCAAACCAGCTTTACACCAAATGCTAAAGGAACTTCTCTAGGAAGGAAAGACAAGAGAAGGAAAAGACCTACAATAACAAACCCAAAACAATTAAGAAAACCCAAAACAATTAAGAAAGTACATATCAATGAGTACCTTAGATGTAAATGGATTAAATGCTCCAACAAAAAGACATAGGCTGGCTGAATGGATAAAAAAAACAAGACCATATATATGCTGTCTACAAGGGACCCTCTTCAGATCGAGGGACACATACAGACTGAAAGTGAGGGGATGGAAAAAGGTATTCCATGCAAATGGAAATCAAAAGAAAGCTGGAGTAGCAATTCTCATATCAGACAAAATGCACTTTAACATAAAGACTATTACAAGAGACAAAGAAGGACACTACATAATGATAAAGGGATCAATCCAAGAGGAAGATATAACAATTATAAATATTTATGCACCCAACATAGGAGGACCTCAATACATAAGGCAAATGCTAACAGCCATAAAAGGGGAAATCGATAGTAACACAATAATAGTAGGGGACTTTAACACCCCACTTTCACCAATGGACAGATCAACCAAAATTAAATAAATAAGGAAACACAAGCTTTTAATGACACATTAAACACGATGGACCTAACTGATATTTATAGGACATTCCATCCAAAAACAACAGAATACACTTTCTTCTCAAGTGATCATGGAACAGTCTCCAGGATAGATTGTATCTTGGGTCACAAATCAAGCCTTGGTAAATTTAAGAAAATTGAAATTGTATCAAGTATCTTTTCCAACCACAACGCTATGAGACTAGATATCAATTACATGAAAAAAAAACTGTAAAAAATACAAACATATGGAGGCTAAAGGATACACTACTAAATAACCAAGAGATCACTGAAGAAATCAAAGAGGAAATAAAAAAAATACCTAGAAACAAAATGACAATGAAAACATGACAACCCAAATCCTATGGGATGCAGCAAAAGCAGTTCTAAGAGGGAAATTTATAGTAATACAATCGTACCTCAAGAAACAAGAAAAATCTCATATAAACAACCTAACATTACACATAAAGCAATTAGAGAAAGAAGAACAACCCCCCCCCAAATTTAGCAGAAGAACTCATAAAGATCAGATCAGAAATAAATGAAAAAGAAATGAAGAAAATGATAGTAAAGATCAATAAAACTAAAAGCTGGTTCTTTGAGAAGATAAAAAATATTGATAAACCATTAGCCAGACTCATCAAGAAAAAAAGGAAGGGCTTCCCTGGTGGCGCAGTGGTTGGGAGTCTGACTGCCAATGCAGGGGACACGGGTTCAAGCCCTGGTCTGGGAAGATCCCACATGCCGTGGAGCGGCTAGGCCCGTGAGCCACAATTACTGAGCCTGCGCGTCTGGAGCCTGTGCTCCGCAACAGGAAAGGCCGTGATAGTGAGAGGCCTGCGCACCGTGATGAGGAGTGGCCCCCACTCGCCGCAACTAGAGAAAGCCCTCGCACAGAAACGAAGACCCAACACAGCCATAAATAAATAAATAAATAAATAAAATCTAAAAAAAAAAAAAAAGAAAAAAAGGAAGACTCAAATCAACAGAATTAGAAATGAAAAATGAGAAGTAACAACTGACACTGCAGAAATACAAAGGATCATGAGAGACTACTACAAGCAACTACAGGCCAATAAAATGGACAGCTGCAAGAAATGGACAAATTCTTAGAAAAGCACAACCTTCCAAGACTGAACCAGAAGAAACAGAAAATATTAACAGACCCCCCACATGTAAAAGAATGAAATTAGAACACTCCCTAACACCATACACAAAATTAAACTCAAAATGGATTAGAGACCTAAATGTAAGGCCAGAAACTATCAAACTCTTAGAGGAAAACATAGGCAGAACACTCTATGACATAAATCACAGCAAGATCTGTTTTGACCAACCTCCTAGAGAAATGGAAATAAAAACAAAAATAAACAAATGGGACCTAATGAAACTTAAAAGCTTTTGCACAACAAAGGAAGCCATAAACAAGATGAAAAGACAACCCTCCGAATGGGAGAAAATATTTGCAAATGAAGCAACTGACAAATGATTAATCTCCAAAATATACAAGCAACTCATGCAGCTCAATATCAAAAAAACAAACAACCCAATCCAAAAATGGGCAGAAGACCTAAATAGACATTTCTCCAAAGAAAATATACAGATTTCCAACCAACACATGAAAGGATGCTCAACATCACTAATCATTAGAGAAATGCAAATCAAAACTGCAATGAGGTATCACCTCACACCAGTCAGAATGGCTATCATCAAAAAATCTACAAACAATAAATGCTGGAGAGGGTCTGGAGAAAAGGGAACCCTCTTGCACTGTTGGTGGGAATGTAAATTGATACAGCCACTATGGAGAACAGTATGGAGGGTCCTTAAAAAACTAAACATAGAACTACCATATGAGTCAGCAATCCCACTACTGGGTATATATCCTGAGAAAACCATAATTCAAAAAGAGTCAGGTACCACAACGTTCATTGCCACACTATTTATAATAGCCAAGACATGGAAGCAACCTAAATGTCTATTGACAGATGAATGGATAAAGAAGATGTGGCACATACATACAGTGGAATATTACTCAGCCATAAAAGGAAACAAAACTGAGTTATTTGTAGCAAGGTGGATGGACCTAGAGTCTGTCATATAGAGTGAAGTAAGTCAGAAAGAGAAAAACAAGTACCGTATACTAACACATATATATGGAATCTAAAAAACAAAATGGTTCTGATGAACCTGGGGACAGGACAGGAATAAAGACGCAGACCTACTAGAGAATGGACTTGAGGGCAGGCGGAGGGGGAAGGGTAAGCTGGGATGAAGTGAGTGAGTGGCATGGACATATATACACTACCAAATGTAAAACAGATAGCTAGTGGGAAACAGCCACATTGCACAGGGAGATCAGCTCGGTGCTTTGTGACCACCTAGACTGGTGGGATAGGGAGGCTGGGAGGGAGATCAAGAGGGAGGAGATATGGGGATATATGTATATGTATAGCTGATTCACTCTGTTATACAGCAGCAACTAACACAACAATGTAAACAATTATACTCCAATATAGATGTTAAAAAATAATATTAATAATAACAATCCATCCAAGGACTGCATTCACTGCTATGGCTATGGCAATTATTTTTGCTTTTTTGAGGGGAAGAGGATACCCATTATCAGAATTAGGAAGTTCTATTATATTACTGTACTGTAAGACAATAACATTTTTATGAATCAATTTTGAATTTTACCAAATACTTTTTCCTGCATCTGTTGTGATATTATTTTTCTTTTTTTCTATTAATATAGTTAATTGCATTGATTGATTTTCAAATATTAAACCAAATTTCCATTCATAAAATAAACGCTACTGTGTCTCGCAGCATCAGTGCTTTCCATTCTGACAGATTCAGTTTACTATAATCTTGGACAGGATTTTTGCTTCTACAGTCATGCAAGAGTTTGGCATGTAATTTTCTATTATAAAATCCATGTCATGTTTTGGTATGGGGGGAGGGTTTGATTTGATAAAAGATGTTATCTTTTTGGAAGGAGATTTTCATGAGAAGATTTCTAATTAAATATATTGAAAAAATATTTTTTTCTTGTGTTAGTTTTTAAATTTGTGTTTTTGAGAAATTTGTACATCTTATATTTTTCACACGTATTGTCCTGAATTTGTTTGCAATAAACTTCTGTTATCTTTTAAATTTCTATAGGATTTGTAGTGTGTCCTCTTTTTATTTCTGTTGTTGACAGTGAGTACTCTCTCATTTTTCATAATTGGTATTAGTAGGAGTTTATCAGTTGTATTAGTCATTTTAAAACACCAACTTTTGGCTTTGCTGAATTTCTCTGTTATATTTTTCTATTATTTTAAATTTTGTTCTAAGCAGTATTTTATCTATATTCCAAATCTTTTAATGTGTTTTATTTTCATTACCATTAAAGTTAAAAATATTTTCTAATTTTCATTTTGGGTTATTTAGAAATATGTTACTTAATTACCAAATATTTGAGCTTTTTAAAGTTATTTTATTATTGATTATATTATTGATTTTTTTTACGTGTGCTGTTCAAATTCATATTTTTCTGTTTGTTTTTGTGTGTGTGCGCATGTGATGTGTTCTATCAGCCTAAGAGACATATGTTAAAGTTTCTAAGTACATATGTAGATGTATCTATTAATACAGTCTCTGTCCATCTTTTGCTTCATTTATTTTTAGCCCATGTGATTAAATTTATACAAATTTAGAGTTGTGACATCTGCCTGCTGAATTAACTGTTTTAACATTATGAAATATTCTTTTTAAAGTATATTTTTTTTTTTTTTTTTTTTTTTTTTTTGTGGTACGCGGGCCTCTCACTGCTGTGGCCTCTCCCGTTGCAGAGCACAGGCTCCGGACGCGCAGGCTCAGCGGCCATGGCTCACAGGCCCAGCCACTCCGCGGCATATGGGATCCTCCCAGACCGGGGCACGAACCCGTATCCCCTGCATCGGCAGGCAGACTCTCAACCACTGCGCCACCAGGGAGGCCCTAAAGTATAAGTTTTATGTAGAAAGTCTGTTTACATTCTGAAGTCACATTGCTGAAACATAATTACAGATCCTTACATAATTATAGATTCTTATGTGGTGTACTGGCTCTGGTTTCACCACATTATAGATGATACGTGTAGCACAGAGCAGAGTACACAATGGATTTTAAATAAAATATTCTCATTTTTTTCTTCAAATCATGGGATTTCTTCGTGCCTATATATCATGTTTGATATGGGCCAATATTTATTGTTGAAAAATCTGGGAAAGACCTTGATACCCTAGGTTTGGTAATAATGGAAGGTTTATTGTTATTCTAAGGTAAAAGTGGATATAGATAATTAGAGCCTTTAAGGGAAAACAGGTGATAAGCCCCAACCTTTCTCTGTGCCATTAACAATGGAATTCAGTTATGCTGTTAACTTAATGGATAATGGTGGAAGCAGAGTAATGATCTGGAGCTGGCAGAAGAAGTGGAATTGCTGAATCAACGATTTGCTTAAGAAGTCAGGAGCAAACTGTAGAATACAGATTCTTGGGAAGTTCTGGGACAGGATTGCTCTCTTTCCCTCTAAAACTTACTCGGTTCAATTTAGCAATCTTATGCTTGACACTAACCATATTTTAATATTTCTAGGTGTTGAAGTTCAAAGACAAATAAGACGCAGTTGCAGTTCTTGAGATATTTGTCATCTGATGGATGAAAGAAACACAAACAAATGTGTTGAAGTGAAATAAAAGAGAATGTGAAGTCAGACCATTGCCAGACACAAAGGAATACCTGTGACAGTGCCAACTTGTAATGCAGCCACTAACACAAAGGGAGAGGTGGGCGTAAGGCAGGGAGTAAATGGAGGGGTGAATAGTAAGAGCTAATTAAATGCTTGTTTACTGGATCTTGAAATTATTGGAGATTTTTGTCAAATGTTTAATTTTCATATGCAATCTAGAATATTAGTACAATTTTGCATATTACATTTAGAGAGTAACATGTTTGTATAATATTAAATTTTTTTCTAATTTTTCTGTATATTATATGCACTAAAACTTTGTAAAATATATTAACTCCTCTTCCAAAAATCAATAATCTATCATCTTATAGAAGGCACTTGTTTGCTCAAAGTTACATGTAGATAAAATTCTATGACCTTTCTTTCCTTGTAGGTGATATTTTGATGAGAGAAGGTGCATAGCAAGAGACCTCCTATTTATATGAAGGAAACTACAGCTTTTAGATTTCTTATGCTAGTGGAGGAAAATTTGACTGAGCTAAACATGTTGAAAATTCAGCCTTGACAGCTGGAAAAGATAAATGAAATCCAGTTTTTCTGCCTGAGTCATTATTTAAGTTCCTGCTTGGGATTAGGATAGGCCTCGAAGGCATCACCTTCTATAGATCATCTGCCTTGCTCCTAGATGCTTCCATTTATACTGGGTAACTTTGCCCCAGCAGAGATGATTTATAGGGGATGATATTCTTTTTATACGGTAAATGTCATTAAGTTATACCAGGCAATTAAAAAAGCAATTAATTTAGAAAAAAATTAAGTGTATGAATAATTTTTAAAATCCTAGAAGTTAATAATAGTTCAGTTCCATCTGGAATGTTACAAAATTGAAAGCCCTAGATATAACTTCTTGAGCAACTGCTCAGAAATCTGACTTTTAAAAATTGCCAAAGAGCAAAGAACTGGAATGGGAATCATATGATGATGCATATGACAAAAGAATAAGAAGTTATGTAATTTTTTTCCTCTGGATTGATTGACTGTCTTAGAGGTTGGAGTCTTGGTTTCCTATGTAAAGGTATACAACTCATTTTTGATGCCTAAATACTAAGTGAATAACTCAATTATAATCTATCATCGAATTAAACATGAAAATAGACTTTTTATTTCAACTTAATAAAAATATTTTATATTAATTGAACATGTACCCACTACGTGCAAGGCACTGAGTGAAATAAACATGTAAGGAATGCACAGGATCTGCTTTCAAGGAATTTTAACCTAGTAGGAGAAAGAAAGCAGACACTCAGGAAAGGATGGAGCACATTCCAAATAGTAAATTACAGACTTTCAGTGAGTAATAAAATCGTGCTAAGGCACTCAGAAAGCAGAGTATTTCCAGCTCTGTTAGTCAGGAGACCTTTAATGGAGGTCATGAAGGCAATTATATTTGAACTGCCTCTTGAAGAATGAGTAAGATTTGCATAGATGTAAATGAGTGGGAAACTTTTCCACAGAGGAGTATTAGTAAACATGTAAATAGGAAAACACAATTGAGCTGACTTGGTAGGCTACAGATGACAATTCATGAAAGACAGTTATGAGAAAAAGTGTTAGGGGAGGTTGGGACTCTGTTTGTAATGGGCATTGAAACCTGTGCCAGGAATGTAGACTCTAATAACCATCGATATCACAAGTCCTTCACAATAAGCGAGGGAGATGTATGATTGAAGCAGTGCTCTGATAGTTCTAGAAAGATTGCAGAGGAGAGCAGTGAAGCAAGAAGGCCATAAAGATGCTGTTAAGTGTCTAGGCACACATCTCAAGATAAGGGGACTGGGGGCAAGGGATTTTTAATTAGATCTATTTGTATAAAATGAATAAAATATGGAGAGTGATTAGATATTGTTGGTCTTAGGAACAATACAAAGAAAAGTAATGACTCCATGAATAAAAATACACAGGTCTGGAGAGAGAACTGGAAAGGGCAATACAAATGGAAAATCCTACCATATTGTTTCTTATAAGGAAAGAAATTTTAGAGCTACATCATTGCTGAAGGAAAAGATTTGTAGTCATCAGTACAGCTATGAAAGTTGAAGCCAAGAGGGTGGGCAGGCTTCTTATGGACTCCATACAAGATGAGAAGAGTCATATAGCAAAGGCTATGATTAGGGCATGCCCACAATTAATCCCATAAAGAATCCAGTATAGGACAAGGGAATGAGTTTTCAAAAAATTAAAAGGACTAAATGAGATAGAGTATTACTGAATCTAAAAAAAGTCTTAAAAAGAAAAGTTGGTAGTTTTCTAAGGTACAACAGAAAGATGGACAAAGTAAGGACTGGCAGCCAGCCATTCTAATGTACGGTTAGGTACCTGTAGGATTCTAAAGGTGCAGGTTTCAGAAAGTGAAGAGTAAGGGGGAGTACATGCATAATTCAGGCCTGACAGGTTATCAGTTTTGGTTTCTCTCCATTCAATCATTCACAACATATTTGTGGAGCACCTCCAGTGAGCTTTAGGGGTTGGGGATATAGCAGTGGACAAAACAAATTCTCTCAGGCTTCTTATATTCTAACAAGGAAACAAATGTATATCAAATGGTGATGAGTTAAAGAAGAAAAATAAGAAAGAATGGGGATATCTAAGGGATTCATAGTCCCCAACTTAAAAGGGGGTGCTTTTTTATCATTTATTTTTGGCTGTGTTGGGTCTTCACTGCTGCAAGCGGGCTTTCTCTAGTTGTGGCTAGCAGGGGCTACTCTTCGCTGTGGTGCACAGGCTTCTCACTGTGGTGGCTTCGCTTGTTGCGGAACACGGGCTCTAGGCACGTGGGCTCAGTAGTTGTGGCTCGCAGGCTCTAGGGTGCAGGCCCAGTAGTTGTACAGCACGGGCTTAGCTGCTCCGCGGCATGCGGGATCTTCCTGGACCAGGTCTCGAACCCATGTCCCCTGCATTGGCAGGCAGATTCTTAATCACTGTGCCTCCAGGGAAGCCCCGGGGATGCTTTTCCTTCTTTTATTTACCAGTGTTCCATCTTTGCATCAGACTCAAGCATGGCCACAGGCTTATTTCAAGAATTACTGAAAAACTGCAAAATGCCATTGGAGAATGGAGTCATTTCTTGGCCTTGCCCTTTCTTATAGAACACACTCCTTAGAATGTATGACTCTATTCATGTGGTTTATACAGGAGAAGAATTAGCCCTTTCTGCAAAATTTTAAAATTTTGTAGAAGCTGTGGGTAGAAAGATAAAACTGAGGAAATACAAGGAAATAGAGTGCCAGTCCCAAGGTATCTTTTTCTCTATGTCTGTCTTAAACAGATCAGGAAGAAGATCAAGTTATTTTATTTTAAGGACTTGGTTGCCTAAAATGTATTAAGGACCATATTAACACAACACACATGTGCCTCCTACTGACATGGCTTGAGCATATTTTCATCTAAACTCAGTGGAATGAACAAATATGAATAATTCATGGTTAATAATAATTCATGGTTAATAATAATTCAAGGTCATAGCCTTCTACAATAATTCATGGTTAATAATAATTCAAGGTCATAGCCTTCAGCATGCTCAAATAAGAAATGCATAGGAGCTTCCCTGGTGGCACAGTGGTTGAGAGTCCGCCTGCCGATGCAGGGGGCACGGGTTCGTGCCCGGGTCCGGGAGGATCCCACATGCCGTGGAGCGGCTGGGCCCGTGAGCCATGGCCACTGAGCCTGTGCTCCGCAACGGGAGAGGCTACAACAGTGAGAGGCCCACGTACCGCAAAAGAAAAAAAGAAAAAAAGCATAGGCAAGTTTTGATTTAATTCAATACTCTTTGCAAGGTCAGTTTGCTTAATAAGGAATATGAATGAATAAGGAAACCACGAATAAGGAAACCATGTTTCAAGCAGGACAGAAATCAATGCTGAGTGCTGGAGAGAAGGCCCTTTCACTACCTTGATTAACCTTGCACTACTTTCTTAAAATGAATATATCTATAAACACAGGAAATTTCACTCTTCCCCAAACAGAAGGTAATTAAAATTGCCTTATGTGTCTGTTTAGTGGAGGATATGTGACGGTATTCTGCCTCTATTTAAAACAACCTTTGGTATTAAATGTTGTCTTATCTAAAAAGCAATATGGCAGAATGACTTTTATTACAGATGGTAATTTATGAAAAATGTAGCCAAAGGAATTGATGTCAAACTTTTGTCTGCAAGCTCTATTTACTTTCATATTGCTCACTATTTACCAAGGTTTGCTATAGCACTAGGCACTATCTCAGCTGGCATTCTGCCTGTTTATATTTTTTAAAGTGGTTTTGTTTTTTATTCTCATACAGCATTGGAGCTAATTACAGCTGCTCACTCTTCTAGTTCAGCCCCCAAAGCTCTCCGTTTTCTTTGGGTTTTGCTTTCACTCACAGGCATAATATTTTTTTTTCCATTTTGTGTCTGATCCTCTTTCATATACAGCCAGGAGAGGAGCGTCCTCTGCCACAGAGAATGAAAAGGCTTTTAGAACTAATTTTCATTTGCTGTGCAGTGCCCATGGCGTTCTTGGAGTGTGTGATGTGCTATCATCAGGTTTTGATTATGCAATTGAAATGCAAAAGTTTAAAATCTCAGCTTTATTGGCCTTAGCAGTTTGCACTCTTCCAAAAGCTCTGTTAGAACAAATACATGATCACATTTGGTTTAAAATTACTACATGTTTTAAGAAAAGGAATCTAATAGATGATGCTTAGAGAGAAACTGGTGTTTTGAAATTTTATACTGTATTTTTATGCCAATTTTGTTCATTTTTTTCTGTTAAAAATTGTCTTATTTGAATATGATTTAAATTTGGAAAAAGTGCCCAAATGTACCTTGTCTCTCAGTTTGCTGGCAAAGACCTGGGAGGATAGATTTTTATCAAAATATTCTACATAGAAGTAAATGCAGTAAAACAACAACAACAACTGGCTGTTTGTACGTTTTTTTCAACTTGCAAGTCTTCCACTTTACATCACTTTGAACCGGAGGGGACCTTGGATTATTGTAAAAAGCGAAACAATCTGTTTTCTTGGGAAGGACCTAAAAATTGTGTATCTGCATGGACATGTGAGTGTGTGTGCGCCTGCCCATTATTCTAGGCTAATCAAGAAAAGACTTCGATAAAGATGCAAAATTAGAGCAACTTCAATTAGGTTTTATGGGTCTTGTAGTTGCATCCATGAGACTAGACTAGAAATAAAAAAATGAGCTCTACTGTAGGGGATGTGGCTTGCTATGATTTCTCTTCCTCCACTGATTCAGATATTGCTTGGTGTCTTAGAAGGTGATGTAGGGAGAAAAAGACTGGACTATAAGAAAGTAAGGAATAGTTGAATTCCTTTTTTCTTAAATTTTTGAGGCTTTGATAGTCATATTAAAATAATTTTGTGGCCATTTTAGAAATAGGAGAGCAAATGCTGAATTACAGGATTCTTATGTAGTTTATATTCATATAAGACATCATCATGCCCAAACTGAGATCTTAAAAGAGCTTATGCCACATTTGAATTAGATACACTAAGCACCCTTGGAAATAATAATGATAGAGTTAAAATGCCATGAAGCGTGAATATAAATCTCTATTAGTATAGCAATGTTGACCTCACTACATTACATTCTAATCATGAGAATGAGATCTGTATGCGACAATGTACTAACACCAAAGAAACTTGGGCAAAAAAAATGAACTTCAGATTCCTTACAGAATCAGAGATCAAAAGATCTGTTCCATTAAACTTTGAACCAGAGAAATTCATCTGTCTGCCCCAGTTCCTAGTGTCAATCAGTGACTCAGCTTTAGCTGGATTACAGTTAAGCCTGAATGGTCATGCAAGAGAGAATTTCAGACAACCAGTCTCCAAAGAGATTCCTATTCTAAGACTCAACATGAAACAAATATGCTTAGGTTTTTGCTGTGTAGCAAAGAAATCTTGTTCACCTTTAAAGACATAGTGAAAACTGTATACTGTATGTCATACACATATACATACAAAAATAGGATAATCATTAGAAATGTGATACAAATGGACATTTTGTTTCATGTATTTCTTTCTAAGGATTTGGGGCCTTTCTTTGCTCTCTTAATTTGCTTAATATAATTTAAACCAAGATTCCAATAGACTATGGTATTAACAAAACTTCTGAGAATCTAAAGTCTCATTGTATCTTTACAGCTCATATAATTACAGCCAGTTTATTGTGGAATTCCAACTCACTGGAATATCAAGAAGTAACTGTTCCCTACCAGTGTCTCGTTGAAGCCTCCCTTTTCACTGATGAGTCAATTTCTTTGCAACAACTTACTCAAATTCTGTAACTTTTCAGTTATATCAGTTGTTGGAAAAGTCTCAAATTTGATATTAAAACCTAGTCTTATTCATTATGAAAGTTCAATATCATTATCAGTTTCAGTTCTATTGTTCACTTTTAAATATGCAGAATCAGCAAGTCAGATTGAGATTCATACATGTTTAATGGCATCAACTGAGGTGCTGATCATGTGGTACACGTTGAAAAAAAGTACAGATAAAATAAGGTCTGAATTTAAAAACATTTTGATTTTAATCTTAACATGAAAGCAATGAAATAGATTAAGTCCACGTATATCCTGTTGGTTAATTGCACTATCAGAAGAGAAATTTAATTTAGAGGATACATTGACTCTAAATGAAATGAGTCATGAGATAAGAAGTTTCAACATTTGTGACTCCTGAGGCCATAATTATATATGAAATCCTTGAAACATGAGTAAATTTCTATCTTTAAGCAGAGTGTGGAGAGGGTTTAGACTGGTATCTTTTGAATACATACATATATAAAATTTTATAGTAAATTAATGTAGACTGAAATGTCTGTCTTTTAGGTAGATTCAATTTTATTATAAACGTGGTACATCAAAATATTAAACTGTATACATATTTAAAAACCTGGATAACTTTTTCACTTATTTGAAAGTAGTTAAAATAATTATTTTCTAACAATGCTGATCAGATATTAAAATCTTTATCCTAATTGCAGAAACACCCAGGAGATGGAAAGCATGTTGACCTGAGTTCTGGATCATGGGTTAGAAGAGGCAAAAAGATGAAGGATAACTAGAGATCATGGTGAGACTGAAGTGTCATCTGTGTATCTCCACAGTGTCTGTCACCATGGCACCTGGGCATGACAGGGAAACACGCATACGCACAGTCATAGGACAGCTTTGAGGCTTAGAGTCCTGGTGACCTCAAAGATCTGAGAACTTGGAGTGGTTTTATGGATTTCCCTTTCCAGTCTTCGGCTTAGCTTCTAATATGACTCATTAACAAATAGTAATCACAGAACAGTTTTCACTTGGCTGCTTATAACAAAATGACCCTCTCCACTTTACTGCCTCTACTTAAAGACAAAAAGTGCTTAAAGCCTAAGTAGAAATAGCTCCTATTCATTGCCTTTTTGCATATAAGGAATGAGACTGTGACTGATGTTTATGGCAGAGTTTTTATTAAATAAGAGTCTTTCTTTGAGCAGCAGAACAATTTGAAAAGGAATTTGAGTTCATTTAAGAACATTGCCTCACTTTTCTCCAAACACTCTCGTGTTCTCTTCTAAAGATGTTGCTTGGCAGCCCTGTCATCTTCATCTGATTCAGCCTCCTAATTATTTTGCTTTAATGGAAGAAACTCTGATAACATATTCACAAATAAATGCTTATTAAAACAGCTCATTTATCAGTGCCTCTTTGTAGTCAGTTCAGTTGGGTTATGATATTATTGGTTTATGTAATCAGTTCAGTTGGGTTATAATGCCTGCAGTGTCTTAGTTATTCAAGTGCAATAATCAGGGTGGACTTGTGTTTATATTTTGAACTTCCTTCTAAAGATTAATACCACCTTCAAAACAGTACACTAACAAAAGTATATGTGAAGTCCATTTGAGCATTGTATTATAAAAAAGTCTGCAATTTGACCTCATATTAGGCTAGAATAAAATATTATAAATATAAAATATGATTATCTAATTATATTCTTGTTTTTGTAGAATATGTTTTGAAAAAGAGATACAGCAAATGCTACCCCTCTAATATAAAAGAGTTAATAAACTTCCTTCAGAACTTATTCTGCATCTACATAAAATTTAAAAAATGAAAACAAATTGCCCATGGGAAGGGAATGCTTTGTCCACCGAGACGCAGAGGGGACAAAGACTTATTTAGCAGCACGACTTGTCTGGCCTCCTACTCCAAACTTCTAGCTTATTCCGGAGTCCTGTTTTTATCTTATTACCTGCATCTCTCCACAAATTGCTTTTTTTCAGTTCATTTCTTAATGGCTACTTTTTAAATGCCTACAATTTTCATAGCAGTGGGTTAATTTCACTAAATTGCTCAAATTATTACAGTGAATGTTGTTATGAGGATTATATAAAAGCACCTATTTACCCAATGCTTAGTCCACACACTTAATATCTCTTTTGTCTCCTTTTACCCATCTCTGCACACTGAGATATGGTTGAATAAATTTTTTAATTTATTTTTAATTTTTTAAAATTTCTAATTTTTAAGATATAATTGACATATAATATCATGTAAGTTTTAGGTATACTGTGTGTTGATTTGATACATTATCCAATAATTACTAGGTATCATTTTATGTCAGCTTTCAACAGCACTTGGTAGAGTTGGTCATTATGTTTTTAAAGTAATTTCTTTCTTTGTGGACATCATATTCTCCTTTATTGGTTGCTTCTCAATTTCTTTCTGGCTCCTTATCCTTCTGATATATGAATTCTGGAGTGCTTCAGTGCTCAGTTCTTGTACTACTTCTTGACAGTGTTAACACTCATCCCTTTGGTGAGCCCATTCAGTCTTATTACCTTTTATATCATCTATATATTAATGACTCCCAAATTTATATGTAGCCAGTAACTTTTGTCTGAAATTGAGACTTGTACATCTGATGCCCTCTGCAATGTCTCTATATTGATGTCTAGTGGGCATTTCTAGTATCTCCAATTAAATATAACCCAACTGAAACCTGTTATTACTATCCTTCCAAACTTCACCATCTGAGTCAAAATCAACAAATTAGTTCTAGTTGATCAAATTGAAGACTTTAGAATCATTCCTGACTTCTCTTTCACACATCTAATCTATATACAAATAATGTTGGCTGTACTTATGAATATTTTTTACCCCTCTACTACTACCTGGTCCAAGTTACTTTCCTCTTAAAAACAGATCATTGGAATTGCCTCATAATTTATATTCTTCCACCAATCTTTACTTTGCTTCCTAAATCTATTCCCATCTCCACGAAGCGAACCTGAAGAATTCAAATCAAGCCATATTACTTCTCTACCAAAATCCTCCAAATGCATTTCCATCTCACTCAGAGAAATAGCCAAAACCTCTATGAAATCTAGCATCGATCATTTCTTCATCCTTATTTCATCTACTCACCCTCTTACCCATTCTGGTTTCCCTACATTCCTAATTCTTAACACACACCAGGCATGTTCTTGCCTCTGAGCTCTTACACTGGCTATTTACTTCTCCTGAAATTCTCTTTCTCAGCTATCCTCATAGCTGCTGCATCACATACTACTTCAAGTTTTGCCTCTGCCTCCCTTCCCACTTACTTAGTACTTCTTTTCCTCTCTCATGACTTTTTTTCATAGCATTTACTATCATCTGATGCACTATGAAATTTACTTCTCTGTTGCCTTTCTCCTTTCATTAGAATGTGAACTACATGAGGACTGGAATTTTGATGATGTTGCCCGCTGCTGTGTACATTCTTTGGCACAGAGTAAGTACTTAATAAATATTTGCTGAATGAATGTGGTGAATGAACATCTTATGCCCACCACTTGACCACTGGCAAAAAGTGATGAATGACCCTGATTTATTAGGCCAATTGGTCCTCTTCCCCTGGGGTTGGGTCTTATTTGCTGCCTAGACAAAATTGGGATTCTGTTAGTAAGGAAAATGGATGGCCACATGGTTGGCAACCAATATAATTGCTGCCCAGAGGAGGAAGACAGAGGGTAGTGTCTGAAGTGTTTAAATGTGTGTGCATCTTTAAAATAAAGTAAAAACATGAAAATTCATTTAGGTGCATATAAAAATGTTCTGTAATTTCTTGTGCTTCTACATTTGTTTTAAAAAAAAGTTGGATTTTTAGAAAGCAATACAAGTCTTTGAAATATCAAGAATCCTAATTACAATTTCAGGTGTCTTATACTATCAAAACTCCTTTAGCACTTTGTAAGGACAGAATTTTCATTGTTGCTGTTGTTTTAATGCAAAAGTCCCTTTCTTTTCCTTGGTATGCTGATAATGCTACCAAGAAGGTTTATCTCCCAGTCCCCTGCCTCTCCACCATTGTGTGATTCATCCCTTCCACATCTACCTACGTGAAAGCATCCCTCTGTGATGAGGATGGGGTGGTAGTCCACACAGAGTCCAGTGCCAAAAGAGAAAAGGTCTTGGTGCTCCGGCCAGGTGTCAGGCCTGAGCCTCTGAGGTGGGAGAGCCAAGTTCAGGACATTGGACTACGAGAGAACTCCTGGCCCCACATAATATCAATCAGCAAGAGCTCTCCCAGAGACCTCCGTCTCAATGCTAAGACCCAGCTCAAATCCACGACCAGCAAACTCCAGTGCTGGACACCTCGTGCCAAACAACTAGCAAGACAGGAACACAACCCCACCCATTAGCAGAGAGGCTGCCTAAACTCATAATAAGTTCACAGACATACCAAAACAAACCACTGGACACAGCCCTCCCACCAGAAACACAAGATCCAACCTCCTCCACGAGAACACAGACACCAGTCCCCTCCACCATGAAGCCTACACAAACCACTTAACCAACCTTACCCTCTGGGGGCAGACACCAAAAACAACAGGAACTATGTACCTGCAACCAGTGAAAAGGAGAATACAAACACAGTAAGTTAAGCAAAATGAGAAGGCAGAGAAATATGCAGCAGATGAAGGAGCAAGGTAAAAACCCACCAGACCAAACAAATGAAGAGGAAATGGGCAGTCTACCTGAAAAAGAACTCAGAGTAATGATAGTAAGGATGATCCCAAATCTTGGAAATAGAATGGAGAAAATACAAGAAACGTTTAACAAGGACCTAGAAGAAGTAAAGAGCAAACAAACAATGATGAACAATGCAATAAATGAAATTAAAAATTCTGTAGAAGGACTCAATAGCAGAATAACTGAGGCAGAAGAACAGATAGGTGACCTGGAAGATAAAATAGTGGATATAACTACTGCAGAGCAGAATAAAGATAAAAGAATGAAAAGAATTGAGGACAATCTCAGAGACGTCTGGGACAACATTAAAAACAGCAACGTTCGAATTATAGAGGTCCCAGAAGAAGAAGAGAAAAAGAAAGGGACTGAGAAAATATTTGAAGACATAATAGTTGAGAAATTCCCTAATACAGGAAAGGAAATAGTCAATCAACTCCAGGAAGCACAGAGAGTCCCATACAGGATAAATCAAAGGAAAAACAGGCCGAGACATATATTAATCAAACTATCAAAAATTAAATACAAAGAAAAAATATAAAAGCAGCAAGGGACAAGCAACAAATAACATACAAGGGAATCCCCATAAGGTTAACAGCTGATCCTTCAGCAGAAAATCTGCAAGCCAGAAGGGACTAGCAGGACATACTTAAAGTGATGAAGGAGAGAAATCTACAACCAAGATTACTCTACACAGCAAGGAACTCATTTAGATTTAATGAAGCAATTAAAACCTTTACAGACAAGCAAAAGCTGAGAGAATTCAGCACCACCAAACCAGCTTTACAACAAATGCTAAAGGAACTTCTCTAGGCAGGAAACACAAGAGAAGGAAAAGACCTACAATAACAAAGCCAAAACAGTTAAGAAAATGTTAATAGGAACATACAAATCAGTAATTACCTTAAATGTAAATGGATTAAATGCTCCAACCAAAAGACGTAGACTGGCTCAATGGAAACAAAAACAAGACCCGTATATATGCTGTCTATAAGAGACCCACTTCGGACCTAGGGACACATACAGACTGAAAGTGAGGGGATAGAAAAAGATTCCATGCAAATGGAAATCAAAAGAAAGCTGGAGTAGCAATTCTCATACCAGACAAAATAGACTTTAAAATAAAGACCACTACAACAGACAAAGAAGGACACTACAAAATGATCAAGGGATCAATCCAAGAAGAAGATTTAACAATTGTAAATATTTATGCACCAAACATAGGAGCACCTCAATACATAAGGCAAATGCTACAGCCATAAAAGGGGAAATTGACAGTAACAAAATAATAGTAGAGGACTTTAACACCCCACTCTCACCAATGGACAGATCAACCAAAATGAAAATAAATAAGGAAGCACAAACTTTAAATGCCACATTAAACAAGATTGACTTAAGGGATATTTATAGGACATTCAATCCCAAAACAGCAGAATACACTTTCTTCTCAAGTGCTCATGGAACATTCTCCAGGATAGATCATATCTTGGGTTACTATAAAGCCTTGGTAAATTTAAGAAAACTGAAATCATATCAAGCATCTTTTCTGACCACAATGCTATGAGACTAGCTATCAATTACAGGGGAAAAAACTGTAAAAAAATACAAACACATGGATTCTAAACAATACACTACTAAATAACCAAGACATCACTGAAGAAATCAAAGAGGAAACCAAAAAATACCTAGAAACAAATGACAATGGAAACACGATGGCCCACAACCTACGGGATGCAGCAAAAACAGTTCTAAGAGGGAAGTTTATAGCAATACAATCCTACCTCAAGAAACAAGAAAAATATCAAATAAATAACCTAACCTTACACCTAAAGCAATTAGAGAAAGAAGAACAAAAAGACCCCAAAGTTAGCAGAAGGAAAGAAATCATAAAGATCACATCAGAAATAAATGAAAAAGAAATGATGAAAACAATAGCAAAATCAATAAAACTAAAAGCTGGTTCTTTGAGAAGATAAACAAATTGATAAAACATTAGCCAGACTCATCAAGAAAAAAAGAAGACTCAAATCAACAGAATTAGAAACAGAAAGGAAGAAATAACAACTGACACTGCAGAAATACAAAGAATCATGAGAGATTACTACAAACAATCATATGCCAATATATGGAAGAAATAGACAAATTCTTAGAAAAGCATAACCTTCCAAGACTGAACCAGGAAGAATCACAAGTACTGAAACTGAAATTGGGATTGAAAATCTTCCAGCAAACAGAAGCTGAGGACGATATGACTTCACAGGCGAATTCTATCAAACATTTAAAGAAGAGCTAACATCTATCCTTCTCAAACTCTTCCAAAATTATAGCAGAGGGAGGAACCCTCATTCTACAAGGCCGCCATCACCGAGATACCAGAACCCGACAAAGATGTCCCAGAAAAAGAAAACTACAGGCCAATAACACTGATGAACATAGATGCAAAAATCCTCAACAAAATACTAGCAAACAGAATCCAACAATTCATTAAGAGGATCATTGACCATGATCAATTGGGGTTTATCCCAGGAATGCAAGAATTCTTTAATATATGCAATCAATCAATGTGATACACCATATTAACAAATTGAGGGTGAAAAACCATATGATCATCTCAGTAGATGCAGAAAAAGATTTCAACAAAATTCAGCACCCATTTATGATAAAAACCCTCCAGAAATAGGCATAGAGGGAACTTACCTCAACATAATACAGGCCATATAAGACAAACCCACAGCCAACATCATTCTCAATGGTGAAAAACTGAAACCATATCCACTAAGATCAGGAACAAGATAAGGTTATCCACTCACCACTATTATTCAACATAGTTTGGGAGGTTTTAGAAACAGCAATCAGGGAAGAAAAAGAAATAAAAGGAATCCAAATCAGAAAAGAAGAAGTAAAGCTGTCACTGTTTGCAGATGACATGATACTATACATAGAGAATCCTAAAGATGCCACCAGAAAACTACTAGAGCTAATCAATGAATTTGGTAAAGTAGCAGGATACAAATTAATGCACAGAAGTCTCTTTCATTCCTATACACTAATGATGAAAAATCTGAAAGAGAAATTAAGGAAACACTCCCATATACCATTGCAACAAAAATATAAAATACCCAGGAATAAACCTACCTAAGGAGACAAAAGACCTGTATGCAGAAAACTATAAGACACTGATGAAAGAAATTAAAGATGATACAATCAGATGGAGGGATATACCATGTTCTTGGATTGGAAGAATCAACATTGTGAAAATGACTCTACTACTCAAAGCAAGCTACAGATTCAGTGCAATCCCTCTCACACTACCAGTGGCATTTTTCACAGAACTAGAACAAAAAACTTCACAATTTGCATGGAAACACAAAAGACCCCGAATAGCCAAAGCAGTCTTGAGAAAGAAAAACAGAGCTGGAGGAATCAGGCTCCCTGAATTCAGACTATACTACAAAGCTACAGTAATCAAGACAGTATAGTACTGGCACAAAAACAGAAATATAGATCAATGGAACAGGATAGAAAGCCCAGAGATAAACACACACACATATGGTCACCTTATCTCTGATAAAGGAGGCAAGAATATACAATGGAGAAAAGACAGCCTCTTCAATAAGTGGTGCTGGGACAACTGGACAGCTACATTTAAAAGAAATTAGAACACTCCCTAATAACATATACAAAAATAAACTCAAAATGGATTAAAGAACTAAATGTAAGGCCAGACACTATCAAACTCTTAGAGGAAAACATAGGCAGAACATTCTAAGACATAAATCACAGCAAGATCTGTTTTGACCCACCTCTTAGAGAAATGGAAATAAAAACAAAAATAAACAAATGGGACCTAATGAAACTTAAAAGCTTCTGCACAACAAAGGAAGCCATAAACAAGATGAAAAGACAACCCAAATAATGGGAGAAAATATTTGCAAATGAAGCAACTG
Source organism: Mesoplodon mirus (assembly GCF_964341445.2). Lineage (NCBI taxonomy): Eukaryota > Metazoa > Chordata > Mammalia > Artiodactyla > Ziphiidae > Mesoplodon > Mesoplodon mirus. The sequence goes on along the minus strand of NC_138993.1, from coordinate 60,352,265 downwards.
ACAAGTGATTAAACTCCAAAATATACAAGCAGCTCATGCAGCTCAATATCAAAAAAACAAACAACTCAATCCAAAAATGGGCAGAAGACCTAAATAGACATTCCTCCAAAGAAGATATACAGATTGCCAACAAACACATGAAAGGATGCTCAACATCACTAATCATTAGAGAAATGCAAATCAAAACTACAATGAAGTATCAACTCACACCAGTCAGAATGGCCATGATCAAAAAATCTACAAACAATAAATGCTGGGGAGGGTGTGGAGAAAAGGGAACCCTCTTGCACTGTTGGTAGGTATGTAAATTGATACAGCTACTATGGAGAACAGTATGGAGGTTCCTTAAAAAACTAAACATAGAACTACCATATGAGTCAGGAATCCCACTACTGGGCATATGCCCTGAGAAAACCATAATTCAAGAGACATGTACCACAATGTTTATTGCAGCACTATTTACAATAGCCAGGACATGGAAGCAACCTAAGTGTCCATCGACAGATGAATGGATAAAGAAGATGTGGCACATATATACAATGAAATATTACTCAACCATAAAAAGGAATGAAATTGAGTTATTTGTAGTGAGGTGGATGGACCTAGAATCTGTCATACAGAGTGAAGTAAGTCAGAAAGAGAAAAACAAATACCGTATACTAACACATATATATGGAATCCAAAAAAAGAAAATGTTTCTGCTGAAGCTAGGGGCTGGACAGCAATAAAGTCACAGATGTAGAGAATGGACTTGAGGACAGGGGGAGGGGGAAGGGTAAGCTGGGACGAAGTGAGAGAATGGCATGGACATATATACACTACCAAATGTAAAATAGATAGCTAGTGGGAAGCAGTCACATAGCACAGGGAGATTAGCTCAGTGCTTTGTGACCACCTAGAGGGGTGGGATAGGGAGTTTGGGAGGGAGATGCAAGAGGGAGGGTATATGAGGATATATGTATACGTATAGCTGATTGACTTTGTTATACAGCAGAAACCAACACAACATTGTAAAGCAATTATACTCCAATAAAGATGTTCAGATAAAAAAAAAAGGTTTATCTGAAGTTGTGCACTATAAAGTTAGTTGTGGATGATTGGACTAAGAGTGAGGGTCAGAAATAAAAGGGAGATGGAAAACAGAACAGGGACTCAGAGAAAAATAATACACAGTATTTTTGGTAACTTTGAATGATTACTTAGGCATTTTTGTCTCTTTTACATCTTTTTAGTTCTCTCAAACCCCCAAGTGGGATGGTAGGGTGAATAATACACCATGAATACACACGTGGGCACATGATCTAAAGCTCTGTTTAAACACCTCTATTATTTAAACACCTGGTTTGTTGTGACAATCTATAGCACAAAAAGTTATGTAGGAGGTTTTATTTGAGTATATGTAGGAGATTTCATGTGAATATAAAAAAGTACATACACAAAAGTACAAAAAAGACGGGAAAAAGATAGAAAATAGGAGTTTTAATATAATTACATTGGAAATATTCATGAGAGGCTTCCACTGTGGATCAAATGCTATCTACACAGGCCATGGACCAGCAGAATACCCAGGTCAGAGAGGAGGTTGGTTACCAAATTCCTGGGGAGTAGTAAGTGTCTAGTAGTGAGCATTTGCACAGCAAATAGAAGGCAAATAACACTTCAAAAAATCTTATTGATAATAATATATGAATTGTTAGTAATCCGAGATCAAGATACTAGTACTTCACTTAAATTATTTATAAATGCCTTGATTTGTGATATAATTATTTATAAATAACATGGAATGGGAAAGTCATTTACAAAAATATTAGGTGCCTGCATAATGCAAACTCCAGACTAGAGGGAGAAATTGGGATTGAATTCTAACCACACACATTAACATTAACTAATTTAGTGCTTAAAAATATCAAAAGTTAACTTTAAAATTCCAATATATATTATATGGTAACATTTCAAATTTATACAAACATGCTTGAATAAAAAAATAAAACATATCCCCTGGGATTGCAATGATAATAGACAGTGATAAAGGAAATCTAAGAGATTTTTCTTTTTGTCTTCAGGATTATTTTCCACAATGTGGATATATACTTTGAATCTGTGCACGTGCATTGTGTGTGTGTGAGCGTGTGTGTGGTTTTCTTTTTCCATCTAAAACTTGTCCTCAGGAGACAGGAAGACCACAGGAGCAGCTGGAAAGCTTTTATTCACCTCATGTTAGACAGCTAACCTCATGTGGACCTACCACACAGTAGTCCCCTTCCAATCTCTTGCACCAGACAGCACCTGAGTGTTTCTGCTGAAACCCATGGTATATTATTTTAGGCACATTATCTCAGACTTGGGAAAATGCAGCACCGTGAATTATTGTATTCCTTGTACCTGTGATTTAGGAATGGACTTTTCTTTAAAAAGGTGAAAGATTTGCAAAATGAGACATTGAGAAAGAACCACTCTCTTTGAGGAGAAGGAAGAGAGAAAGATGAATCTTGACTCAAGAATGCAAGAATGAAGATCAGATCATGTGAGGTTTATATATGGTTGGTGCAATTAAAAATATTTTTTTCTTCGTACTCTGAGAACTGTACTATTTAATTCATATTTGCTTTGCCCTATGCTGTAATCCCCTCTTGCTCCAGTCTCCAGTGAAGTCTTATTACATTCAAAATAGTTTTGTGTTGGGGCAGTAAAAGAAGGATCAGCTTTTTTGCATCTGTCTTTGCAGAGGCCACTGTAACTGCACTGTACTTAAGGAGGAGAAAGGTTCCAGAATCCCAGAGCACAGGTCTCAGTGAGGCCAGCAGAGGCTTAGGGCAGATCTGAGAGTGATGGGTAGTGACCATGTTAGGGCAGAGAACAAGGCTACACCATGCACTATTTCAGCAGAGGAAAAGAGACAAGACCCCATTCAATCAAATATGCTACGAGCCTTTAAAAACGATGTCAGGCAATTGAATTTGTATGTATTTATCAGTGTTTCTCACCCTTAAAGCAGAAGAGAGTTAATGTACCTTCTCAGGGATTCCACTGAGGAAACTAAGCAGATGGGGACTTATAGGAAGTCTTTTATTTTGAACATTCATTTGTCAGAGGAGTACAGAAACAGAACCGCAGTGAATAATATAAAATAAAGAATTTACCATAGCATTTGTGGGTATTTGTTAAACAGTCTATTGAAGGCTGTTGTTTCTGTTTCTTGGGTTAGGTCTGAATGGTCAGCTGGGAAGGAAAAGATAGAGGAGAAACGGGGAAAGCAACTGACTGACAAAGGATGTTTCTCATAGTCTCTGTTCTTAGATGCAGGCGCCCCACAAATATGTGGGTGCCCTTGACCATGACACCATATTCTCAGTCCAGTTTCTAGAGAAGCTGAAAGAGGAGATGGCAGGAACTAGAGGAGTTTAGAGGCCTGGCTGCTACTGCAACAAGATCAACCAGCAGATCGGCGACAAAGCACGTGAGCTACAATAGCTCCCAAACTTACACTCCCCTTCTGAAGATAAACATCGGTGCTGCTGCCCTGCCATCTTTCAAGATATATGCAAATTCCACTTGTGGCCAATTCTCACTTGCAACCTTCTATATACATCTATATGGAAGACCAATGTGGGAAATGTAGTTCCACCTTGGCTAACTTGACAATAGAAAGCCACTGTATTTCTGTTCAATTTTGCAGTTTTAATATACTGTGCTTTAAATTGTGGACTTTGGGTTAATAATAAAATTTCAAGAAGCTGTGGCATGTTATCTCATGGTTTTTAATAAATCTTAGCATGTCACTCAGGCTACTCTGTTCTATATAGTAGGATTATATTGTGGTTATTGTATAGAATGGATTCAGTAATTCTGAATCATTATTTTTGTCTTTACAAAAGTTATTGTTATGTCCTTTCAACTATCATTATTGGCTGTTTTCTGTACCAAGTAAGAAGATCTCAATGATAATTGCAATTTAAATTCTGATGTCTGGAGTGCAAATCTCAGCTAAGCAAAACTCATTAAAAAAGGGGGGGTGGGATGCCTTAACCAGGGCTGTGTATTATGCTTTATTTTAGGTGAAAAGAAAGTGACAATTCTTGATTTTCTGAGTTTAAATACTGAATACAATGTTAAATGTGATAAGCAGTTAAGTTCCATATACAAACCCTGGCACATAATCAGGACTCCACCAATGGAAAAAGCAACAATAATGATGGTGATGTTGATGAAGAAAGAAGGGGGATACTGGGTTATGATGGTGATGTAAGGACACGAAGTATGGTAATAAATAAAGGAAACTCCTCAACCACTGTTTTCAAAGCAATGCATGACTGTTCTCATAGAAAACTGGCTAAATCTTTGAGAAGATAAAATTGATAAACCATTAGCCAGACTCATCAAGAAAAAAAGGGAGAAGACTCAAATCAATAGAATTAGAAATGAAAAAGGAGAAGTAACAACTGACACAGCAGAAATACAAAAGATCATGAGAGATTACTACAAGCAAATCTATGCCAATAAAATGGACAACCTGGAAGAAATGGACAAATTCTTAGAAATGCACAACCTGCCAAGAATGAATCAGAAAGAAATAGAAAATATGAGCAGACCAATCACAAGCACTGAAATTGAAACTGTGATTAAAAATCTTCCAACAGGGCTTCCCTGGTGGCGCAGTGGTTGAGAGTCCGCCTCCTGATACAGGGGACACGGGTTCGTGCCCTGGTCTGGGAAGATCCCACATGCCGCGGAGCGGCTGGGCCCGTGAGCCATGGCCATTAAGCCTGCGCATCCGTAGCCTGTGCTCCGCAATGGGAGAGGCCACAACAGTGAGAGGCCCACATACCGCCAAAAAAAATCTTCCAACAAACAAAAGCCCAGGACCAGATGGCTTCACAGGCGAATTCTATCAAACATTTAGAGAAGAGCTAACACCCATCCTTCTCAGACTCTGCCAAACAATTTCAGAGGAAGGAACACTCCCAAACTCATTCTACGAGGCCACCATCACCTTGATACCAAAACCAGGCAAGGATGTCACAAAGAAAGAAAACTACAGGCCAATATCACTGATGAACACAGATGCAAAAATCCTCAACAAAATACTAGCAAACAGAATCCAACAGCACATTAAAAGGATCATACACCATGATCAAGTGGGGTTTATTCCAGGAATGCAAGGATTCTTCAATATACACAAATCAATCAATGTGATACACCATATTAACAAATTGAAGGAGAAAAACCATATGGTCATCTCAATAGATGCAGAGGAAGCTTTTGACAAAATTCAACAGCCATTTATGATAAAAACCCTGCAGAAAGTAGGCATAGAGGGAACTTTCCTCAACATAATAAAGGCCATATATGACAAACCCACAGCCAACATCATCCTCAATGGTGAAAACCTGAAAACGTTTCCACTAAGATCAGGAACAAGACAAGGTTGTGCACTCTCACCACTCTTATTCAACATAGTTTTGGAAGTTTTAGCCACAGCAGTCAGAGAAGAAAAGGAAATAAAAGGAATCCAAATTGGAAAAGAAGAAGTAAAGCTGTCACTGTTTGCAGATGACATGATACTATACATAGAGAATCCTAAGGATGCTACCAGAAAACTACTAGAGCTAATCAGTAAATTTGGTAAAGTAGCAGGATACAAAATTAATGCACAGAAATCTCTGGCATTCCTGTACCATAATGATGAAAAATCTGAAAGTGAAATCAAGAAAACACTCCCATTTACCATTGCAACAAAAAGAATAAAATATCTAGGAATAAACCTACCTAAGGAGACAAAAGACCTGTATGCAGAAAATTATAAGACACTGATGAAAGAAATTAAAGATGATACAAATAGATGGAGAGATATACCATGTTCTTGGATTGGAAGAATCAACATTGTGAAAATGACTTTACTACCCAAAGCAATCTACAGATTCAATGCAATCATTATCAAACTACCACTGGCATTTTTCACAGAATTAGAACAAAAAGTTTCACAATTTGTATGGAAACACAAAAGACCCCGAATAGCCAATGCAATCTTGAGAATGAAAAACGGAGCTGGAGGAATCAGGCTCCCTGAATTCAGACTATACTACAAAGCTACAGTAATCAAGACAGTATGGTACTGGCACAAAAACAGAAATATAGATCAATGGAACAGGATAGGAAGCCCAGAGATAAACACACACACATATGGTCACCTTATCTTTGATAAAGGAGGCAGGAATGTACAGTGGAGAAAGGACAGCCTCTTCAGTAAGTGGTGCTGGGAAAACTGGAGAGCTACATGTAAAAGTATGAGATTGGATCACTCCCTAACACCATACACAAAACTAAGCTCAAAATGGATTAAAGACCTAAATGTAAGGCCAGACACTATCAAACTCTTAGAGGAAAACATAGGCAGAACACTTTATGACATAAATCACAGCAAGATCCTTTTTGACCCACCTCCTAGAGAAATGGAAATAAAGACAAAAATAAACAAATGGGACCTAATGAAACTTAAAAGCTTTTGCACAGCAAAGGAAACCATAAATAAGATGAAAAGACAACCCTCAGAATGGGAGAAAATATTTGCAAAGGAAGCAACTGACAAAGGATTAATCTCCAAAATTTATAAGCAGCTCATGCAGCTCAATAACAAAAAAACAAACAACCCAATCCAAAAATGGGCAGAAGACCTAAATAGACATTTCTCCACAGAAGATATACAGACTGACAACAAACTCATGAAAGGATGCTCAACATCTTTAATCATTAGAGAAATGCAAATCAAAACTACAATGAGATATCATCTCACACCAGTCAGGATGGCCATCATCAAAAAATCTAGAAACAATAAATGCTGGAGAGGGTGTGAAAAAAAGGGAACACTCTTGCACTGCTGGTGGGAATGTCAATTGGTACAGCCACTATGGAGAACAGTATGGAGGTTCCTTAAAAAACTACAAATAGAACTACCATATGACCCAGCAATCCCACTACTGGGCATATACCCTGAGAAAACCATAATTCAAAAAGAGTCATGTACCAAAATGTTCATAGCAGCCCTATTTACAATAGCCTGGAAATGGAAACAACCTAAGTGTCCATCTTCGGATGAATGGATAAAGAAGATGTGGCACATATATACAATGGAATATTACTTAGCCATCAAAAGAAATGAAATTGAGCTATTTGTAATGAGGTGGATGGACCTAGAGTCTGTCATACAGAGTGAAGTAAGTCAGAAAGAGAAAGACAAATACTGTATGCTGACACATATATATGGAATTTAAGAAAAAAAAATGTCATGAAGAACCTAGGGGTAAGACAGGAATAAAGACACAGACCTACTAGAGAATGGACTTGAGGGTATGGGGAGGGGGAAGGGTAAGCTGTGACAAGAAAAAAAAAATCTAGAAACAATAAATGCTGGAGAGGGTGTGGAGAAAAGGGAACACTCTTGCACTGCTGGTGGGAATGTGAATTGGTACAGCCACTATGGAGAACAGTATGGAGGTTCCTTAACAAACTACAAATGGAACTACCATATGACCCAGCAATCCCACTACTGGGCATATACCCTGAGAAAACCATAATTCAAAAAGAGACATGTACCAAAATATTCATTGCAGCTCTATTTACAATAGCCCGGAGATGGAAACAACCTAAGTGTCCATCATCGATTGAATGGATAAAGAAGATGTGGCACATATATACAATGGAATATTAATCAGCCGTAAAAAGAAACAAAATTGAGCTATTCGTAATGATGTGGATAGACCTAGAGTTTGTCATACAGAGTGAAGTAAGTCAGAAAGAGAAAGACAAATACCGTATGCTAACACATATATGGAATTTAACAAAAAAAAATATATCATGAAGAACCTAGGGGTAAGACAGGAATAAAGACACAGACCTACTAGAGAATGGACTTGAGGATATGGGGTGCGGGAAGGGTAAGCTGTGATAAAGCGAGAGAGAGGCATGGACATATATACACTACCAAACGTGAGGTAGGTAGCTAGTGAGAAGCAGCCGCATAGCACAGGGAGATCAGCTTGGTGCTTTGTGACCGCCTGGAGGGGTGGGATAGGGAGGGTGGGAGGGAGGGAGACACAAGAGGGAAGAGATATGGGAACATATGTATATGTATAACTGATTCACTTTGTTATAAAGTAGAAACTAACACACCATTGTAAAGCAATTATACTCCAATAAAGATGTAAAAAAAAAAAAAAGAAAAGAAAAATAAGAAAAAAACTGGATAAATCACTTACGGATTATCAATTCTAATGAACCACTCATCTTGTTGTATCCTCAAAGGTGCTATTCTGTGAATGTCTCTTATTATCTCCAACCCGTAAGTAACTCTTGTGTGAGCTTATCATAGCTTTTCATGTGCACACCTATCATATGTCCATGATATGTCATATCATGACATATGATCATATCATATATCACACCATACATCATGACCTCTTACAGCTAAGGGATAATCTGGCTTTCTGTATCACGTGGCAAAGAGCATGACATCTTTGGCTAGCAAGAACCACCTTTATTTGGCAAAGACCTGTAGAAATGGAAAGCTTTTTGGTTTTACGGACTGTGCATAGCTATCTGGATGAGCTGTATGATATTCTTACTGTTAACTGTCCTAAAGAAAAACTTTTTTGAAATAGTGAGAAAGGCAAAAAACTTGAAGGATATGATACAGAGCTGTTTTGTCTTGAAAGGGTTAAAGAAGTATAATACATAATTTTTATAAGTTTGATTATTAAGATAGAAAACATTACTCTCCCCCTGTATTCCTCAGAGAGGCATCCACCTCTATTCCAGCTCTTCTCCTTGATGTGTGGTTGCACTGTACTGCATCATCCCCTCCCCACCACCTCCCACACTTCAGTTCGGCATGGCCATTGACCTGCTGTGGCCAGTGAAATAGAAGCAGAAGAGAAATGTGTCAGTTTCTTGTAGGAAGAATTAATTGTAGACACTAAGATTTAAACTTCTATTTCTCAGGTAGTGATCACAGGAGCAAGAGCTGAGAGGGAGCCTCCACGAGCCTGGGGTTCTGAGTGACTTCCGTGAGCTGAACATTATGCGGCCCCATTTGGACATTTAGGATGAGTGAGATATAAACATTTGTTGTGTTAAGCCACCCAGAATAAGGTGGTGTTTGTTATTGCTGCCTGACCTAGCCCGTCCTGACTAGTAAAGGTGGTGACCTGCACAGCTTATATACTAAAGAAGAACCGTCCAGAATGTACAGTCCAAAGCCACTCAGCTTCTTGTCGTAAAATTCATACAGCGAGGAGGAGGCCACAGATCCACAGATGGTGGGCCAAACTCCTTGGTGGTTGGTATTGGGAGAACAAGTGTTACGCCTAGGGAGAACGTGTGGGCAGCAATCTGTCTCTGGCCAAGTGAACATGTGAATGTTCCAGGTCTTTAGGCAAAAGCAGAAAAGGGATGGCAGCTTTCTGCTCAACAGATAACCTCAAGATGCAAAACATTTTTGCTCTGTGCCTTGTTTTTCTACGAAGCCTCCAGATCTCTAGTTCTCAGTCATCAGCAAACAACTATATGAACGCATGACTTTGTTTTTAGTTTACTTCTTGAAATAAATAATTTCAGACACTTGATAACCTGGCCATGCATGTGTTTGGTGAAACAGTTGCACTGATTAGATGACACAAAACATTTAACGTCCTCATTCATTTCATGTTAAAAAAAAAAGGAAATAAAATAGTTTGAGAATTACCCCAAAACAGCTAGATACAAATGTGGATGTTATATCCATTCTAAATAGGCTTGTTCTCTTTATTATGAAGAATATCATTTTACAAATACTTATTAACTTAAAAGAAACTGTTAGTGGCTAGTGCTTTATAATTATTATTCAGAGATTTTGAATGTTTTTTAATTCCATGATAACATAGCTTTTTCAGACTAAAATAATATGCTAAGAAATATAACCTATTCATTAAGCCCATAAAGCACTTAATTAGCCCACCTGTTTAAAATTATCTGGATTATCGTTAAGTTTGATTAGGAAAGAGAGATTTTTTAATTTCTTGAAGGATGCTAAAGGATCTCATATAACTTTTACCCTAACACCTATGTCAAAGTCAATAAATATTTATTAGGAGCATATTAGATGTCAAAGCCTGTGCTAAATGCAAAGACACATAGTGAAAAATACAAGTAAGACCTGTTTGAATGTACTTTACAGATTATGTTAAGATCAATATTAAGCATGCAATTACGCAAGTAATGTGTTATGGTCTGATAAGTGCTACAAAGAGGGGCATTCAAGCTACTGTAAAAAAGATAATAGGAAGATGTAATCTTATCTGAAGTTCAGGAAAGTTTTTCTAGAAGAATAAGATATAAGCTAAGAGGAACTTGAAAGATAGGTAGGAAGCAGGTAAAGGGGCAGAGGAAGAATCTTCCAGATAGTGGAATTGGCTTTGCAAAAGCTAGATAACTAGAAGTGATGTGATATATTCAAGGAATAAAATAAAGAATAAGTGTATAAAAAAAGAATGGAGGGATTGGTGGAAGCAGACTGGAGCAGACTGGTTTGGAAAAAGACCTATGTAAGTTGCTGATATAGATAGATAGATAGATAGATAGATAGGCAGATAGATAGGCAGATAGATATTTAGATATAGATATAGATATATATATAATAAGTGAATGAGTTTGCCTAGGGAGAGCATTTAGAATGAGAACACAGAACCTTCTTCAGGACTTAGAACTGAGTCCTGAGAAGTTCCCACATTTAAAATTAGAGGAGGATGAAAAGATAATGGGGGAAGAACTGTTAGTGAATCAGGAAGAAAACAAAGTATGATCTTACTTAAAGCAAAGAAAGAGTCTTTCAAGAATATGGAGAGGTGGCTAGCCCCCATCTCAAGCTAATTGTCCACAGGAATAGAGACCCTGTGTTGTGAGATCTTCTGATTTTATAAAAAAGCAAAAATCTAGATTATGTAAAATTCTTCAATCTTTAAATCAAGATTGACTGTTAAAATTGTACAAACTCAATCAAAAGGCTGGAAATGATGCCATTTACAAACTCTGTGTTATACCAAGATTTGTAAACAACAGTGATAGCTATTTGGTTTAATCAGACGTCTAGAAAATTAGCAAAAGCATTTGGCTGTAATTCTTAATTCAGCAGGTATTGAAACACTGTACAGTCAGAAACAGGGACATACTGAAACAAGGAAAACTACTGAAGTAGTTTTCAGTACAGAAGTGTTCAATTCAATTGACAACTAGTAGGGCTTACTCTATATATGAGAGTATCAAATGTAGTTATAGTGTTAACACCAGGGAAAAATTTGCACATGAGCAAGAACAGGCCCCATTATATGCTATTTTACTGCTTGTTCTATGTAATGCATAAGAAGAAAACTTTTTTCATCTTCTCTGGTTCTAATTTCACCAGACATACCCCCAAGTACAAGAAAATGTGTTGACATCCATGAAAACATGATTATCTCCTCAACTAGGTGGCCAGCGCTATTGTACTACAGCCTGCATCTCTACCAGGATGCACACCAGGGAACCCTGTATCAATATACTCTCAGATCCAGGCCTGAGATGTCTATCGTGGCTGCTGGGATGGTGCAGTGACCTCAACTGAAGCATGACTCCTTCTCTGGAAGTTCCAAGTATTCCCTCTTTGACTTGACACTAGACTGGTGGCTTCGTGTGTACATTGGCTCTTTCTTCCCTGCTAGTATCTGAAATGCACATTAAAAGCACGAGAGAAGTTTGCCAATGTGAATTTACATTAGACTTTGGAGGAGTTTGACAAAGAAAGAATTTGAATGGAAAACCTGACTAAAACAGTACACATGTCAAGTTCAAAATCATTTCTCCTCTTCTATATCTAGATTTTGAAATAATATTTTTGGTGCTTCTAGCAGCTACAAACAGACTGCTCACTAGTTAGGGCTCTAGAAACTGTAACTTTTTGTTTTTGGATTTAAAATTACTCGCAAAAAAAAAATTACTTGACATGCATTAGTATCACAAGAGCGAGAGATGATACAAGAATGTGACTGAATATTTGATCCTTTTGTTGTATTAGATGCACCCCCTGAAATTATAAACTATAGTTTGGTGAGCACATCTTTTTTTTTTTTTTTTACTTTTTAATATTTCTTATTTCGTTATATTTATGGGAGTACTAAGAATTATGGTTACCAGAGTCCTCATTTCCATAAGATATAAATGAGGTTTCAAATGAGATTTGACATTAAAATAAGATTTCTAATGTCTGTATTTCCATTATTTCCACATCTATGAAATCTGAAATAACTTCATTAAACTGAAAGGTAAATAAATTGAATTTGCTAACAAGTCTAAAATGTAGCGATGTATATAGTGAAGTCAGCATAGGCTAGATTATTTTTCATACATCAGGTATAATTAAAGAGGTGATATGTTATTATGTCATTGAATATGAAATATAACCCTTATTTCTGCAAGATAAAATGCTCAATGGCAGTGGGGTGTGACTAAAACATCTATGACCCAGTGATGGTCAGTGTTGGTTTGACCCCCTAAAAGGATGTCCTATTTCTTTCCTCACGACTCCTTCTTGGTTAAATGTGTTTAAAATCTAAGTTTGGAGAAAGAAAGGAACCTTTCCTGATAGGCAGTAATTTACAACATAACTTCACTATGGATACATTTACCTAAATGCAGTCTGGCTGACTACAGAGTACCAAGGAACAAACAAAAAAACCCAGCTCTTCTAGACATGAAATCTATATTAGGCAGGGGCCCAACTAGAGGAATTTAATTCCGATGGCTTGAATGAAGATAATTTAATGAAGAAACTGTTTAAAAGAATCATGGGCTATAATGAAGGGCCTACTTAAAAGAACAAAAGTAAATCCTAAGTGAAGCATCCAGGGAGTAGCATCTTAGGAAGCCATCACCTCCTTTGGTGTTGAAGGAGCAAAGGGAGGAGATAGTGTCCATCCTGGAGCCCAGAGTGCGATGGAGCAGCTGAAGAGAGGTCGCCCAGTAGGAGCTCTGGTTGTAGAGGGATGGGGCCTTGTAGGGAGCAAGTTGTAAGAGTAAGTGCCCTGTATCTCTCTCCTACTCCCTGATCTGCCAATGCCAAGTAGGGGTCAACTCAACAGACATCAACAAGCCAGGGACCCTGAGTGATGCAGCCAGCAGAGCGCCCAGCAGGGCAGAGAGGGGTCGTGAAAGGATCTGAGTGGAGGGTGCAAATGGTGAATGCTCAGAACAGATTTGAATCCAGAGAGGCTGGGAAGGTCTCCAGGATAACCTCGGGCATTGTCCCTACAACTGGCCTCAAAAAGCATGTCCAGAAACTTGGAGATTCCAAGTAACTCTGTTTGGAGAGGTAACACTCTGAAACCAATGGTGCGTACTGGCCTTGAATACGGTCATGCCAGGAATAATATTGGGCCCTTTTAACATTTTGTCTTATTTCATATTGATAATACCCAGTTCTGGGAGGAATCATTACCAATGTGTATAGATCTTTAAAAAAAGAAAGAGAGCAAACAAAACAAAACAAAACAAAACAAACCCAAAGAAACAAAACACAGCCAAAACCCCAAAAAACCTGATTTTTGAGAGCTTAAATATCTGGTAAGTAGAGAGATTGGTCCTCAGGCTGAATTCTCATCATATCTTCAGCCTGCATTCTTTCCTTTACACCATGCTTCCCTTTGACATTTGAAAGCGTTTGCTTAGCTTAAAGAAAAATAGGCAGCAAAACCCCTTTATCGTCTTTTCTGGAGGTAGCAGTGACCACTCTGTCAACAGGGTTGTCACTGTGGCCTTTTACTTCAGACCTCCCAAGTCTGTTCCTTTTTCAGAGCTGGCTTCAACCCAGGCCTGGTCGTCACTTTACTTTCCTACCATCTGGTCCACTTCTTTCCTTTTTTTTTTTTTTTTTCTGGCTCCAGTCCCTAGACTCTAGTCAACCACCTCTCACACATAAAAACAAACAAACAAACAAACAAAACTTCTTGGGTTTGGAAAAATCTGGAATCAAAGGTGAAGAGTGTGAAAGAAAAAACTAGAAGTAAGTAAAGAGGCTAGCAAGTGTCCACGGAAAGGGCTGGCACTTGTGAAGTGGGCCAGTGGAGTTGAAACTGCCAGGGAGCCTGGGCTGCTGCTCTGAAGCTTCGGGCACATGGTGAGCCCTGCAGAGAGCACATGTCTGCCCTACTTTGTCGTTCTGAGCTGAAACCTCAAAAAGAACTGGAGGAAAGCAGAGCAGGAGTGAACTGAAGTGCAACGGGGCAGAATTACTCTTCTGCAAGCATCTCTTTGGTGCAGTAGTGTAGCTGTTACCCTCCGCTGTGGTGTAGTGTAGCGTATCCACAGCTGGATATTTTTCTGAGAAAATGGGGAGATCTAGCAGGACCTTACTTGCTTAAGAAGTTAAAGTTATATAAAAGATACTTTCATAATTCAGAATGAAACTGAAATCTGGAAAATTCACTTTATGATTGAATCTATTAATGTTTATATTCTTGCATCGCAAACATATTGATGAATATGGCCACTCCCTCTCTTTGATGCCTCCAGTCTCTCTTTTCTGTTGAAGCAAAAGATGATTTTCTTAAAGCTAATGAAAGTTAATTTTCAGTGTCCCTCTCTCGTCTGGGCTGTTTCCAAGACTTTATGTCTAATTTTGTGTTTGCAATTTGGTATTCTTTTTCTTAAAAAGGGTCTGACAAATTTTATAAGCTTCAGGCTCCACAAAACCTGGTTCCTGGGAGTGGGGTGGAGTTTGGGCTTGGGCCTTAGGAAAGGACATGCCGTGGTGAGACAATCCTTTTAGCACCCGTTGGCAGAATCTCAACTCCTTGGTGGAAATACTGTCAAAATTGTCACTTGTGACTTCATCTTTCTGCTCCATGACACATCTAAAAAAGAGTTAATCAGTGACAAATTCTTATGTAATAAAGTGCCTCCAAGATGCCTTTCACAACACTCAGGCCAAATAAACTTGAGAGGTTTAATGGATGCACGAATTAAGTGCTGCAAGCCCTTCAAAGTACCTTTCAAACCAATGGACTCTAAATTGTGTGGAAAGGAAAATGCAGAGTGATTGATTGTATCTGGTGCATTATTGCTCTCTAAAAATATTACTTATCTGTATCTTTGGAATAATACTTTTTTCACTTTATTTTTCCTATGGTTCCACTTTCTATTTAAGCTCTAGGCATAGACATACATTAATGAGGAAGCAAGAATAGATAGCTGAGATCTACACACTTTTTCTGTAAGGGGACAGATAGAAAACACTTTCAGCTTTGCAGGCCACATAATCTCTACTGTAACTACTCATCCTGATGCCGTAGCATGAAAGCAGCCATAGTCAATAGTTCAATGAATGGATGTGATTGTGTTCCAATAAAACTTTATTTATGGATACTGCAACCTGAATTTCATATAATTTTTATGTGTCAGGAAATATTACTTTTGTGTTTTAAAAAAATCCTTTAAAAATGTAAAGTCATTCTTAGCTCACAAAAGCAGAAAACAGTCTAGATTTGGCCTGTGAGCTATCATTTGCAAACCTCTGATGTATAGTAACAGTGGAAAGAATATGAGTTGTATTCAGACTTGTTTTCAATCTTGAGTCTATCACTATTAAATAAATGAACTTGTGTATCAGTTCACCAACTCTCCAGAGCCTTTGCATTCTCACCTATAAAATGGGGTTGCAATACTTATCTTGGGGGGCTGTCAGTAGAATTACATGCGGCATAGTATTTCAACAAATCTATGTTTCTCAAGAGTAGTAGTTACTCAATATATTTGAATTCTCTTCAGTTTTCTTGACTATTTTTTTGACTGACTTCACTAGTCCGTTTTGAACAGATATTGTACAGCCATAAAAATTGAAAAAAATGTTTTGAAATTAAACACTAAAGTGGTTAAGTTTTCAAGTAAATTAATGAGATGATATGATGAAAATGTCATTCATATTCATGTTTGTATTGCCATTATTTTAATGTTGCTCTTTGGGGGTCATATAGTTTTCTTTGCATTATTACAATTTTTAGTTTTCAATGAAAATATTCATATGTTTTGAATTTGATATAATTAGTATTATGTTAATTTTGTGCTTTTCCTGTGAGGCCTTACTATACCTGCTCCACTGGGCTTACCCTATATAATTTATGGCCAAGATGACACTGACAGTACAAATGCTACATGCTACTCTAATAATGTATATTTATAGAACAATGTATGTGTCAGTGATTTAACTCTACTAGTGTATATTGAAGGTGTACACTGTTGACCAAGGTCACAAAGACCTTTGAAAAAAATGCATTACTTCCAGACAATCTGCATTCAATTAATTCTCCATATGACTTTATTAGTTAAGCCAAAATTCTAGGGCAGTAATTCTAAACAGAGGGAAGAACTAATGAGCTTTCAAATCATCCTAAGAATTTTTTCAAAAATATCTTGATTCCTCACCACTCGCCTTACCCGCCATGCTCTCAACACACAAAGAACTGTGGGGTAGGGAGCGTGGTTTGTTTATTTGTATTTTGAAGAAGAAAAGCTCCTCAGGTGATTCTGACACCCCTACACACACACACACACACACACACACACACACACACACACGTGCGCACAACGAAACATCACTTTTGAAGGTCAGTGGCAGTACTTTTCTGTCTGTTAAGATTCTTCCTAGTCAAGAAGCTATTTTGCTTCAAAACCTGCTCTGAATGTAGAGATTATTACCAGGGAGTTACATTCAGTTTTCTCCAGGTCAGCAGTCTGAATTTTGATGATTTTCTCCTTCAGTCTTTGATGCCAGAAACAGTTATTGAGCATTCACTGCAGGCAAGACACTGCCACATGCTGTGAGGTATAAAAAAGGATGAATACTACTTCTCATCTTTAAGGCGGTACAATATAATAGAAGTGATAAGACAGGTACACACCTAAGTGTATATTACAACATTAAATGAGAGGTATTCAAAAGAAATACAATGTCCTACTGGAATTTAGAGGATCGTGAGATCATTTATGATTTCAGGGACCATGAAAGTCTTCATATATAATTGGAATTACTATTTTTAAATGTTGCCAATTTCTAGGAAAATGGGTAAGCCTTATAATGCAATATTGTTTGTAAATGTAAGATTTGATTCATGGTATTGAACTGTTAGGTACATCTTGATTTAAAAATATTTGAGCCTCCCTGTGCTATGCGGCTGCTTCCCACTAGATATCTATTTTATATTTGGTAGTATATATAAGTCCATGCCACTTTCTCACTTCGTCTCAGCTTACCCTTCCCCCTCCCCGTGTCCTCAAGTCCATTCTCTACATCTGCGTCTCTATTCCTGTCCTGCCCCTATGTTCTTCTTAACCCTTTTTTTAAAAAAATTAGATTCCTTGGTGCTTTGTGACCACCTAGAGGTGTGGGATAGGGAGGGTGGGAGGGAGGGAGATGCAAGAGGGAGGGGATATGGGGCTATATGTATATATATAGCAGATTCACTTTGTTATAAAGCAGAAACTAACACACCATTGTAAAGCAATTATACTCCAGTAAAGATGTTAAAAAAAGAATTTGAGTCATCCTCTTATGAGTAGTATCCATAAACGGTTTCATGCATCTGACAACATCAGCCTTCCTAAAATAGTTCCTTTCATTATATAAGAGCATATAGCTATAAAATCCAAAATTTCTTTAATGTAACAATTTATAATTCCACCAAAAAATCCTCAAATGGATCAAACCATATTTGTTATATTCAGCTTTTTCCCTCCAAATGAAGGATTCCATCATCGTGCATTCTAGCTTTCCTGACTCTTTCATTAAACAGAGAAGAAAGAAAAAATTCATTAAAAACAAATCTACCTATATATCTAACATATGAAATAAAAGAAATAATTTCCAGAATTCTTACAAAGTTGCAGACATAAGTGGATTGTTTCCAACAGTTTTTGTTAAACTCTATGCCCCTTAGGAAAGAATTGCTTTCTGGGTTATAAACAGTACACATGAAAATTACAAGCTTCACAATAATATTTATATTAGAAAAATGGGGCACCAAATGGAGATTTCCGATTTGATGCTAAAAGCATTTATCAATTTCTTTCCTTCAGTTTTTATCCCTTCAAATTCTTCAACAAGAAATTTTGGTCATTTGTTAAAGTCTAGTTTGTTTGATTACACGTGGCAATTAGATAAATTTAGTTCAATTTAGTCATGAAACAGTTAATTCATAATAAAATGAATTTGTCTCTCTCCAGATCCTCATTGCAAATTTCACTAGAGGGACTTTAGGCATAGAGATATAATGAGTAGAAATCCAAATTACCATTGGGAAATTCTCCAGTAAGGCCAGGGTTTTTAAAAGGTAAATTTTGAGCAATATATATTGAACTTGATTTCAACAACTGCTTGAACTTAAGAGTTTAAAATGAAAAGGCAAATTGCTGGGTACTTTTCCTTATTTTGTGACCTTAAAATTTTTCCTATAATCATAACAAAATTCTTTTAATTAAGAGAAACTTAATTTATGTGGTGTATTTGGGAGCAGTTGCTCTTAAAAAATATTTTTAAAAAGTGAAAAAAATTTTTCTAATCAACAAATTTTTGTTGTCTTAATTGTCCCATTTTCTCATAGTCAAGAGGATTTCTTTCATCTGGATAATTTTCTAAGTTTAGAGGGAACATGGATGAAACTATCGCCCAGAGCATTCCAGTGACTCAAGAATATCAAGAACCATCACCATATTTGAGGAGAATGAGACAATAAAATGGAAACTCCAGAAGGGGTATACCTTTAGGCTTTAATATTAACATTGCTGTTACATGGCCATTAGTAATTTGAGTAAATAAGAATTATATAGGTTATGTTTATTGATTTGAAGTGATGGGGTTACAAATCATTTGGTCCTGGATAGTAGAGAAATATAATGTTAGTTATGTAGGCAACGGCGTGCCTATAATACTCATTCTAATATTAACCACCAATGCCATCACACCTGTAGACCAGGGAAGTACTAGCCAGGAAGATGACTTGACATATCTTTCCTTATCCTATTCATTTCTTCATTCATTTGTGAAGCTTTCTTTTTACTTTTGTAATCCTCCAATGGTCTGTACGCCTGTACCTTGCTCCGAAAATTCTTTTTTATTCATTCAAAATTGAGTCCTACTTCTGTTCCTGACTGCTATTAAACAGCTCACATAATACAGAAACTACAAGAAGTAAACTCTCAAGAATGACTTTCTTCAAGGGCCCTAGAATGCCTGTAAATTATCTATGAAAGCTTATGTAGTTCCCTTGGAGCATTTTTTCAAAGAACATCCTAATGTTAGATAGGAGAAAGTGGTATCTTCCAGGCTAAGTAACTTTCTTCCATTACTCAAGCACTTTTTCTTTCTTTTATGGCTGTTCCCTGCCTGTCTGCAGTTGTAATGGATGGGGAGAAAATTCTAAGTTTCTAAGCTTATGGCTTGAGGGTGTAGGTTTAACTCTTTCATATCCATCAGGATTAAGTTACAAGAGGTGGTAATTCTATTCTACATGAGCAGATAGGAAATCAGGAAAAAAATTATCTGAACCAACCAATCCATCCAATTTGACATCCAAGTTATACTTTTTAGTGTAAGTTTGTCACATGACATATGTAGTGTCTTCTGAATGCATACATGAGTGATATAATTGTAATTATTTACCCAGTTCTGTGTAACTTTGATCTATTACCATTTGGAAAAGGTCTGATCTAAAGATATCGATTTATAACAGTTTCAAGTTCGTGGAGAGAGGTGTCACAGGTTATCTCTATTAGTAGCATTAGTACAACTACTATCACCATGACCACTACTAATTTCAATCATTACTACCTTAAAACCTTCACATATTTTCTTGTTTATTTTCACAATAACCCTCACAGAACAATAGAGAGATGATATTATTACCTTACTTTTACAGATGAAGAAAGGGAAATACAAAGAGATTAATTTGGACAATGTCAGGCAATGGTAGGAAAGGAGGCAGTTTTCTGATTGAGGAAGTCGGGCTTCCAGAGCCCACGTTTTACCACTCTGCTACGTGTTTATTCTGTATCCACTCAGCATTCAATAAATGCTCAAGTATTAGCCATCAACACAGACACACAGACACTCAGTTACAAAAATGAGTGAGAGATATCCACAAGGTACCCTGTGTATAATAATAACAGGTCCCAAAGAAAGTAAATGCAACAGAAATTAGTTTGATAAAAGTATGCACAGGATCCAATGGGAATATAAAGAACAGATAGCTTATTTGACTTCTGTGCAAAAGTAAAGATCAGAAAAGCCTTCATCGAGGGCATGGACTTGTGAACTGTGTTTTAAAAGTAGATTAGTGTTTGTCAGGAGTACAAGAGAGAAGAATGGTACAAATGGAGTTGCCACTTGAAATGAAGCCCAAAGAAACCATAAGGGGTTTCTTACGGCTGTATAGTCGAGGGTAAGGGTTGAGAGTGGTAAGAAGTGACTCCACGGAGTGATGATGCAGTCTTGGAGGACTCTGCATAGCCATAGGGAGGAGTTTGATTTTTTTCTTATGGAAATTGGATACTCAGTAGGGGTTTTAGGCCAAAAATAGCTGGGTTTGAACATTGGGCCCAATAACATGTGTGATTATATTCAAGGCTTTGCATCTAAGTCTCAGTTTTCTCACTTCAGAAGCACAGGTTATTAATATTTAACCTCATTAGCTGTTGTGAGTGGTGAGACAATTATATGTAACATACACCTGATCCCTTATCCGCTAGTCGAGAGAGAAAGGAGCAGCAGAGAGAGCGTGCGTGTGTCTGTGTGTAGGTTGGAGTCCTGGTGGTTGTAGTGGTTGTCAGGATGCTTGGGTCTGGCAGTTGATAGGGCTGTTCACGACATTTGAGTTTTCCTCTTCCTTATGGGTTATGGGAAGATTAGACTTCCTTCCTCTCTAGAACTGGGACATAGCCATTGGCAGGCTTGTCTATCGAGATTTAAGCAGAAGCAATGTGTGTAGCTTTAAATGGGTGCATTTAATTATCAGGATAAGACCCACAGCACTCTCCCCCTCTGCTCTGCTGTTTATGGAGGCTTCTATGGAGGTAGAACTTCCATATCCTGCAGGGTCCTGCATGGTTATCAGCCCCACTACCAACTCCTGCTGGGCCTGTACCATGCGAGAGAAAACAACTCTTGCTGAGATAAACCACTGAGAATCTGGAAGTTGTTACTGAAGCATACCCTATCCCATCCCCACTGATACATGAGTCAAACAGAGCGTAGGCTCTGAATGGGGTTTCATGGAACTGGGGTTGGAGTAGGGAGTCTCTCACGTGGGGCTACAGGAAAAGTAGAGCTAGTGGTCACTGAAAGGTGAGTGGCAACTTGACATTCAATAGCCTCCAAACTTAAGGGACACAAAACCAGGAATTCTTGTTCCCAAAGAAAAGTCACTACAACAGTAAGCTGGGAGAGACCTGAGCCAACCACTGGCAGTCTGTGTGGTCCCCCTGGTATGACTGATACATGTGTCTCAGGACCATTATACTAATCTCATTTTAAGATGTAGGGATGGGACCAGCATGGTGTCTGGCATATAACTTAAGCTCAACAAATGTTACCTGCCTTATGAATCTTCTTTTTCCTTCTTCTTTTATAAGATCCTGTGTTTGCTATTTATTTAGCAAATGGTTGGGATTGTTTGAACTGAATAACCTTAAAAATGCAACTCATATAATGATTTACTTCTGCAACTTCGTGTTTCTATAATTAAGTACTTCACATGCAAGCATAAATGTGCTCAGAATTATTCTTTTGTATCCATTTATTATGCAGTAGTGAATAAGGCATGACCTTATAATTTTTATATTAGAAGAGTAAACGCACCAAACATTTTCTTCATCCTATAAAGTTTTATTCCTTTGTTGTTGCATTTGTATGGATATCTGTGGGGTGTTTTTAATCAAAGCATTTCATTTGGTGACTATATGGATGCCAATGCTTTGACACTATTAACATACCTTAACAATCAACTGTGATAACTATCCAGTCAGTGAAGGGCTATGCAAGGAAAAGTCTGTGCATGTGATTAAAATGTGTCCTTGTGGCATGTTTTATGTAACATATAATGATAACTTATCAAACTTCTAGGAAACTAGAGTATCAAAAATTGTGGAATAACATCCAGTACTTGAGGATGGACAACCAAAAGAGGAATCACAAGGCAGGGCAGGTAGAGAAACATAAAAGTCTTGAAGAACCTAGGGGTAAAACGGGAATAAAGACACAGACCTACGTGAGAATGGACTTGAGGATATGGGGAGGGGGAAGGGTAAGCTGTGACAAAGCGAAAGAGAGGCATGGACATATATACACTACCAAACGTAAGGTAGATAGCTAGTGGGAAGCAGCCGCAGAGCACAGGGAGATCAGCTCGGTGCTTTGTGACCGCCTGGAGGGGTGGGATGGGGAGGGTGGGAGGGAGGGAGATGAATGAGGGAAGGGATGTGGGAACAGATGTATATGTATGACTGATTCACTTTGTTATAAAGCAGAAACTAATAAAAAAAAAGTCTGCAGTAGAAAGGGTAGAAACCTGAAGTTTTGTCACAGTCAAGTATCCAATGATCGAGATAAAATACAACTCACCAGTAACTGCCACTAGAGCCTCATTATTTCCTTGCCTTTCCTTTTTTTTTTTTTTTTTTTTGTGGAAAAGGACTGACAAGACCAACATTTCTAAGTGTCTGTCTACTGAATGCTCTACCAGGGCTAAAAAGATGAATTAGGCATTGTCTAGGAGTTCACAGAGTTTAAGCACGACAGTTAAATTAATGTATAAGACTACCCTAGCACAGAGTTTTAGAAAAAAAGCAAAAGCTGAACTGAGCATTAACAGTTCCAGTTTAAATTATGTGGGGATCAGTCATAACATCACAGTTTGTTAGAACCTTAGCATTCACCTAGTTCAATCTTTTAACCAATCAAGAATCTTTGTGCAAGATCAAACAGCCTTCATTTGAATATTTCTAAATGCTGACTTGAGACTAAATCATATCCCAGCTTTGTGGTATGCTCACCAGGCAATTTATTAACCTTAATAAATTTTCCTTTTCCATTTAGCAGTCTTCTTTCTGATACAAAGAAGGTTCTAGATACATTAATTACATTATTTGAAGTCATACTAAAAAGAAACATTTCTTAATGTTTAATAAGCTGAATTCAATCAATGTTTACACACCAAAAATACAAATAAGAGCTAAAGTCAAAATTGGATTAGATGTTTTTTTCCCCTGGAAATTAATTTGACAAAAGTCCAGGATTAAGGAGACCAATGTATGGGTCTAAAGGTTTTTCATAATAGTAATAGATTTGTATATACTCTATGCTAAGAGTATAAAGTTAGAGCATTAGTACTGTAAGCCTGTTCTAAACTTGTACTTGGAAGTCTAGGTATCTTAGGTATCAACTATGAAGCTCTTTAACATGATACAGTGGAAAATAAAGTCTTGGTTGTCCGATTCATTTATTTGCAGATTTGGGGACTTTCAGTCAAATGCTGCTTCTAACATACATGAGCTGATCAAAGACAAAAACCATAACTCACTCTATTTTACTCTTATCATTGAGCACAATTTGTTGATATCTTGGTATATAACATGTAATCTCTGGACCTTAGTGTTTCTGAAATAAATAAATATCTCTTAGATTGACCACTAATTGTATTGGAAATGCATTTAAGTTATAGCCATGGAGACAATTTAAGGAAGAAATAAGATAGAGTGCCAGGAGCTGTTAACTACTGGGGCATATCTGCTTGTCAATGTCTTGATAAGACAGACAACTCACACAAATGCAGATTAGCCAGTGGTACACAAGCAAGAAAGTACAGTCCT
Source organism: Mesoplodon mirus (assembly GCF_964341445.2). Lineage (NCBI taxonomy): Eukaryota > Metazoa > Chordata > Mammalia > Artiodactyla > Ziphiidae > Mesoplodon > Mesoplodon mirus. The sequence goes on along the minus strand of NC_138993.1, from coordinate 60,328,352 downwards.
CTCTCAGCATCCACAGGGGATTGGTTCCAGGACCCCCGCGGATACCAAAAGCTGTGTATGCTCGAGTTCCTTATATAAAATGATGTAGTATTTGCATACAACTTATGCACATCCTCTCACATACTTTAAATCATCTCTAGATTACTTATAATACCTAATACAATGTAAATGCTGTGTAAATAGTTTTAAATACAACGTAAATGACATGTAAAAATTTGCTGGAGCATAGCAAATTCAATTTTCGCTTGTTGGAATTTGGAATTATTTTTTCCAATATCTTTAATTTGCAGTTGGTTGAATCTGAGAATGAAGAACCCAAAGGTGAGGAGGACCGGCTGTTATGTCTAAAAATGTAAGGGCGTCTAAGAATTGTAATGAAACTTGAAAATGGGTTCTACATTTACAGTGAATCACTAATCTCAGTAAGACAGTTGATAGGTTTGTATAAAAGTCAGAAGCCACATTAATTTGTGTAGATTCAGTAATATTATTTAAAGATCAGGTTATTTAACACAGTAATATATAAGGTTTGATTGTATTTCTATAAATAATATAATAAACTTACCCAGTAAAATATCTTCCAAAAAGTTACTTTGGGAGAATATATACTTTTTTGAAGGTGATTAAAATGTAGATTTTTACTTTTAATTTTAAACTTCTCACATTGAAATTGCCTTCACAGTCAGTTTATAATGCATTTGAGGGAAAATAAGTATCATTACTGGATAGTTACATCTTGTTGATGTCTGAGCTCTTTCTAAAGAAACACACTTATTGTCAAAGGATAAAGCTTTGCTACCGTTGATGATATTAAAAAGAAAATGCTGTTAGTTCAGAGGGAAGATGAAAGAGAACCTAATAAAATGCTTTGAGCAATGACAGCGTCACTGAAATAAATGGACATCTTTCCAAGGAAATGCTGTGCAGCTGACAATGTTCATTTGTTCAGGGAAGCAGGGTCTGGTGGGTGCAAAACAAAAGAGCTTCCATACATTTCATTCTCTTTCACAGCAGCTTCTTTCCGCACCAGGTTCTTAAATATGGGTGTCATCTAAGGTTTGGCCATTTGCTCTCTTTTTTCTCATATGATGTCTCTTGTATCATTTAAGCTCTGTCACTGGCTACAATTATCACTATTATAACTACCTCATGTATGCCGCCATACCGCATTTTTCTTCTCGATTTTACAATAAATACATCCAGCCTCTTGTTGGATTTCTCCAACAAATAACTCAAGTTCAACATGACTGAAATGAAACTCATCATTTACTTTCCTCCAAGACCCTCAATCTGTTTTTGTCCCAGCTCAGTGAAGAGAACCACCAGCTGGCCATTCATCCAAGCCAAATGCATACGCTTACCCTAGATTCTTCCTTCTATCTTATTCCCTGCATCAGTGGGCCATCAAATCCTTTTCTAGAATATCTCCCCATTATTCCCTCCTCTCCATCCCCACTATCATTCTTTTTTCAGGTCCTTTTTTCTGCTTAGAATATAACAGGCTTTGAACAGGTTTCATTGGCTCCTGCTCCTTTCTTACAATACATTTTCAAGTGTTGCCAAAGTAACTTTCCTAAAGTGATATGTCACTTGCCCCATTACTCCAGAACAAAATGCCAATGCACTTCTTTGGACTTTTGCAGAAAACTTAGGTTTCATTTCCTCTGTCTGAAATGCCCTTCGTCCATGGCCACTGTCTGCTGGTATACACAACAGCAGTGAAGAGCCAGGCATGCTGGGCCAGGTTTTCTCTGATTTTTGGTTCCAAATTTCATGAGACTCAAGTTAGTACCACCTCCTACAAGGTGCTTGTTACTTGTGTAGAGTAACAAGGATGAGCTGGAGTTAGGTGACCTTCTGTGCCTGGGACTTGCTTCTTTTCTTAAGACAAAGTTGTTGTCATTGTTGCTGTTTTTTCCTTTTCAAAATCCCTCTCTCCAGGACCTAGCAGAGAGCCTTCAGGTGTTCACTGACTAAATGAATGAAAAAGCCTCTCCCATATAGGAACTATAAAGCCGAAAAGATGAAAGACACGCCCTTTAAGAAAAGGTTATTTACAGCCTTCTGTGAGTGGTCTAATTACACACTTATTTCAAGAAAGATAGAAGAAGATAGAGTAGAAATTAAAAATATGTTATGGTGAAATAGTCTATTATTTTAAACACAGAGGGGATTAAACAGCTTAATTCATTTAAATAATCTACTAGCTAGAATAATGGTGGGAGCATTCAAAAATTATGGATGGATTTAGGGAGCCTATTAACATATAAAATACAGTTGACAAAAACATGGAGAAAATCTACATTTTATTGTTTTTAAAGTTTAAAAGGGATAAACAAGGCTTATATGTGAGCACTAGCATAGCTCAATATTATCATCTGCCACTGACTAGTACCCATAATAAAACATATTTTTAAAAGAATATTTTAGCAGCACAGATCATGAAGACCTGCAAAAGTGAAAATATAATGGAAAAAGATAAATATTAAAAGAGGAAAATTCCAGATTCACAATCTGCTGTTTCTCCTCAAGTGTTTTCATAATAGCATCAAGATGAACTCAAATCTAAAAACATAAAGAAAAAGAATTAATTTGACTTTAAGTTATGTGGGTTTCAGACATGCCTGTAGGTTACATTTGTAAATTATTTACATAGGTATTTTAATAATTTTTGTCCTAAGTTTAGATAATTTAAAAAATGATTTCAATCAAGTAATTCAGCATAAAACCCACACAAGCCAAAAACATCTTATTCAACAAAGTAGTCATAAAATTTTACCAAAAGAAAAAAAGAATCTTTGGGAGTATTCTGTATTTTGCAAATAACCATGTTTACACTGTAAAATGTAAAAACTTTTACATTTTTACATTAAATTATGAAAACCATAGTGAATTATTAAACATTGGCAACCTTGAAACAAAGCTTCAGGATATCTGAAAGTAAATATTAAGATAATATCTCTCACATATAGATTTTCATAAGTGTGTCTTTATGAAGTATCAATGGTGAAACTGGGGAAGATTAAGCCTTTGATGGGAATTTTAAAATCGTTTTTACGTTAAATAGTTTCTATTTTCCTAAATACAGAATGGTATGAAATTTTAGATAAATGTTAAGGCTTCACAGAAATACTATGTTTTCTGGGTCTCTTGGGGCTCCATTTACCGAGTCCTAGAGATAAGTGCCCACTCTCCTCTGCCGATACAGGTACTTATACGTAGTAAGCAGCTTAAGCTGAATTGCACATTACAAATACATCCAAGGCTATTTCTCTATTATTCATGGGAATAAAGAGGCAGGTATACAACTCCTCTATTCTATTCCTTGCCAAGGTGATTTTAGCTGGAAGAAACTGATGGAAACTCTGCTTCCATTTTGACAGAGAGATTCTTACTATGTTTATACAGCCTCAAGTACCTTGCCTAAGAGTAGGAACATAATAGCTTTCATAACAGCATTTATTCCCTGAGTGACAATCACCTGCTTAAAGATTAGTACTATATTATTATCACCATAGTAATGTGTAACTAATATACTTTATAACTTCTTCTTCCTGATATTTCAAAATCTAAACTTTTATGTTTATTTTCTATTTTTCCTTATGGCACGCCATAATTACCTCTGCTGATATTGCTGATGATATCAATTCTAGATCTGATTTTATAACATGACAATATCTTCAGCTAAATCAGTATCATACCTTGTTCATTGTATATCCAAAAACAATTAATAAATTCAACCATTTAAAAGATACATATGCAATTTATGCACATATTAGGAAGGATGAGTTGACCTGTAGAACTAAATGCTCAAAAGGTTTCTATAATTCCTAAAATTTGCATTAATTATATATCTGCATATATGTGTATACACACATATGTAATGTTATATATGTTGTATTTTATGTGTTTTTAAGAGATTCAAATTATATTTTAGTGTATATTTTTTCATAGCAGAGAAAATAATATTAGCAATTCACTGTTCCATAGAAAATCTTAGGACCAGTTGAGTTATTTGGTAATGTAAATATTCTCCTGAAAATACATAGTAAGCATTAAATAATATATTTTAATCAATTTTACTGATAATTATATATTATTATATATTTCCAGTATATTAAAAAGTGATGACAGAAATAACAATATATTTCTGTCAGAGTTGGATTCTATATAAAGGTAGAAGTTACTTTTACAAAACACATAGCAAATTCCTTGTGATGTTGGTCTTCTGGTCAGCTGTAGACCTATATGAACTACTATGTCTACACTATGTATCTGAGTATACACTCTCACGTCTATTTGTAGAAGGAACCTAAAACCACAATTGTAATTTTAAAGTTAAGACAAATGAAGATAACCAATAAAAAGACGTATGATGAAAGAAGCTGGGTTTGAATACAGACAATTTCACATTCTAATTTCGCCCTGTGCCACCTATCCAGTAAGGTGTTCTGAGGGCGACCATATAAGCCCCCTGAGCCTCATTTTGCTCATTTATAAAATAGGGAGATAAAAACCTTCCTTACAAGCTATTTTCTGGACTCAATGAGATCAATGGAATTAAAGCTTGAAATAGTCCTGAGATCACAGTTGCAGAAACTCAGCAAATTATTACAATTGTTATAATAATTATGAAGTGCTTAAAATTTTTAAATAACTTTCTATTCATGATTTTTTTTTCACCAGTGGAAGATGCAACAATTTTTTCGGTCTAAGTGTCTCAATTGTAGAAAATTTTAGAACCTGACATTTTAACCTTTTTATGATGATTCTAAAACTACTTCAAGTTGAAACAAAGACAGCAACAAAAATCAATAGATGAAATATATATGAAAATGTCTTCCATATTGTGCCTTAAATGATCTCAATGTTTCCTGAAAATTATGCCTTGTATAAAATATTCTGACCTTATAGTGGAAGGTCAAAACTTAGTAATTTGTAAGAGGAGTTTCATTTTAAAGACTTCAAAGTGCCACTTAATAAGTATAACTGTAATCAAAAAAATTTTTAATATCTTTATTGGAGTATAACTGCTTTACAATGTTGTGTTAGTTTCTGCTGTATAACAAAGTGAATCAGCTATACGTATACATATATCCCCATATCCCCTCCCTGTGCGTCTCCCTCCCACCCTCCCTGTAATCAAATTTTGTGAGATAGCTTTTATATTCCCTTTGGCCTTGTTTTAAATTTGTTTTTGTGTTTTGATCTACAAATATTTACTATATTCATTGGGACACTCTCACAAGGACACAGGAATGTTAAGTTCAGGTTCACTTTGGGTGTGGGCAATGTTTGAAAATACTCTAGATCTGAACAACAACAACAACAAATTACTGAAACTTTGTTTTACCAAGGCTAAAGGAATTAATCATTGAGCAGCAGGCTCTAATGACTTTAGAAGTGTATGGGGTGGGCCAGGGGACAAAGCCAAAAACAAAAAGCAAAGGTATTGTGAAATCCTGTTCAGAGAAAAGCAGTAGAAAATGTGTTTTACATTACTGATGGTATGGATATTTGTTTTTACATGCTTGTAGTTTAAATTGTCCTTGTGAAAATTGATGATGCTGCCTTCAGATATAAAAGTTGGTGGAAAAGAGTACACTTTAAATTTTACTCACTGATGTTACAAGTTACTGGATGCTATTAGGAGCTCTTTTAGAAAGATTTATGATAATAAGTATTCATCACAATGCACATCATTCTGGAGAACAAAAAGTGACGCTGCATTCATTTTGTATGATTAATGATTCACACATAATGAGGAAAAAACGCTCAGGACTAATCTAAGATTGTAAATGAAAATGAACTTTATAAAGAGATTTTTCTTGTTAATGTCAACAAAAGAAAGAAATCCTGCATATGCACGATATTTGCAAGTGTTTACATCAGCTAACAACAAATATTATATCAAGTAATAAGAATCTGTTAATTTGTATCAAAAGTAAAAATTCACATTCTGTAATATCTCAGGACTCTAGGCATGTTTAATAAAATTTAGGTGGTGTATTTATTTTGCTACCTCAGATATGATATTAATGAACTGGTGGATTCAAGCCTAATTTACATAGTAAGTGAATATAATTAAAATCCATCTTTCGTGAAAAGCTCACGAGAACTTTTTAATCTGTAGCATATTTGCAGGAAGGCAAGTAGCAGAGATTATTTTCAATTCCAGAACATTCCACAAGATCAGCTGTACAAGGAAACAAATTAGGCATACTGTTTGGTTATTTCCTTGCCACTGTGCTTTGGCATCATAATCATGTATTTGGGGAGAGGATGCTTTAAACTTCATTATGGTTTAAAAACTCTGTAAACATAAAGTGGGAGATGGTTGCTTTTATTGCTGGTGTAGATATTTCCCTTTTCAAACTCTGTGAATGGATTTGCTTGTTTGAATGGCACCCTGAGGTGGGAAAGCATAGCTCACTACCAAATACATAGCACAGCTAAAATATAAGATTCTCATTGAGAAAATCAACCTAATTGTCTATTTCAAGATTTTTTTAACCTTGTAAATATTAAAGTACACTTAATTTTGTTACATAAAACAAAATAAGAATATTTATTTCATTTGAAACATTGATGGGACAAATTCATCAGAAAACACAAAAAATAACTAAACTTATCTCTAATAAAATCATTTTATTTTTCTGACTTCTTTCTGATACATGGATCAACTCTGGTTGCTTTAGCTCTCCCAGAATATAGGTGGATGGTTTTCAGTATGCTGTTTAACGGGTGGATTAAAGCAGGGTCATTGATCACCTTTCTCTGATTAATTTTTAAAAGCTGTCTTGCTTTGGGTCTCATGATGAAATCTACATCCTTCAGTTATCCAATGTCTCATTCTGAATACAATCTTTCCTTTACTTTTATTCTTTTTCCCCCTTTTCCTACCTTTTGTAGCTCTATTCTCCAAGGTTTTGCTTCCTTTCCCTTGAAACCCCCCTTTTTTTTCTTGTTTCATATTGACTTCTAGTAGACTTGCAACTCTGTATAGATTAAATACCTTAAAGTACTCAATAAAGTTTAATTGATTGTCTGACTCCAAACTCTTCTGTTACATTCTGATCCTTGATCTCTCTTGATCTACTCTCTGAAACATGTCTTCAATGTCTATTTCTCTGCAACCTTAAAATTCAAGTTCAGGGGCACAGGTATTTCCCCTGGTGTGGTAAGAAAGACTGTAGCATGGTTATATCCAAATTAGAACAAAAGCAAAAAATAAATGCAGCTGATTACATCCCAGTTACCTCTTACACTCTTTACATTATCAAGCAAGGGGGTGAGGTTTCTTCCCTGTTTACTTTATCACGTGGGTATTCATTCCAATTTCCTGACACAAACTCACAGATGCTGTGTAGTCTAATGCCTAAGATGGTAAGCTATAAAGCCACACTCCGAGTTCAAATTCCAGTTCTTCTATCTATGATATATATGTGTGTCATCTTGAAATACTTCAGGCATCTTGCTCTTCAGGGACCTACCCTATAAAGATTATGGCATAGAGAAAGAATGTTTGCTGCCTGGGATAGGCAGGTTCCCCTGTAGAAGGAAGTTGAGGGAAGTGGACCCGCAAGTTTAGTTTTCCAAATTCAACAGTCAGATAAATCACACCTACCCCAGGAAGGTGCAAGTGTGGGGATGGGGCAATGCCTCCAGCATTACTGTAGAAGAGGTCCTTGCAGAAGGAAACATAGAACCAGGTGAAAGAGGATTCCCACACAAGTTAAACATCATGGATACACAAGCTACTTTTCTTTAACTAATGCTACCAAATTATTAATGATATTTCAGCCAGCTCCCAAAACCTTTTATCAGTCTTCTTAGCATCTTAAACATTTTTATTGCTGAAGTCTTATTATGATAAAAATATGTGTTGTAACCCAAAATGTAGAAATAGCCATTACACGTAGACTCTAAAAATGTGAACTGATAAAAAATTTTACCATCTTCCACATTTGGAAGTCACCAAACATTGTCACATTAGGAAAATAGGAAGATATGTTTGAGGAAATGTTGCTAAATTAAATTTTTTTTAACATCTTTATTGGAGTATAATTGCTTTACAATGGTGTGTTAGTTTCTGCTGTATAACAAAGTGAACCAGCTATACATATACATATATTCCTATATCCCTTCCCTCTTGTGTCTCCCTCCTACCCTCCCTATCACACCCCATCTCGCTTTGTGTAGACACAAAGCACTGAGCTGATCTTCCTGTGCTATGTGGCTGCTTCCCACTAGCTATCTATTTTACATTTGGTAGTGTATATATGTCCATGCCACTCTCTCACTTCATCCCAGCTTACGCTTCCACATCCCTGTGTCCTCAAATGGTTGTTGGTCTTGGGGGCATATTTCCTTTTCTCATTTCGCTGTTCTGTTTCACGATCATTCTGTTTCTTCAACTTCCTTCCTCTTCCTCCCTCTCCTTTCCACTTCCCCTTCCTTAATTTTTTTTGGTAACAACTTTTTGAGATATAATTCACATACCATACAATTAATCAATCAAAGTGTAAACTTCAATGGCTTTAAGTACACTCACTTCCTTCCATAACGGTTTTCATTCCATGGTCAATAACAGTGTCCCCTTTCTTGCATATCCCACAATTGCCCTATTCCTCTCTCACTATGTCATACTCTTTGGGCTAAATAACAACCTAGGTTAAATCCAACTCTTCACCTATTCAGTGTCTATCCTTGTGTAACCAAATGTAGCTGCAGGAAAACCCACAACCAATTTGTCAGCCTCACGTTAAATTCTTAATCACTAGCCTCTAATGGGTCCTTAATGCTGACTGGCATGGATAATTTATACTCCTGCAGCTAATACTCTTATTAGCCCCAAGATCATTATTTTATATTTATTCCTCTCTCCTCAAGTCTCCAATACCTCTTTCCCATCTCCACTCTCCATTGATGATCTTCTTCCTATTTCATTGAGCAAAATGGAACCATCAGAGAAGTTCAGTGTATTCTCACCAGGGTGTATCCAGCCACCTGCCTTGGTGACAATGTACCCTCACTTCCCTCCTGTTCCAATGACTGAACTCTTTGTTTCTAACGCCAACTCATGTGTAACACATCCTATACTGTCTTACTTACTTAAAATCATTCCTTGAGCCATTTTCTTCTGTGCCTTACAAATTATCATATTTCCCCCCTCTATTTCATTATTACTGTCCACATACAAACAAGCTATTTTCCTCAGTTATTTAAAAAAGCAAAAGGAGAAACGAAGCACTCAATGTCTTAATGATTTTTTTCAATTATATAGGTAATGACTGGATTTCCTATTGCAACTTACTGGAACAAAGTAAAAAATACTGCTTATAAAAAATTACCTCAATTCTTTTATCACTTCTCCCCACCCACCAAAGTTTCTTAACATCAATTTTCTTCTGGATATCAGCCCTTTGCTTTGATTCTATTTGTAAAACATCTTGAGAAAGTTTTCTGTACCGAGAGTCTTCAATTCTCCTTCCACTTTTTGAGCTCACTACCATGGGGCTTTTATCTCCACCCTCCCCCAAAATAGCTCTTCTCAGGGTTACTAATGACAAAAGTAATGCTAATTCCTAATTCCTACATGAATTCACAATTCCCAGTTCTCACCGTATTTAACCTATTTGTAGTTTTGACATACCTGATCACTTCCCTCTTTTTTTTTTTTCCTGTTCAAATGTACTTTGATCACTTCCCTCTTGATGTGATTCCTTCACATGGCTGCCAGAGTATCACACTCACCTCTCACTACAATTTATGGGTTTCTCAAGTCATCCTTGAATTTTTATCAGTTTTTGCTTCATGTATTTTGAAATTTTGTTTGCGTAATTCAGACATTATTTATGCAGTGTTTATCAATAGTTAGATATGGATTAATGATTCATTTTTTTTGTATTGGTTGGGTGATGTTTTAAAATGGTTGTACTGCCCACCATTCTCATTCATTTACATACTTCCTGCCCCATTTACATTATTATCTACTTAGGGAAAAACAAAACCAAAAACTTGTATTTGAGTTGGTGAATCTTGAAATAACCATTTATAAGTCTTTTATTCATTGGAACATTTCTAACTTGATTTAAAAATAACTTCATTTTATTCTGATTTATTGCTTTTTCATTGTATGTTATTTAGGACATTTTGAATATTTTCAAATATGATTGATTCTGTTAGAATTTGCTGGGTATTTCTTGTTTTCACCCTCATTTCTCTATTTTCCAGCTCTAGGTGTATTTTTGTTTAACTTTAATTCCTTTTTCAACAAGATATTTACCACTTACTTCCTTTTATCTGAAATGTCTCATGTTTCTTGTTATTTATTTACTTGTTTGACAATATCAATTATTTTATTTTTATTTGCAAGTTCTTATCACATAGATTTGGTGATTAGAGGAGAGGAGTGACATATGCTTTCAGGAGGTGAGTCAGCAGTTTGTCTTTTAAGAGGGATCCTCCTGGGAGAAGGTTCTTCACCCATTGATGGCCTGCGGCATGGCTGTGCCTTTCAGCGTCCAACACCAGTACTGGCTGCTTTAGCTGTCAGCCAACTTGGTGGCTGTACTCAATTTAGCAAAGTGGGAAGAGAAGAGAGATGTTCATTTTCTCAGCCTCCCTAAAGGCGTTTTCTCAATTAATTCTAAAAGACGAGTATCCTGAAGGACTCCTCTGATTATGATATTGAAGCACCTCTCCTTGGTAGTCCTCTGGGCACTATGCCTGGATGAGATTTCTCGAGTCTTGCCTAGTTCTCAATCCAGCCCTGTGTGCTTTCTTTCTTTAAAAATTGTTCAATATTTTTCTTACTCTTTTGGCACTATTCCTTGCTGACCAGCATTATTATGGATTTATACATTTTAAAACATATTTTTCTGTCATTTCAAAGGATTTTAGGCAGAAGACAAAAACGATGTATGTGCACATTTTGCTGTCATGATCCAATCCTTTGTACTGACTTTTCATTTTAAATGTGGTTCCCTTTTAATATTTTTTGCTTTTCTTTGAAGCTTTTTAAACATCATTTCATTGGATTTAGGTGGTTCTTGCTTTTGTGGTATAATATTGCTCTTTTGTTAATAATATTTTCCTGGTTTTCTTTTTTTCTGTTGCATACTAAATTCTGATTTTGATTTTGTCCTTCCTTTTTTTCTTCCCTTATGTTTTTACTGTTTTATTTTTTCCTTTCAATTTTATTAGGTTAATTTATATCGCCTGCTAATGTGTTGTTTGTTAGCAAATTATTGGGTTGGCCAAAAAGTTCTTTTGGTTTTTAAATTAAAAAAACACACATTTTTCATTTTTACCAAGAATTTTATTGAACAATGTATTCACCCTTTTGTTCCAATACCTTCTGCCATTTTTCAGGCAACCTCATAATTCCATTGTCCCAAACGTTTTATCTTTTTGGGCAAAGAACTGTTCCAGGTGCCTTTTACAGTATTCCAGGGAATTGAAATTTTTTCCATTAAGAGAATTTTGTAAAGACCGAAATAAATGGAAATTGGAAGGTGCAATGTCTGATGAATACGGCGGATGAATCAAAACTTCCCAGCCAAGCTGTAACAGTTTTTGCCAGGTCATTAAAGAAACATGTGGTCTTGCAGTATACTGATGGAGGGTTATGCGTTTTCTGTTGTCTAATTCTAGATGCTTTTCGTCGAGTGCCACTTTCAGTTGGTCTAATTGGGAGCAGTACTTGCTGGAAATAATTGTTTGGTTTTCTGAAGGAGCTCATAATAGAGGACTCCCCTCCAATCCCACCATATACACAACATCACCTTCTTTGGATGAAGACCGGCCTTTGGTGTGGTTGGTGGTGGTTCATTTCACTTGCTCCCTGATCTCTTCTGTTCCACATTACTGTACAGTATCCACTTTTCATTGCCCATCACAATTTGTTTCAAAAACGGAACATTTTCATTATGTTTAAGTAGAGAATCGCATGCAGAAATATGGTCAAGAACTTTTTTTTTTTTTTTTTTTTTTTGCGGTATGCGGGCCTCTCACTGTTGTGGCCTCTCCCGTTGCGGAGCACAGGCTCCGGATGCACAGGCCCAGCGGCCATGGCTCACGGGCCCAGCCGCTCCGCGGCATATGGGATCCTCCCAGACCGGGGCACGAACCCGTATCCCCTGCATCGGCAGGCGGACTCTCAACCACTGCGCCACCAGGGAGGCCCTGGTCAAGAACTTTTTTTCGCTTAACTTATGTGGAACCCAAACAAAGTGATTAACATAACCAAGCTGGTGATTTTCAGCACTTGATTTGGATATTTTGAGTATGTCAGCTATCTCCCGGTTGGTATAACGTTGATCATTCTCAGTTAATGTCTCGATTTGATCTCTATCAACTTCAACTGGTCTACCTGACTGTGGAGCATTGTCCAACAAGAAATCCCCAGCACAAAACTTCACAAAACACTTGGACAGGTTTGATCAGTCACAGCACCTTCTCCATATCTGCACAAATATTTTTTTGTGTGTTTCAGTTGTGTTTTTACCTTTCTTAAAATAATAAAGCATAATATGCCAAAAATGTTGCTTTTTTTCCTTCCATCTTCAATATTAAAATGGCTACACAAAAATTCACCAAGTTTGATAGTTTTTTTTTAATGCACGCTGATATGACAGCTGTCACAATACAATCTAACAAAATTGTTTCTAATGTAGTTAAAGACAGCTAAGCGCTACTAGAGCCATCTTACAGAAAAAAAATGAACAAAACTTTTGGCCAACTCAATATTTTCAAAGTGTTAATTTACTGCTTTCATTTTATGTTTATTGCATTACTGTTCAATGTGAATAAGTAGATTTAATTTCTTTAAACGTTTTGATACCTTGGATATATTTTTACTTATGATTTTCTTCTTATTTAATATTTATAATTGAACATTTTAGATGGAAAAGTAAGTTTGACTTCAGCTTGTCTTTTTGGAATTCTCTTTGCACCACCCTGCTTTTTTAGAAGAACTCCTAGTTTGGTGCTTATTTTCATGACTTTATAGCACGTATTATGAAGTTCCACTACTGTTTGCAACAAGTTTCAAATAAATTTTGATTCATGCGTCACACCAGTGATGTGACTTCTGACAAGTGCATTTAATAAACCTTTGGGTCTATTCCAGTCTCTGAATCTGCTGATGGGCATGACGGGTAATCCATCATTTCCATTCTAAACTAACTAAACTAGGACATCTATTGATACATAAGCCAATCCAAAATTTCCCACAAAGTTCTCAATTTGAGATCAGAAAGAGAGATGATGGAATTTTGCTAATAAAGATGTAGGAGAAATTGTTACCCGTTTTCAGGAAAGATGTGTTTTTAGAGCTCTATTTCTACTGGTATGAGACTATGAAACTACAGTTTTTTGAAAAACAATGTGAATGTCTCCCATGTACATAAACTGTGATAGAAAAACACTGACACACTCTACCTTCCACATTTATCAGTGATTCCCTCAGTTAATCACTACACTGGATTCTCAGAGAATGTGAAGTATCATAAACTCATGAAGTCAATTTTAAATTTCTGAGGGGAAATAGGTAGTGGAAAGCTAGATAAAAGAGTTTTTTGTACTTGCATGAGGTGAATCAAATATCTGCCATGAAATATCAGACAGAATAATGTTTCCTTTCATCTCAGTTGGTTATAATTTCAGAAGAAGGGAAAAGGAAGGTCAAATTCCATATTATATAAGGAAGTAGGAATTTCACAAGAAATCACTGACCTGCTTTCTTATGCTGGCGAAATAGTATATTAAGCAAAAACTGTAGATCTGGTGTTTAAGGCTTGCTTGTTATTTCACTTGAAATTTCCTAATACATACACCTTTCTCTTTTGAAAAGAAAAAGAGCTCTACCAAAGTTAACTGCAATCTTTTAGGACAATGGACCACTCTGTTCCCTTCTCATGCCCTAAAATTTCCAAAATCTGCACTCTTATTTGTACTGTTATCGTCTCCAGAATTTCCATTACTCCATTACATGCTTTATGTGCAAAATAAATGCTACAACCTCTCAAGTGCCCTATCATTCTTGCAGTCTTCTCTGAATTCCTATATATAAGTCAGAGAGAGAGAGAGAGAGAGACATATAGACAGACAGACACTAACTCATTACCTTGAATGTAGACTAGCAGAAGTTGAGCTATAAAATATAGCTTTATCTGTGTAGCTTTAAAACCAAAACCAACTTTATCCACATGGATTACTGTTTATAGTAAATTAAATTAGTCTGACTTTACCATTTCACTGACTTCATCATCATGATTTTATTATTCTAGGAAACTGTGTCTTGGGAAGATAAAGGTTCCAAGTTACTTTATTGTTATGGAGAAAATCATTTAGATGAATATCAAACTATTGAGCTCTTAAAAAGATAACTTTGACAGTTGTTTACTTCCCCAGTTCTTTGAAACCTCTTGACTTCAAAACCCAAATCTTGCCATGTTCACCAATCCTAAACTAGTATTATTATGGTCCTTCCCCAGTTCTAACCAATCCCTGTCTCACCCCTGTCTACCACACATACTGAAAGACCTGCCTTAAGCCAGATTCCAAAGCCTTGTGAATATCCTGACTTCACCTTTCTCTTTGAGAGGCTAAGACTCTGGCATAGTAGCTCCTATCCTTGCTGAGATAATGAACACCTAGCTTTGTGTGATTAACAGCTTGTTTGAATGATATTTTTGGGGAGCCAGCATTCAACAGATATGTGTCATTTACCTGATTTTTCCCACTTTGGGCACTAGAATATTGAATTTATAAAGAGAACACAAAAATATTTGAGAAAGAATGAACCACACTATAATTAAAATAAATATGTAAAATTACTATATAGAGCTTAAACACATTTCACACTATGGATGTGCTGTTATCTCCCAATTCTTCCTCACTAAGAAAAATGAAACTCTTAGTCGTGTGTGTCCAAGGAAAATTTTCTGTTGATCAGTGTCTGTCTAAATCTTATTTAGCAGAGCTGATTTTACATCATTTGTTTATGGATTCCCTTTCCTTCTCTGTTCATATTCAACACCATGCATGTAAATGATTGCTTTCTTGTTTTAGCTTTTATTTCTGATACCAGTATATTCCTCAATAAATTTGCTCCCAGCTTTCTTCAAAATTCAAGGTCTTTATCAACAATATTTCTGAGGAGATTTGCTTTTGTCCAGTCTACAATGTCTCCTTGCATGTCTGTAATGTCTCTCTGCTCTGTCTGCCTTTCTATGTTTTCTTTTTACTTCATCTCTTATCTCTAGATTATGATGGTGGAGTTGGTAAAGTGTAGGAGAGAGGAATTTATTTTTAAAAGTCACTTTGTTTTTAAAAGGAGAAGACAGCTTTCAGATGAAATCTATCCCTAGAATGCAATATCCTTTGGAGAAACTATATATTTTATTAAGACATCTGTGTGTAGTATTTATGCACATTCCTCTTGGATACAAAAGCTAAAGCTCTTTAGGCTCCATTAGTGAAGTTTTATTTTGAAGTTAGTCTCTTTCTGTAGCAGGGCATCCAAGATGAGGAGAGAGGAGGTTCTTTCAACCTTCCTCACTCAAATAAACCGTTGTTTTGCCCAGTGGGTATTCCTAAGGTGCTTAAGAAATTGAGTTGCCAGTTAATCATTAGAGAGAATCAGATGTTAATGATAATGCATTAGCTTCACATTCTAGAAATACACTTTGTACAGTTTTCCATCCGATGTTATTAGAAGTGGAACAAAATGATTACACAGAATTAGTTAAATAAAGGTAGGAAACTACGTGGCAAGATGCAGAATTGACAAAGCACCTAAACTTTATTAGGTGCATGCTGACTAATTAACTAGTCTCAAAGAGACCTCCTAATAGAAGCCTAAATTAGCTAAAAGTGATAAAAATTGTAATTGGTTACTTGGATGTGTAGAATGCAGGCTGCCTGGAAAAGGGGAAGTATAAATGACAATATAAGTGAAAGTGTAATTCTTTACACAAAAATGGTTAATAATTTCTGAAGCATATTTCTATTTTTGGTACATTTAAAAAACAATCCAACAAACATTTGGATTAAAAAAAGTATGCAAAATTATAAACCATATATAAACAGTCATGTGATTAAGTTTTAAGAATTATTTTTGCCAATTTGCCTCTGTGGTAATCATTATAAAGTCAATGAATAAAATTGAGTAATGGCATCAATTTATTTATCTATACATTGTTCTTAACACATTTTGTGAATGTCAATTCTGTTCCCATCTCATGGTTTAGGAGAGACTGAAGAATGATTGCTGTCTTGGGAGACTGAGTGGATATGTATGTCACTGACAGGTAGGAAACATAAAGAACATAGCTGAGGAAAAATAATGAATTCCATTTTAGACATTAGGTCTAGATTTCTAGGTCAAGATTACACATTAGCATAGGTAAAACCCTAGGATTTAAGAGTGAATTTTGTGATGGAGACATTTTGGGGGAGCATGACCAGCCTATGGCTTACAGAGAACTCTGGGATGGAGCTGGTCTTCCTGTGATAATGTGTAGAATGAGAATAGATGAAGGCTAGAATAGAGCAAGGGAAGAGTGACAGGATGGATCCTAAAGAAGAGAAAAAGAAGACCTTACACTTCTGAGAGGAAGGAAATGTGTTGTGAATCTGTAATGGATACTACACACATTAATGTGTTGGTATTTATAAGTCATTCTGGTGAAAATTAATGATGTAGAGAGTTTGGTTCTCCTATTTACTTATTTCAAAAGTTTCAATTTGCTTTAACTTTTAGGAAGTGTATACTCCCTTGTGTGAAGGAGAAAAGATGCCCTTTGCCCTCTTCCCTGACCCTAACAGTTAGTTCTTCTGAACTTGACGAGGCCAGATTCATAACAGAGGGGCCTTGAAACTTTGGAGAGTTGGATATCGAAGCTGTATCTGTGAATCTAACTTGATTGCCAGCATAGTTCTGAAAGTATAGGAGGGATTCAATGCGTATTTGCTCTAGATTAAATGAATCGACTTGGGGTTGCATTTCAGCCTCTGTCTCCTGTCTGCGCCTTTATCACTTACTCTTTTCCTGCGCGGATGAGAGGAAGGAGGCAGAGGCGTAGATGATGTAACAGCTAGGGTTTTGTTAATGAAAGATATGTTGCTGTAATAATATCTCTTCAACTCATAGCTTTCTTAGGAATGCTCAGAGATTTGGGTGATCTTACGATTTCCCAAAGTCCTCATAATTAGTGCTTTTACAGCACAATGAGAGCATGAGAATTCCTGGTTCAACCGATACTCAAGTCCTAATATTTACTTTTTAATGTTAAAATGTGAAAAAGATAAAATCATTGATATCTAATTCTCTGCCTCTGTATTTCATATTTTGTTAATCATCTCGCCTTTTAACCAAGAATCTTCTTTATGATTTGTCACAATCTGCTGTGCTGTGAAAACCCTTTAAAAGATTTTTGCAGTTTGTGATGTGAAATTTTTTCAGTTTTGCATTTGTTTCCTGTATAAGTTTTGTGACATTTACATGTTACCCGTAGTTTCTAAATTGGAAATAATAAATTTACAGCCAAATTTTCCATGCATTAATGAGATCCCATGAAGCCTTAGAAACTCTAGATTATCTAACTTGGTTTTGAATTAATACATATTTTATAGTTCCTCTGGGTTTATTTTTCAAGCATTACATTACCAGACCTCAGCTTAGATTGTTTCTTATTTCCTAATATATATTTTCATGTGTTTCTAATATGACCCCAAAATGGGTATTCAATAAATATTTTTAAATGAAAAACAAACTATAAAGTGTTTTCAAACACTGTATTTTGACTGTGTATAATTGGTACCCACATTATGCTAACAGCAAAGTGTAATGTTTCATTCCACTTTGCCCCTAGCTTTTTCACTCTTATAGGTATTTCAAACTAAAAGTGATGACCGTTTGAAAAGTCTTAGCAAAGAGATTGTAAAAAATAAAAGATGCAGTAACTTCTTTGGGAACCAGTTTTTGAATAACTCTTTTCTAGATTCTATGAGAACAGATGAAAAGCCACAAATAGCAATGTCAATATATATTTAATACAAAACTACTCAAGCCTGCATATAAACTTAGGCTTTGAAAGAGATATAAAAGGGGACTTTACATAAAGAGCTCTCTTATTAATATAAAGACAGGTCTAAGGTGAGGCAAATGAGATGCTGGTGATTCTGTAACTTGTGATGCAGGAGTTTGTGGACTACACTGTAAAATCATTAAAAAGAAATATGGATTCCTAAGTTTCACCCAAAAGATTCTGGGTCAGTACTTAGTCAACAGATAGTGTAAGGTGCCTCCCTCAAAGGCCAAATATAAGGGGCACCAAGAAAACCTTTAGAAATCAAGATAAACAATATTTTAATGCAATATTTAAAAAAATAAAAATTACTGCAAAACGCAAAAAGTGATGAACACATTATACAAATTGTAAATAAAGATGTGATCAGTATTATTGATCTTTCCTTTTGCCTCAGGCTACGACGTGGCTCAGCAGGGCACTGGGTCTTAAAATCAAAGGAAAACAAAATTGTGAAATATTACCAGGAACAAGCCAAGCCCTAAGGCAAATGTTTCCCTCAGTGGCCTGTTACATGATTCAGTTCCCTTCTTACAGGGAGTTCCTGCAGTTATGAGCTGCTTATTTGCTATAGCTGCTGGGATCTGTGCTCTCAGACCAGCACCCAAGATCACCCAAGAGCTAGGAAGCATTGGAAGACTATCATTGTTGGAATTATGTCTTCTGAACCTCATCTCACGAGGGCTTACACATTTCAATTATTGACATATGCTTAATTTTAAATTCATTATTGCTTTAGAAGAACTGCAAACCTAAGGAATGATTCAGATCTAGATGTAACAGAAACAAACAAAGGCATAGTAAACATGCCTTGTTTCAACAGTAAACATGCTTGTTTCCTCGAAGATTTTTGGTACTTTCAAATATGGAATTCAGTTTACACTGTAATCAGGCAGAACACGCCTCCTGTTCTTAGTACCATTTATGCTCATTAAAGTGAATGGTGATAAGTTAATTGAGGGTTTGTGGGGTTTTTTTGACGTATATTGAGCAATAACACATCGTTTAAATGTGCTTGTCAAACATTTTGGTAAAATAGTCTGTATGCTTTTGATAATCACCATAAATATTTTCAGAAGGATAAAAAATTTAAAATCTGTGCTGTTTCTCACATTGATTTTATTAACTTTTTAAAACCATAGGTATTTATTATTGCTTACCATGTACCAGTCATGTATATATAAAATGGGAAGAGAAAAGAGGCAAATTGTCATAACTTAAATACTTAGTTGTCTAAAATAAAATGTACTCTATCATAATATAAACAATATACTGCAGGAATCACCTTGCAGGCCATAGAGAGACCCTTAATATTACCAACTCCCACTTTGAGAAATACTAATAGAAAGTAAGCTGAAATGGAAAGACTTCCTAGGTTTTCCCATCAGCAACATTTCTACAATTTGATCAAAATGAGTGGGGTCATATGTATATTTCAGTAATTTCTATGACAGTCAAAAGAATGCATGAGTTCTGTGCAGAGGAAGATGGAGAAAAATCAATTCATTTAGTGTGGAAAAGATAATCTGTCTATGTTGTCCACTGTAATCCTTAATACTGGTTATATTTCCCATTGTACGATACAGTATAATAGTAATGCTTCAAAGACGCAATTAGCCCTGAATAGGAGTTGTATAAAAATACGTCTCATGACAGCTTGTGAACTTTACCTTCAATTCTCCAGGAAGAAAAGATCTAAATACATGAAATTAAGTTAACTGATTTAACAAGTTTGGTTATCTGAATTTCCCTTAGTTAACTGTTAATAGGCTATTAGCTATCCACTGGGAGGATGAGGCAGGCAAACAGAGGAAATGGCGAATGAGAGGATGAAGCAAAACATTAAGATGCAACACCTGGTGTTGAGAAAGACAAGAGAAGAGACAAACTCAACAACTGTAATTCAGTCTGTGGACATTTGCTCTGGGGAGCAAAGAGCTCCTCTGGAATAGTTTCATTGTACATCACTGAACTGCAACCTAGCACACTGAATAATCATCAGAACCATCAGAAGGACAGAGTGTGCTCAATAATTCTGTTGAAATATGTAAGTTTATATGTTTTTAAATCCTCTATCAAAACTGTGTAAGTTTGTATGTATGTATGTGTATATGTATACATATATTATTTGATGTTTAAATAAGTAAAACAATTACTTGGAAAATTAATTACTTGTGATACCGTTGTTACTTGTGATACCATTTTCCTGCATTATGATACTGTACAATGTTGTTTCTCTACTTTGGGTAGTCTTCTTAACAAAATATTAGGATTATGAGTATCTCCTAGAGGCAATATTAAAAATAGTTTCTTTGCCTCTGTCCAAGAAGATAGAGTGGTTATGAAAATAAAAGGGAACACTCTTGCACTACTGGTGGGAATGTAAATTGGTACAGCCACTATGGAGAACAGTATGGAGGTTCCTTAAAAAACTACAAATAGAACTACCATATGACCCAGCAATCCCACTACTGGGCTGAGAAAACCATAATTACCCTGAGAAATACCCTGAGATATTATATACCCATAAATACCCTGAGAAAACCATAATTCAAAAAGAGTCATATACCAAAATGTTCATTACAGCATTGAACATTGTAAATTTCATTTACAATAGCCAGGAGATGGAAACAACCTAAGTGTCCATCATCGGATGAATGGATAAAGATGTGGCACATATATACAATGGAATATTACTCAGCCATAAAAAGAAACGAAATTGAGCTATTTGTGATGAGGTGGATAGACCTAGAGTCTGCCATACAGAGTGAAGTAAGTCAGAAAGAGAAAGACAAATACCGTATGCTAACACATATATATGGAATTTAAGAAAAAAAGAATGTCATGAAGAACCTAGGGGTAAGACAGGAATAAAGACACAGACCTACTAGAGAATGGACTTGAGGGTATGGGGAGGGGGAAGGGTAAGCTGTGACAAAGCGAGAGAGTGGCATAGACATATATACACTACCAAATGTAAGGTAGATAGCTAGTGGGAAGCAGCCGCATAGCACAGGGAGATCAGCTCGGTGATTTGTGACCACCTAGAGGGGTGGGAAAGGGAGGATGTGAGGGAGGGAGATGCATGAGGGAAAAGATATGGGAACATATGTATATGTATAACTGATTCACTTTGTTATAAAGCAGAAACTAACACACCATTGTAAAGCAATTATACTCCAATAAAGGTTAAAAAAAGAAAATAAAAGCTAGATTTGGTATTAAAATTCCTTGATACGAGACAGTTCCATAATTTACTTACTCTGTGATTATGAATAGAAGTCACTTAAACTTTCAGACTTATGCCTATTGAGAAAAAGAGTCTGTCCTGAGAACATTGATGTGGCGTGGATCAGACTGGATAACAAGCTTGTCAGAATTTATAAATGTATAGAATTATATATGCCACTTAATGGAAAAAAATAGTAATTCACAGTGAAAACCATCAGAATCTTATTGGGTCATTAGTATGAATTTTCAACAATGAGCTTTAGAACTTTCTTGAAGACATGGTTTTTACAACCATGTTCTCAGCATGAGTGAGTTTAAACAATGAATCTGCCCAAATCCATGTAGACTTTGGGAAATTATAATGTCATTTTTCAGAGCTATTTTAAAAAGAAGTTTTTGGAAAGATACATTTTAATATTGTCAAATAAAAGATAATATAAACCCAAATTTGAAGTGATATTTATGCTTATCTAAAATAATGCTGGCTATTCTTAGCAAGTATGTATCTTGTATTACAGATTTTAGTGGGAATACACTTTTTTAAAAAGCACATTTGAGAATATTTTGAAATATTTGAACTATCATCCTAAGAAAAACATTGCATGTGAATACTTATAATTATTTTTCATATAGTCTTAGAGGATTTATTGACATCCTGAAGTCAATCCATGAATTCTGAGTTAGGACACTGCTATATTTCTTTCCAGGCAGGATGTCTGACAGAGTTAAACTAAGGAGTTTTTTCATTCAAAACCTGAATTTTTCCCTGAATTTGACCAATAGCAAACAGTGAAATGTGCCAAAGGATTTAGAGTTAAGAATAATACTCTGAGATATCCTGCTTCTTCACCCTTTAGATGGTTTTAAGACTTTCCCTAAATTAAGAAAACAAGATGTTATCTAAAGATAAAATGTGGAGCAAATAATTATAAAAAACAAAATATAATTGAATATGGGAAAAATCTTTTTTTAATTTATACTACTCATTTGTTTCCTTATAATCTGTGAAAAGTTTTTCTTCGGGGGTAAACTTTACAATGGTTGATTCTGTTCTGAGAATAGTTGCCATCATTAATTCAAATTTGAACAGAAAGTGATGTAAAAGGAAACCATTTTCAAGCGTTAAGAACAATGTTTAATTTTTGTCAAAAACTCAATTATCCTGAAATAAAAAGCTACTGTTAGACAAATGAGTCACTAACAGAAAAAAAATAGAGAAGAAATGTGTAGAAGCTGGAGTGGATGAGAATAATGTAGGTAAGGTGAAAGAGGAAAAAAAAAACTAATAGAGCTAACATAGAAGTGGCCATATTTAATTGGTTATCACGTTTCATTTTATGCCAAATGAAGACCCAAGTAGAGTGTCACAATTCATTTCAAAATAACCTGTATTTTGAAAAAAAAAAACTCTAGTTTAGATTGAAGATTTTTAGTTGATTTGGTACTTCCAAGGAGTTTGTGAGCATCCCATATGCAGTCATTCCCCAGGTGTGGCTGCCCATCAGAGGAGTGAAACTGTGTGGGATTCAGGGCTGCACGAGTGGAAATCTTCTGTGTGAACTGAGAGCCTACGTCAGTAGTGAGGCTGTTTGTAGAGACTGGGTGGCCGAGATTTCCTAGACTCAGGAAATCCTTCACCCTCACTCCTACCTTAGGTTGGATGACTTACTTAAATGTACATATACTTTGGGATAACCAGGTATTCATTCTTTCCTGTCATCGTTCCACACTCTACTCCTATTGTAAGGCTGATACCCAGGCCTGTTTGGGTCATAAGCTTAACTCTTAAAGTACCTTGCTGTGGTGGAGTGTGGAGAAGGGGGTGAATGGGAGATGAGCTCCATCTCAGCATGGTGGGGAGTATCTTGACATAAAGCTGAGTGACAAACCCCAGCTGCTCATAATGAGTGAAATCTGCAATTAATTTTGTCCCTTTCCCAAAGATGAAGAAACAGCAAGAAGCCCAACTGGGTTTTCAAAACTCAACCCCCTTGCTTATGAGCATGCATAGCCTCGGTAAGACTGGGCTACGGCATCCCAGGAAGTAGTGAGGAAGCATCTTACTTCTGTGTGGTGGAATTACAAGCCTTCCTGGGATTCTACATTATTCACACTGCTGGACCATAGCCATTTTGGGGGGTGGCATTTTTTCTCTCACAATGAGAAACCATTTGTCTAGGCAAATTTAAATGGTGTTTGTGAGGTGACATCTTGCATTGCATCACCTCTATCAGCCTGGCTTTGGAACTGAGTCACTTTTTGGAATAACTCTTTGGAATGTGAGTCAGAGTTGAAGTAAGAAGATTTATTATGCTTTTCCCTAAGTGTCTTCAAAGACTTTTAAGCAGAAAAATTGTATGATCAGATTTTCTTTGCAGAAAGCTCACTCTGACAGCACTGTTGAATTGGGCAAGACTAGAAGCAGTCAGGTGGCCTAAAAATTCAGGCAGGAAACTTACATGGCCTCAGTCAAGACTTAGCAGTGGGGCTTGAGAGGATTTAGTAGATTTGTGAGAGACTTAGAAGAGGTGAATGAACTCGACTTTGACAACAGATTATATACAGTGGATAATGGAAAGAGAGAAGCCCAAGAAAGATTTTCAAGGTTCTGAGCAGAGTGACTAGTTAAATTATGGTTTTGTTAATGAAGATAATATTTGAAGGAAAAGGAGCAGATTTTAAGCAAAGTTTTGGAAATTTGGGGTTTGAAGTGCATGGGAGTCCAATTGGAGACAGCATGATTTGAGTTCAGCTAAGAGAACTGTTATAGAGAAATAAATGTGGGGTTCCACACCTCATTAACTTTTGGTGAGATATCTAGAACAGTGACTGTCATCTGGGGTAGGTAATAAGGGCGGCCTATTAGAGTCATCTGGAGGGAGAAAGTTTCAAACTGTATATGCTTTCTCCTCTAAGATTATGATATAGCCCTAAGTATTGATAGAACGCACCCTACCTATTTCTAACCAAGATTCTTGCTACAGTGAATTGCTATTTATCATAGAGGTATGAAGCACATACCAAGTAGCTTGAGGCATAAAATAAAAGATTAACAAGCACTGGAACCAGGGACTCTGAAAAATTCAACTCAGTATGTATTGAATGATTTCTAAAAATCCTCCATAGTTACACATAACGATGAAAAGTTGAATGACACTGGACTACACTATTTAGTAGTTATGGTCTCTTAGGAAAGTCACACAACTGGTTAACAATTTTAACATAATGATGTGAAAGCAAGGATAAACGTAGTCCTGTGGTGTTATGGGAGAACAGACTACAAACAGAATGTGTGTGTGTGTGTGTGTGTGTGTGTGTGTGTGTGTGTAGGGCAGGGTAATAGTGGTGATAGTGTAGACTTCACAGGAACAGAGAATTCTAGAGCTGAGTTTTGAAGGAAGGGGGTAGTTTGTTGGGTGAAGTAGATGCAATTTCCCAGTGTTGTCATCATGTATCACGTAAGATTTCTTTTGACTGCAAGTAACAAAAAAGTCAAGCAACAATGATGCTAGCAATAGAGCCATTTAACTTTATTTTATGACATGGAGGGTAGATGTGAGGTATAAATAATATGGAATAATAATACATGACAAAACTTGAAAATCCCAGACATATCTGTATAAGCATATTTTATGGAAATATGGAGGCAAAAATAAGAGTAGCTAAGAATTAGAAAATGATTGACAGTAGGGAATAGGATCTGGGGATGTTGAGTGGTGATGTAAGAGATTCCTACTTTTCTGTATAAACCATTCAATACTATTTTTTAAAACTAGATATAGATATTAATATTATAAAAATGAAATTTTAATTTAAATAATATCTTGAGTATGACTGTTGCTATATTCATTACAGCCTTCACTTACTGATTTACTTATACAATTTTCAGCTGCATATCTTAAGGCAATACACACACAATTTTGAAACTCAGGCCTTGAGATATGGTGTTCGAAAATGAGAAGTGCTTCAAGAAGAACAAGAGAAGAAATGACCAGAGAAAGTAAAATTAGTAGAAACAGAAAATTTTAAATATATCAATCACCTCTCTTTCTCTCTCTTTTTCTTTCATTTTTTGCATTGCACTTTTCTTTTCTCCAAGGATTTCAAGACAAGTTTTACTATCTTGAAGAGGTTTGGGATTAATAAAAAAGAATGTGAAGAGAAATAACAAGGTATTTTTTTTGCTGTTTTGTCAATCCTTATAAAGATGACAACTAACCATCTTCTCCTAAATGAAATATGTGTATGTATCAAAAGAAAGCTTAGAAATTTAAATTTTAGTTTGCAATTAAGCCACAGAATTGAGAGGATTGAGGATATGACACAGGGGAATTCTCCTACCTACTACGTCTTATTTCTCAGCAAATCAAAGCAAGGTCCCTTTACCTAGTTTCAGAGGAGTCATGAAGGAATGGAGACCCCAAAAGGACAGCGTATGAGAAATGGATGTGTTAAGTCTCATCACCAAGTTGTGGTCGAAACCCACACTTCTAACTGTGCAAGGTAGATTATGGCATTGATGGAGGCTGGTGATCCAGTGGAAAATCCAGAAATACCAATAACAACCCTACTTCCCTGTGGACATTCACTGATGTGTAACAGACCTAGTTCTTAGTGACATCCACAAGGGAGCAAAAAGTAGCTGAGATGAGAGATTTCATGTCTCTCATGAAGCTGCCATCATGAGGGGTGAGGGGACTCTGAATATGAAGTTGAAACATAGACATTTTAATTGAGGCAACATATGGAGTTTGTGCCCAAGAATCAGAGATGTGTAGTGTCTGCAAATTTAAGGATGGAATCAATGGACCAGAAAAATAACTATGATCCCGGGAGCTATAATCACACACCATCAGTGCTAACACTCCATGTCTTTCTCCAGCCTCTGAATTCATCAGCAGGAGAAAAGGCCAGGTATACAAGACAAGCAAAGACCAGAGACTAGCAGTCAGACTATGAACTGTGCCATGCTTCACTCTTGAATCTAGATGCCTTGTTAAGAAGTAGGGAAAGACTGGGAGAAATAGCTTTGATAGGGGCTTGAACTTTGAATGCTCTGGTTATTAATGCAGAATTCATGCAAAAGAGATTAATTTGAAAAATCATTTTAAACAATGATACTGTGGTTATCTGTCTCTTATCTTCCTAATAGGTTGGTGGCCTGTGATGAAGTTAGTTTAAATATAGACAATTTTTTAAAGCTATTTTTTTTCTATTACTAGTTTTAGTTGTAGTTCATGTACTTTGATTCTGCTACAAGTAGGAGCTCAGCAAATGTAGGTAAAACAGGAGGTACGACTTCTGTTCTCATTTATATATTATCCCCCAGGCTCTTATGTGTAGTTCTTTCAGGATTCAATTTACTTTTTACATTTTATGGTGTTCTCTAGGTCCCAGCCTCCTAGTTGATCAGCTGTGGGATAAAACTGAAATGATAGTATTAGCTACACAGGCCTATGAAAAGCCCAAGAAATGGGATAGGTAAGTTCTAACTATCAACTTGTTAATAAGGACAAGTGGTTATTAAGGAATGAGGAATTTTCCAGGTGATTCTTTCATCATTTTAAGATCTACCAGTATCTCAACTCCCGATTTCCTGGACCTCTATTGAAGAGATGCTTTACCTCATCAACACACTGCCTCTCCATGTTCTAGGTGATAAGATCAAGGCTGACTTTAGTCAAGAGGGATTTAAAAGGCTCAAACAATCCAGTGACTCAAGAGCAAGTCATTTTGTTCTACAAGAATAACTCCTACTCCGTCCAAATCTGTCCCCTGTTTAACAGTTTGCTTCTTTGTTCATATCAGGTCTTCCTCCTCGCCGACACCCGTTTCTCTCTCTCTCTCCCCCTGTGTGTGTGTTATTACCAGGGTCCAAGCCCTGTTTTTGTCATCTAACTAGTAGCAGAATCTGTCTAAGGCTGGATTGTTGCTTTGCTCTTAATCTGTCTCCCCTTCTAAGAAAGGGAGAATTCTTCCTCAACACTGCCTCTGGGCCTGGGAGAGAACATCGTGACAGATTTATCACTTGCTCTGCTGAGTTTCAGAATGCCGCCTGTAGAGGCCCCTTCATGACATTGTGTTGAAAGTTCAGGAAGCCAAATGTTTACTTGCGTTACCATCTGTTGACTGTATTCTTCCTACTGAGTTGGACTTCCACTCATCAGGTATAGTTGACTCTTTCTACCTTGAGCCAGTTTACAGTTCCAAGGGCTTTACCTCTTTCCTTCTAGCCAGAACCACACGCTTTTGGACATGATGATTATTTTGGGGGAAAAATCTGTGGATCAATTTGGATGTGTTCGGCTTTAGATAATGGAAAATCTGGCTCAACGGGCACAAGGTAGAAGTTTATTAGTTTCTGAAACCTGAAGTACAGAGATGGGATGACTTCAGGGTTAGGATCAACTAATGGCCTCATATCCATAAATATAATTATAGAGACATGGGTGTGCTGTAGTGAGAAAATATCAAGACAATTTTAAGACATCCTTCATTCTGAAGATAGGTCTTAAGGTGAAAATTACCCTAATGAAATGTATTATGAGGTCTGATTTAACTCAAAAACCAGATTTAAACGAGAGTAAGTAAATTTATCTCAGAGTTTCAACTCTTCTCATTTGGATAATTAGGAAAATAAAATTCATATTGGTTTTTGTAAAGGTAAACATATAATTTTGTTGCATTTGGAAGTGAAATATATGAAGTTTAGGCTGGGAGTGCTCATGTTTATGACATTATATCTTTGATCTTATATCATAGTTTTATTTCAATACACTGTCTCTTCCCAAAAGTGGTGGAGGGGGACTGAAATGTACTATCTAGCTAATACTCTGAGGAGATTAATGTAATTTGAGAGGAAATATGCATCCACTTATGGTATCAGAGGTTTGCCTAGGGAGCAGCACCAAGTCCTTGGCTGTGATTTGTGACTCAGAATCAGAGGTCTTGCTCCCTCTTTTTTCTTCATAAATTTTCCTGGGTATGCAAATATGTCTGGGTAAGTGGGTAGGTATGTATCCTTTTTTCATAAATTATTGAATTTTAAGTTATATACTTGTGTTTTGGAATGTTTAAGTTGAATGGTGCTTAAGATAAACTTAGACTGTGACCATATAATGCTAAACAGTCAGCTGGATAAAAAGATACAATTATTTATGCTTCTAAAAGTAGCACTTTAAGGGCTTTCTCCTCTCCCCGCCTTTCCCATGTTTAACATAAAGTCTCACCCAGTTTGCTTACGTGCTGATAGAGTAGAGGTTTAAGACTATAAAGAAGCCAGCACTGATAGCGACATAAGCACACTTTGTATTCATTATCTTAATTTGACTTGTGAAGGATAACCAATGGATAATCAAAGATTCAAGTAAGTTTTCTTGGAAATATTTATTCAGGAAGCTCTTTGAAAGAAGAGACTATTTTTGCCTCAGACCTTAATCTACAAAATTCTGTATCCAGGTGTACTGCTTTTGATTCAGCATTATTAGATTAATCTGTATCAACTGACTCCTTTGAAAGAGAGCTTTCCAGGGTGAGCTTATTTTTTGTGTAATTTTATCCTTGCCTTATTCAATTTTCCCTCTAAAAGCACTGGTCTTAAGCCAATATTAATACTTATGGGATCATCATTATCTGATTTCCTGTTTTTTCTTCAATGGTATGTATTTCTCTCAATATGTCCATCCCCCATGTCCCACTCCATAATTTTTTAGATTAAATTTAATGTCATTGTCATATTTTGGCCTACACATTTTTAAAACAATACAATTGAAACAATGGAAAGTTGTTTCTATTTTTTAGTTTCATCACAAAGTTACTTATCAGCGGCTAGAGGTGAAGGCAGGAGAAGGTTCTATAAAGCTTGAATAGTTTTATGTGGAAAAACCATTTTCACATGTATCACTGCTTTTGATCGTTACCACAATGCTGTCAATTCAGTTTAGAGGTTATGTTCTCTAACTCTATACAGACTGGGATATAATAGAATAATGTGCTAGACTTGAATCCCTAAGCCTTCCCTTTCATCCCAGATCTGCCTTTTACCTATATTAAGACTTCACATAATTTTTTAAATCAATCCATGATAGAGTTTCCCTAATGTAAAATCAAAATAGAAATACATATATTGTTCAATTCGTAGGAGTTGTTGAGTTGAAATAACCAGAAACCTTAGAATCAAAGTATTTACATCTCCTAATGTAAATTAGTGATTTAGACTGAAGGAGACTGACGCAAATGACTAGGTAAACCAAATATGTTTGCTCATAAAAAGATGCAGACAGTAGTGGGCCAGCGAGGGTACGCAGCAGGGAAATCCACACTATTTTTAATGACAGACAGAAGTTTAAATTTGCAGATACCCTACAAAGCCTTCAGAAGTGGGCATACAATTGCAAATTGGTAAGTCTGAGTAAGGAGGGTTACATAAGATCTTCTGAAAGCTCAGAGACCTCCTTTCTTGTTCAGGTTTATATACACATGGCTGAAGACGTTCCCGCATCTCCTGGGGGTGACCTCATTTTAGGTAGGTGTACCTCATCAATCACGGTGTAATACAATATACATTATGAATAGAGAATGCAGTTGAGCACGGTGCCCTGTACTCAGGAACAAGTGGTCCTCCTTTATCACCTCCACATCACCAGCACTGGTTTAAATTCAGAATTGAAGAATTGCGAAAAGAGTTAATTACCAAGGGGTCCCTACTCCACAGTCTCTTACATTAGCTGCAGATTGTATTTTGCAGGTCATTATGTTTACTTGCTACTTTCTGTGTAAGTGTTCATAATCCATCTAAAGAATCTGACACACAAATTTTGTTCCAAACATCATATTTTCTATGTCAGGGAGTCAGATAGCCAAATCAGGCAAAAGTAGTCTCAAGAAGTTAAAAAAAAAAAAAGTGAGGGATAAATGTGTTTAATATCCTGTTACCTAACAGGTGAGAGGACAGTTTCTACTGACTTTTAGTCGAATAGGAGAATTAAATAACAGATCTTTTAGAACTTCCATAATTAGACAGCCACAGTATACAGTTTAGTTTATACTCATTTGCTGTCAACCTAGGTCAAAAGTAATTGGAAGATCAATGAAAATGCAAACGGCTGTACAGTACAGAGATGGCTGAAAGATGAAAGATGCTGTAGTGATTAACAGTAATGGAGTAGGTCCACCTGAAATGCCTGTTTCACATGTCAAAGAATGTTCTTGAAAGCCCAGACAGGAACTTGGGCTACAGTTCAAGTGAACGATTCTGATAACTAATACTGGTTTATTTGGGAGAGAGGGAGAATTGTGCTTTTGAAAATTGTGACGGGCAATATTTATCCCATCCAGATGAAGTTACTTCTCCTCCCTCATTCCCCAACATAACAAGGTTTAACAACACCTGTCAACAAAATGTTTTCACTGACTGATTTAAGTAGCAATTTTTAGGTCTAATCAAATAAAATGAGGAAGTATTATTTTAGCTCTAGACTTAAGAGGGACTCAGGATCTAAAAAATTTCTTTATTGTTGAGAGGATTAGACTGCTATATATCAGTTGGGACCTAAACTTTTCCTCCAAGTCCTTTCCTTGAATAACCATGCTCTCTAATCATCATTTTCTTACACATCTGTAGTTTTCCCACATTTAATCATTTTTGGTCCTACTAATCATGGTTAAGCCCTTGGACCAACTTATTTTTTCTTGAGTTATGTTTTTGAGACAAAAGACATTTACATATCAAATTTTCATATATTCCTACATTGCCTCCCATTTCATTTCACCTCAGTAATCTAGGCAAGGGTATAAAATGTTTCTTTTTTTTCCCACATAGTCTTAGTCAAAGCAGAACCCTGCTAAGTGAAACACATGTGTACACTGATCTGGGATGGTCAGTTCACTAATAAGCAAGGGAGTTCACTAATAAGCAAGGGTTAGAAGATAAGAAGGGAAGCCAGGCTACAGGGCATAAGAATTTTTAGTCTCGTATTTCATTTCAAACACTTTTACCAATACATTTATAATAGTAGCAGTGATATTATTTATTGAATTCCTACTGTGTGCCAGGTACTGTAAATGATTCTTTATATTTTCTTTTAATTCCCATAAAACACTGAGCTGTGTGTTAATTTTATTCCTCCCTCCCTCCCTTCCTCCCCTTTCCTTCTTTTCCTTCCTTTCTTCCTTTCTTTCCTTTTTCTTTCTTTCTTTCCTTTCTTTTCTTTCTTTCTCTTTCCCTTTCTTTTTTTAATGGTAGGTATTGACTTTTATTATTTTATTTATTTTTTAACATCTTTATTGGAGTATAATTGCTTTACAATGGTGTGCTAGTTTCTGCTTTATAACAAAGTGAATCAGCTATACATATACATATATCCCCATATCTCTTCCCTCTTGCATCTCCCTCCCTCCCACCCTCCCTATCCCACCCTTCTAGGTGGACACAAAGCACCAAGCTGATCGCCCTGTGCTATGCGGCTGCTTCCCACTAGCTATCTATTTTGCATTTGGTAGTGTATATATGTCCATGCCACTCTCTCAATTTGTCCCAGCTTACCCTTCCCCCTCCCCGTGTCCTCAAGTCCATTCTCTAGTAGGTCTGCGTCTTTATTCCCATCCTGCCCCTAGGTTCTTCATGACCTTTTTTTTTTTTTTAGATTCCATATATATGTGTTAGCTTATGGCATTTGTTTTTCTCTTTCTGACTTACTTCACTCTGTATGACAGACTCTAGGTCCATCCACCTCACTACAAATAACTCAGTTTCATTTCTTTTTATGGCTGAGTAATATTCCATTGTATATATGTGCCACATCTTCTTTATCCATCTTTCTTTCTCTCTTTCCTTCCTTCCTCCTTTCTTTTTTCTTTTTCTTTTTCTTTCTTTCTTTTTCTTTCTTTCTTTTCTTTCTCTTTCTTTCTTTTTCTTTCTCTTTCCTTCCTTCCTCCTTTCTTTTCTTTCTTTCCCCTCTTTCTCTTCCTTTTTTCCTCCCTCCCTCCCTTCCACTCATCCATCCTCCTTCCCTTCTTCCTTTATTTCATTCTTTCTCTTATTCCTTTCCTCCCTGTCTCTCTTGCTTCTTTCATTTTGGATTAAAAAAACTTTGCCAGTCCAGACAGAGATTGTAAGTAGATCTGAGCTCTCTATACAACTATGCTTGATGGAAACTAAGAGGCTTAGAAATGACTATATGAGGGATTATGGTGAAAGGAAAGTGAATGCTCTTGAAAGGTTTTAAGATCTCCTTCCTACAGGTGGCTTTAGGGACTGAAGTAATGGTCGATACATGAATGACTGAGGTTGATATACAGTTATGAAGGAATAATTCAGAAAAAATATATTGATATGGCTTTTTAGCTTTTTTTATTTTCAAGGAAATAAATTTTAATTAAACTAAAATGTAACCATTATTGTCATTTCTCCTTATAGGAATTATATCATGTAGGTTATTGTATTAATTTTAACAAAGTGATCTGTTTTGGTTCATTACCAAGTTTAAGGGTCCACTAATGGTTAACAAAGCCAGAAATCACATTTGTGATTTTCTGTTTGAATAATCAAATAAAGGGCGTTAACTAAGTTGTAATCATGAAAATGTGTATTGCAGTAATAATAAAATTGTTGTATTTTTCAAGAGATATCTTACTGAAATATTATAGGGAAATGAATTTAGTAAACAGAATACAATTTCCTCCTGATAACTAGATCCTTTGTCTTGTTGAATGCTCAAACCGTTGCCACAGAATTTTAATGTCCACAGTTTTTACTATTTCGAAATTCTAAAACATTACTGATCAAAACACTGCAGTCAGCCATCTGTAGCTTGAGCCCTTAAAAACCTCTTCAAGTGGCAAGAGACCCACATTAATCAATTTGTGATTTAACTGGACTTATAATTGATTTTCATTTGAAATCATAAATATAAAATAGTTTCCATTAAAATAGACTCACACTGCTAGCAGTGAAATAATGCACTATTCTTCTGACAATACAGAGTTGAAGTTCAAGTTCATAAATGGAAGAACTGGGTTCAAGTAGCTGACAACATGCAGAATTAGATCTGTAACCAGCTCTCGAAAGTAAGACCAAAGATGAATAGAGACAAATGAAAGTACTTTTGCATCCGGAATAAATCATTTTAAGTACAGGTCTGAAGGAGAGCTTCTCAAAGGATAATTTGTATTATTTAAGCACTATTTGTAATGTAATCCTCCTCTGTTAAACTTGTCACTCCTCTTGCAACAGATGTCCGGGGCTCGCATGGGGATAACAAATTTGAAATAACATTTTTACTGTTCTAAATAATAGCATTCCCCCCCCCTGCTTTCTCGGTCTTAAGTATCAGTTGTAAGCATCCTCAATGCACATGTAATAGCTGAGCAAGAGGTGATAGTAAATAATCAAATAGAATTTGATGGCATTACAGCAAAAAGAGTTTGATATCAGATGCAAATAATAGTCAATTTCAAATATGATCAAAATGATATGATTGAACCATATAAAAAAGAAAGCAGGAAAGGCTCATTAGTAACTAATACAAGCAAGGATATTGTGTTACAGGGAAATGGTCAATCTAGAAAAGGAGCATGTATGGTTTCATTTCAAATTTCATTTCTAATCACCTTTGATTGAATAAAAGAAAAAGATGTTTTGAATACAGATATGATGATGGGGTCTCTTAGTATTTCAGCAGAATCTTATTTCTTCAGAATGGTTAGCAATAGAAATATCTGAGCCACTATTTCCATGTGAGACCCAGCGGATGGTTCCAGTCAGTTCTGAGGTTTTGAGAGCCCAGTCTCCCTCCCCCATGGTGAACATCTCCTGTTCTGAAGGTCATGGCAGTAGAAGGCCCTCTCTGTTATATCTCCTGGAAACCTTATCCCTTCCCTCTGAAGCCCACTGAAAACACTTATGAGTAGGCACTAGTCTCCCTACTCTTCAGACTGAACCCCTGATCCTCTCCTATATCAACAGAATCTTCATTTCCTGTGCCAGTCCATGCCTGACTGTCCTCCATGTCCTGGGAGCTAGGTCTGAATCCAACGTAAGAGGACATCTGTTACGCCTCCCACTACTGAACGCTCTTGGAGAGTTCATCCAATGTTAAAGAGAATGAGCGGACGTTTATTTCACAAATGTGTGTTTGCATCTCTGTGTGTCTGTACGTGTGTATGTCTGCATGAGAGAGATTTCCTTAGAATATCTGTTCCTGCATATCTGAGTAAGTATGTGGCTTAATAGCTTTTCCAGTGCTCTGAAATCAGTTACTAACTACTAACTACTATTGAAGCATTTCTATGGGGACATGTATCAATACATTGAATTCCAAGAAAGTAAAAAGTATAAAAGTCAAATTCTGATATTCTATTATACCTATACATTGGTTTACACATACCACAAATAGATTACCAAATACAAAAGAATTAGAACATATTAAATATATTGAGCATGTACATGGATATAAATTTAGTTTTCATTAATGATCTTCAAGGTAATAATTAAAGATATATTCTTCAGCATTATAAATGTAGAGAGAATAGAGATTTCTTCACAAATTCTAATAATTTTCTGATAGCTGCTGAAAATTACATGTGTGTTTAATTTTATTCTTTACCTTGTTTTATTCTTATTTCTCTGCTTCAAAATAGATCTGAGTTGTCTGAGTTGTTCATATATTTCAATGTTGGGTAAACATGCTTTGAGGTAGCTCATTAAACAAAACAAAAAGTCATGCACCCAAAACATGTGGTTTCAATTAAACCTAAAACCTATCTCTAAGCTCCGTGTCAGACTGGGAAGTTCTGTTTCTGAAGGAAATGTTCTGTTAAAATGCAATGAAGGGCTTCCCTGGTGGCACAGTGGTTGAGGGTCCGCCTGCCAATGCAGGGGACACGCGTTCGTGCCCCGGTCTGGGAAGATCCCACATGCCGTGGAGCGGCTGAGCCCGTAAGCCATGGCCGCTGAGCCTGTGCGTCCAGAGCCTGTGCTCCGCAACGGGAGAGGCCACAAGAGTGAGAGGCCCGCATACCGCCAAAAAAAAAAAAAAAAAAAAACTTTCATCAGAATAAAAATAGAAATATTATGGGAGATAATATTTTTCCTGGTATTCAAGCTGCAGAGAAAATTCTCATGTGGACAGTGCAGTAGCCAGGCCCAGACTGGCTGTGATCACGTCCATCAAAGTCTCCACATAATGGATCATGTGACCACACAGGTCCACAGGCTTGTTCTCCTTGTGCAGCTGCAGAGTGACTGGACATGTCTGATTCCTAGTCATTGTTACATAATTTGTGGTCCAGGAAGCAAGAAGAAACCAGAGGCAAAGTTAGAAGTTTTACCTGATATCTAAATCTTGGATCCAGGTGACACGGCTTGCTGAAGGTTTAAGTTCCAGGTGACATGGTTGGAAGTACGAAAGCTTGATAAGTTCCTTCTTTTTTTTTTTTTTTTTTTTTTTTTTGCGGTACGCGGGCCTCTCACTGTTGTGGCCTCTCCCGTTGCGGAGCACAGGCTCCGGATGTGCAGGCTCAGCGGCCATGGCTCACGGGCCCAGCCGCTCCGCGGCATGTGGGATCCTCCCAGACTGGAGCATGAACCCGTGTCCCCTGCATCGGCAGGCGGACCCTCAACCACTGCACCACCAGGGAAGCCCGATAAGTTCCTTCTTGAGAAAGAGATGTGGCCATCCTTCTCCCTGGACAGGTAGAACCCCAGTGCCACTAACCACACATGTCTGCTGTGGAGGATGGGAAGTCCTGCAGAGCCCACACCCCTAAGCCTGTGAGGCTTTGGTGAGAATTCATCCTTTTATCTCATCCCGATAAACTGCAACATTTATGAGACTTATACGTGAGAATGCTCATTTCCTCCAGGCCTCCAACTGGATTCTCTGTGAAACTAGTTCAAACGTTATGCATAACATTTGAGTAAATG
This sequence comes from Mesoplodon mirus, assembly GCF_964341445.2. Classification (NCBI taxonomy): domain Eukaryota; kingdom Metazoa; phylum Chordata; class Mammalia; order Artiodactyla; family Ziphiidae; genus Mesoplodon; species Mesoplodon mirus. Next base: position 60,292,100 of record NC_138993.1, on the reverse strand, counting down.
ACATATCACATAATATTCGAGGCAACGATTTTATGTTAATTGAAGCAAGAATACACATGTAACTTTTTCCTGTAAGGATGTTAATAGGTGTTAGATGATAAAAGTACATTTATGGATAGGTCCTTTTAGGACTCGTTGAACTTACAAGTTGAAACAGATTTCTTTCCTGAAACACACAGGACTTCTGATATGTTATTATGCATTATGACGGTAAACTTAAACTTTTTTAGAAACTTCCCTCACCTCACCCTCTGTCCCCACAGTTCTCTACCAGGGAATTTACTGGGTTTAATATTCTATAGTTGATCACTTTGGAAAATGTTATTTTCAAACAAACATATTTTACATTTCTTATACAGTGTCACAGCTGGTTGAAATTAGTCCCATATAAAATAAGGTGCACCATATGGAGAGCTGAAGAGAAAGTGGATAAAACTTCTAGGCAGGCTTATCTGGGCACCCACTGAGGGATTTAGGTTACCAGGGCAGAAAGCACTCCTGAGTCTTTGATTGACTCAAGAACAGCAGAGAAGGAGGCAGAAGATGAGGAGAGACATTTTCTGGAGTCAGAGAAGACATTAAAGACAGACATCTCAGTTCTACCAGTGTTAACCCTGAGTGCCACTATTCAACTTTAAGAAATAAGACAAGAAAGGCTGAAATACTGCTGAGTGATGGATTGACCTTCGTCAATGACACTGTAGGAGGAATGAAGCATGAACTTGAAATGGTCAGTGTGCAGTGACAGCAACTGGAGAAGAGAACCAGCAGGATACATTTTCTGTGGATACGTAAGGTAATGGATACACACCTTTCAAAAGCAATCTTTGATAAATGTTATTTCCAAGGTAAATATGAATTCCTAAGCTAATGCTGTCCATTGAAAAACATTGTGTCCCAGGTCCCTACAGGTCCTTGGAACAGTCAGCAAGGGACTTGTACACCCCTAAGGTAGGCTAGGGTCTGTGGTCCCTGTCCAGCAGGAAGCAGTTACAGAAGAAGAGACCTTGGGCCCCTTACCACTTAAGAATAAAATGTAGAGTCTCTCAGGGGAATGAGAAGGGCTGGGACCTGGGACCGTTTGCTGCAGAGCTTGCATCTGGACACACCTCTCCTTGGGCAACAAAATGTAAAGAAGTTATAAGGGACTAAAAATAACTGCATTCATGTGCAGTTGGGTCAAATTCTGGACGAAAGATACAAAGAGACCAAAAACCCAACTGCTACTTTTGAAGAGCCTGAAGCAAAAGCAGGGTACTGCACATGCCCCCTGCACATAGCACCACCTAAGAGGTGGCAAACCACCTAAGCTACCCCTCTGGCCCGACCCCTGGACCCGCCTTTACCCTCACCCCACATAAGGAACAAGCTCGCCACCCCTGCCAATAGGGAGCAAGCAGGCAAGGGAACCTGTTGCTTGTTCTCATTTTCCCCCTGCTATAGCAGGGGCCCCAATAAAGCCTGGCCTGAAAAAAACAAAAACAAAATGAAACAAAAAATCAAAACAAAACAAAAGATAAAAACATTGTTAGAGCCTGGTTGCATGCAATATACAAGAGCTGTATGTTAGCACTAATCCCCCTCCAACAGACACACATACTTATGTATGTTTATATTTACACATATATACGTATTATTTTTTTCTAGAACAACATAACTATTTCCATTAAGGCGCAAACTTAAATCACAGTAAACCTACAAATTGATTTTATTGAGTAGATTATGTGTACCACACACACACATATATATATAGATATATGTGTGTGGGGTGTGTGTGTGTGTGTTATATATACAGACAACTTAATGAAACACAGATTCATTAAAGTACTTAGTTACCCAGAAAAATAAACTATGAATTATACAGTTTGTCTTGTTTAATAATATATTCTCAATATGGTTTACATATTTAACTGAAACGTAAGTAAAAGAGTGGATTTAAACTTAAAAAATAAATAATCTGAATAAATACATCAATTTTAAGAAAAAGGCTAACTTACCCCCCAAAATGATTACAAATAGATTGTTGATTTACTACTGGAATCAACACGTAGGCATATTCAAGTTTTCACTTCTGGGTAAATTTGATTGCATGTCTTTCTAGTTATAGTATCCTTATTTATTTGATCATTTGGCAAACAAGTGTTTTTGGAAAGTGTAAATTTAAAGATATTAATATGCATTCATATGTCTTTAATTAAGAAATAAAAAATATCCTGTCTTGACAGATAAATCTACAGATAGGTATTTTAGATAGATAGATTCCCCTATTCAAATATTTTTACATTTTTTAAGGGGTTAGCTTTAAAATCTGTTGGTGTAAATAATATGTAAATTTGACATAGTGTAAAGATTGATGTTTTTATTTTGTCTGAAATCCCATTGACATTTGACTTATAGATATACTTACTTAAAGAATGTGGACTATATCTATGTTAAGTACTACGACATCCTATTTACCAAGCCTGCAAAATATTTTTCTCTGATGGCTTACACCTTAACAAATGGGCTGTGAAGATAACCAATGACTGTACTACTTTTCCTCCTATAGGTTCTGAACCAACCGATGGATTAAGAATGGGATCCCTGCAAAAGTGTAAATAGGCTTGATATCACTTATTGATTTGTGGCCAAACGTCTCCTCACACTTATCTGCAAGTCTAGGCCTTGGGATGACCCAGCCAAGCATTATCAGATCTGCAAATAGACAACTGCTGGTTTAGATCATTCCACACACGTTACAGAGAGGGAACTCATGTGTGCTGGAGAAAGACAGGGAAACTTATAGAACCTTCCTCCCAGATCCACCCAGGCAATGGTTCTCAATCATTAAATCAACTAATTAAATCAAGATATCTGAGAGTGGGTATTTTTTAAGCACCTCTTTGGTCGTAGCATTTATGTGCAGGCAGAGGTGAGAAGCTCCACAAATAGAAACTCTCTCCTACCATCACCCTATAATTTTGAAGTGGGGAGTTCCTACTTCAGGGACAAAGATGGAAATCCTGGAAGAAAAGAAGTTTTTCCTGTTGCATAGACTATATTATCCACTCTGTTACTATGTTTAGGCTTCACTCCATATTGTATTAGAGAGAAACCCTGGGCATATTTTCAGCAATAATTCCATGCTTTATAACCAGTATTGGTCTAAAACAAGCCCAAAGGAGTGTGTGTATGTGTTTGTACATTTCAAGAAAGAATATTTTATGTACTAGAAAGGTTGCTACACGTAGTTGAAAACACCTCTGAACTCAGAGGGAGAAGCCTTGAAGTTTGAGGTCCAATGCTGATTCTGAGTAATTGTATTGAGGAGATGATCTCTAAGATTCTTTCTAGCTCTATAACTTCACACCTCTCACTGGGTTCAGGGCCCTCTTAATTCTGTTTCAGTTTCGCTTTCTCTTCTGGCCTCACCTTTTTCTCTCTCCTTTCAAGATATTCTCTGTGATTTCTGCCATCTAGGATTAACCATTATTGTTTATTTTTATAGTCTGGATTTCCATTCCTAACCTTTCCCTTGGTGCCTTTAAACTCACATTTTGAAATGTGTCACCCAGAAAGTGATCTACTCTTATTTAGTTACAATTTTATAAATAATCAGATAACATTGGGTCTTAGTAGTTGATACAGTCCCTTTCTTGACCTTTGATTCAATTAAAATTGGAACAGTTCCTTTATCCAAATGAATGAACTGTCAGTTCTCAGTGCAAGATTAGGAGAGAAAAGAGTTTTAGAAAAGATGTTCTTCTCCAAACATTAATAAATATGTGCTTAACTTATGTGTAAAATCACCCAGGGCTTTAAATAGTGGTTACCCTCCCATAATTAATCTAGTATTAGGACTTTCTCTCCATAAATATTCCTATCCCTTTCAGTACTATAATTCAGTAACATTTATAGATATCTTAACATTGCCTCTAATCAGTATCCTTATTGCTACCTGTGATTTTTAATTTATTTCCCATGGTTAGTTAATGAACATAAAGAGTTTCAAAAGAGATGAAAAACTAATTTTATATATTATACAGAAATCTAATTTTATAATATTTAACCTATGTGTAACATCTGATGTTCAACAGGAAACAAAGATCTAAATCTAGGGACTAAAATTCAGACTGTGTTGGGATCTTAGAAGCCACATAATTCAAAACACAAATAAATTGCCGTCTGTGATGTGTGAACAGTTCAATTTATCCAGTCAATAAAGAATAATACAGAGGTGGAGTCAGAGGTATATTTCATCTCAATTAACTGTTTTCTGGTTATTGGTTTTAGATTGTTTTCTAACAATTTGATGTTTCTAATAAATTGTTGTTACTGTGTTCAATTGTGCCCCTTCTACTCCATATTGCTGACAGAGCTTTCTATAAGGCAAATCACATCACGTTACTCAACTAATTAAAATCTTTATGCTGCTTCTTCTCATCTAAAACATTGATTTTCAACACTGGCTACACATCGGACCTGGAAAAATTTTGAAAGATATTGATACCGAGGCTCCTCCCTCCCTAAACCTATTAAATATGAATCTTTAAGGTTAGGGACACCCATAGTCATTTTAAAAATTAGGATCCCAGGATGATTCCAAATAGGTTGGCCCTACATATCTATGGGTTTTGCATCTGTGGTTGGTTGAATCCCAGTATGTGGAGCCCACCACAATGGAGAGCTGACTCTACTATGCCATTTTATATAAGGGACTTGAGCATCCAAGGATTCTGGTATCTGCAGGGATGGGGTGAGTGTCGGGGGTCTTGGAACCAATCCCCTTCATACTGACGGACTGGCTATATAGTCACTAGGCTAAATGCTCAAGCCCAGTTCCTCTAGCCTGCATATATGTAGAATGTCCTCATCAGAGACTACCTCTGTAACCTCCCAATTCTCTTCCCAACTGCACCTTGTTCCCCCAAACACATGGACACATATATACACATGCACATGCAGGCATACACACAATATGCTCAGATGCTTTTAACAATTTTTTTTTACAACTCTAGAAGGTTTCTCAAGATTTTAAGGTTACAGTAAGAGTAGTAGAGTCTTCTAAGTAATTGCAGTTATTGTTATATTTTTCACATGTGAAATATAGTTAAATCAAGTATTTTTGAAACCCTTGAATACTTTAGGTATCGAAGTCTTTTCTCTGTGAATTATTATGTGATTCTATTTGATTTAATTTAAAAAAATTTTACTAAGATTTTTGTTTTAAGCGTAGGTTAAGATTCACAGCAAAATTGAGGGAAAGGTACAGAGATTTCCAATATATCACCTACCCCCACTCATGCATAGACTCCCCCATAATTGAAATCCCCCACCAGAGTGGTACATTTGTTACAGCTGAGGAATCTACATTGACACATCATTATTATCCAAAGTTTGTAGTTTACATTACAGTTCACTCTTGGTGTTGTACATTCTATGTATTGGGATAAATATATAATGACATGTATCCATCATTATGGTATCACACAGAGTATTTTCACTGCCCTCCCCAAAACCTCTAGAAACTACCTCTATGAATCTTTGTGCTTTACTTGCACATGGTTGCCGATGAGGTAGTTGTTCATAATATTTCACAATGTTTTCTTAATTGGAACCATTGGGGAAACATCTCTCTCATCTCATTTTCATTAAACGTTGTGCTTCCCCTGAGAAAATGATTTGCTTTAATTTTATGAACCTTGTAACATATTATGATTACCCCTTTATACTGGCTGCTAAAAATCAGAAAGACAAATTTGTAACAAACATTAAGCAAATATATAGGAAATCATAACCCACATTGGGTATATTAACTTCATTTTGTAACTTCATCCATTAACTATATTTTGTATTCCTACATTTATTTCATCATGAATGCTAAGCTATTTGTACAAGCTAAGACTATGTTAATATAATTATTTGTGTCCATATCAGCAGAGAAATTTACCCCATTCTTGTTTGCCTTGATTCAATAACTATTTTTGGAGATTGAGAGCACAGAGGGCCTAACATGGAAATAACCAAAATGTGAGGGTTCTTGATTCTGCAGAATATAGGAAAAGGAAATGCTCTTTTGCTTAGAGGGACTAGGTGTGGAAGAACAACACAACTCTATTCCAAAAGCAAAATCTGTGATCGTCACCTAGATGTTAGCTGGTAAGTTCACAGACTCTGGTGACAGATCTTATGGGTTCAAATCCTGTCTCTTCTTCTTCTTCTTCTCTTTTTTTTTTACAACTTTATTGGAGTATAATTGCTTCTTATGGGTTCAAATCCTGTCTCTTCTTATTATTAGAGGAAGCAAGTGAGTAACTTAACATCTTGTGTCTCAGTTTCTTCATCCGCATAATGGAGATAATAATAGTTCCTACTGTATAGAGTTACTGCGATGATTATCTTTATTAACAGAGACTTATTTTTTGAAATTCCCTTTCTTTATTAAAATATATTTGACATATAACATTGTATAAATTTAATGTTGATTTGACACGTTTATATATTGTAGTATGATTGCCATTGTAGCCAATGTTAGCACTTGTATCACGTCACATAATTGTTATTTGTGTGTGCTGGGTGGGGGGAACACCTAAGATCGAATCTCTTAGCAAGCTTAATAATTACAAAACAATATTGCTGTCCACATTCACTCTACTGTGCATTAGATCTCTAGGACTTATTTCTCTAGTAGTTGCAGGTTTGTACCGTTAAACAGTATCTCTCCTATTCCCCTTCCCATTAACAGAGACTTCTTAACTGTGCTTGTCATATTGAAAGCATTATAAAAGTGTCAGATATTATTGTTTGCTGGATTTACCACAATTGTTGATTTTATCAAGAATGATATTAAGAGTAGGGTAGAGAGAAAAAATGAGCAAGTGCTAAAGTCTTCAGCAAATGAAAAGGAATTACTGGGAGGTCAGTTTATGGTCACTCAGGAAGGAGTAGCCAAGGAATGTCCTTCAAGACAGTGTGTGCCTTGAAAGACACAGGAGGTAAAAACAGATTGGAAGTCACAATAGGACCAAGCAGGACAATACTCCCACCTCCACCTTCTGCTGTACATAGATGTAATGAAAACCAAGCTTCCACCTGAGAGGGCTACAGGGCAGTATTCTTTCAGAGGCCAGTTTTCAGTTAAGGGAAGAAGGTGATGAATGTTAAATAAATTTGAGGATTATAGGTATTTGTTGTTGCCTATCTACCAAAGGTTAGACTTTCAAATTTTCTTATAGTCCTTCCATTCTCTGTGCTAATATTTGTGATAGATGTTTCTTAATTATTTCAGTTCTTCCTAAATAACATCTTTTCCATTTTCACATACATTTCAAGCCTCTTCTGAATAACGGCTGGATGCTTAAGTTCTCCAGGTGCTTAAATCTTATGCCCTGTTATTACTATTGTGTTAGATGCTCTATATAGTTTCCTTTTCCTACCTGAAGTGGAAACCACAGCTTATTTTGTACAGTCAGTATCAATGTGTAGGAAACAATTCCTTCCACGGCCTATACTGGAATGCCAGAGAAGGAATTATTGGCATTAGTTGTTGAATTCCATCTATCTGAGGAGAAAAAAATATTACTCTGAAAATGCATCATCTAGAATGCCAGACATTACCAGTAACGCCACTTAATTTAGAGATCACTGTGGAGTAGAAGAGGAACTAAGATATTTTTATTATTGATTGGTAGCCATTTAACTAACATCTATTCCTTTTCCCCCTTCATATTAAAGGAAGCTGAGGAAGAAAATGTATGGGTTCACAAGGATTTTATTTGGTGTTTGGGGTAAAAAAAAAAATCAGAGATGTTGGAAATATCTCAGACCTGGAGGCAATCACTTCTCAGCATCCTCCATTTCATTGTAATGATTATTAAATAGATCCCTAAAGTCTTGTAATAAGGAGAATTCCATAACTCCATTCTGAGTATGAGCAAAAACAAAGCTCCACCTCAGGGGGTTTCAGGGAAACAGTATTCTCAAGAAAGCTAGGTTTTAGATGACATAAGAAGGTGATATAAAAGCTAAACAAATTTGAAGATTATAGAGGTTTGTGGGTTATTCCATAGGATTTTCAGAGAGTACAGTGGGAAAGTTTTGTAGATCTCTGAGTAGAGAATGCACAGAAGAGTGAAATATGGGTATTCTGGGAGTTTGGAGCTTCTGGAACTTAGAAGTGAATGACCATAAGTCATAACAGGGTTGGTCTTGAAAACCGAAGTAAGGTAGTCTATCAATTCAAGCTAGATGAATGATTACTTAGCTTCAAGAAACCAGGCTTCTGAACAACTGTCCCTCTAAGGACTCAGATTGGTTGTGGACAAGGGAGAAGGACAATCTAACAGGGAACACATGGTAGGATAAGGACATCTGTGATACCGTCTCACAGGCAGCCACAGAAAGCATGGCAGAAAGATGAGAAAGATGCTAAGTGATAATCCTCCAGAAGACTGTTTTCTCTTCTGTTAATGTTGTTAAAATGAGAGCTGTAAGTGAAGTGGATTTATCCAGTGATGGATAAGAGGATATGGCATAAGTGGATATGTTGCTGAAAAGTTGCCCAATGATGGAACACATGCCTTGCTTTAGTAAGTTTTCTGTCAGCTGGAAAGAAATCAAGGATGTCATGAAAAGGCTTCCATAAATCAAGTTAACGAAGGGTGCTAATATTCTAGGCATAGCATGGGCCATTGGTCTGAGAGGGAGTTCAGATGTTAGGGAGGCTGAGAGGTCAAAGTGGCTGGAGTCCAAAGACAAGGTTGTGAAGATGAATGTGAAGGAGCTAGAGGTGTAGGAAGAGGCTTTATCTCAGGAGTGGTTTTAAGCCACGAAAGCAGCTTCAACATTGGGTTAAAATAATGTTTGTTTTGTAGGCGGTCAGAGTTGTAGGTAGAAAAATTATAAGGCTGTGATGATAGTATAGATTAGAGGAGTTTGCAGTAATTGTGGAATTAGACTGTTACCTGGGATTATCTTGGCCAATGACCCATGTCCTGTAGGAAGTCTACCCAGTCCTCATGGTTTGTTTAAATTTGAAAGTTTATGTTCTGATGGTCAATTTTTGACTTGAGCCCTGCTGCTGTGGGATGCTTGAGCTGTCACAGTGCACACTGCTGAACCCTCCTCTGCCCCAACCTTCCATATCCATGTGGTGCAGCTCATTTTCTATGCTTTCTTCAACACAACATGCACACAAGGCAGCTTTGATTTGGTAACTCCTGCAGAGGCTTTTTGGTGATGGGAAGAGAGGTCTACCACACAGTAAAAAAAAAAAAAAAAACCCGAAATATTGATAGAATTAGACATCATTGTGCCTGAAAGCATTTGACCACCTAGCCCAATAGCCGGAAATTGTATACTGAGTGGCATTTCCCTCTGTCTTCTTCAGACTACACATACTCTCAGCCCCTCAGTAGCTCTCACATCTCCCAGTCCTTTAGACTGCTTCCAAACCCCTGAATTTGATGAATTTCATATGCAGAGCACTTTAGCTGTCATCCTGCCACTATTTTATTATCTCTTTCCCTTCATGGAAATATTTAACTTAAAAAAAGCAATCTACATCAGAGAAAAAATTATGACAATATATTGTGCAGAGGGAATTGCAATCATTTGTGTGGTTTTAAACAGCATGTTTTTTATACCTTGGAAAAACACAGACAACTAACACCACTCATGAAGAAAAGAAAACATCAGAGGAGTTTTCAAATAGAGATCAGGAGTTGTATTCAAATGGTATAAATCAAATGGAGTTTATCTCTACCCGCTAACGTCTGGGCAATTTTCCAATGCAATAAAAAGTCAATAAATTTATAAACTATTACCAGAGCATGCAGTCCTCTTTTTAAAGTGTGCATAAAGATTTTTATGGTATTAAAGATGTGATAAATTAATAACTATGATTATTTTTTGTAACTACATACTTTGGTTTTTATTCTTTGGTCCAAATATAGTGCCATGGGAGAAATGAGGATAGATGGGAAAAAACAAAACTAGACTTAAAAAAAAAAGTTTGCTTTAAGATCTGCTGCTGAGATGAGAGATAGAGGAGCTTAGCCAAAAGGAAGGGCATTTGTTTCTCTGTCACTGCTCATAAATCTAGTTATACTTTACTTTTACTTCATTCTGAACTTTTAAGACTAGAAAAGTTTCACTAAGATAACAGGATATATTTTTATGTATCTTTTAAAGCAGTTTTATATTTTTATGTATCTTTTAAAGCAGTTTTCTAGGTAGAAATAGTAAAAAAAAATTTTTTAAGCTGTAATTTTCACAATATTTTAATTCTGTTCTGAAATCGGTCTACAAATATCTCTACATAACACCAAAGCCAGTGATTTAATAAATAAGAGGGATGTACGGATCGCTCTGCCAAAAAAATAAGCCTTATACATTTATGTCTATTTATGATATTTGTAGAATCAGTTTCTACCAGGTATATTTTTAATAACAGGTACCAATTTGTTAAACAAATTGGATTCACCAATAAATTCAGCTGCTTTTGTTTAAATTCACTCTCTTGTGGAGAAACATATCTGATTTCCAATGCCAATTACACTTTTGAGGGCTTGAATGAGCCATTGATTCTGGAATAAATTCTTTGGGTGGCTTTGTTGGAGAAACCACTTAGGGATAGAACAGTATGTCTTGGCCAAATTCAGGATTCATCCAAGCAGTGCTGGTTTTAGGGATTACTTTGCATCCTATTGAGTAGGTACGTATCAAAATATATGAAAAAACAGTTTGTAATCCATTTCTGATGGGATCCACCTGAAAATAAATTGTTTCTATTCAGTCATTATTGAATTTATATTATAAATACTGGTGAAATCACCGATTTAACTTGTAATTTCTTGTACATGGCATTAGAATCAGTCCACAAGGGGGCTCCCTTGCTTTAATTTTTCAGAATTTCCTTTAAAATGGATGATGATACTTTTGAAGATTAAAAAAAAAATCTTTGCAGAGGAATTTAATAAACCGATTTTGAATGTACCAGAAACTCTGAAATGTATTAATGGCTCACATTAACCTGAAAGAAAGAAGTGTAGCCTCCACACTCTCTGGGGCAGCTCATTTTCCTTAGTAAAAACTTTCTTTACCAGATGTCATCTTGTTAGTCAATTACGACAAAATTGTGCTTCTCTAGATTGTGCAGAGCCAACTGTATCAATGATTACACAAACACTGTGAGACAAATAACATAATTTCAATGGTTAAGTTCTGTGAGACTCTCATGGTTTCCATATGGCAAATTGTTATGTCAAATAGTATGCATAGTTTTTGTAATATGAGTCTGCAAAAAAGTACCCCTATTTGTTTCTTCCATAAAATAGGACTTGGGGATCTTTGAAAATACGTACTCAACTATGCATTTATTAGATTCTTTCTAACGAAACCCACTGTTTATTCAATTTAGTTCAAAAGAGATTTCTTGAGTGCTGACTTCATGATAAATAACTGTTTTAAAACCTAGAGTCTGTCATACAGAGTGAAGTAAGTCAGAAAGAGAAAGACAAATACCGTATGCTAACACATATACATGGAATTAAAAAAAAAAAGTCATGAAGAACCTAGGGGTAAAACAGGAATAAAGACACAGACCTACTGGAGAATGGACTTGAGGATATGGGGAGGGGGAAGGGTAAGCTGGGACAAAGCGAGAGACAGGCATGGACATATCTACACTACCAAACGTAAGGTAGATAGCTAGTGGGAAGCAGCCGCATAGCACAGGGTGATCAGCTTGGTGTTTTGTGACCAGCTGGAGGGGTGGGATAGGGAGGGTGGGGGGGGAGGGAGACACAAGAGGGAAGGGATATGGGAACAGATGTATATGTATAACTGATTCACTTTGTTATAAAGCAGAAACTAACACACCATTGTGAAGCAATTATACTCCAACAAAGTTGTAAAAAAAAAAAAATATATATATATATATATATATATAAACAAAAAAAACAGATGGGTTTTATAGATGGAGAAGAAATGATATCCCCAAGAAGCTTGGAGTTTCCTAGTAGAGAGTGAAATAGAACCATTGTAAGGCAAAATGACGGAGGTGCTGAATAATACAAGGAGGTTTTTATCTTGATAAGCTAGGAACAAAGACCATGAATTTATGTTAGGTTTAAATATATCTGAATATCACAAAATGTGACATTTCTTACTCAAATATTTGTTGCCTATTTGCCTTGTGCCACTCACAGTGATGAATACCTTTTGTGCGTTCTCTCATGTGATCTTCATACTAAACCATGCGGTGGGTGGGTATGATCATTAGCCTACATTTCAGGCAACAATGGGGAACTAGACAATCCAGTGGTGCCCAGATGGGTATCTAGGTGGTGAACAAGTCTATTTTTGTTATGAAACAAAAGTCAATGTTTTGTTTCATTCCCTCCTTTTCTAAGAAAGAGTAAAATTCCTCAGAAAATACTACATGCTTTCAAGTCTCACAAAATTCTGTGAGTAGCAGCACAACTTAAATATTAATACAAGAGAGGAATAAAACACAAACATGTGACTGGAAGTTTTATGTTACCAAGAGCAACCTTAAATAACTGAAATATTTTATAAAGAGGGAAAGGATTGGGGGGCTTAAATGGAATTGTAATGATAGACTATTAGCTGACTCTGGAAGGTAAGTTCTAAAAGGTCAGGGATCTTTATCTTTTTGTTTCCCCTCTTTTATATTCTTACCACTTAGCATATAGTAAATGTTGAAATATTAGTTGGTCAATAATCTGCCTCCCAAACCTTTTCTGCTAAAACTCAGAGAGCAAATATTTTTTTGCTTTGTTGGCCATATGGGGTCTGTCACAACTATGTAACCCCGCTGTCATAATGCAAAAGTAGGCATAGACAGTATCAAACAAGAATGAGCATGGCTACTTCAAGTAAAAATGTATCTAAAAAAACAGGTGGCCAGCCCATGGGCTGTAGGTTGTCAGCTCTTAGTGTTGGTTTTTTTGCCCCCATTATGTATCTTCTTTCTTGTTCCTTGGCTGTTCAAGAGTTTAGAAAGTGACACTTCGTGGTTTGTAACAAACCAGATACTCTGGGAGTGTAGAATCATGCCTTGATATTTACATTAGGATCTTTTTGCTAAATAAGGTATTAACGGAGGTGATCAGTTCCTTACCAGTGTTTCAGTTTGTCTCTTTTGAAAGTGGTAGTTCTTTTGTGAGTACCACTAATTATATCAGAAGAGCCTCTCCAATCCCACTCCAAGTTGATAATAGATCTGGAAATTAGCAATAGTAGTTACCTCTCATGTAGAAGATTAAAGCAGAGGTCTTTACTAGCTGAGGTTTTCAGTTTAAATGTTTGCTTGTCCTATAACTATAATACTTTCACTACCAGAACCACTTGAAAAACAAAAAACAAACAAAAAAATCTGCCTGCAAACTCTTCTCAGTTTACATAGTTCAGAGAGAAATAAAATCAGCCCAGCTATACAAAGTTCTTGAGGAACTAAGGTTTAGTAGCCAGAACTGTGCAAACCCTGTTACTTTCATTCTCTACTCCCCCATTCCTTCATCCCTACCATCAGGTCTTTACTGTGCTAAGTGTCAATGCAGAAAAGACAGAACAACAACCCTAAAGAACAGAGATATCCTTGAAGAGAAAACAAGGGTTTTCTAACCCCTAGATGCTCTATTTCTGATTTATTAATGTTTGGCATATTGTGACAGTTATTTTAATGTGACAGCTTGACTGGGCCATGAGGTGGCCAGATATTTGGTCAAATATAATTCTAGTTGCTTCTGTGAAGGTGTTTTTGGATGAGTGTAACATTTCAATCAGTACACTGAGTAAAGTAGATTGCCTTCGTCAGTGTGAGTGGGCCTCATCCAAGCAGTTGAAGGCTTGAATAGAACAAAAAGGCAGTCTCTCCACCAAGCAAGAGAGGCTACTTCCTATCTGATGGCCTTTCAACTAGGACATTGGCTTTTTTCCTGCCTTTGGACTGGAACTAAAACTTCCTGGATCTTGAGCCTGCCGGAACTTCAGACTGGACTTATACCATCCACTCTCTTGATTCTCAGGCCTTTGGACTTGGACTGGAGCTAATCCACTGGCTCTCCTGGGTCTCCAGGTTGCCAACTCACCCTGTGGATGTTGGGACTGGCAAACCTCCATAACTGCATGAGCCAATTCCTTATAATAAATCTTTTTATATATAAGTGCACATACACATACATACACGCACATTTACATTGGTTCTCTGGAGAATCCTAACTAATACACACAGACATCTGTATGGTATATATGTGTGATTTCACTGGGCACCCAGGTCCCTGAGTTAGCAGCCCAGAAACTCTCCTTTACTTTTTGTGCTTGGCCTGTGAACACTGACTATAGGTCCTCCTTCTGCTTTGATTGGGAATTCAATGAACTCTTCACTTCTTTGGCTGTCTGCTGCAGCTAAAGCCTTGAGATTCTTTTTTCTACTATAAATATTTTTAATATTAAAGTTGAGTATAGGAAGAGAACATACTTCTCCCACAGCTGAATTTACAACAGGGGAGGAAGATGTGGCTGACATTTCAAACTGGAACATCATTGAGTTTTCCAAACACCCTCTGATAAAACTGAACTATGAAGATATTTTATTTAATATTTTAGGTTTTCATAGAAAACAAACATTATGAAAAACATTTTCCAAAATACAGAGACATTCGATCTTCCACACAATTCACTAATAACTCTTGGAACATGATATCCATGCAATTTATAAATCAAGAGCTGCTGTGGTTCTTTTTGGTTTGTTGCATGATTTCTTAGGGTTTGGATTGATTTTTTAAACTTTCTGGCTTGTACACATATGCTAATTTGTTTAATTTCTTTAATGGATAAAAAAGAAGACATTAAAATGCACTGACATTAGTGATGAGGTTGAAGAAACCAAGGCATCTGGTTTACATAAGGTTCTATTAAAATGTCTGGGACCAAAGAAGCAGATTGTATTTCAAGGCTCTTTAGAAAACAAGACATAAATCTTTACTTGATGAAAGGAACAAATCAATAGAAAACAAAACACATTTATATGTTTCTGATAGCACTACAAATGGGGAATAGAACAATAGGTTAATCTATTGCTTAAGGAGAACCATTCAACCTTGTTGTGCACAGTGAATATAATTCAGGAATTTTGATAATTTTGAAAGTTCAGTGCTTCTATTTTTTAAGTACCTCCAACCCCTGTTTTATGAGTTGAAAATATGATAGGGTTTCTTATTTTTAACACTGTTAGATTTCCCTGCAAAGTGTTGAAACAAACAGAAAAAGAACACAGTGTCTCTATTTAAAACTGAGGGAAATCTACTTTGACATTCATAGTTGCTAGACAAAGTCATCTTTTTTTTTTTAAGAGTAAGAAAACACTAGAAAATATGGAACAGTAGAAATGAGGAAAGAAAAAATCATTGTAACCCAATATATTGACTATTAAATCAACAGGTGAGGATAAAGAGTTATTATACAATGAAGCAAATTTCTATCCAATCTTGAACTTGATTTATTTCTTTGTAGTAATGAAAACTTTTCTTTGATTATATTCCCTTTCCCCTGTTTAATGAAGAGCTCCTTCCTTCCTTCCCTTCTTTCTTTCTTTCTTTTTATGAATCTACTAAAAATCCCTAGTGATTTGCTACTTGAAACAGAATCTGGCATCGTGAAGGTATGAATTCCTTACTGCAACTTTTTTAGTTCTATGCTATCAGTAGACATCATAAGTCTCTGGTTTAGCAAGCAATCACACATAAAAGCAGAGAAATGGATCCTGTATTCCTTCTTTACGACACAGTAGAGCTTAGCCTTGCAAAGCCAGGCTCTATCACCATATTTTAAAGTCAAATTTGGACATCCCATTTGGAGATGGATTTTGGGCACACCATGTGCCCTTTGCATATCATAATAAAACATAGAATTATTCCTGGTCACATAGCACATGCTTGTTGCTTCTGTGACATTGTTGGATACCTCACTTAAGGGTATTTAGAAAAGTTTCAGAAATGGTATGGCCACAGGTCATCATGATGTTGAAAGAATTTTCCTTTGTGCAGTGTGGAGCAGCAAGTGTGACTGGACTATAAAGTAAGATTTTTAGTGATTCCAATCCAGTGACTTAAAAAAGAAAGAAAGAAAATCTCTTTTTTTCAGATTTTGCTAAATTTGAAAACTTTTTGATTTCCACCTTTGTCCTAGACCACTTCACCTCTATTTACACTGATATTCAAATTGGTTCCAATCAAATAATTCTTTTGGGTGTGCAAATCCTAATTTACTTGAGCATGAACAAATAAATGTTCCTTTGATAATAAGGTGTAGGTGTATTGTACTGGTACATGGAGGTAGACTTTCATGAGAAAATCACTTTTCATAAGTGAGACAAAATTTTAAAAGATAATCGCAATCATAGGTTCACAAGCCTATGACCTTGATGCAGCTCAAGATGTTCTTCTCCAAAAATCTGAAAGGTCACTGAGAGATCGGCTACATGAAGCAGACTGAACACACTAGAGGGATATCTGAATTCTCTCTAATATACTAACTTTGCAATATTATTCTAAGAATATTACTTATGTAATGGCTTTTTGCCAAGAGAGTCAACTGTTTTTGTGCTCAACTTTTCCATCTGTTTTTCAAATATTGATTTAACACTGATAATTAAATTCCCCATTTAATAGTTGAAATTTGTAAGATTAGGAGAACACATAGGCCCAGGATCCACCATTAGGTGGTAACAGATATACATTCATGAGTCCTCTGCTATATACTTAACTGCTACATTATTATATCAGAGTGCATAATGTATCAGATACATGCCCAGGGTTATCAAAACTATACTACAATTCAGGTTTCTTTGGCCTCAGTCTAATGTTCTCTTTCCCACAGCATACTATAGATATCTACAAACAGTTATTCACATACAGTCAACATAGAATCCACAGTCATTTAATAATCTCAGGACAAAAACAAAGTTGGTGGATGGATGCTGGGCCCAGAGAACTTTGTGCATCTTCCTAAGTCTTTATTGTTGAAAAATACCCATTTTGCAATGGTTTTTAAGCAGCATTTGATGATATGGCTTATACATATATATATATATATTTTTTTTTTTTTTCCTGATTATGCCTTCCTTTCTTTTTGAAATGTGCTCCTTCCTCATTTTCTTATTCCTGGAAATCTTCCAGGATTAATTATCTGCCTTTCTGATCATTCTAGGTAGGACTCTATATGGTCTCACAATCTCACAATAGTCACATTTCTGTTACAGAACTTATCATGTAGTATTATAATTAACCTTATACTGAATTTATCTCCCTAAATTGCCCTTGTACTTCTTAAAGGAAATGATCTTGTCTTAGATATTTGCAAACTCCCTTTGAATCCCATAGTGCTTCAATGAAAGAGCAAGCAACATGTGAATGAGGTCATGGTTATTAAAAAACCTAAACCTGTTACTTGCACCAATGCCACTTGCTTATTTAATTCCTCATTTTAGAGCAAGTATAAATGATAAGGAGTTGTTTATTTTTAGATTGAATTCATGAATTCTACTCTATAATGTTGGCACTGATGGATGCCAGAATATTCAAGAAAATAACCTTTTGCCCATTCAACATTTTAGTAATGATTTTAATAAAATTGAAATCAACAAACAGTAAATAATTGGTGGGTTGAGAAATTCCTAACTTCACATTTCTCCAAAGTTTAATTATTGATCTTATTTGCTATTGTGTTGGCAATTTGACCAAGTGTCCTGCCAAGTTAGTAATTAAAATATAAATTAGTTTTATGAATCAAAGTGTTTTCCTCTGCATAAATAAATCCTCAGGGACACTGGCAATTGATATCATACAAATTTGTAAAGTCAAACAAGAAAAGGTTATTTGCAATTGGAGAGAGAAAAACCATTACTGGCGCTCTGATCTGTATTGACAGAATTACTCTGAACAGAGATTCCCAGTCTAAACACCATCATCCACTGTGATAAAATTTGCCAGATAATCTGCACCATGAAGCATTTAGTTCATACTAATCCCCTTGAAAATGCAGATAATCCAGTTGCATAGTACCTGTGTTTATTTGTAAATCTATACTCTCAAACTCTGAAAAATAAACATCTCTCATGATGGTTGTGTTTCTTTTCTATCTTTTTTTTTTTTTTTTTTTTTGCGGTACGCGGGCCTCTCACTGTTGCAGCCTCTCCTGTTGCGGAGCACAGGCTCCAGACGCTCAGGCTCAGCGGCCATGGCTCATGGGCCCAGCTGCTCCGCGGCATGTGGGATCTTCGCGGACCGAAGCACGAACCCGTGTCCCCTGCATCGGCAGGTGGACTCTCAACCACTGAGCCACCAGGGAAGCCCTCTTTTCTATCTCTGACAGGACTATTTCAAACACAGGCCATTCCTGGGGAATATATTACATTAAAAGCATTTAAAGTCCTAAGTGTCATGTATAGCATGATAGCAAAACTTTCACTTTATGCACACAATACACACGTTCCACTTGGAATTGGGCATTTCCTTCCCTCCTACCTGTTAGAGAGTGGGATGGGGACCATCCTGAGGCATGAGTGACTTTGAGGGAGAAACCAGGTGCTTGGTGGGGGTGGGGTGCTAGAGAAGCTACACTCTTCACAGGGGTTTGGAGTGGGTATTCTGAGTGAGACTCTGGGGATGGGAGGAACAGGAACAAAAACTGTAACTGTAAGAACTGATATGGCCCAACACCATGTGGATATTGCTGCTTGCTTTTTTCCTTACGTTTTTCTCTGCTCTTACTGAGAATAGAATGGGAGGAAAGGAGAAGTGACGGTAGTAGGGGCTCTTTCTCTCCTTTTCAAGTGTATCCTTACTGAGGTTGGTAGGATTGAATGTGACTCTTGTGAAATCAGTACCAGTTCTCCTTCTCTGGCCACTTTCCTCCTCAGCATACCAATTAGATCTTACTTTTTCCTTGTGGATTTTCTGAAAACTAAAGGGTCATTCCAACTACCTCTCTACTTAACTAAAAAGAGTTTCAAACCCTTCCTTCTAACCATAATGTCCTCTTATTCCAGTCTGATGAGGAAGTGCAGAGGTGGGAGCTCTGATGGCATGGAGGTGGGCAGGCTGGGGTCCCTGCCCGAGGAGATCTGTTTCCCTCTCCGGTTATTTAATCTTTTATAGTTTAGGTAGGACTAGGAGTCTCTGATTAAAAGTTACTACCGTACACAGTTCACTATTTGGTCCATGTATGTTTTAAAAATGCTTCTCAAAATGTGCAATAAAGGAGAAAGTGATAATGTTGGGTATTAAGTTGAGTTCAGAAAACAAGGAGGGAGGCCTCACAACTTGCCAACCCCAGTGAACACAGGTGGTGAGACATTAAGAGTAAAGTATAAATCTAATAATAAATGTGTCAATTAAATTTATATATTTCTATTATGTATCATATATTCACATCTTGGTGCAAGAGCCCTTTGGATGGAAAACCACCCACCTTTTTCCTGGTTACACAGACTAAGACACTAGGATAAAGACTTGCATGGCTAGACCACTCCAAGCATTTAAAATGGTCACCTTATCTTTGATAAAGGAGGCAGGAATGTACAGTGGAGAAAGGACAGCCTCTTCAATAAGTGGTGCTGGGAAAACTGGACAGGGACATGTAAAAGTATGAGATTAGATCACTCCCTAACACCATACACAAAAATAAGCTCAAAATGGATTAAAGACCTAAATGTAAGGCCAGACACTATCAAACTCTTAGAGGAAAACATAGGCAGAACACTCTATGACAAAAATCACAGCGAGATCCATTTTGACCCACCTCCTAGAGAAATGGAAATAAAAACAAAAATAAACAAATGGGACCTAATGAAACTTCAAAGCTTTTGCACAGCAAAGGAAACCATAAACAAGACCAAAAGACAACCCTCAGAATGGGAGAAAATATTTGCAAATGAAGCAACTGACAAAGGATTAATCTCCAAAATTTATAAGCAGCTCAATATCAAAAAAACAAATAACCCAATCCAAAAATGGGCAGAAGACCTAAATAGACATTTCTCCAAAGAAGATATACAGATTGCCAACAATCACATGAAAGAATGCTCAACATCATTAATCATTAGAGAAATGCAAATCAGAACTACAATGAGGTATCATCTCACACTGGTCAGAAAGGCCATAATCAAAAAATCTAGAAACAATAAATGCTGGAGAGGGTGTGGAGAAAGGGGAACACTCTTGCACTGCTGGTGGGAATGTAAATTGATATAGCCACTATGGAGAACGGTATGGAGGTTCCTTAAAAAACTACAAATAGAACAACCATATGACCCAGCAATCCCACTACTGGGCATATACCCTGAGAAAGCCATAATTCAAAAAGAGTCATGTACCAAAATGTTCATTGCAGCTCTATTTACAATAGCCCGGAGATGGAAACAACCTAAGTGTCCATCATCGGATGAATGGATAAAGAAGATGTGGCACATATATACAATGGAAAATTACTCAGCCATAAAAAGAAACGAAACTGAGCTATTTGTAATGAGGTGGATAGACCTAGAGTCTGTCATACAGAGTGAAGTAAGTCAGAAAGAGAATGACAAATACCGTATGCTAACACATATATATGGAATTTAAGAAAAAAAAATGTCATGAAGAACCTAGGGGTAAGACAGGAATGAAGACACAGACCTACTAGAGAATGTACTTGAGGATATGGGGAGGGGGAAGGGTAAGCTGGGACAAAGCGAGAGACAGGCATGGACATATATACACTACCAAACATAAAATAGCTAGCTAGTGGGAAGCAGCCGCATAGCACAGGGAGATCAGCTTGGTGCTTTGTGACCGCCTGGAGGGGTGGGATAGGGAGGATGGGAGGGAGGGAGATGCAAGAGGGAAGAGATATGGGAACAGATGTATATGTATAACTGATTCACTTTGTTATAATGCAGAAACTAACACCATTGTAAAGCAATTATACTCCAATAAAGATGTAAAAAATAATTAATTCTAAAAAAAATGCATATGCCATTGTTTGTGTGTAGGAATGCATGTGCGTACAGCAGCACACACGACAATGTTTTAAGTAGGTTTTACGCTATTATAGGAAGAGAGAGAGAAAAAGGGGGGAGAAACTGCAATGCAGGGAGGACAGGCAGCCGAGGGCCACATTACAAGAAGATCATAGTAGGTGCTGAACGGATCCAAATATTGCTGTGATGGAGACAAATGATAGGAGGGTGAAGACTGCTTTTCTATCTTTTTTCCTCTACCAGTTTAAATTTATTCTTCTAGCTGCATGAATGCTATCATTCAATACTGGGTCTTGGTTAAGGAAAACAAAAGAGACAGAGAGACGGGGCCTCGGGTGTAGCACTGAGAGCTAGTGATCTGAACTGCAGGGTTTGTGGAGTGCAGGTAAGAAATCATTCTTTTTCAAATGCAGAGAGCAAGAGAGGCTCATGCAGCCCCCATATTGGAGGTGCCATTCTTAGGTAACATATATACAGAAGAACAGAGGAGATGACTTGCATTATTTGAATCAGAAATAGTTTTCAATACGGTGAACAATCTTATTTTTTCCCAATGTTGTAAACTGCATTACTTAAAGAAAAATTATTAATAATAACAAATTGAAGTGAAGAAATGTGTATTCTTCAGGAATCCTGTCAAGGGCACTATTATATTGTTCAAAACAAATTTCTTAACAAACTCACGTTAAGGTTAAGTTGAAACCTCCAGGGGTCTCAAACCAGTAGAACCACCACATGTAAGAAGGGGAAAATTTTATTGGTTATTCCAGAAAGGAGGCTTGGGAAGACGTAGGGATGTGGGCAGTGCAAGGGTAAAAGTTCTTGCAAAATATGAGATGACCCATCCTCACTTCCTTCATACTTTTAATAAAATTAATACTCACAAATGTTACAGGCAAGTAATTGTGTTGGAGGAGGGTGGTGGTGAAAGAGTCAGGCTTCATGTTTAACTCGACGTAGGACAAAATGTGTCCGCAAATGTGGAATAGGAGTCCACAGAAGGATAGGGTGAGAGAAGTAAGTGTACAGAATTTGAAAAATTCCAGAAGTTGTGTGGAGGGTTCATCTGGACTAGTGTATGACATGACATTGTGAGTTAAATCCACTTTTAATCTATCTCAGTGAGCTCTCAGCTGACAGGTGGTCTAAAGTATATTTAGGGTCATTTTTTTGGTGTCCATATATATGTATATGGATGTATACATATACAGTTGAGATCATCTTACTATGTATAAAATGTCTCCTCATTTTTATGAAGCTATAATTTGTTCCAAAAAGCTAAAAATTTAAAGGTAAACATGATTTTAATTTATAATATTTCATAAAATGAATATGGCATGTTTTATGTTTTGATTTCCCTATTTGGATTTTTTTCAGATTGGTTTGGAATTACATTTGACACTATAATAAACAATCATATACTTAAATAGTTTTAAATGTGATTATCTCCCTTGGAGAAATTCCTGGAAATATTACAATATGTAACATTTTTAAAGCTGTTAATACTTATAGACAAATTGCTATTCAGAAATTTTCCACCCTCTAATCTCCCTGGAAATTGGAAAATCTCCTTTTCATCACCTCTCGTTAGAATGGAGAATATCAAATTCTGATATTTGCTAATTTGGTAGCTGAAAGTGCTTTTAAAATTTAAATCTGAATATTAATAAACTCAAACAGTATGAGTTAGTTAATTTTTTGGAGGGTCTTGGTGATTTTCTAACAGATTTGCATAATCTTTGTATAAGAATATTATTTGTATAAAAATATTAATTAATATTAATGAAAAGTTTCAGATATATTACCTGGGGATATATTAATATAACTTTTTTTGAAACAGTTCCTATGATATCTAATTGATTTCACTTTACAGACCTCAGAAGAGTTCCTTTTGTTTAGAAAGTACTATATATATTAGCTTTTTATTACTATTAGCACTTCACTTGCAAATTCATCAAACAGAAAATAATTTACAAATTCTTACAGCTGAAGAGATCTTAGTAACTATAGAGAGAATTGATAATATTTTTTACAAGTGGATCATTTATTCTAATTATAAAATATATCTTTTAAAAAACAACAAGGATAACTACTCTAACTTAAATGTGTAGGGGACCTGAGGTGCCCCCAACTCAGCTTTTCCTGTGTTTCCAGAGTGACCCATCTTCAAGCCACCTGTGAGGAACTTTCAGCATCCTGGAACATTAAGGATTAAACGTCATTACAAAAGACCAAATTTCTTATTTACAGAAAAAGACTCAACCATACCCGAGAGGCAAATTATCAGTCCTTGATCATACAAGTTAAAAGAAGAGGCACATCTCTTATGTCTTTTCTTTGCAATAGATACAGAGTAAAAGAAAATTGATCTAGTATATTCTCCAGGGGTATGAAGTAAAGTAGTCCTCATTTCAAAACACTTTGGAGGAAAGAAAACTAGAATTATTTTCAGGGTCATTGTTTTGTAGAACCAATGGTGAAACGCATGTGAATTATCTAGAGACATCTTTATTTCATCTATTCTAAAATTTTCACTAGAATTACACATTGAACTCTACTTGCATAAATATAATTCAAATACTATCTCAACTATGATTCACATTTAAAACCCATACATCTTTCACAGAAGTGTAAATTCTAAGAATTTACCTGGCATGCATACAAAAAAGACATTTAGATAGAAGTCTCAAAAAGTCACATGGATGGGAAGTTTTCTTTTCCTAAGGCACTAATGAGCAAGTATTTGATACCTTGTTATTTTATAGCTTAACTTCATCTTTTATTTTCATTACCTACTTGAAGAATTAGTTGAGAAATTACAGTGCTTTTACTTATTCTTTTCTTACCAAATCCAGTGTGTCCATAACATTTCCATATTTCTTACATAAAAAGGATATTTTAGGTGACAAGTGTTTGTTTTAACGTTGCATGCAATACACCACAAGCAAACTAAATGCTAATATTCAACAAGTTTGATCTGCTTTCTTTTTCTTTCCTCTCTTAAAGTTGCTTTGTGAGGTTACTGTATAGGTTATGCTTTCTGAACTCTGGGAAATCCAAGCAGGACTTTACCTTTTCCTTTGAATTTGGGAGTTTAACTACATGCACATAACAACGCGCAGTCCATCTTTATGCAAATCGTTTAGAAAGGCAATGTGCCTGAAGAGCTGTTTTATAGCATTATTTGGTTTTATATCCTTGCAATCAACACTGTACAGCTAACATGGCCATGTAAATTCATGAGAGATTTTTCTATCGAAACCCAAACAAGGTCACCTGTATTTGAAGATCAGAGATAAAA
Source organism: Mesoplodon mirus (assembly GCF_964341445.2). Lineage (NCBI taxonomy): Eukaryota > Metazoa > Chordata > Mammalia > Artiodactyla > Ziphiidae > Mesoplodon > Mesoplodon mirus. The sequence goes on along the minus strand of NC_138993.1, from coordinate 60,267,777 downwards.
GTGACACTGTTTCTACAATGCACTGAAAACAATGTGCACATATATCATTGATGTTTTTTGTTTTGTTTTGGAAATTTGGGTTTCTAATGCTAAATCTATTGAAGGAATTTTGGACAAGCTATGCTACCAGCTATTCATACTTATTTCCTTTTACAGAATGTTCTCTAAAGCAGCGGTCCCCAACCTTTTTGTCATCAGGGACTGGTTTCATGGAAGACAGTTTTTCCACGGACTGTGGGGATGGGGGGAGGGGGGATGGTGCAGGCGGTAATGTGAGCGATGGAGAGCATCTGTAAATACAGATGAAGCTTCACTCACTCGCCTGTTGCTCACCTCCTGCTGTGCGGCTGGTTTCCTAACAGGCCATGGACAGGTATCCTGGGTTGGGGATCCCTGCTCTAAAGCATTACAAAAGGTTTCAAAACTTGGTCTGCTTTCAATGGCTACAGTTAGTTTTCTCAGACACCACATTTATGCATGGAGGTGAATGGGCATCTTTATGTTTGTATGTGTCCTTAGGATGTATTCTGTGATGCATACCACAGGATAGACTCGTAATGTTTTTAAAAATCAACTGGCCAATATATTTAATGAGTTGTCATTTTTTCTTTCTTTGGGGGGGAAATGACTGCCTTTATCTCCCTTCTTCTACCCGCTTGTCACAGTTTCATTTATGTATTAAAATTAAAATGTATACAAAATGGGGGCTTGCCTGGTGGCACAGTGGTTGAGAATCTGCCTGCTAATGCAGGGGACACGGGTTCGAGCCCTGGTCTGGGAGGATCCCACATGCCGCGGAGCATCTAGGCCCGTGAGCCACAACTACTGAGCCTGCGCGTCTGGAGCCTGTGCTCCGCAACAAGAGAGGCCGCGATAGTGAGAGGCCCGCGCACCACGATGAAGAGTGGCCTCCGCTTGCCACAACTACAGAAGGCCCTCGCACAGAAACGAAGACCCAACACAGCATAAATAAATAAATAAATAAACTCCTACCCTCAACATCTTCTTAAAAAAAAAAAAGTATGCAAAATGAAGTTCATATTCACTTACACCCTTTTTTTCGTTAGCAGTGCAATGGGTTTGTGCTAATCTATTTCCAGTGTGTCTCGTTCCAATCCCCTTTCTGAGACGCTCTATGTGGATAGCTATCTCACAGAGAACAAAAACTAGCTTACTCAGATTAATCCTAGGACTTCCTCCTTACCAGCCTGGAGGCTGTACACACAGGAACTCTCTTCTATTACTCTGCGTTGTAATAGTTTTAATGGGACCCATCCTGATACTGTTATGAATTACAGGCATAGCACATTTCATTCGTTGCATTTCTCACAAGTTGGTTTGTGACAACCCTGCCTCCAGCAAGTCTACCAGCACTATTTTTCCAACAGCATTTGCTAGATTCCTGTCTCTGTGTAACATTTTGGTCATTCTCACAATATTTCAAACTTTTTTCATTGTTACATTTGTTATGGTGACCTGTGATCAGTAAGTACTCTTGATGTTACTACTACAGGTTGTTCAGATGAGGTTAGCATTTCTTAGCAAGAAAGTATTTTTTAATTAAAATAGGTATATATATATATTTTAAAGACAATGCTATTGAACACTTAATGGTCTACAGTTTAGTGTAAACATAACTTTTATATGCACTGGGAAACCAAAAGATTCAGATGAGTCACTTTATTGCAAAATTTCCTTTATCACGGGTGGTCTGGAACCGAACCCACAGTATCTCCAATGTATACCTGTATCCATTTCATTGTCAACAACTTCATGCCTGGGTACTATGATTTTCCCCAAGTTACTGACAAAGAAACTGAGGCAGAGAGTAAATAAGTAGCTTCACAAAGCCCATAGGGCTAGAATACGGCAGAGCTGAAGTTCAAAGGCATACAGGGCCCTCATCTACTTCGCTATCACCTAAATTTGAGAGCGCCAATCCCTCAAGTTTTCTTAATAAGACAAAACAAAACGTAGAGTAGGGAGAGCAGAAAGGTTACACTGAAATTTCTTAAAGTGTCTTTTGCCACTGATAAGTTCAGTGGAAGTTCTCATAATGCTGACAGGGAGACTGCATGAAAAAGAGAAGGGGTACTAGCTTTGGCTTGCTGGGATTGAACTTCCCCTCACCTTTGAATAATTATAAGGAAAGGTCGGGATGAGGCACTTCACCTCTTTGAGGCTTAGTTGATGAAATAAGAATAAAGATACTTTAACCCATCTCCACAATAAAGGAGGTTATGAGGCAGCAAACCTGGGAATGCAGGGCAAAGTATGAAGAATGATAAAAATACAAGGGATTATGTGAAGAAGATTGTCCTTTTAAAAAATAATTTTGAAAAGTTTAAACAATTATAGAAAAGTACAGAGGGTGAAAAAAGTGTGTACTCACTGCCCATAACTAACCATGTTTATATTTGGTTACTTTTCAAAGAGTTGAGAAACCAAATAGTGGCCTCTCCTTTTTCTTCCTCTGGTAGAGTTCATTCTCCACTTTCCCTCTCAGAGGCAGCCATCGTGATGAACTTGGTGTGTAGTTCATCAGGCCCTGTTAGTATACTTTTACTGTTTCATTGCTTTATGTTTTCACAAATCTACATAAATGCAATCAATCTGCATGAAGCAATTTATATTTTCACTCCAATTATGTTTTGGAGCTCTTTCCTGTGCAGTTCTATATGTCTGATATCAGTGTATGAACATACCACACAGATTTACCCATCCTCCTACTGATAGATACTTTGAGTCCAAATTTGGCTATGCTTTAAGAAGCATCTTTGCACACAACTCCTGATTTGCCCATGGAGAAACTCCTCTCTGCGTGTATCCTAGATCAGAGGCATGCCAAGATTCAAGACGCAATGCCCTAATGTGATAAGCACACCTCATTTAATAAATGGTTCATGTTTATTCTTGTTTCCTGAGCTGATTCATTTGTCAGCTTCACATTTCTAAAGGGCACAATGAAACAAATGTTTTGGATTATAGTACCTTGCTTTAATGGTGTCTTGAAAGATATTTTCTGAGTATTAAAGAAGAAAGCACTTAAAATAGTCATCTGGCCACTGGAATTCATGTCCAAAAATGCAAAGTTGATTATCAAATTCTTCAGCGTAAAGTCTTTCAATTAAATTGACATCCCCTGACTACCAAATAGGAACAGAATTCTTAGCATGCTTTAAAGAACCCTCGATGATCTCAACCCCTACTTTCCTCTTTAATCTCTTGAGTTGTGCCCCTCACATATGCTCTATCTACACTGAATCACTTGCGGTTCTCAATCTGTACCGTACGGTTGATATAGTTGAATACCTTCGTGCTTTGTTAATGTTGCTTCCTCGGTCGTCCCTGAGAAGACAATCCTTTTGTGCTTGGTGAACAAGTTCAATACTTGTCTGTTGAAACTCTTCGTGACCACTTGCTCTTTCCTTTTTGCATTCTACCTGGCCTCTAATTTAATATCAATTGGTTTTATGATCAGAACTGAAAAAAAAGACCCAAAAAGACTTCCTGTGTTCCCATCAGTGATTTTACTTGCAGTTGAAGGACTCAAAGCAGCATAAGCACACATAGCCAGACCGCAGCTGCGTGCAGGGGTCTTGCAATCGCTCAGGACACTCCACGCGTGGGCTGAGCTCTGCCGCAAGAGGCAAAGCTGAGGTGGGCAGGGGCTGGAAGGGAAGCTACTAAGCTTTTCCTTAACTATCACTCACATCACGCTCACCAGGAAGCCTCACCCGGCATGTGTGCCGAGCCACACCCCTCCTTGGGTGGCTGCAGATCCAGGGATTCAAATACATAATTCTGAAAAACAGGTGCTATCTGTGAATTTACTAGAGCATGGACTAGTTACTTTATGTGTCATAATTCATTATGGCTCAGAGAACGGTGTTGCAACAAGATAAAACCATGCTTTTAATCCCAAGCTGTCTCTCTCCAACGCTAAGAAAAAAGTTATGGGCTGAATTGTGCCTCCTCAAATTCATAAATTAAAGTCCTTACCCCCAGCACCTCAGAGAACGTGACTGTATTTGGAAACAGGACTTTTTTTTTTTTTTTTTTTTTTTTTTTGCGGTACGCGGGCCTCTCACTGTTGTGGCCTCTCCCGTTGCGAAGCACAGGCTCCGGACGCGCCGGCTCAGCGGCCATGGCTCACGCGCCCAGCCACTCCGTGGCATGTGGGATCTTCCCGGACCGGGGCACGAACCCGCGTCCCCTGCATCAGCAGGTGGACTCTCAACCACTGCGCCACCAGGGAAGCCCCTGTAAACAGCACTTTTAAAGAGATGATGAAGTGAAAATGAGGCCTTTAAGGTGGGCCCTCATCCAAGCTGACTGATGTCCTTATAAAAAGAGGAAATAGGCACACAGAGAGACAGGAGAACTGTGTGAGCCAGAGGGAAGGCCATGTGAGGACAGAGCAAGAAGGCAGCCATCTGCGAGACAAGGAGAGAGGCCTCAGGAGAAACTAAACTGCCGACACCTTGATCTTGGGCTTCTGGCCTCCAAAACCGGTGAGAAAATAAATTTCATTCCAGGTCTGTATATTTCTATTGCTTAAACCACCAAGCCTGAGATAGTTTGTAATGGCAGCCCTGGCAAAGTAATACAAGAGAATCGATACGTCATCCTGTACCTTGGCCAAGGTAGTGCGCGTACTCATCTCAAAGTCTGTTTCTTTAATCAAATGGTGAACCTCAGGGGTGCTTCCCTGACTAGTCAATATAATGTTGTTCAAATCCCCAAGAGTTTCATATCACTTACCACCCTCTCAAAATCTATTAGTTTTTCATGTACTTGTTTACTATTGGGAACCCCTATTCTCCCTCCTCCTATCTGTATCCAATCACTTCACTGGAATTTTAGTTGCTGGAGGCACACATTTGTGTCTGCTTTGCACACCTCAGAATGACCAATGCCTAGAAGAGTGCCTGGCACAGAGTGGCTGTTCAAAAACTATTTGTTGTACGAAAGGCAGATCAATTTCAGGATTCAGCCATCTTCATATTTCTACACAGAGCACAAGCATGGTATAGCATAAACACGTTTCTGTAGATATTTAGTGTTTGTTCAGTGAATACAAGAAGATTTCAAATATCTTCTCCAGAAAACCTAATAATCGCAGAATTTCTATTCTCTATTCAAGTTCAGTGTTCTCTTTAAAAAGTAATTTTATGTGCTTTCTTTAAATTAATATTAAAGAACTTTTAAAATTTGTTTAAAAGTTAATTTTGCAATGCTTTAGAAATGGTTCTCAAAGTTTTATAAAATTGATATGTTTGGCTTTCCTGACAATCCTTTGTTGGATTTTAAAAATCAAACTGTAGTCTCCTAAAAAGTGGTGTTACTGGGAGAATGTGGGGAAGAGAGGGGCCTGTTTCAGGCTTTGCCCTGCTCAGCAATAATTCCTGGATGGATTTGGAGATCAATGGAATCTTCAAAACCCAGATTAGTATCAGGTAATAGGACAATTGGGAGTCCTCATTGCTGACTTGATTTAGTGCATGGAGAATGTATAACCCAGGGATGTATTTTTTAAAAATTCCATCAGTGGCATTTTTAATAGTAATTTCCACTGGATTCAACTACATGCCCTCCCCCCCTTTTTAATATATCAGTTTATAGTATCATGGTGTCAAGTACAGAAAAGGGTATGAAAATTTACAGTTTGCAAACTAACAAGTTAGCCTAAGCAGGCTTATGTATGCTGGCAGAAAACACAAGACTCTTGTGTCAGAGACAGTGGACTTTGTTACTCATTAAAGTGAACATAAGCCTCATGTTTGCCTCTGTTCCCTTTTCCCTACAAGTCCATAGGGACAAGGTGGAGGCCCTGGAGGATGCACCATATACAGTGGGTTTGTGCCACAGCTGAGGAGCTCTGACGTTAGGCAACCTCCAATCTTATAAAGAGTTCTTCTAGCAAACCTTCCCAACTTTTGACTTGGAGGGAGACATTATCTTTATTATCATGGACAGCAAACAAATCTACCCTATGTTCCAAAGGGAGATACTTTCTCAATCTTCCAAGGCTGTTTCTGTAGAAATATCCTTGTAAAGATCATCCAGGAAAAAAAGCTGCCATAATAAGTACAGAAATGCAAACAACCCATGATGCCTTGTCCTCCAGCACGTTGACATTTTTCATTATTATCTTTATGCATTTTCTTGAGCTACCATGCACCTGAAATCTTCATTCTCCTTTTTTAAAAATGTTCTCTATATGCTTTTTAAAAATTCATATAACCATTTGTACAGCATCTCCTAAAGCTCACTCTGAATTCCAGTTTGATTTGCTATGCTAAATGATTCATTAAGTCAACAAATATTTACTGAACACTTGCTATGTGACAGACACTGTATAGCAACCAGGGATAAAATAGTGAACAAGACAGACAAAATGCCTCCTTGTCTGGGGCTGGGGATTCAGGTAATTAACAAATAATGAAATTAACATAGAATAAAATTTTAGAGACTGTTAAAAACTATTTTTTAAAAAATGGTTATGTGATAGAGAAGGATTTGGCAACTGGCAATATTAGATGAGAGGTACTGGCAAAATGCCCTCTGAGAAGGTGATTTTGGAGCTGACACTTGACAGATGAAAAGAGGCTAGTGGAGATTAGAGGTGAAGAACATTCCAAGAAGAGGGAAAAGATAGTGTAAAGATCCTGGAATGGAAGAGGTAGGCTGCTTGATGAACAGGAAGAAGGCATGTGTACCTAAATACAGTAGTGTTAGGAAATGAGATCAGCGGGAGATACAGCCCAAAACATGTAGGATTCTTATAAATCATGGTGAATAGTTTTGATTTTTATACTAAATGTTATGGGAACAATTTTTCTAAAAGTAAAATCTAAAGGTTTCCAAGTGGGCTGGCTTAGTCTGGGGTGGTAGCTATGAAAATGGAGAAAAGTAGAATATTTGGGGAGTTTCAGTACTAGAGACAGTGAAATAATTTATATGCTCAAATACAATTTTATACCCAAGCTTATTCTGTATTCAGCTTTAACTCTGATGCCTGTTAATGCCAAAATCTTTCCAAATAATAAATAAATCCAATTTTTAGTTCTTTTATGTAATATAACTGGCAGTATCATCTCTAATAAATCATAATAAGGAAATAAACTAGGAATATTGAAATAGTATTGCTAAGAGAAGAATTTTTTTGATAGAATAAAATAATTATCAAATAATAATTAGTCTCTAATAGTGAGGGACTGAAAGCATAAATAATTTAGCTCTTTCTGCTTGGTAGCACTTTTTTGGTTTCACAACAGACAAAATGACTAACTTCTAAGTACATTTAGGACAAAGCAAAGATTCTTCTTAATATATTTAAGTCACCAAAGCCATGAAACTTTTAAATATATCTTAAATCTTTTTCATGGGCAGTCAGGTCCCAACTGAGGAAATAAATCATGTTTTGTAAAACTGTTGCAATATTCTCAGGCTAAAATGTGAGAAACAGATTAACAAAAATAAGGAAATAAAGGAACTATACAAAAATATATTCATTGCAAACATGGAATTGACAAGGAAATCTCAGGTTCTTATTAAATATGATCTTAAAATATTTAATGTTGAATTTACTCTGTAACAATTTGCTATATTTTCCCTCCATTTTAGTTTAAAAACACAAACATATGTTCAGAGAAACAGAAAGCTAAAACATATTAAGTTGAAACAACTTGTTTCATTATCTAAGTTGGTTCAGTCTCTAAAAGTGTGACTTTTCCAGAACCAAGATGATTGCCTGAACTTTAAGAATTATTCTAATGAATCAATGTGATCCTAAGTGACAGAAATATGCAAGATAAATGTTTGAAGTCATCATTATGATATGCTATCTAACAGATTTTACCTTAACACACTGATGACTTGTTTAGGATTTATATATATATATATATATATATATATATATATATATATATATATTTTTTTTTTTTTTTTTTTTTTTTTTTTTTTTTTTGCGGTACGCAGGCCTCTCACTGTCGTTTCCTCTCCTGTTGCGGAGCACAGGCTCCGGACACGCAGGCTCAGCAGCCATGGCTCACGGGCCTAGCCGCTCCACGGCACGAACCCGTGTCCCCTGCATCGGCAGGCAGACTCTCAACCACTGCGCCACCGTGGAAGCCCGGGATTTATATATAATTTTTAAAATGCAGTTATAATTTAGACTTACACTATCCATTTTGTTTTCAGTTTAGCTTATTCTTTTTAATGCTTAGATGTAGAATTAGCAGACATTTATCAAAGCCACTATCTTGAAGAGTTTTCAGATGTTTAATATAGATTTTAAAAGGCAAGAGTTGATTTGGTCAATTGAGTTCACTAGTTACTATCAATAAAAACATATTCTGTTATTTTAGTGTTTAAGAAAAAAAGAAAGGAAAAAGGAGGAAAGAAAGAAAGAAACGAGCTATTTATTAGTAGCTTGAGACTTCCCTGAGTAGAATAGGGGAGAATATGATGGTACAATGAGAGGTATTTCAATTGTGTCTAATACAATTAACCATATAGACACAGAAGAAGAAATCTGTTTCCGTACTTCTATACTTTATTGATAATGTAGGGCCAAACCAGATACTCTACTCTTTGAGCATTAGAGAAAAGGCTTTCTGTACTTCATTTTGGTTTGTTCCTTTTGCTTTGTTTTGTTTTGCTTTTAAGACAGTGAATTATTCATGGTAAGAATTCCTCTACATACTATTTATTAATTGATTTCAAAAGAGCTACAGTGATGCCATTTTTACAGATATTAAAATGACTGAGAAACCTGATAAGCCAACTGTCCATTCCACACTGTATAGGTGCAAAGGCTTTGATTCTTGGTACATTTGAATTTACTGTCCATTTGGCTCTTTGCCTCACGGGCCTTTGCCTAACAGTATCTTGTGTATTATCTGTGCATCTGTTGGATATCTATTCTCTTTGTGCTCTCTTTTTCTCTTTTACATTATTTTAAGATGTTTATTATTATATCCACAACATTTTTCTTCAGCTTTCAGCTTTCAGTCCATTATCCAAAGTGGTATATGACATACAATTACTATTAGCTTTCTTGTACGCTCTGTCTCACAGACTTATGTTGGATTAATCATCATACTTTGCTTGCAAATTGGCTGAGTTTTAGTAGCTTGTTTTCAATGCTTCTGTTTCCCTATTTAGTGTGAAGCATGACTCATGAGTGACATTACTGAACCTACTTACAAAGACTTTTTGTAATGTGTTCTGAGGAACACACTATGAAAACTACAGAAACTGCTTTGTTTACCTCTTTAACCTTGTCCCCTTTATTGCCCTTTCCTGTTCTATTTGTTAGTATCATAATCATTTCACCACCCACGTAGTTTTTCTTGTCAAAGAACATCACCTATCTCTTTCCAATTTTTCCACCACTGAATCACTGTTGTTTGTTTTGACCTCCAACAGCTTCTGACAAATTCCATTCGTTCTAGTCCCTCTTTTGTCTAAAATGAACCTAATTTGCACCAAATTCAACTGAGTTGCATTTTTTTGGCTTAGTTCATAGAATTCCAACTTGCTAATTGTTTATATATCTTTCTAAAAAACAATTTTGAGGACCAGATGGCTGTAACTGCCCAGGATTGGCAGCCAAAACCACTAGTCAACTACCAACAATCTTTTGCTCTTATACTAGTTCCTTGTTAGTAGATCCCTGGGAACAGGCTGATAGAATTAGGATATCCTAATTCCTTTCTTACAGTCTCTTGACTCTGGTGTTTTCTAAAATAAAACATAGCTACACTGTCCATAGTAACAGTTATAATTTTAACACCATCATGACCATTCCCACTGGGAGAGCTGTCAACATGAATCCTTGATAAGAACATGGGGATTTTTATAGTTATTTTCCTAATCAAAGATAATTACTGTAGCAAATAAATGTTCACAGGGAATTGCAACCTAGGTTACATCAGACTTGCTTTTTACTGCGATATGCTTCCAGCAGAATAAATTATTTTCCACGGTAGTTGAGATGTAGTAGAATTTCTACAGACGTGCTCCCATCTATATTATTATCAGATGCTGTTTTTAGTTGCTTTGTCTATATTGACAGCCAAACTAAATAAATTCCTCTTATAAACAAATATTTATTGACTATTTGTCTTAAGAGTGTAATGGTCCATTATCATTAAAAAAAAAAGTCCTGTGATGTTAAAACATTTCTCTTGGGATTAGTTCCTTTATATTGATGCAATATATCACCATATGGCATATTTTAGCCCTACTTGGGATATTCTTTAGATTCAATGTTCTCCAATTTGAGGGAATGTTATTCATGTGAATTTTCATCTAGAGAGTGAAAATGTGATTGTGATCAAAGTTATCAGAAATATTGAAACAGTATGGAGGTACATACTTGTACTTGCATTTCACCAGAATGAAGCCAACATGATTGACAAGCGATCAAATTCTGAAGTCTTTGATGAGTTTTCTTAAGCATTTCATTGCCCTGCCTTAACACAATCACTTCAGTTGCCTATTGTTCTCTCTTCCAACACCATATCCTCTCAGAAATTAGTGTATTTGAATTGTAAGCCAATATCTGTTGAGCAATGATCATTTTGTCTCTGCCTGGAGAAATTATGTGCCCTGCATGAAGGGCGGTGATAACACACAGGCTCTCAATACCTTTATCCTGAGGTTGGCATCATTCTTTCCATTCCAGGCTGTTCTCTGTTCTAGAAAGTAGCTGCAATAGACATCTATTGTTTCTGCCTAAATAGGATCCCCCTTCTTTGGTTAAAAGCACCCATCCCTGGTATTACATGGTTCTGGAAGGACTGAAAATAACTTAGCACTTTGATCAGAACTCAACAATCAGATTATCTCATTCCTCAACAAAGAGTAAGCCGAGTGGGTACCTGAGTTCTTCTCTGGTGTTGGCATATGGACACTGGGGGGAAAAAACTTAATTTTTACTTCTCTGGTGCAGTAAAGTATGGCTGCCTAAGATATATTCCATGATACTGGAAGAAAGTATATCCACAATAGCTGAAAAATAAGAGCAACATGTAAAAATGGCTAAAAAAAGCAGATGGGAGATAATGCATAAAGCAGATAAGGTGTACAACTTTCACCATAATCCTATGGTACAGATACGATTTGCAAATGAGGAAATTCTAACTCTCAAATATTATGTAATGTATTCAAGTCACAGTTCGTGAGAAAAGGAGATGGGATCTAAATAACCATTTGAATCCAAGGCTTATGTTCTTCATTCTGCTTGACCAAGCAAAGACATGTAAATGTTAAATTACTTTAGGCCATGACTTTTTTTCAATAAATAACCTACTTTAGGTGAGAAAAGTAAACTCTCTTTCTGTGTATAATGGTGCTCATAGCAAATCAGATGTAACTCTAAATTCCATTTGATCTTATGATAGAGATAAACACAAAGTGATATGTAAAGAAGTAGAGAAAGAAATGTTTGGGACATGTTATAGAAAAAAAGATGACAACTGAGTTGGGAATTGAAGTATGAATATAATTGGCCAAAGGAATAGGAAAACAGAGATTTATGACAGATTAGAACAGCTTGAGCAAAGCGAAGTGAGAAAGTTCAAGACAACTGAGTTGTTCACTGTCAATGGATTTTAGAAAGTGTGACGTGGGATGACTTTGAAGTTTGAAAAGCTGTCTGGGGCCAGGGTGTTAAGGGCTTTCTTTGCTTAGATAAGTCAAATGTGGTTGGCAATGGAGAGTCATCACAGGCTTTTGTACAAAGCAGTGATGTGACGGGTTCACTTCCCAGTGATTTACAGAACATCCATCATGTCCAGATATTGCTCAAGCACTGTAGGAACCAAGGGAATAAAGGCATAACCTGATATTGTCATGAGGGTAGATAGCAGCCATGTAAGCACACAAACCACAGTGAAATGGGTTCAATGATAGATGTACAAGCAAAGTTGTATAGCACTGTGTAGTGTGCTCTTGATATAAGCCCCAGAATAAACTGGAATATAGAGGGAATTGGGAGAGGGTATTGAGATGGATTTTAAAGGAAATAAAAAAAGCGTGAGACCAGAATCACATAAGGTATAATCAGCAGTAAGCTATCTCCTTTTGGCTTTTAACACTGTTTTCATGATTATCTCCATTTTTTAGTATATATCCCATCAATTCATCCTAACGAATATCTGCTGATAAGTTTGTAAAGTACATAAAGAAATAATAGGTAGAAATTTGAAAGAATCACTTACATGTTGGCAGTTTTCATTCTCTGAGTTAACGCGTCTTTTAAAAAATATGAGAAAATAAAATAAAGTGTATTTGACATAGTTTATTGTCCATACTTTGTCCACATATTTTATTGTCTAATTTTCATTGGAACCATGTAACATGCTTGAATAGGCACATGGTTACTTCTCAATAAACATTTGTGGAGTGAATGGATTTTATACATCTTTTTTCTCTAAACAAAAATGTGTTCAGAATCATTAATGCACATGCCATCATAAATGTTTACTATAAATATTTAAATTTATTTTTCTTTATCTCATTCTGTACCCAGAGTTGATTGCTTTCCAGCTCATAAGTGAAAGGTCACCACGTATAAGCAGAGGAAAATGAAATTGGTGACTCATAAATACATTTATTTAAATGGAATCAGGGCAGCAGAATCTAATTCCGTATATAGTATTGTGAATTATTCATGTTTTTTATAGAAGTGGGCCACAAGCATTTGATGACATTTTATAAATTCTAACATTTTTATTATGCTGAGCCCAATTGTGCTGCAGATTTACATTAACTTTACAGGTGTCCTAAAATCCATAAATACTAAGTCATTACCCCCTCAGTACACATTGTTTTAGTTACAATTGCATTTTCAAACAGCCTAATTAGTTGACACATCTTTGAATTACTCAAAACCAAGTAGCTGAATTATTTTTGGTTATTGGCTTAGTAGGAACAAAAAGTGATTATAAAGACTAAACTGCGAAGGGAAAATGAAACAGAGCTGACTTATTTATGATGGCTGATTTATATTCAGACTGAGCTAGAATAGTTAGCGTTACTAAAAGCAGTATCAAGGTTCTATCATCCTCAGAGATTCTTAATTGTATAATTGACCTTATTCTCCTAATATATAGAGAGGTGCTAGTTCCCCTACATACCTATTAAATTTAAATGTAGAGCAGAATACAATCAAAGGGAAAAAAGTTGTTGTAACTTAACTACTCAAAAGAAAGCCCCATTTACATCTATCTGATTTAAATATTCATCCCCATGATTCTGTGACAGTAACTATTTTTTTCTGACAAATCTTCACCTTTACGCCATTCTTTTCACCATCAATGGAAGTACTTGAAAGAGACATGATATAAGAATGGAGGGAGATGCTCACTAATGGTAAATAAAAATTGAGAAGAAATAAGTATTTGAACTTGAACTGTCTGTATGTCAAATATCCATGCATTACTAATGGCTAAAATACCATGTATTAATTTTGTTGGTTTAAAAATTGGAGCAATTTAATGTTAACTGGGAAACTTGAAATTCAATGTCTTCTCTTCTAGTAAGGCTAATTTTTTCTTTGTTCATTGGTTGGACAGTGATTCATAAATATATTTTCTGTTTACTAATAATGATAAATGCATGTGTGTATTCAATATGTGAGCATTCTTGTGTTCTTTTCTATCTAAAAATAGAGGCATTTTATAACTAGAGATTTTGATTCATCAAGTCAGGTTTATGTCTATCACAAACTTAACTTCTTTGAACCTCAAATTTTTAATCCATAAAAAGAGAGCATAAATGCCATGCTCACAGTGTGGCTGTGAATTAATAGATGTGAAACCATTTTAAAACATTTTTTATAAGATATGCAAATCCAAGGTGTTAAGAGATTGTTGTATAAAAATGAAAGATTGGCTTCCCTGGTGGTGCGTTGAGAGTCCGCCTGCCGATGCAGGGGACACAGATTCGTGCCCCGGTCAGGGAAGATCCCACATGCCGCGGAGCGGCTAGGCCCGTGAGCCATGGCCGCTGAGCCTACGCGTCCAGAGCCTGTGCTCCACAACGGGAGAGGCCACAACAGTGAGAGGCCCGCGTACCGCAAAAAAAAAAAAAAGAAAGAAAGAAAAAGAAAGATTGGCCTACCAAACTACAGAAATAATAAATTTTAATGTAAGTTTTATGTAAATGATCTTTAGATGCTTAGCAGGCAAAGGTATAATCTGTCTGACCCATTAATGCCTTTATTCATGCCAGCCTAAAATAAACTTAATAAGGCTTATTCAGTTTTTAAAAAAATATAACCTTGACCTTGTCTTATTTTTCTTGAACTTTAACCCTGCCATGCTACATGCCTTTTTAGGACAGAGCCAATTGATGTTATTTTTTAAATAACCAGGATATAGGACACATTTTCTAAAATGTGGTAGTACTGGCAGTTCTCATTTCAATAGTTTAATCCACTTGTTAAAGAAGAAAATAGCCTTATGAATCTTGAGCTGATAGAAAAAGGAAGACATCTAAATTCAAAGACAAAGACCAGTGAATAAAGCTTTATCTTATTAAAAATAACAAAGGGAAAATTAAAAAATAGAGCATAGACAACAGCCTTAGTTAGGAACTGTTTAAAATAGTTATAGCTACAAACAAAAGTAGTATTTTTATGATATCATGATACTTTTTCCAAAGACTACCCAGACTAATGAAATGATCTAAAAGCAATTGAATATGCTGACAGAATTAGAGCTGCTAATGAGTTTTCTTGCAGGTTTAACGAATAATCTCAAAATGTCAATATCTACAAATAATTTTTCAAGACACTATGGCCTGGATTTTGGTAGGACTACACACATCTTGTAATAAGCTTGACTAAGAATGTAACTGATGTTGTCCTGGCTCTCTCTGTTATCCATTTCCCCCCTGATCTTTTGTAATCACTTCTGCCCACCTTTCTGGAACCATGCTTGGTCTCAGATCAACACCACACAGAGCAATCTGTGGTGTCACAAGCTTTCATTTTCATACAGGAATTAGGGAGAATGACCAATTAATTAATTGAGCTACCAGACCACCCCTATTTATACCACTGCTTTCTCTGGTTAGTTTAATTTATCCACATCCTTCCCTGGTACTATGCTTTGCTTACTAAACACAGAAAACAAGAGCTTTGCGTGAATTATCTTAGAGAAAAGATGACTTTGAGGTTAATGGGAGTGTTGCCATTTCTCTTGAATCTACTGTTCCCTCAGATGGGCCAGAGTGGTACAATCTCATGGAGTCCATAGTAGCAACTAGTACAATAAAAAAACTAGAATTAGTGGCAGGTAGGATAACGAGATCCAAAAAATTCTCATGCCCATTCCATTCACTGGGGCTTCCATTAAGTCCCAGTGAAATTTGGATCCTCTTCCATTTTGGTTTTTATCAGTTGTTAATTGGGCTACTGTTTCTGATGAAAAAAATTAATGTCTTTGTATAACTGCTCTTTAAAAGTCCACCAAGCACTCAATTATTTTCTCTGTCTAAAGGTAAAGAGGTGAAATTCTAGTTACAAGGGTATGGTCTTAATATCAATGGTGATGAAATGCGTTTCTTAATCAGCAGCTATAATAGGAGCATGAATCCCACATACCAAGAACACATGGTTAATAAGTAATCCAGCAACTTAATCTCTACACATAAAAGATTTTTTTTATTGGCAATACACCACTCTTTCAGTCCCACTAAAATATCCAGGAATTGATAGAAATTCATTATTTTCCTAGAAAATTGCCCATCAGAGGCTCTTGTCCTTACTAGGCTAGAATACTGTTTCCCCATACATCTCCCATTCTCCTAGAACTTTCTTCTATATAGTCTGCACTTTCTTACTATTAGTTACAATACAAGCCGAGTCTACAGTTACTCCGCAAGCAGAGTCTAAGGAAGGCTGGGAATGACCTAAGAGAATTTTCCTGAGTACTCCTAAGAATCCGTTTTTAACCAAAAATTATTAACTTCAAACATATACTTTATCCTTAAAAACCCATTCCCCACCTATCCTAGTGGGTTTAATAAAGAAGCATTCAGCCTCCAGAATACTAAGGGGTAGCCACAGCCAAAATCTGAACCACAGTTTGAATTTCCATTTTCATTTCCTAAATACTTACAGGCCATCAGATGCCAAGAATTCTTACAGGCAATTTCAGTACCAGAAGCTTTCACTCCTACCACCGTCTCTACTCACTCTCATGTTAAATCATATCAACATGATAAATCCTTAGGAATATGCTAAATGAGCTAGACTGGCTCAAAGGTTTGACCCAGGCTTAGGACTAACAAGGAATCTGTGGACCCAGTTGAAGTTCCTTCTATTTAGTTTTACTACTCAACCAGGGAAGAAGAAATATACATAATATACACATGGCCAAGGCTATACAGTACCTTCCTATACTTCCCCTGTTCCTCACCATGGCCTGTCTCAAGTTTGGAGGTCTTGGTAATCTCACTGGAGAGTGAGGAGTCAGCCTGATGAAAGAAGCCCAGACGCTTGGGATTACCATCTTCTTTCCTGGAGCATAACTGGCATTCTAGAGTCTATCTTATTACAGTAGTAACTAGTTCTTGCTATGTTACAGGAGCATACCTGTTTCATTTCTTTCTTCTGTATCAGAATCACACAAATAACAGTTGGGTAAGCCTAGCTATGTCCTACCTCAGAGACTACCTAAAATTATATATAAAATTATCTGTATAGCATTACATCTTTATTTTTCTAAAGAAAAATGTCATTCCTGTCATCAGATTCTCAAAGTGGTCTATGACCCAAAGTTTAAAGAAGAAAACAAACAAACCAAAAAATAAAAACTCCGCCATTACAGAAGATGCCAGTAAAATGAGGAAACAAGTGATATAGTAACCACAACATTTAATACAAAACAATTGAGATAAAATAAATAAATTATTAATGTTCAGAAACTATTCTAGTCCAATTCTAATTTATGAGAACATAAATTACCACATTAATAAATCTGGAAGAAAATTAGATTTTATTTACTTATCCAATTCAAATTCCAACAAGTTTTTTTTAAATTAATTAATTTATTTATTTATTTTTGGCCGTGTTAGGTCTTTGTTGCTGTGCGTGGGCTTTCTCTAGTTACGGCGAGTGGGAGCTACTCTTTGTTGTGGGGCTTGGACTTCTCATTGTGGTGGCTTCTCTTGTTGCAGAGCACAGGTTCTAGGCGCTTGGGGTTCAGTAGTTCTGGCACGTGGGCTCACTTAGTTGTGGCTCATGGGCTCTAGAGCACAGGCTTTACAGAAAATACAACACAGTAGTTATGGTGCACAGGCTAAGTTGCTTCATGGCATGTGGGATCCTCCCAGACCAGGGCTCGAACCCGTATCCCCTGCATTGGCAGGCGGATTCTTAACCACTGCACCACCAGGGAAGTCCCCCAACAGGTATTTTTGAGAAACTTCTCATGTGTTGGCTTCTAAATTAGGCATCTGATACAAAAAATAGATCAGATAATTTTTTTCCCTAAAGAATGTGATTTTTAATGTACTCGTTATTGTAAACAAGTGCTATAGTTTTATAATCATCACTTATTAATTCCACAATAAAATTAATTCCTAAATTTACTGAGGACCTAGTAGTTTTCTATTAAACAAGTATTTATTGAGCATCTACTGAGGGCCAGGTATGGTTCTTTGTCCAGGAAATTCAGTGGTAAACAAGACGCATCTCTGCTCTCGTGGGAGACAGGTAAGGGAGCAGGAGCTATCAGAGACAGGAAATGTTCAGGGATAAACAAATAACTGAAAAGATAATTTTAGGCTACTAAGAAATTATAGCTTGGCAATGTGGGTAAAAAGATATTATGGGGAGGTTTCCTTTAGGTTAGGTAATCAGGAAACTGCATCCTAGGTTGATATATCTATATATAAAATGGTACCTGGCATAGATTTAAAAGATATTTTCTTTTTCCTCAAGTAACATACAATCTAGTGACAGACAAACGTGAAAATAAAATAGAATAATAAAGGTTGGTAAATGCTATGGCTGAAATGAGAGCTGTGGAAATACAGATGAGGAAATAATAAATTTTGCCAGAGCATGAAGCCCATTTGTCTGTTTGGCTATCTATATGTATTAGCTTCTTGAAATGAGTCTTGAAAATAAACAGTAAGATAAAATGTGCAATATAATCTTTTAGAATACTGTTGTAAAATAATTAGCCTTATTATTTGTCATCATTTCAACTTGCTTATAATTAATTCATCCCACAGATTAGTCTCTTATGAATGGACTTGTCTAAATTTAGTTGCAGATAGAAGATTTCTGCCTTTCAGAAAGATTAAAGGTCAGGAAGAAAATGATAATTATTCAGAAGCAGGAAGCAAGATTAGTCTAATGGCATCATATAATTAGGTATATTTTGGGTTTGGAGAACATGATAAATGTTAGGAAACCCGAGAGATAGCAACTTGGCTTGGAATAGCTATTGATGGGTCATAACATGAGGAGCACATAAGTCATTTAAGTCATTCAAATTCAAGCCGTACATGTAGTTCAGTTCTATTTAAAAATATTGTGTGCTTATGGGCACTCTCTGAAATTCTCTGAGCCTTTGCTTCCTATCTGTAAATTGAGGATAATACAATCTATGTTATACGGCTGCTGCTGAAGAGCAAGATGGTAATGCAAGAAGGCTTTATAATTTATTATGTATTACATCAATACTAGCTTGAACTCTTTATTTTATCAATGAGTATAATGCAACTGGATTGGAAAAACAGAGTAGGGAGCTGTGGTTCATTCCACTTGTGTTTTAGAAAGCATCTTTTTATTCTTTTCTTTCACTACCCACATCTAATCCATTATCAAGTCCTACTGGTTGTAGTGACAAGATACATCTTAATTTCATTCTCACCTTCTTATCTTCACAGCCTGCCACTCCTCATGTCCCACCTCATTCCAAGCTAAAATCATCTCTTCATGGACTACTGCAAAAACCATTTAAATAACCTCTCCATCTTTACTCTTGGGTCCCTCTAATAACCTATTCTGTCTTCAGAAACCAAAGTTCTCTCTCTGATATATAAATCCGAATAGTTCGGCACTGATCCCTCATGCATGCCGCAACTATGAGCCTGCATCCCATGTGCCGCAACTAAGACCCAGCGCAGCCTAAATAAATATTTTGAAAATAAATAAATAAATACATCAGTAGAGTTCATTCCCCACTGAAAACCATTCAGTGGTTTCTTTCTGTTCTTAGAATAAAATCTAAACTGTAATGGTACCTCCTACTTTCCCATCAGTTCACTGTGCTCTTTCCCTCCTTCAATGTATCTCTTTCATTGTATACATCGTATGTATATATTGGGTGGGTCATAACGGTAATAGATGAAGATCAGTTATAATGTATTCCTAATCTGATAATTCCAATGATTTAAGAACATGTAGAAGAATGAAGAGCCTGAATATCCTTCAGACAGTGTTCAGAAAACTTTATGTCTCTCAAAAAACTTTACAATAGAAACTGATTAGTAGAGGGCTGTGGTTATTAGTGCAAGTAATCTGAATTGCTGGTTGTGGCTAGATCTATTTGTTTTAGAGAACAGATCAGCGTAAATCTCCACTGGGTGGAGAGGCATTCTACCTTCCCAAGGAGGGGACCATGGTAGGCATGAAGAACACTGCATAAAAATTTGTATACTTATCAATAATATATTCTATGTACATTGAAGTTTTCTTTTCCATTTTAGTGGCCCTACTTTATTTTTATCTTTTAAGAATTTATTTAACTTATATAAGAGTAAAATTTATTTTTTTGTTGTACATTTCTATAAGTTTTGACAAATGCATACAGTTATTTGAGCACCACCAACATCAAGATACAGGAGAGTTTCATTACCCCGAAATATTCTCTCATGCTGCCTTTCATAGTCAGTCCCTCTGGGAATCCCCAGCCCCTGGCAAACGTTGAACTGTTCTTTGTCCCTCTAATTTTGTCTTTGTCAGGTGTCATATAAATTGAATCATATAGCATGTAGCCTTTTAACTCTGGCTTCTTTCACTTCTTTCACTCCCCTGAGGTTCTCTACTTGATTCTACTTGAGCTTCGTGTCGTTGAATGGTCATTCCTTTTTTTTTTTTTTCTTAATTGGAGTATAATTGCTTTACAATGTTGTGTTAGTTTCTGCTGTACAACAAAGTGAATCAGCTATATGTATATCCTATATACAGCTATACGTATATCCCCATATCTCCTCCCTCTTGAGCCTCCCTCCCACCGTCCCCCCCATCCCACCCCTCTAGGTCATCATAGAGCACCAAGCTGAGCTCCCTGTGCTATACAGCAGGTTCCCACTAGCGATCTATTTTACACCTGGTAGTGTATATATGTCAACAGTACTCCCTCAGTTCATCCCACCCTCCCCTTCTCCTGCTGTGTCCACAAGCCTGTTCTCTATGTCTGTGTCTCTTTTCCTGCCCTGCAAACAGGTTCATCAGTACCATTTTTCTAGATTCCATATATATATGTGTTAATATACAATATTTGTTTTTCTCTTTCTGACTTATTTTACTCTGTGTGACAGACTCTAGGTTCATCCACATCACTACAAATGACCCAGTTTCGTTCCTTTTATGGCTGAGTAATATTCCATTATATATATGTACCACATCTTCTTTATCCATTCATCTGTTGATGGACATTTAGGTAGTTTCAATGCCCTGGCTATTGTAAATTGTGCTGCAATGAACATTGGGGTACATGTATCTTTTGGAATTATGGTTCTTTCTATCTTTTCTCCCAGAAAAGCAGAAACTACTTCTGGGAAACTCGAACTGGTATATAGCTGTAAGAAGGTCTTGACTTTTGGGAGAGATAATAGATGTAGATCAAGATCTTTAAATCATAAACTGAGAGGTACAGCCTGTAAAAAAAATCTTCTTAAAATAGAATATATGTAACAGTTATCTATGACTTGAGAGGGGAACAGATTTTTCAAGTTAAAATTAAAATGCATCTCTTTTAGACAGCGTAGAATTAAGTTTTCCCTTTTCATACTGTATTTATTCCCAAGACCTACTAAAACAAAATATCACAGACTAAGTGACTTAAAGAACAGAAATTTATTTTCTTATGGTTCTGGATGCTAGAATTCCAAGATATGGTATCTAAGATCTTGGTAGATTTTGTTTTATTCTGAGCGCTCTCTCTATAGCATGAGATGACTGCCTTCTCACTGTGTACTCATATAGTCCTTCCACTGTGTGCACATGTCTACCTCCAAATTCCCTCTTCTTATAAGGACATCAGTTATAACAGATTAGAGTCACTGAAAAGGCCTCATTTTAACTTAATTATCTTTAAAAAAATATTATCTCCAAGAACAGTCACATTCTGAGGTACTGGTTAGCTCTTCAATATATAAATTTGGGGGGTGCATAATTCAGTCCATAACACTACCTAATGATCTCTGCCTTTTAAGTGGAATGCTTAATCTATTTACATTTAATATAATTTTTAATATATTTAGATTTAGGTCTGCCAATTTTAAAAATTTTCTTTCATATATGTCCCACCTGTGTGTTTTCTCCCATTTATTCTTTCTTTGCCTAGTTTTGGATTAACTGTGTATTATTTAATACCTTATTTTAATTCCTTTATTGGTATTTAAGCCATATCTCTTTGCATTTTTGCATGTGTGCTTACTTTAGAGATTACTATATGCATCCTCTACTTAACACAGTCCATTTAGAGTTACTATCATACCACTCCATATAAAGAACATTGCAGCAGTTAGTATCATTCCCCCCCCATTTTTCATATATATATGGCATCTACTTATAAGCCCCACAATGTTAGAACTTTGTGTTTAAATAGTCAAATATCTTTGAAATTTATTAATAAAGGAAAAATATGTTTTCTGTCATTTCATTCCTTCCTTCTGGTGTCGTTTTCCTTCAGCCTGAAAGGTCTTCTTAGCAATTCTTATAGTGCAGGGATTTATCTTGTTATGGATTCATCATGAATTCCTTAGTTTGTAAATTGATGTTTTTCACCAAATTTGGGAAATTTTCAGCTAGTATTTTCCCAGTATTTTTTCTACTCCATTCTCCTTCTACTCTGCTTTTAAGACTTAAAACATACATATGATAAAATGATTGATATTGTCCCATACTTCACTGTTTTGTTTTTAATTTTTCTCCTTTTCTTTAGATTGACTTTAACCATCCTTAGCTGGATCACCATATTTAATAATTTATTTAATTTATCTTTAGTTTACTGACAAATTTTTCTGATATCTTCCATCTGCTATTAAGGCTGCACATTGAATTTTATTTTATTTAAATATTCTATTATTAATTTATGAACAGTATAGATGTATTTAAAATTTTCTTGATACTTTCTATTATTGTATTATTATTTAATTAAAATTATGACTTGGTTTAATAATCTTGAGATTTGACATTGAATACAACATCATCAAATAAATTCACTGCTTTATTTAATGGTGAAGTTGAAAACTAACACATAGAACTTTCAGACATTATTCAGCATAACTGAACCTTAAATCAGTTTCTTATTTCTTTTTAACATACATTAAAGTATGAAATTTGATAAAATATAAATGTTAATAAGTATTCAATTTTCAATATATGTTAGTTTCTCATGAATGGGCAGCATCTGTTCTGCATATGAAATATTTCCTCTGATAAGCCAAATATTAAATATGTGCTTATGTTCAATAATATTTTCCTATTGCAAATAACTAAAATTACTGAATGCTAGTAATGACACTGTAGTTGTAGATAAGCAGTTTGCTAGTCTATTCTTCCACAAATTATTTACCACTTATTATAACAGTGATAAATATTATCACAAATATTTTAAAACTGAAACAAAGAATCATGGCTTCTCTTTGGGCATAGTACATATGAATTTGAAAGGTAGATGGAAAATATAATATCTTTTTAATAAAAATGTGATTTAATTTATTTTAATATTCATATTACTATTATAAATGATAAATATTAAACAGTTTAAAAATAAAATGGGTAAAGACAACTTAATAAAGTTGGATAAAATACATGAAGAATTTTTTTAATGTTTCATATTTTCAGTAAACTAAAATGCAGTAAAAATGATTCTACTTAAGGTCAGTTGTGATGTTGCAAATACTTTTACTAGCTACTAGTATTTGAGTAGGTGTAATACTAAGAATATTCAGTTTAAAAAATTAAAATTCTAAAAAAAAAAAATTAAAATTCTGAGCATTCCTACATTAGAAAGAATATTATTTTCGTCATTGCCTTCTTTATTCTATTTTGGTGTGTTTCACTGTAAAATGACAGTATTTTGCAATGGGAAGAAAATTTAAACATTACTGGTCTAACCCACTCCTTTTAATAAATAAGGAAACTAACTGCTATGCTCTGATTATTTGAGTCCCCTCCAAATTCGTATGTTGAAAACCTATTTCCCAAGGTGATGGTATTAGGAGGTGGTGCCTTTGGAAGGTGATTACATCATAAGGGCAGAACCCCCATGAATGGGATTAGTGCTCTTATAAAGAAGTCCCAGAGAGCTAGCTTGTCCTTTCTACCATGAGAAGACACAGTGAAATATTGGAAGTCTGCATCCGGAAGGGGGCCTTCATCAGAACCCAATCATACTGGCACCCTGATTTTGGACTTTCAGCCTCCAGAACTGTGAGAAATAAATTTCGGTTGTTTATAAGCCATTCAGTCTGTGGTTTTTGTTACAGCAGCCTGAATGGACTAAGACACTACTCTAATGATGCTATGCAACTTTCCTGTGGTTGCAGATAGGAAGTGGCAGAGAGGAAACTGGAATTAGGTCTACTCAGAGCTATTTCCAGAATACCTCACCTTTCTCATTTATATCTAACTTTTTAAAGAAGCGTATTGGATTTTCCTAGTTATGCAGGTTACTTTAAACTTTTCCATCTAAATGTCTACAACAGTGTTGTACACAGAGGAAGCAGTTGCCAAAACAGTGCTCAAACAGAATCTAGCCTAGAATCCAGCAAATGGGCAGTTAAACTAAAGCTAAATTTCCTTCTAAACCTAAGATAAAAACCTGCATGGCGTATCTGTATGTGAACATGTATTATTATTTTCTTGAAACAGTCAATATTCATATATATTAAGAAGAAACATAACACATATTTTCTATATAGGATTATGCCATATGCTCTTAAGTATGAGCATTTCATATTCATAATGTGGTATTTTTAGGAAAAAGACTTTGTTTCAATGCTGTCATTAGATAGTATAAGAATTTGCTTCCTAAGCTAAAAGTAGTAAATGTAAAAAAAAGAAAAGAAAAGAAAGGAAAAGAAAAAAGAAACAGCAGCACAGAGGTTGTAAACAGCCTCTAAGATGGCCACCAATGATCCTGGCCTCCTGATATTCTTCCTCTGGTATAACTGCCTGCTGTTGAGTATTGTCCACTGGGTGGAGGGGAAACACACACACACACACGCACATCCTAAAAGTTGTGAGCTATGTTTTATTCAGGGAACTTATCGAGGACTGTAGCCCAGGAAAGCAGTCTCTCAGATAGCTCTGAGGAACCATTCCAAAGAGGTAAGGGTACTTAAGAGTTTTTGCTGAAAAGAAAACATGTAGTTGGAACATCAAAAGACTACTGCTAATCACAAAACACAGACTTCTCAAGTTAATGATTTTAGTGATTTTCTATGTATGGGAAAGATGCAAGAGTCATTGAAATTAATCCTTTGATATACATCTTAACTGTCTAGGACCAGTATCCTGCTTTTTCTCCATCCTGAATTCCTCACAGGGTACAGAGTTGGGGGCGGCTGCAGTGGCATGGCAGGCAACATTCTTTGTTTACTGAAATGTCAGGCCACAAGGTGGAGTGGACTTATTGATTACTAACAAAGAAAATGCTGCACAAATGATGGGACGCCACTTCCAAGATTAGGTTCCAGGAACACTTGGCTTCTCTCATGAGTGTTTCCTGACACACAGACACACACTCTCTCTCTCCCTCTCATCACCAGCCGCCATGCTGTGAGGTCACTCAGGGAGCCCATGGAGAAGCCTATGCGATAAGAAGCTGAAACCTTCCCTGACCCATGTGCATGAGTTCGGAAGAGTGTTATGCCTGCCTCAGAATAGCCCTGACTCAGTTGCCTGAAGTCCTATCCAACAGGTTGGTGGAAACTGCATAAGAGACTCTGAGCCAGAAGCACCCATCTAAGCTGTACCTAGATTCCTAACATGCAAAAACTATGAGATGATAAAAATTTATTGTTTGAAACCTCGAAGTTGTGGGGGTAACTTTTTACACAGCAGTGGGTAACTATTAGAGTTGAAGAGGAGTAAAAAGTAAAACTCAAGAGTATCATCATTATTTTCTTTTCCATAGCAAAAAAAATATTGCTTTTGGGAACCAGTTTTTAGATAAAGGTCAAAATAAATCTTGGTTTTCCTTTTAAAGACTATCTGTGTTTGCTTCCCAGAAGAGGGAAGGCCACACTAAGTTTCACATGTATTTTAAATAACAAAATCACTCTGAAAATTACATTGCTTTTTTACATCTTCCAGTCACCTGGGATAATGGAAGAGAAATTGTTTGCCAGTTGAGTTCACCGCGAAGTAACACTCCACTGCTCATCAGTGTTCTCACTCTGTAGTTAAAGAGAGACTGCTAGCAAAGGGTTCCAGTTTTATGATGCTTCAGGGCAACCATTATTCACCCCTGGTTTAACACTGTGTAGAGGTGGCAATAAGAAATCTAATAAAGAAACCATCAAGCCTGGAGTAGTAACTTCAGGAGAAACCATGCATGGTTGTTTGAATAGGGTTGACTAATGATTGACATTTCATGTGACTGACTGTTGTATTAAGTGCTTTACCTCTCATCATTTGTACATTTATGGCAGTGTGATTCCTTCTGTTTTAGCAAGCAATAGAGCATATTATAATTAGAGCCCTCTCTTTGTGCCAGACTTTCCTGCAACTATTCCAGCAATACTTTTTTAACAACTGTCGACTAAAAAAAAAATGCACAACCTAAAAGTTGAGAGTTATGTTTTATTCAGTGGACAAAACTGAGGACTTAAGCCCAGGACACAGCATCTCAGATAACTCTGAGAGACTACTCTGAAGAGGTAAAGGGAGGAGGCCAGGACATAGAGGAGTTTTTGCAACAAAGCCCAGGTATTCGGAACATCTGGACATCTCAAGTTAAGGAATTTAGTGCTTTTCTATGTATGGGAAGATGCAAGAGTCTGAGCTCACTGAAATCATTCCTTTGATGGGCACCTCAGCTCGCCGGGGCCAGTATCCTGTGTTTTCTCATCATAAGTTTCCTCAGGGCGCACTGTTGCGGGGCGGCTGCAGTGTCTGATGATTTGGTGGTGGCACTGTGTTTCCATCCTGAGTTCCCTCGGGGCTCACCACTGTCGTGGCTGTAGTGGCTTATGGCTGCAACGTCCTCTGTTTACTGATATGGCAGGTGGCATTTCTAGTTTACACAACAATCTCTAATATAGGCTCCAGGAAGCTTTGTTACTCTTCGGCTGGTTTCTTTTCTTTTCTTTTTTTAAATTGTTTTCCTACAAAATCAGATAGCCTAACTTAGATAACATGGGGGTATTGAAGGTTTTTTTTTTTCCTTCTAAACTTTCATGTCTCTTTTTTCCCCTTTAATTGAAACGAAGTAGAATCTTTTTACATATTTCATACGAGTTGTGATACTTACATACATACAGCCATATTCTCCTCTTTTATGAAAGGTAAGCTCAGGCTTGTTGACAAGATTGGAGTGATGTTATTATAAGGATATAAAATCTGAACTGTGTAATTTGTGACATCTGTCCTATTAAAAAGTCTATATGCTTAAACTTCAAAGGTAATCTAAATGTAGATTATTTAAACATAAACTTTAAATATTGAATGTTTTGACCTGGCTTTTAAAAGTTTTTTGTGTTCACAGGAAGGAAAACTATCATGTTTATCAAAAGAAATAATTTATTACACCTTTGAAATCTAATAAAAATGGCAATATTCCTTATTACCTTCATGTATACTTAAAAAAGAAGCATATTTATAGAAGACAGGAATGTATTCTGTTTTATCAAGCTAAAGGGGATATTCCTATTTCAGGTATTTAAAGGAGTGAGTCATTGGCATAATACAACTGTCTGAAGATAAGTGCTTGGATCACCAAGTGAAAATTAACTTTACAATCTTTAAAATGGTGGTTCATCATCCTTGGTTGAATATCCATACCTGAGATAACTATTATTTATTATTTTCCTCCTTAACTGAGTATTCCAATTGAACGCTAACATAGAGTTTTTTTAAATAAGCAATAATTTTCTGCAGATAATTTAACCACAAATCACATATCAAATTAAGACAAATCTAATTTGTCAAATATCTAAAAGCAAAATTCTTCCAATTCTTTAGGATTTTATATACATCTGATGCATAAGTTCTGTAATCGAATTTAAACTTTAGGCTCTGTTGCCCCATGGCAAGCACACTCAGTTCATTCAGCTGATAGGACTCTAAGAGACCAATTGAAGCTATTCAGCTCAAATGGTATAAAAGAATTCAATCCATGTGCCTTACTGAGTTATAGCTTAGCATAATCAAGATGGCTGCAAAATGAGCCTGGTGGCATTTCACCTGAGATATAATTGTTCAAGAAATAAACTCATGAGTAGAGGTTAAAGATGCACTGATAGAACACTTTAATTTCTCTAGTCTCCCATTTAAACAAATAGTTCTCATTGCGGCCTATTTCTATCAACAACTGTAAACTTCTAAATATTCCCAGATTGCTCTTAAGAGTGGTACTAAATTTAGAATATTGCATAAGGAATTTGTGCCCAAATTTCAGTAGCCTTCTGACTACAGAGATAAACACTTTCATTTCCAAGCAGTCTCAGAGTTTCCACCTTTCAAACAATATAAAGTCTGAACTCCGTTCTTCTACTAGGTTTCCCTTCCTAAAAAATTTCAACATGCTGGGCTTCCCCGGTGGCGCAGTGGTTAAGAATCTGCCTGCCAATGCAGGGGACACGGGTTCCAGCCCTGGTCTGGGAAGATCCCTCTTGTGCAGAGCAACTAAGCCCATGAGACACAACTACTGAGCCCGTGTGCCACAACTATTGAAGCCCGCGCGCCTAGAGCCCGTGCTCCACAACAAGAGAAGACACTGCAAAGAGAAGCCTGTACACCGCAACAAAGAGTAGCCCCTGCTTGCCACAACTAGAGAAAAAGCCTGCGTGCAACAACGAAGACCCAATGCTGCCAAAAAAATTAAATAAAATTTTAAAAGTTACATTATAAAAAAAATTTTTCAACATGTTATTGAACAATGCTTGCAGACTCCACAAAACTGTCCAGACAGTTGCTGACCTCCTTCAGAACTGCTGCTGCTAAATTCCCCAGACCCCCCCCCACCAGATCAACTGCCTGTTCTTCCTGTGGATGTGTGTTCCCCCCAGGCCATAGGCAGGTTCTTCCCTCAACTCACCACACCACACTAAGTCCAGCCTGGCTGTACCTGTGACCACAAAAGACAAGGAATGTATGGTAGTAAGAGAAACAATTGTACACAGGACACACTAGTCTTATAAGTATATAGTTACTTCTTCTAAGCTTCCAAGCTTGATTTGAAAACTCACTAGTCCCAGGTAGGGTAAATAAGTTCCCCTCTACTTATAATACTTAGTAGTCCAGGAGAAAGATGGTGGTGGCTCAGACATAGGTGTATTTCTATAATGGAGAACTGGAATGATTTGGGATGTGGTGAGAGAAAGATAACTGGACTTATTGATGGATTGGGTGTGGAGGTGATGGGAGAAGATCAAGTCAGCATAGGACTATAAGGGAATAGATGTGGGAAATAAAGAAGGAAGAAAAACCCTTTTCATGGTTTTGAAAACTGGGAAACCCTCTCTCACCCACATTTAATGAAATGCATTGCTATTCCAGTTTTTACCTAACACTGCAGAGACTCATTAAGGGCTGAAGGGAAGTGCAGCATTCATTACCCACCTCCTCATGGTAGTACTATTCCCTTAAAAGTCCAAATGGTTGCATCATAATAATTCTTGTTTACTTGGACAGGTTGTAATTTGCTTCCTTAGACTAATAAAAGTTGCCTAAGTAGAGAGATTCTAACATATATCAACAGCTGGATACATTTTAATAGCTGGACATGTAAAGCACAATATAGAAAACAGTGAATCGGCCATAAAACCCCATACCCATTTTACTACATTTCGTAAAATGCCTGGACAGATTCTCATTGAATTTAGAGGGTAGATATGTAAAATCTCTTTGGGTGGCCTCAGGGATTTCCCCAAAGTTACAGGCAGACATTCTTCAGCAAAGCTAAGGCTATGGTAAGGAGATACCCAGATGATGGATTGCTGATTAAGAAACTTGTGTCTCTTCTTAATGATTACATCCTTAGAGCCCTTCCTGACCATGATTTGTAAAACTGCACCCCTCACTCTAGCCTCTAAGCCTCCTTTCCTTTCTTCACAGTTCTTATCAGGATCTGACCAAGTCACATATTTACTTCTTTACTTTTTTATTGCCTGCCTCTCCTTTCCCAGATTCAGAATGGAGGACATGTTTTGCTATATGATTTGTTTACCACTCTATCTTTAGCATAGAAGCACCTTACACACAGGAAGCAAGCACTTAAGATCACTTATGAAAGGAATAAATGCTCCACGTTTGATTCTGGCCGTGGTCACCAGAGAATCTGCCATTTAATATCCATTCCAGCTTTAGCCTTTTCAAGACAAAATTGGGAAATGTCAACTTCATTGTCATTTCTGACATCCCTGAACTAGCATGTGATCAATGATTATGTTAGCACATAGGCTACTATCATATGTCATCAACAACACAACACCTGTCATAGGGACATGGCCTGAATAAGAAAATATTCACCTTTTTAAAAAGTAGGAATAATAGATGTAACTTGCAGTGAAAAAAATCACCTTATTTGCTTTATGTTTTGAAATTCTATTAGTCAGTTAAAGAAAAAGCCATATTCTGAGTAAAATAGTACAATATTTAATTATGGTGATATTCATTAACTGTAATAATAATTATTAGGAGCTTTCAAATATTTTAATAAATACCAAATTAGCTTGACAGTTAATATAAATATTAAAAGAGGGCTTCACTGGTGGCGCAGTGGTTGAGAGTCCGCCTGCCGATGCAGGGGACGCGGGTTTGTGCCCCGGTCTGGGAGGATACCACGTGCCGTGGAGCGGCTGGGCCCGTGAGCCATGGCCGCTGAGCCTGCGTGTCTGGAGCCTGTGCTCCGCAACGGGAGAGGCCACAACAGTGAGAGGCCCGCGTACCGCAAAAAAAAAAAAAAAAAAAAAAAAATTAAAAGAGAATATGTTAGCTAAATAATATATTATGAACATGATATCCCTTTTATGCAAAAGTATGTTTATAAAAATTTAATGGAGATATTTATTATACTGACTCATAAAATTAAAAAGAGTAACTTTTTTTTTTTTTGCCTCTCACCGCTGCAGCCTCTCCTGTCGCGGAGCACAAGCTCCGGACGCGCAGGCCCAGTGGCCATGGCTCACGGGTCCAGCCGCTCCGTGGCATGTGGGATCCTCCCAGACTGGGGCACGAACCCGTGTCCCCTGCATTGGCAGGCGGACTCCCAACCACTGCGCCACCAGGGAAGCCCAAGAATAACTTTTTTAAACTATATTTATCTTATTTATTTCCACATAGACCAAGATTGTTTCAAGAAAACTCCTATTAAAAATTCTTTACATATTTGAGGATGAAATAAAGTTAACACAGTAACTTTGCCACCTCTAAGTTTCCTGAGGGGAAAAATCTCCAAAGTGACTTAGGGCATCTGCGATAAATCATCTCCCATCCAGTCTAAAGAACACATGAAGTATAAAGAAAAATGAAGTGTTAAAGTAAATGAGATACTAACAACATATTTTGTTTTCTCTTCAGCTTGACCGACGAGAATGGTCTTAGTCACTGATTTAACAATTTCTTCATGTCCCATTGACTTCTAGCAAAACTAAAAGATCTTGGTTAAAGTTAGAATTGTTGTTTGAAAGCATTTAGAGAAAAAAATAACATTTTTGTTGGCTTTTGCTTAATAAGAAATAGAAGATATTGATATAATTAATATCTCATATTTATTATATAGAACATTAGAAAACACCTAGAAATTATGTAAATATAAGTATTTTACATTTCTGTATTTTCTATGGAAATATAGTAGAAAACATCTAGAAATTATGTAAATAAATCAGAACATTTTTATCTGGTTTTTATAGAATAAAATTTTATATATTGAAATCTAAAAATATCTTAATACAGTGTGAAATTTTTTAAAAAAGTACAGTATTGGCTATACCTTTTAACATATTTATGCCCCCTCAATTTTAAATATTTATGAAAAAGAAAACCAAACATCTAAATAAGAGAGTTTTAAATTTTGCTCCTTGTCACAAGTCAAAATCATATGGAAAGCTAAACATAGTTTTGAAAATTACTTATGCTTTTGGTAGAATATGTCTCAGCCATCATTATCACCTACAAATATGAAAAAAGTTTTCTCTACTGCAAAGAATGTTAAAATTTTTCTCTGAAAACCGTATCAGGCTGGGAATAAGCAGTTTCACGTCGGAATTAGGGTTTCTGCCAACAGGAGAAAGAGCTGAAGTTCTGAGCAGCCAGATGAAGGTGGCAGCCAGAAATCAGATACCACACCTGCTTACTCACTACAGCAGCATGCAGTTCTGGATGGGGGAGGGCCGCACACTGCAAGGCAGGAAGTGCTCTGGTAGCATGTCCCCTTAGTGGCCCCAGTGACATGCTGAAAATCCTGGCTTCTGTTTCACTTTCACTTTGAATCTCTCATGGGTTCCTCTCCTCAGCATATGGTCAAGAGCAGTTCAGAAGAGGAATTCTGAGAAATGTAGTTGCTGGCTTTTGAATCGACTACTGACGGTGCCAAGGTGACAACAACCAATAGAGGTTTGAAAATACATTAACACTACATTTGTCCAGTTTATTGACAATATATCAAAAATCAAAGTGAAAATATTAAATTTCCATCATTATGCAGTCTTTGGGCAGAACATGAGAGGCCTGGAAAGGGAGTGGCTGTAGCACAGGGTCCTGTGGAAAGGGGCAGAGACTATTGTGCCAGGGTGCCTGTGAGTGAAAGCTTGACCTGAAAGTGGATGCAAGCAGTGGGGCTGCAGAGACAGTCAAATAATGTCCAAGGTCTCTCCAAATGCCGGCCTGCTAGACAAATACCAGACCTTAATTCTTTCCATTTAAAAGTTTTCATACCTCCTTTAAAATAAAAATGTCCTGTGATGGTTAGTCTTGAAGTAGGACTTGGCTACATCATTATAGTCAATTAAGAATCTGAGAGGAGGTTTCGATTTTAGGGAAAGAGAAATGAGGATGTAAGAGCCCTGGCTTATTGAGTGAAGAGCAGAGACGAGTGAAGACAGACATCCACATGTGCCTGTTTCCTCTACATCAGCGGGCCTCAACCTTTTTGGCACCAGGGACCAGTTTTGTGGAAGGCAGTTTTCCCACAGATGGGGTTGGGGGGATTTTCAGGTGGTAATGGGAGTGAGGGGGAGCATCGGGGAGCGACGGGGAGCATTGGGGAGCGACGGGGAGCGACGGGGAGTGGCAGATGAAGCGTCTCTCACTCGCCCACCGCTCACCTCCTGCTGTGCAGCCCAGTTCCTAACAGCCGGTTTGGGGACCCCTGCTCTACTTGACAATCATGTTTGAATTGAGTCCTGGGATTTTTTCCAAATGTTCTGACTTTCAGAAGCACCTTCCTATTCTTTTTGGGCGGGTATAAACTATATATTCCCCAAATAACCTTATGGTAGCATTATTGTTCCACCTTATTGTATGCATATATATGTATACAAAAAAGTATCTTGATTAAAAGGTGATAGTACAATGAATATTATTTGCCAACACTAAAAAACACACTTGATTTTTAAAGAGCAGTAATGGTTGTGGTCCTTCAGAGCGAGGAAATCAGCTTTTAAGCTTCCTCCAGTGTAAACTTAAGCCTAATATCCTGCTTATGAGGCCATAATTGTGTAGTGTTTTCAAATTAGTTGGAAGGTTTGTGAAAACTTTTAGTAATGCATCTCACTGATACTAAAATTGTGTTACCCATTACAAAATAACCACACCTGGAGGAGGTACAGAGGACACAGTTAAACTGTACTTTTAAGTGTTGCACATTTATAGAACATTTACCTTCTCAGAACCCTGGAAAACACAAGTGTCAAAAAAACAATTCTCCCAGTCTTGAGGAAAAGTAGGTAAAAACCCCAAAACACATAAAATAGGATCTGTTCCATATATAATTAATGCATTTACATAACTGAGTCATCCAGTCCCAAAATTTCATTTCTCCTTGAAACTCATTCCAGAAAAAAAAAAAATAGCCTCAGGGGAAATAGTTATAAATAGGTCTTCTACCCGGGTAGGTGTATTTCATTTTACTGAATAGAAAGTATTTGTTTCTGTAATTGCTTTACTGGTCCCAGAAAATGTTCTTTGTCTTATGAGTAACTAGAGTCCAGTTAAAATTTAGGGATTAAAACAAATCCATTAATTAAGTTTGGGCTTTTATAATCATTGTCCTTAGATTAAAAAAAAAATCTATGAAGTGTCTATTTTTACTGTGGCTCTCCCTATTGTTCCACAAGAAGACTAATGATAGTGTCTTTCAAAACAATTCAGGGACAGAAAACTCTAGCATAAAATTGAAAGTATGAGACTCATCTTACTTACCGTGGTATATGGTGGAAAGTACACAGAATGGAAGTTAGAAAGCAGATGTTCTCTCATGCTGCTTGTATTACTAACAAAATGTATGACTGTGAACATTTCATTGAACTACTTCAGGCCTTATGTTCCTTATTTGTAATCTATAAGATTGGACAAGAAAACAAGAGGTCCCTTTCAGTGCAACATTTTCTGACTGTCACATTAGGTTATTTATGTGAGAAAGATTTCAGAAATACTGTGGTAGAGAGGAAGGTAAGTCTGATGCCACCTTTCCTGGGGTCTTGGAAAATAAAAGAGAAATTCTTCTAGAGGTGTTTAAGGGACGGATTCCAAAGGATTTACAAGGGGCATATAGTATAGCTCTCCCTGGGAACAAAAGAAGCTGTATAGTGCTTGACGCCCAACAGAAAGACAGAAGTTTACCAATCAGTTAGTCTTTAGCGATGTTCCTCTCCACACATGGAGAAGTAGTACAAAGAAGGAAAACCCAGTAATGGTTAAGAAAGTGGACTCTGGAGCCCGGCCTTCCAGCTCTGTAATCCCAAGTCTACCACTTACAAACTGAGCGTCATTGTCAGATGACTCGGTTCCCTCATCTGTACGTTGGGGGACAATTCTCCTTGGTGCTTCCACGTGTCTCGTGACAAACTTTGTCCTGGCCTAACTTTCCAAGGGGGCTAGGGTAGCAAACAGTCTTGAAAGATAAAGATTGGGTCTCTCTGTGGGTGAGAAGACAGTTTTGTTTCCTGATTAGGATAATGTAAATAATGTCTCTCTCCGGATTAGAAATTGGGCAGGTTTGCTAGCAGCCCCCTTTATTGACTGAGGTTTTGCAAAGCTTGATGTTTCTTACTTGTGACACAAACCCGCTGTGTCCTGCCTGGGCATCTTTTGCATGGGAGTTGGGGGGACATAGGGTTCTGATGTGACAATGAAGTTCATGGTACTACTACACCATTCGAAATTAAGTCCTTTATCTCTAACCCAGCGTCTACGAAACTGCAGCAGGGCAACCACTTAGTTAGAAAACAATCTCTGACCCTTCACACTTCCTGACACTGTAAAAGGGGATAAGACAATATTCATCTTGTCAGATTATTATAAAGGGTATGTCACGAACATTTGTAAAAACCTCCAAATGGTAACTTGTACAGAGTAAGCATCATGTGTTATATCAAACAAAAAATAAGATATATCTTCTTCATTTCTCAAAAGTATCTTCTCTCACAAGACTCTTAATGCTTAAATGTATACCCTTATATTCAAAGGGACTTTAGAAATACACATAAATTTAAACTGTTACTGGCATATCTGTATTTTCATTATTCCCATATTAAAGGCTCTATTTTGAAACCCAGGACTTGCACTGGAAATCCTGCTCTGTTATTTACCGGTTTTGTGGGCTTATGGAATTTTTTTAAACTCCATAATGAGTACTTAGCTCAGGCCAAACTATAAGTTTAATTTTCTACACCTGAACTTAATTTCTTTTACAAGATCCATTCCATGGGATATTAAAAAACAAAAACAAAACAATCCTTCATTTATTCAGGTTCTTTGCTTTGTTTGTTCTTTAGCTGCTTCTGAGCACTAGAGACCTATGTGGTGTCTTGCTAGAGGTTGGAGGGAAGGGTCCTCAGCTATGAGCTGTGCATGGAGACAGACTGAGCTAGATGTTACCCAGGGGTAGATCCAGGTTTTGTATGTATTGAAAATTGTACATTTAGTGGTGGATGGAGGAGGCTTTAATGAAAATTAGCAAACATCTATTTAGAATGAGAAAACACATCACGGCAATTTACAACTATAAAAAAGCTTTGACACCCTAAATATTATAAACTCCAGAGAAATAATAACTTACACTCTTACAATCTTTTTTGCCTACAATTGTGATTGCATTTTAATCCTCTTGTCAAATGACAAAAATTTAAAATATAATTATAGGAGAGGAAATAGATAACTTATGTTTTCCTTTTGATGGAGTTTTTTAATTATTGGTAGGATTATAAAATATGATTTCACATGAAGACAAATTCGTTTCTAGTACTACTATAAGTTTGTGACCTAAAAAATAAAGGGGTTCTGAGAAATTCTACATGGTGTAGTTGTTATATATCTATCTTAATGTATTGTATTAATAATTATATATACTGCACCACCAACTACATTAATAGAAGTTACAACCACCTGACAGAGATGACTAGGAATCTTTCACAGAGTATGTTCTAGTTTTCAAAATGCAAATGAGATATTTTAAAGGAACATAGGAGCCCACTGGAAGAGCTCCAATGGTCAAACCTAAAATACTTTGAACAAAAAAATGAATAAATTAGGATAGGATTAAACTCAAACTATAACATCCATGACTCCATGCTGATATAAATAAATTAATAAGTGGAGGAACAGATACAGATCACCTAGGCAGAATTCAAAATAATTTATGCAGACTCTCTACCATCAAGGATGTGGAACATAGTACTTTACTCCTTGAATGGACTACGCACAGTGAATTCCTTCCAAAAGTACAGTACTGAAAACGGGAAAGGACTTCCTCTTGCAAAAGCACCAGAATCACAACTAACTGCTAAACAATCATTGAAAGGAAGACACTGGAACTCACCAAAAAAGATACCCCACATCCAAAGACAAAGCAGAAGCCACAATGAGATGGTAGGAGGGGTGCAATCTCAATAAAATCAAATCCCATAACTGCTGGGAAGAAGTGTATTCTGCCACTTTTGGTTGGAATGTCCTATAAATATCAATTATATCTATCTGGTCTATTGTGTCATTTAAAGCTTGTGTTTCCTTATTAATTTTCTGTCTGGATGATCTGTCCATTGATGTAAGTGAGGTATTAAAGTCCCCCACTAGTATTGTGTTACTGTCAATTTCCCCTTTTATGGCCGTTAGCATTTGCCTTATGTATTGAGGTGCTCCTATGTTGGGTGCATAAATATTTACAATTGTTATATCTTCCTCTTGGATTGATCCCTTGATCACTATGTAGTGTCCTTCCTTGTCTCTTGTAATAGTCTTTATTTTAAAGTCTATTTTGTCTGATATGAGAATTGCTGCTCCAGCTTTCTTTTGATTTCCATTTGCATGGAATCTTTTTTCTATCCCCTCACTTTCAGTCTGTATGTGTCCATAGGTCTGAAGTGGGTCTCCTGTAGACAACATATATATGGGTCTTGTTTTTGTATCCATTCAACCAGTCTGTGTCTTTTGATGGGAGCATTGAATCCATTCACATTTAAGGTAATTACCGATATGTATGTTCCCATTACCATTTTCTGAATTGTTTTGGGTTTGTTATTGTAGGTCTTTTCCTTCTCTTGTGTTTCCTGCCTTGAGTAGTTCCTTTAGGGTTTGTTATAAAGCTGGTTTGGTGGTGCTGAATTCTATTAGTTTTTGCTTATCTCTAAAGTTTTTAATTTCTCCACAGAATCTGAATGAGATCCTTGCTGGGTAATCTTGTTTGTAGGTTTTTCCCTTTTATCACTTTAAATATGTCCTGCCACTCCCTTCTGGCTTGCAGAGTTTCTGCTGAAAGATCAGCTGTTAATCTTATGGGGATTCCCTTGTGTGTTATTTGTTGCTTGTCCCTTGCTGTTTTTAATATTTTTTCTTTGTATTTAATTGTTGATAGTTTGATTAATATGTGTCTTGGCGTGTTCCTCCTTGGATTTATCCCGTATGTGACTCTCTGCACTTCCTGGACTTGACTATTTCCTTTCCCATATTAGGGAAGTTTTCAACTATAATCTCTTCAAATATTTTCTCAGTCCCTTTCTTTTTCTCTTTTTCTTCTGAGACCCCTATAATTTGAATGTTGGTGTGTTTAATGTAGTCCCAGAGGTCTCTAAGACTGTCCTCAGTTCTTTTCATTCTTTTTTCTTTATTCTGCTCTGCAGTAGTTATTTCCACTGTTTTATCTTCCAGGTCACTTATCCGTTCTTCTGCCTCAGTTATTCTGCTATTGATCCCTTCTAGAGAATTTTTAATTTCATTTGTGTTGTTCATCATTGTTTGCTCTTTAGTTCTTCTAGGTCCTTGTTAACTGTTTCTTGTATTTTCTCCATTCTATTTCCAAGATTTTGGATCATCCTTACTATCATTATTCTGAAATCGTTTTCAGGTAGACTGCCTATTTCCTCTCATTTGTTTGGTCTGGTGGGTTTTTACCTTGCTCCTTCATCTGCTGTGTGTTTCTCTGTCTTTTCATTTACTTAACTTACTGTGTTTGGGCCTCCTTTTCACAGGCTGCAGGTTCATAGTTCCCACTGTCTTTGGTTTCTGCCCCCAGTGGCTAAGGTTGGTTCAGTGGGTTGTGTAGTCTTCCTGGTGAAGGAGACTAGTGCCTATCTTCTGGTGCATGAAGCTTGTCTTTATGGTGGGCAGGACCACATCTGGTGGTGTGTTTTGGGGTGTCTGTGACCTTATTATGATTTTAGGCAGCCTCTCTGCTAATGGGTGGGGTTGTGTTCCTTTCTTGGTGTGGGGTGTCCAGCACTGTAGCTTGCTGGTTGTTGAGTGAAGCTGTTTCTTAGTGTTGGGATGGAGATCTCCTGGAGAGCTTTTGCCGTTTGATATCACATGGGGCCAGGAGGTCTCTGGTGGACCAATGACCTGAAATCAGCTCTCCCACTTCAGAGGCACAGGCCTGACACCCGCCCGGAGCACCAAGCCCCTGTCTGTCACACAGCCAGGTACGTGGGGAGTTTCTTGCCTTTTGGGAAGTCTGAGGTCTTCTGCCAGTTTTCAGTAGGTGTCTTGTAGGTGTTGTTCCACATGTAGTTGTATTTCTGATGTATCTGTGGGGAGGAATGTGATCTCCCCCGCTTACTCCTCCGCCATCTTAAAGTTCCATCTATTCAAAATGTGATCTTAAGACCAGCACATGGGAATCATCTGGCAGCTTATTAAAACTGTAGAATCTCAGGCCAGACCTACTGAAGTGGAATGTGCATTTTCACAGAATCCACAGGTAATTTTTATGCACATTAGAATTCGAGAAACACCATTTTAATTCAAACCTGAGCAGAGTTACTGTCATAAAACCTTGTTTTTTTCTTTTCCTTTGTGCTTCATCTAGTTTCACTTGTTCACAGGGTGCTTCATGCAGAGGTCTTGCATCCAGCACTTCAGGCTGCCTAGTGAGAAATGGCTTCACTGACACCTTAGCTCGGGGCCGGGCCGTGTGCAGAAGTGCTGCCCCTCACACTGCAACTCAAGATCTCCGTGAATTTTTAAAAGTAGATGACAGTTTCTGGAAATGTCAGAGTATTGTATAGAAAACTAAAGCATCTCCCAAAGACAATTATACTTTCTAGCTAGACAAATTATTTTTTAAAGTAACTGTGAAGACACTGTAGGGTGACCAAAACTAGGCAGAAACCAGAGTACATAATCCTTGAAAGAATGGAAACAGTCTGGGTGAAACTCAGATCTATGTAGTTTTTCTACTAAACAATGCTCATTAAATATACCTCAAGCAAACAGTGAAGTCGTAATGGGCTGAGAAGTCAGAAGCCAGAATTTAAGATCAAAAGCAGCTGGAAAGTGAGAAAAAATACCACAAAAAAGTGAATAATAAATGGAGGTGTCCCAAACTTGCATACAAACTCCCCCCAGGCCCTTGGCTGCTTCTTGAACTATGCACACATTGGGCGAAAACCCCAGGGTGTTCAGGAAAACAACAGCTTGAAGGTTTAGAGAACTGAGTAGAGATCACAGCAGGTACTGAGTTCTAAGGAGACAGAATTCGGAGTTTAAAATTCCAAGTCTTTTTGAAGAAATTAATAAGGTGATTCTAAAATTTACATGGAAATGCATAAACTTAGGACAGCCAGGACAATCTAGAAAAAAATTGAACAAATAGGAAGTGTGTTTGGTTCTGGGTGTGGGCTATAATAGGGGCACAAGAAAGCTTGCTGGGAGGATGGAAATGTGTTATATCTTGATGTGATTTGTGGTTACACGTGGATATAAGTTTGTCAAAATTCACTGAACTCTACACTTTCAAGCTGTGCATTATATTTTTGCAATGTATTCTTCAACTAAATAGAATATTGGAATAAGTTCATTTCAACATATTCCATGCCATTGAACGAACTCATGTGAGTTAGGATCCCTGAACCTTAGCCTTCAATAGCTTCATGAAAAAAAACTGTCTTTGTGGTCATCCCATTTTGTCCTCCCATTTGTGTCCATGTAGCCACTGCTGTGGGCATCTCAGGTCTGGGCAGCTACTTGGTTAGTTCCACTATTTCCACTTCCCCACTTAGTGGCCTTTTGAAGAGTTGTCTTATCTTGTGCTCTTCTGGGGCTCTAAGAAATTTAGCATGGTTGTGACATGCTCCATCTCTGCGTTTTTCTATGGAGCAGGAAAAATCGGTGGGACGTGATATGGTAATGAGGTTGACAAGATACAACCATCTGCTTGGACATATCATGCTAACACTTTTCTACTCTGATTTGATGGTGGGCTTTGGGGAACTCTGGGCTCTTGCAGTTTCTCCAGTGCCTAGCAACATTTCAAGAGCATAAGCGCACTATATCCTTGGATCGCCAAATGTGCTATTTTAAAAAAATTATTTCTTCTTTAAGTGGGCTTATCTAAAAGGCAGAAGAGTACAGGGAATAAGAATCTTTTCAGTCTCTCAGCTCTTTCCTTGGGGGTGAAGCTTAGAGAGTTTTGAAGCCTCATTCTACTTCTTAATATCTATGTGCCTGGGAAAGGTAACCTATTTCAGGTCTGTGTAAGGTTTTATAAACTCAGAGGTAAGGCTCTATAAAATGTGTATAATCATAGAACATCTCTCCTAGTGTTTTTCAGGGAAGTAAATAAAATAATGTAAGCTATTTACAAAAATTTCTATTATAGGGTAAAAAAACAAAATAAAATTACTAGTATTAGCTACTCACTGGACTATAGTTTAAGAAAGAAAGGGGGATTATTCTTATCATAAATTTAAAAATTCTGTGGTGTCTTACTGTTCCTGAGGTATTGGGCATAAAATACCCTAGCTACAGCTGAATAAGGGACAAGAAATAGAAGGGGCAACAACACATTAGTTTAATATATAAAAATATTACTCTGATTCACTCTCCATGCCATAGTTTCCTATGTAGAGAAAATAATATACTCATAAAATTAATGTAAGGATTACATAGGAAAATAATGCATTCAAATTTCTTACCACGATGACAGATATATAGTAAGCACTCAATAATGTTAAGTGAATTGACTTGTACAATCATCGTTTCTCATGAATTCAGAGGAGAAGAACACATATAGGAAAACGTTTATCAAGAATAAAATGTAACAACGGCCAACTGCATAGTTATTTCCAAAAACTGACCTGAGTAAATTAGCCATCTAATAAGAATATTGAGCCACCACCTTTCTAACTTAATGTTAACTTACACTAACATACTACAATCTATTACATAAAGGCCTATTACACTAATCTTCTGAGGTAATCCTCAAAATCTATGAGATAGATAGTATCTCTCTTTAATGAGAGGTTACAAGTCCTGCAGAGGTGACACACAGCTAAGTGTCAGAGCTGGGATGAAAATTCATGAATTTAGATTCAAAGTCTCTGGACTTTCCCACCAATCCAGAAACTTTTCATACGCAAAAATAGAGCAAGCTATTTCTGCCACTTCCCAACTTTTCCAATTAGGACTCCCCTGAGACCTCTCACTCTTATCCAAGTTCTTTCTGGCTTAGTCTTCCATGAACGTTTTTGTGCCTTATCTTTTTCTAATTAGTTTCGAAACAGAATGATCATGTGCATTCTTTTCACTGGATCTGAGCTACTGCAGAGCCTGAAAGAAAGGTGACAATATATTGTGAGGATGGGAGGTGTGAGCACTTAAGAAATAAATGGAATTCAAATGTGTATGTCGGTTCAGAATGGGCAGGAAAGAACCAAGAAAATGGTTTTCATTTATCTTCCTTTTAATCAAAGCCTGCATTTGAGGAGATGAGGTCCATCCCTCAAGGCAGAAGGCTAAGGGCTCTGTAATCACCAGATATTAATCTATGGTAGAACAGACTCTACTGTCTACCTCTTTCCTAAAATGGGGAAAATTCATCTTTTAAAGACACATCTCTAGTTTACCTTCCAGATAGATAAAACTTTATATCTGGTAACACTGATATTAATTAATTTTATCAGATCTCATTGCCAGGATTCATTTGTTTCAAATACTGCAAAATCACTAAGACATTAACCAATAGTGAAAATTTGCATAAAAATAGAGAACTTGTGCACCAGGGTGATAAGTACAGTACTTAGTAGCATAAGAAATATTTTGTGTATTAGTATTGGTATATGAGAAATTAAAATTGATTCGTCCACCATTGCTTCATTGAATTTTAATGTTTTGATCAACTCATTATGATATTACAGTTTTGGGTGAATTTTAATGAGTTCAAGTATTCATTAGGATACAATATAATTATTTCCATGGAAGTATGTGCTTTGGTTCAGTGATATTTTATTGAATCATATAATTATGAAATCAAATGCAGCATCATAAACATCCATAATTGAAGAGACATGTAGCATTATACACTGAAATCCTGGCATTTAAATTCAAAATTAAGTATTACTAGCACCTTTGTTGGAGAGGACAATGTAAAGTATCTGAATCATGTCTTGCTGTCACAGGAAAAAATGCATCCCAAATAAGTTTTTAATAATTCATGCTTCATAGTCACCAGTGACATAAAATAACATGGTGAAGATGTCTAAATTTTATTATAAAACAAAACTCTCTCATTGGTTAGTATTTTTTAAAAAAGGAGAAAAAGGAAACCTACCCACTATAGACCTAAGTAAAAAGATGATCTTGGGTAAAGGTGTAATTTATAAAATGTGTAAAGTATAATCAATTCAATTGTAATCAACAAAAACACCAGGGCTTCCCTGGTGGCGCAGTGGTTAAGAATCTGCCTGCCAATGCAGGGGACATGGGTTAGAGCCCTGGTCCGGGAAGATCCCACATGCTGCAGACCAACTAAGCCTGAGAGCCACAACTACTGAGCCCGAGCGCCTAGAGCCTATGCTCTGCAACAAGAGAAGCCACTGCAATGAGAAGCCCGCGCACCACTACGAAGAGTAACCCCCACTCGCCACAACTAAAGAAAGCCCATACGCAGCAACGAAGACCCAATGCGGCCAAAAATAAATAAATGAATTAATTTTAAAAAAACGAATAAGACCAAAACCACCAGTGGGAGTGGCCTAAAACTTTAATTAAAAATAATGTGAAATGTGACTGCTCTGCAAAAAAAAAAAAAAAATTAAATCTTACTTAACCCCTGAGTGTCAATTTCAAGAGGTTTCCACTGGCTAAGAGTTTGTAATCGGGGCTGTTTCTTTACTGAAGTATAAATAAATTTTTCAGATACCTGTGTTATCCTTTGGGTCCTTCCTGGTTTCTGTAGTGGAATGGCTAGATTGATCTGGGTCCAGATTCGTGACAATTAAAGCATGACAGGATCTTACTGGCATTTTGGGGTGAAGAGCTGATACCTGTTCTCAGAACCCATGTCCCAGCCATTTGCCTCTTTGTCCTGCTTTCAGATTTGAGCTGCTGGCAACTCTGCGTCACCTCACAGGGCACAGGGAGAGATTCTGGGTCTACTGAGGGTCACATGGGGGTCACAAAATGTGAAAGACATTGTTGCTTTTGGACCTTCTCATGTGTCTCCTACCGCCTTATGGCCTATTCAGGGGTAGAGGAGAGGCCTTCTCTAGCGGGAAACTCTTCAGTTTGTTCTCTTGAGGTCTACATTTTGATAGGTCCTAAGGAATTCAGAAAACCACGTTCTTCTTCACAAAGCCTGGCATTCAAGGGCTTTTTGGATGCACACCCAAAAACCCTGTTTTGGATACCAGAGGTAAAATAATAAACTCTTTGCCCCAACCATCCTTATGCCTTATCCTTCAACCCTTTTCATGGCTTTTCTCCTCCTCCCCACAGATGAATGCCTCAGGCAACCATGGAGAAGACTGGTATATGAAACTGCACAAGGAAAGCCCATACTAATACATATATAAAATATTAATATATGTTATTACCTTGGTTATACATGTATAATTCTTTATTAAATACCTTTGCTGGAAATATTGCTTTGAATTTCTGACTACTTTTGTACTTAGTTATTTTCATGAAAAATTATTTGCTCATACTGTAATACACTTTATAATATTTTAAAAAGTATTGTTAAATTGCATTCTAGAAAGCTCGTGTGAGGGAGCCAAACTGAGCCCATCCTGACCAACCTTATCTTGGCCAATTGAGGGTGGTAGAGAAAGAGAGGGAGAGACAATGAGAGGTTTTGAGAGAGTTGTGCTTCATTGTATGTATTTACATAAAAGGAAGTTGAACACTGGCCTCTTTTTTGAGGATAATTACTCACATTTTTGTCTCTTCTTAACTGTGGCAACATTTAAGACTGGTGTTATTGTGCTTTTGTTACCAACTTTTATGAGCTCTTTATACATTAAGGG
Source organism: Mesoplodon mirus (assembly GCF_964341445.2). Classification (NCBI taxonomy): domain Eukaryota; kingdom Metazoa; phylum Chordata; class Mammalia; order Artiodactyla; family Ziphiidae; genus Mesoplodon; species Mesoplodon mirus. The sequence goes on along the minus strand of NC_138993.1, from coordinate 60,223,392 downwards.
TATCAAATCTTTGTCATATTTATTACAACTTATCATCTTCCTTTAGTTTTAGATTTTACTTTTCTGATGGTATTCTTTACTATAATTGCAATTTCCATAATCCTTTTACACTTTAAGTCCTGCAAGTACATAAGCCACAACTGTCTTATTCTTTAGTTTATCCTAAGTACTTTAAAACAGTAACTACACATACTTGTTACTCAATAAGTACAGCAACCTAAGGTGAGCTAAAGGTAAGGAATCAAAACATGAAAAAATAAAGATTTACTTTTTGCTATGTAGAATGATTTGGCTGGCTTAATTTTGTTCTTTTCAAATGTAAGAACACTTTGTACTTTTAATACAAATTACTAGAACTTCAAAAGGGAAATTGAAAGAGGTTGAATAGTTTCACAATCAAATATAATTTTTTTTGTATTATCTCTATTTCGCTATGAATGTATTTTACATTTCATTTATATTTCTTTGTACCTGTGAACATATTGAATGTGGAAACAATTATCCATTTTATTTTATTTTTAATTAATTAATTAATTAACTTATTTTTGGCTGCATTGGGTCTTTGTTGCTGCACGCAAGCAGCGAGGGCTACTCTTTGTTGCGGTGCACGGGCTTCTCATTGCAGTGGCTTCTCTTGCTGCGGAGCACGGGCTCTAGGCATGTGGGTTTCAGTAGTTGTGGCACACAGGCTAAGTAGTTGTGGCTCGAGGGCTCTAGAGCACAGGCTCAGTAGTTGTGGCACATGGGCTTAGTTGCTCCGCAGCATGTGGGATCTTCCTGGACCAGGGCTCGAACCCGTGTCCCCTGCATTGGCAGGCAGATTCTTAACCACTGCGCCACCAAGGAAGTCCTGTCCTTTTTAAAACTAAGTATATATAACACTGATTTGGGGTTGATGGAACCTTCCTAATATGAATGATCATTTCATGTGACTATATTTTGTTTACAAATTTGTGCTACTAACTCCTTCCCCAAGCTCTGTAAGGTAAGCTTTCAATTCTTAATATTGGGATTAATTTCAGAAAGTAGTGTTAAAAGATAAACTGAGGCATATTAAAAATTATAAGAATTTATTTGTGCAAAAATTAATTCAAATCAGGGAGTGCTAAATGGGAAGTGGTTAGAAGTGTTCCAGTGAGAGGAACTTGAGGGAGAGATTTTATAGAGAAAAGGCAGAGGCAAAGTTAGGAAACCATTGACTGCAATAACTTAAAGAGTAGTTGGCTCTTTGTGACTGGTTGTCCTTAGGTTTCAACTTTGAAACTTTAAGGCATTTACAGGCTTAGAGTCTGCTTTTCTTATGTCGACCACCATGGCACTAGAACCAGGTCACTCTAATGACCTCCTTGTTTAATTAATATAACAGAGGTTACACTTTTCTTAAAAATATGTATTCAACTGATAGCAATTGTAATTTTAGTACTAACTGATTAAGAAAATTGATACTGCCAAATGAATTTGAGTATATATATCAGCAAATCAATATGTATATCAGCATACACTTAAAAAATGAGATATCCAGTCTATAGTCATGGCACATGGATTTATAGACCCCTTCCAATACCTCTCTTAACCTCAGTGTCATTTTCTCACTCAAACCCTCTTGTATGGCTCACACATTATGAATCACTGTTTGAAGAGGATAAATGCATGTCAGTCACCCCCCAAATTTATAATTCTATGAAAATGAACAAACATAACTTTTAAAATGGTTGATTTGTCTGCTGTTTTTCCTCAAAGCATAATTTTCTTATTCCCAAAGCAGAAAGTTATTTCCTACTTGTCAATCTTTCAAGATTAAAAACGGCTTTAGTCTACTGCAAAACGCAATGATAATTTGAAGAATTATGGGCTGGCTTCTTCACTCCAAGTCTATGTAGGATACTCTGACATATGTTACTATGGAGAGGACAGTTGGCACTTTTAAAAAACAAAAGAAGAGCATTTAGTTTTTTCATGAAGGAGACATTTCAATATCTTAAGTGCTCATTTGCAATCACATAAAATGTTTTCTTTTTCTTTAAATGTCAAGGTGATGTTTTTGTGACAAATGTAAAGTGAAATTCACAGCTCATTCTTTATACCTTAAGTGACTTTAGCAGGTGGGGGACAAACAGTTATAAGTAGGCATTCCTGAGGCTAAAGCAAAAACACCTTTACCTTTAGAACTTAAATTCTTATATAAGTAGTAATAATTTAAAAAATATTTTTCTGCTCTAAATATTTTAAAGTGCAAAATATATACTAAAGTACCAAGAAGGCATTCACACACTCACAGCAAATTTAATTGCATATCCAGTAGAGAAGCAGCTATATTTAAGTATGACTATCATTACTCAAATAATCAAATTTATTTTAACTGCTAAAATTACACTAGCAATAATAGGCCTTATACTTTATCATTCACCAGCTATCCAAATTACAGTATTATCAGAGTTATTTTGCTCACAACAACTGTGGGAAGTATGTAGATTAAGTATTATTGTCCTCATGAAAATTCCAAGGCAGAGAGAATGGGAGGGCCCAGCTGTAAATCAAACAGATAATTAACGGTAAAGATAGGACCAGAATCAAAATAAATCCATTCTCTGCCAAGCTTTTATTCAACCAGAGTACCTCTCTCTATTGGCAATAATATAAAATGCTTTATTATATTTAATATTTATAAAGAAAGTCTTAATTCTATAGTTGATATTCTACATAAAAATGGTTAAAAAAAGATTATGAGCATTGTTGCCAGGAAAACAGTTATATCATATCAACATTAATATAAATGATAATATTATGCTGGGTAGGGGTTGCCCTCCTCTCCACCCACCTGCCCCCCCCCACTCCCCCCCACCATGGCTCCAGGCAGATCTTCTTTCACAGTTTCAGCTTCAGGTCACCTGGCCTGAGGTGATGGCCCTAATGATATCTGAATCACCTTCAGGGCCATTCTCCCCTTTTCTTGAAGAATAGCACACATTCACAGCTAAACAATTCTGTCATCCTGTTCTATAAAATCAAAAATGTCCAACAGCCTTCCTTCACTCTGTCCCGTTTTCTCTGTTCCCTTTAATCCCATCTGGCAGTATTTCTGCTGGTATATTTTACCCATCTCTGATACTGGCCTCTACTTGATAGCTGATTAGTTCCATGGTTTGTATCCACTCTGATCTCATCAAAATGGTCAGTTACACTCTCAGTGTCCTCTTCAGAATATGCTTTCTCATTTTTTTGCAATATGGATGGGCTGAGAATTTTTCGAGTCTTTAAGTTCTAGTTTCTTTTTGCTCATTGCTTAACAATTCCTTCTTCAATTTATTTCTCTCTTGCATTTTACTATCAGCAGTCAGGAGAAAACAAGCCGCTCCTTCAACACATTGCTTAGAAATCTCAGCTAAATATCCAATTTTATCACTCTCAAGTCCTATCTTCCACAAGACACTAGAACACAGACATAACATAGCCAAGTTCTTTGCCACTTTATAACAGGAACCACCATTTTCTCCATTGTCCAACAACATGTTCCTCATTTCCATCTAGACCTCATCAGAATGGCCTTTACTGCTGTCAACTGAAAAATTATTCACAACCTAAAAGTTGAGAGTTATGTTTTATTCGGTGGAGATTTTTAGGACTTCAAGCCCAGGAGGCAACATCTCAAGTAACCCTGAGAGAACTGCTCTGAGGAGGTGATGGGGGAGCCAGGATATATAGGAGTTTTGCAACAAAGGGCAGGTAGTTGAGAACATCAAAAGATTACTATTAATTAAAGAAAACCATGTGCCTCTTGGCCATCTGTATGTCTTTGGAGAAATATCTATTTAGGTGTTCTGCCCATTTTTTGATTGGGTTGTTTGTTTTGATGACATTAAGTCTCATGAGCTGTTTGTAAATTTTGGAGACTAATCCCTTGTGGGTCACATCATTTGCAAATATTTTCTCCCAATCTGTGGGTTGTCTTTTCATTTTGTTTGTGTTTCCTTTGCTGTGCAAAAGCTTTGAGTTTAATCAGGTCCCATTTTTATTTTTGTTTTTATTTCCATTATTCTGGTAGACAGACTGAAAAAGATATTGCTGCAATTTATGTCAGAGAGTGTTCTGCCTATGTTTTCCTCTAGGAATTCTATAGTGTCCCGTCTCACATTTAGGTCTTTAATCCATTTTGAGCTTATTTTTGTGTATGGTGTTAAAGAATGATCTACAATGAGATATCACCTCACACCAGTCAAAATGGCTATCATCAAAATATCCACAAACAATAAATGCTGGAGAGGGTGTGGAGAAAAGGGAACCCTCCTACACTGTTGGTGGGAAGGTAAATTGTACAGCCACTATGGAGAACAGTATGGATAGAGCTACCACATGACCCTCCTGAGCATAAATTGGGAGAAAAACATGGCCTGAAAGGATACATGCACTCCAATGTTCATTGCAGCACTGTTTACAACAGCCAAGACATGGAAGCAAACTAAACGTCCATCAACAGAGGAATGGATAAAGAAGATGTGTTACATATATAATGGAATATTACTCAGCCATTAAAAAGAATGAAATAATGCCATTTGCAGCAACATGGATGGACCTAGAGATTGTCATACTGAGTGAAGTAAGTCAGACAGAGAAAGAGAAATATCATAGGATATCCCTTACATGAGGAATCTAAAAAGAAATGATACAAATGAACTCATTTACAAAACAGAAACAGACTCATAGGTTTAGAGAATGAACTTATTGTTACGGGGGGAAGGGTGGGGGGAAGGGATAGTTAGGGAGCTTGGGACTGACATGTACACACTGCTATATTTAAGATGGATAACCAACAAGGATGTACTGTGTAGCACAGGAAACTCTGCTCAGTGTTATGTGGCAGCCTGAATGGATATGTGTATATGTATGGCCGAGTCTGCTGTGCACCTGAAACTATCACAACATTGTTAATAGGCTCTACCCCAATATAAAATAAAAAGTTAAAAAAAATAAAGAAAGAAAGCCAGATATGTGAAGTTAAAGAATTTAGCACTCTTCTATGTGTGGGAAGATACAAGAGTCTGGGCTCACTGAAATCATTCCTTTGATGTGCACCTCAGCCATCTGGGGCCTGTGTTTTCACATCCTGAGCTTCCTCACTGCAGGGAGTGGCTGCAGTCTGATGGCTGCTAGATGGCAGGTATTCTTTCCTTCCTGAGTTTCCTCAGGGCTCAAGGGCTCACGCTGGAGGGCTGCAACTACTGATGACTGTGACATCCTTTGTTTATTGATGTGGCAGGCAATATTCCATTTATCACTGTCTGTATTTCTACCAACATTCTATATACATGATTACTTTTGTATTCTCTAAGAAGATGGAAGATTTATTCTCCTTTCTGAACTCTCACCAGGATCACTTTTAACAGTCCGTAGGCTTTTCCTAACATGCACCTCAAAACTCTTCCAGCCTCTAAAACAACTTCCACATTTTTAGGTATTTGTTACAGTGGCACCCCACTTCTTACTACCAAAGTCTATCTTAGTTCAGGCTGTTATAACAATATACCATAGACTGGGTGGCTTAATAAACATTTATTGTAAGAATATTGATATAATTATGTCAATATTGATGTAAATGAGAGTACTGTTACATATCGAACTGCATATATCATCTTATAAAATCAGTGTTTAGGGACTTCCCTGGCGGTCGAGTGGTTAGGACACCACCCTTCCATTGTAGGGGGCCTGGGTTTGACCCCTGACCAGGGAACTAAGATCCTGCAAGCTGGACTGTATGGTCAAAAAAAAAAAAATTACATATTGAATGGGGATTAAAACTAATTTAAAAAGTTGTTTAAAAATCATGTATGTTTTGGCAGCACATACACTAAAATTGGAATGACTCAGAGAAGATTAGCTGGGCCCTTGCAAAATAAGACACACAAATTCATGAAGCACTCTGTGTATTTTGTGAAGCATGTACTCTTAGAGATTACTGTTTCATTGTAAATCTGAAAGCGATCCTGCAAGACATTCAGTGGCGGATAACCACTTTTAGAGGAAGTAGGTTAATAATTTTTATACATTAAAGTAATTTTTAAAGTTTAAATTTTGCATTTTAAGTGCTAAAAGTGACCTATTTTATTTTCTGTATTAACACTACGTTCCCCTGTATTTTACCTTTTTCTCTTGAAGTGAATTTAGAATTAAATAATATTTTAATGTGGTGTTATTACAGTGTAGTATAGAGATATTGTATATAATCCACCAACTCATTTGTCATCTACTGGAGATTTCCAAAGGGAATAAAAAATAATTTAGACATTAAAAAATAGGTATTGATAGGACCTGGAGATTATCACACTAAGTGAAGTAAGTCAGGCAGAGAAAGACAAATACCATATGATATTCCTTACATGAGGAATCTAAAAAAAATTATACAAATGAACTTATTTACAAAACAGAAACAGACTCACAGACTTAGAGAACTGAATTTATGGTTACCGGGGGGAAGGGTAGGGATGAGGGATGGAATGGGATTTTGGGATTGATGTGTACACACTGCTATATTTAAAATAGATAACCAACAAGGAACTACTGTATAGCACAGGGAACTCTGCTCAATACTCTGTAATGACCTAAATGGGAAAAGAATTTGAAAAAGAATAGATATGTGTATAACTGAATCACTTTGCTGTACACCTATAACACAACATTGTTAATCCACTATACTCCAATATAAAATAAAAGTTAAAAAAATATTGCAGAAATATCATACATTTTACAAGTATATCAATCAACAGTGTGAAATAATAAAGAGGTACCTTGATCATAACAATTTATTTTGTTCTTTAATTATTTGTTACCTGCTGCATCTGACTTTTCTGTGTATATGTTCACACCCAGAGAGGCAAATTTTTTTTTTTTTTTTGCGGTACGCGGGCCTCTCACTGTTGTGGCCTTTCCCATTGCAGAGCACAGGCTCCGGACGTGCAGGCTCAGGGGCCATGGCTCACGGGCCCAGCCACTCCATGGCATGTGGGATCTTCCCGGACTGGGGCACGAACCCGTGTCCCCTGCATCAGCAGGCGGACTCTCAACCACTGCGCCACCAGGGAAGGCCGAGACAAAATCTTAAATACCAATTTATAATTAATTTGAAAAATTTATTATACCTTTATCATTATTTGAGCTCCAGAATTCCTTTTGAGAATTCATCACTGAAAAGGTGCTGAGGTGAAAGAAAAGGTGAGAAGGAAAGGTAATTTTAGGAATATCAGAAAAACGTACCGTACATTGCAATGTCAGTTTGGAAAAATACGTGTAGCATAGTAATTAGAGTAACAAAAGACAGTATGTAAAACAATATGTCTAAAGTTCAGACCTTGAGTATTTAATGAATATGCAACTTGATTTAGATAAAAGCAGTTGTGACCTGTCCTGATGAAATGGAAAAGAACTGGCTTATAAAATTAAAAAAAAAAATGAGGAGTAGCAATGCATGAGTTAAACAAATATATATTTATTTCAAAACTGAATGTTCAAACAAGAAATAAAGGAGCAGCTTTATCAGAACAAAATGCAAACTGTGGTTAATATTGACATGATCTGTGATTAATGACATGAGGAAAGAAACACATGCTAAGAAATGGTACATGATTTTACTGACAATACATTCTGTTGTAGAAAAGTCACAATTACATCTGTTTATGGTTATATATTTCTTAAAGTGCCATTTGTGACATCTGAAAATGTTTTTATTAAGGGTTTGTATCTAATTCGATCTGTACCCAAAATAATCTTGATATGAATGACATGAAGTGTTGAAAACACTTTAGTAAAATTATCATTTCATAATAATTGAAGAAGTGGAGTCAAACAATTTATACCTCAAAATTTTACGTACAAATTATGAATTCTCTGGCTTCCCTGGTGGCGCAGTGGTTGAGAGTCCACCTGCCAATGCAGGGGACAAGGGTTCGTGCCCCGGTTTGGGAAGATCCCACATGCCGCGGAGCGGCTGGGCCCATGAGCCATGGTCGCTGAGCCTGTACATCTGGAGCCTGTGCTCCGCAACAGGAGAGGCCACAGCAGTGAGAGGCCCGCGTACTGGTTAAAACAAAACAAAACAAAAAGAATTCTCAATTTTTTTATATTGATTACAGTAGAAAATAATATAGAGCTCTATTACAGTAGATACTGTTCATTCAAAAGCATTTCTGTGTTTTTTCCCACTACTGCTATTTATTTCATCCATACAAAAATATTTGCAATTTATATACCTGACAGTATCTGATAAGTCCATTTCTTCTTCTGTTAGATAAGTTTATTCAGATGCCTACCCTTAAAATAGTGCTAAACTATCTTATGCACAGTTCTCTTGGTGGGCACGTTTTTTAACCATGCATTTTCCTACATCACCTTGGATACAGCTGACTAATCCAGAGCAAATACTTTACCCAGGGCAATGAATATACAGCCTGGTCAGGTGTTTTTAAAATAAAAGATGCACAAATTACTCTCAATGAAATTTGAATTAATTAAATCTGAGAGAATAAGATATATAAGATTACCAGATGAACTGTATGAGGAAGAGTTAGAATTAAAAACTACACAATGGGGCTTCCCTTGTGGTGCAGTGGTTGAGAATCTGCCTGCCAATTCAAGGGACACGGGTTCGAGCCCTGGTCTGGGAAGATCCCACATGCTGCGGAGCAACTAGGCCCGTGAGCCACAACTACTGAGCCTGCGCGTCTGGAGCTCGTGCTCCGCAATAAGAGAGGCCACGACAGTGAGATGCCCGTGCACCATGGTGAAGAGTGGCCCCCGCTCGCTGCAACTACAGAAATCCCTCGCACAGAAGCGAAGACCCAACACAGCCAAAAATAAATAAATAATAATAATAAAAACTACACAATAGAAAATGTTCAAGTCAAAGTTACGCAGTAAAGCAATTATTCTTAAGCAGAAGAATGTTATTGGTAGAGAGAGGTACAGTAACGACCAGATACACAGTGAGAGAGAAAATTGATGTTGCAGTGCAGCACAGCCCCATTGGTTTTTGGGATGACTTCCACATCTACTCTGCATGAATCTCCACAGTAACCTTTCTTTGACTGGGCGTATCTTCCTTGACAGAATAGTGTTGTGCCAGATCTAAAGAACTCAGAGGGTAACTTGTAAAGCTATATAGGGGAGAAAATTCTTCCATTCCAATAAAAATTTCTCTGAAGAATTCCTCTAAGAACTCTTTTATCTACAGGTCAGCAAATTGGGCTCCAAAAGTTATTTCATATGATAAGTATACACAAGAACCATTAATTGTCTACTTCTTAGATTAAGAATCCTGACAGTGGGGCTTCCCTGGTGGCGCAGTGGTTGAGAGTCCGCCTGCCGATGCAGGAGGCACGGGTTCGTGCCCCGGTCCGGGAAGATCCCACATGCCGTGGAGCGGCTAGGCCCGTGAGCCATGGCCGCTGAGCCTGCGCGTCCGGAGCCTGTGCTCCGCAACAGGAGAGGCCACAACAGTGAGAGGCCCGCGTACCGCAAAAAAAAAAAAAAAAAAAAAATTCCTGACAGTTAGTGGAACTATCCTTGTAATTTCTAACAAGACAATCCAACTTTTCATGGCTGAAGCCTCCAAAGAATCTAATATGTTGGTTTTAATACACACTGAGGAAAAAACAGGTACTAATCTGCATTTGTGTATTAAAATCAAAACAACATCTTAAGGAGACTAATTATAAAGATGACTGATAGACACAAAAGGATAAACTTGGATATTGATTGCCCTAATCATCAAAAGAGGACCCACTTTAAATTATTTTTAAGGGCCTTTCCTCTCCTGCCCCTCCCCCCGCAGTTTTTTCTTAAATATAATTTTATTTTTGGCTGCGTTGGGTCTTCAGACTTTTCTCTGGTTGCGGCGAGCAGGGGCTACTCTTCGTTGCGGTGCGCGGGCTTCTCATTACAGTGGCTTCTCTTGTGGCTCACGGGCTCTAGGCGCGCGGGGTCAGTAGTTGTGGCGCACACGCTTGGTCGCTCTGCGGCACGTGGGATCTTCCTGGACCAGGGCTCAAACCCGTGTTCCCGGAATTGGCAGGCAGACTCTTAACCACTGCGCCACCAGGGAAGCCCTGTCCCCGCAGGTTTTGAATATTAGCAATTGGAACTAGAAATCTCATTGTCACATTTTTGCATTATTAAATGATAGCACTTAATTCATTTCATTTTTACCAGCTTAATTGTTAGAAATATTCATTATGCAGAAATCTTAGCCCCATTGACTCCTTACTGAGTAAAGCTATTATGCTCATTCCAGTACTTTTAGTAATCTGTCGCATTTTAATTCTTCCTTTGAAATAGTGAATATTGAATAAAATTGAAATCCCTTAAAATATTATCTCAATCTATAATTCAGAAAAAAAATTTTAAGGAGTAAAAGGGCATGTGTCCTACGACTGGATCCACTTAAAAGAGAGTGCCTATCTTGTCCAGATCCCCAGAGGGACAAAAATTCAAAATGAGTTAACATTTCAGTTTTAAATTGCCCTCTTCTGTTTAGATTTTAAATTTCTGAGTGAGTTACACTAATCTATATTCAACACTTTTGTTGTAGTAGAAGGGCAATAGTTATGTGTTAAAATTCACTTGGGAAAAGAACAAGGTCTGCAAAGAAAAAAAAATAAAGGAGAGCAATAGTTATTATAAGAACTACTTTTTAGACCTCTTTTCCTTGTCCTTGGAAGAATTTTAACTGAAAAGAAATATTACTTATACCGTTTTGCTATTCCCTTGAGTTCTGTGACAGGATTAGCTGGCAGGAATCTTGGGGCCAACTTGAATATGAGGCTCCGAAGGGAAAAAAGCAAATCAAACTCAGCCTCCAGAAGTTTCTCTGCTACACTGGCTGCCTGGGAGGCTGCCTCATTGTTCTGTGTCTTTTGGGGGTTAAGACACTGGCCCTTTTTCCTCTGAATATGACCGCTGTGTCTATGTCTGACCCTTAGGATGTCATAGTGCTTTCTAGACTATGGGAAGTCATTTGGGAATTATCAAATGCATTAGGATTATAAGTAATGATTTTATAATTCTCATTTTGCTCCAGCTGGGAATCAGAAAAATATGCTTTATATTTAGCATTTTCAAAGAAATTTAATGAAGCATTACTGAAGTACTTCTTGCTGATCCCATTTTTTACAAGGTGGCAAGCGTGCCAGCTCGCAATTTTTCAAGTCAGTGCCTAACTCTCAATGAGCAGAGGGTAATTTCATTTTAACCCATTGTTACAAGTTCCTCTTCCAACTCATCTAAAATGTCAGAAGCACTTTCTGGAAATATATTTGAACTATTTAGTTTTCTTTCATTTTTATGTCTCCTGGTACCACTCCCACGTTGAAACTGCTCTTGTGTGAATCGCCAATGAATTTCATGTTATGAAAGCAAAAGGATGTTTTTTGGTAGTGTAACCTCTTTTCATTCATTCATTTAATGAGTTATTGAACATTTACTATCACCAAGCACTGGGAAACAGAGGTGCACAAGACAGAGAGAAACCATATCCTTATGGTATTTATAACAGAGGAGAAAGCAATTTTCACTTTCTCAGTTTTCTTTCAGTTAACACTTACTCAGCTACCAAAGTAGCACTAAATCTAGATAAAAAATAATAAGGATTTAAAATCAGGGATGAAAAAGAATGAATGTATTCAGATATATTAGGAATGTGGATTTAGTGACTACATGCATATGAAGATGGGGGAGGGGTAAAGTTAAGGAAGTCCTCGAGGTTAATCTGGGCCACTAAGTAGGTGATAGTGTCCTTTCCTAAGACTGGGAACACTGAACAGCAGCAGGTTTGGGAAGAGCTCATAAATCCAGTATCGCGTGTGTTGAGTTTGAGGGGGTTGAGAGAAACTACTGGGAATGTTAAACAGTCAATTAAATGTATATTGCCCCAGAAAAGAGGCTGAAGGTGCATACAGATATCTTAAAACAAACAAACAAACAAACTCATCAAACACAGCAAAATATGATGCCAATTCCCTGATATCTTTGTGATCACGGGTCTAGCATCCATGTTGTCATCAAAAACAGAAGACTGAGACACACTTATTCCTCATATTTTCTTATTTCCCATGTCTTTTCCATCATTGTGTCCCCCCAATTCCACTTTTTAAATTTCCTCGTCGTCACCCTGTACCACTTCTCACTTTTCTGGGGAATTGCAATAGCCTGCTAATTCAAGCTCTTTCCTCAGTAGCATCATTAAAATGAATATTTATATTGCTGCCAGAGTGAATCATTTAAGATAGAAGACATTCCTATGTTTTCTTTTTTCTCTTTTTCCCAATGTTAACTTCTACAAGGTCTTCTTATGCTTCTTGATAATGCCAGTGAAGTGTTATCTCTCAGTTTTCCATACTTCTATTTTTCCAAAGTATATATGGGCATAAAATCCCTTTGATTATTTTCTCCTTTGCCAATTGCTTTGTTCAAAGTCTAGCATATAGATTGTAAAGCATTACTTTCATCATGGAAGTAACAGAGAGGAATAAGACAACGGTTAACAGCATAGCCCATGAAGAAAGGCTATTAGCATTCAGAATCCAGCCCCAATATCTACCAGCTTGGTGACCTTGGACAATTAAACTACCTGTGCTTTATTGTCTTCACATCTAAAACAGGTATAATAATAGTGATATTATTAATATATAATAGTGGTATATATACTACTATTATATAATAGTGATAATATTTCACAGTATTGTCCTGAGGATTGAATTAGTTAATACATTAAAGCGCTTAGAATGGTACCTGACACAAAGAAAACACAGCATGTCACAATTATGATTAACTATATAAAAGATGACTTCTGAATACTAATAAAAGAGGGACTTTATATATTAACTAAGTTACTAATGTAGTTAAGATTTATTGTGTACCTGATGTATGACAGGCACTGCCCCAACCCTGGTTATATAGGAGCAAACATAAAAAAGTATGGTTTCTTCCATCATGAAAAATAGCACCTGGAGGAAGAAATGTACATTACACATCTATGAGGAGTGATGTGCTTATCAACAGCTGAACAGCACATGGACATAGCCTGCTTCACCTACATCCTACTCACATGACCGACCTTCCTACACACTTGCCCCTGCCCCAGCTAGTGACTGTTCTAATCTTTAGCTCAGAACATCACCACCATGATAGCTTATCAGAGGGACAGTGAGGGGTGTGCCCTTCTGCTAGTTTCTCTGGTAACTGATGAGCCAACCTGTTGGCCTGCATGGTGCAGCCCAACAATATTTCACATTCATGGTAAATTTTCCTTAAAGAGGTAGTGGTCTTGTTGGTAGGAAGAAGTCAAACATCTAAAGTACTAAACTGCATTGAATAGTTAACTTATTCAAGGAAACAATTTAAGAGCTGCTATAAGGCAGCAAGTGACTCTAAAGAGAAGGAAAGAGGACTGCAGAGTTAGACGGGGCATCTTTTTCAGGAACTGTCACTGAAGCTTTTTATATTACACATGGAATTTATGAGATGGGGGTCTTGAGGCAGGAGACAGATGGGCCCTCAGGGCAAAAGGTTTGAGTTTGTTCCCTGTGGACCCATACTCTGAGATGGGAATAACAGGACAATTGAGACAAGAGGCTGGGCCCTGCCCAGATAGAAGATAAGAGACCACATGTTCCTCATTCTTGAAGTCAGGAGACCTCCCAACTACACATGCACAGAAAGGCTCCTCGGAGGTCAAAAGGGGAGTGATGCCAAGTGGCCAAATCTACCCACGGCCTCTTTGGTAGAATCCATCTTGGCTAACAGATGCACTTGCACACATGGGAAAATCCTGAGATATATCAAATATGGACTTTGAACCAGGCAAATCAAAATGATTGGCCAAAGGAAACCCAGAAGAAATGCCCCATATAAGTGATTCAAACTGCCACGAGGGCGCGACTCTCTCTCTGAGCCCGCCCGTGTGTCTATCCACACGTACTGTACTCTTTTCTCCTAATAAATACTTTACTTGTTTCACTCCTTTCCGTCTTTTTGGGAATTCTTTTTCTGTAGAGTCGTAGGGCCAGGGTCTTGTCAATGACCACTAATCTAGTGGCCACCCGACTTTAATCACTGGCCGGGAACTGAAACCCTGCTTCAAGCTGCTGCAGGCCGAGGCCACCAGAGATCAGTCTTACATAAGGAAGGAGGAAATATGACATTCCAGAGAGATTGAGTCAAATCCATTGTTTTCCCTTAATTTCTGGCCAAATGCCTGACTGTTGGTACTCCATCTCAGCCCCAGATTGGAGGTCTAGATCTTGGAAGTAGAAAATGACATTGAAGAAGACCAGAAGTCACTAAATTATATTAGCAAGTACCTAGCCAGTCCACAGGGGATCCTAACACCCACCCTACCCCCACAGCTAGCTTTTTTGTTGTGATCATAATTTGTCCATTTTCGCCAGAATTGTTTCTGTACATGGTTACTAAGGATTTCTGAAATGGCAGAACGGATCCAAAATTACTTTCATAGTGCTAGGATAAAGTTTAAGAGAGCTTGTCTTGGACACAAAACCCATGGGGAAAATCTGAGAGGCCCAATAGAAAAAACAGAATTAGACTCATACCCCCAGAGCTTGTTTTGTCTGCAGTTAGCCTTATCTATTTTCTCCATGTTTATCTCCGCTGATTCCTGTTCCCATCAGGCCTGTCTATAGATTTGTTTATTCCCCCTGCCAGTTGACAGTGACTTTAGCACATGCTGTGCCAGTAAACTTATTTTGTGAGTTCATGGCCATTTGTTTAAATTCTGCCTGCTCTATGACCCTGGCTTTCCAGACAAATTTGGGGTTCCCCATTAACATAATTCCCTGATCTGATACACAGTCGTTTAATGAAAGGAGGGTATCTTAATTAAAACATATGATTAGCTGTGTCAATTCAAATGAAAATGACTCTAATTTAAACATAGGCATAGAATTTTAAAGTTAGAAGAGGCCTCAGGGATCACCTAGTAAATGAATGGTTTTGGTAATTGTTCTTCCCTGCTGTGTGCATTAGCATCTGCATTTTATTCACTGCTATCAAATACATACTTTTAAAAGAGATAATAAGACCTTAAGAATATGGAAAGTTCCTAATAGTTGTACTTCTTAACAATCTTGCTAAAGTCCTCTGACCTTACAGTTCATGACATAATTATTTATTAGTCTAGGGATAGAATCATTTATGGCTTAGAGTAGATAATAAAAGGGATTACTACCCAGGGCAGTTTCTTCTTTAAACTCAGTTTTCCTAATCTCTTTCCCTATGGTAACAGAGCAATTACTTTTCAGCATGTTGATTCCTTTGTACTTTAAATACAGATAAATGTAATCATGCTGAAAACCTGGGGGGTTAGCTAGTGCTCCTGAATTGAAATCCCAAACTGCAGAAAAACATTGATTCACAGCTTAGTTTTCTACAAAACCTGGTTACAACTCTTTGTAAAGAACTAGATGGCTCTCAAGTAAATCTATAACTGTCATCACTGTGAAGAATAAAGTCTAATATGCCTGAATCTTGATTAAAACATTATTTCCAGAAAATGGAATGTTTGTTGGTTTCTGTTTTGTTTAAGGATTTACAAGTAAAACTTGGTTGATACACAAAGAAAGATTATAAAAATAAAAGGATGCTTGGCTTAAGATGGGGAGAAGGAAAATGATACAGCAGAGCATAACCTCTGGAATATGTAAAAGAATCAAACAAATCAGACATGGAAACCAAATTATGCCAAAGAGAGAGTGTTTTCAAGTTAATATTGTACAAGAAACCAAGTAAGTTTAAGGAATGTAAATCTGTGTATCTCACAAGAAATGAGTCTTTCAAAGATTAGAACACCTGAATCAAGAAGAGTTTCTACAAGCCTGGGTGTGAACTTGCCCTAAATGACAGTCAATTACACCAAAAGTGAAAGTCCATTGAAAACACTGTGAGAATTCATGGGTCTTATGTCACCTACTCTATTTTTATCAGTTCTTGAATGGCTCAAAAAACATTGTAAATATATCATAACTGGGATAGTTAAATAAAAAGAAAAATCTATGGCAGGAACTTGTCTTCTATATCATTATCAAAATAAACTTTGAATTTATTATTTCTTGGGTTAAGAAGACTGAAGACAAAATTGCTAAAGTATCTGAAGATTTTCTTCCCCTTTTTAAGAATAATATTAAAACATATCATTGTGTCAAGGAGGAAGAAAATTTTTTTTAAAATTTAGTAACAAGTGTAAATGGGAGAGAGCCAGGAAAAGTGAGTAATTCTCCAAAATGGCTGAAATCCTCACCTTAAATACCATCTTCAACTAAAGACCAAAGAGGATTTGGGGGATAGTGGTTTGGGACTTCAAAGGGGAGGAAGGCAATTCACACAGAGATGGAAAAGTAAATGTTAGGTAAATAAACGCTTGCTGGGCCCTGTGGAGACAATGGGACTCAGAGTGGACCCTGATCTCTAAGCTCTGTGGAGTTTCCCCCACCAAACCCACCCCATATTCTTTGCAGATTATCTCTGGTGATAGCTCTGTTCCAGGGACAGGCCTTTTATCTAAATTCTTAAGCAGTTTAGGGAGAGGTAAGTCTTCTGTTTCTAAAAATAATCAGCCTAAATTAATCCTCATGCCAAAGAGACATATTTTGGAGTGGTAAATTTTGCTCCCCTACAATGGAAAATTGTTGTAATCTTTGATTTTCTCATCTGAATGGTAGAATGCAGGCCAAAATTATAGAATGGTATGTCTTTAGAGAATTACAAGGGATAAAGAAAATGTCTCTCCCCAAATGCACATTTAGCAATACTCATGTTCAGTGATGGTAGATGTGAGGTTTTAAGAGAATCCAATGTCTACTGCTCAGCTGTACTATGAACTAGCAGTAATTGATGATGAAGTAGGTGGTTGACTTGATTACATTATTATTGTCCAAATTTATAAACACTGTTTTCTTGATTCAAGAAATGCTCTTGTAGGTGGAAACATTTTCCCTTCTCTTCTAAATTCTTTGGCTGGTCTAACTAAATTGACACAAGACAGATTAACAGGAGAAAAACAAGTTTAATTTTTCATGTATAGGAGCCCCGTGAAAATATGAGACTCAGAGAAGTGACCAAGGCAGGAAGCTTTTATACATTTTAGATAAGAATAAATAAATTAGTGAATAATTGACAAGACAAAGGGATTTGGGTTTGAGGTAATAAATTAGTGAAGAAGTAAAAAGGGTGGTTTATCTAGCTTTCTTGGCCCTACATTCCCTGTCTCTGGTAAAAAGGATACCGTCTCATCTCCTGGTACAGTGAGGGTACCTTTCCCATGGAAGATTTGTTTCCTGATTTCAGGACAAAGGAGGGTCAGAGTGTCCTTGCACCAGGTTACTTATTGCTTAAGTAACTTTAATTCACGTGTGCCAAAGGGGCATCTGTAGGAGTGGCGTATTCTGCTCTCCTTTACAATCTTTCAGTGCGATAGTTAAAGTAGTATTTTGGATTAAATTCTTAGTTATTAACTGAATAATCACCTCTATCTTTAACTGAATAATCATCTCTAATCACCTGTATCTTGAGGCCTCATACATAATTGATGCAGGTGTTACTTTGGGTTCTATTATGTAGAGCAGGTGAAAACAAGATTTTAAAAAAAGCAGGGTTTAGATCATGAAAAGTTCTGAGTGTGTTGATAAGGTCATATTTTATTCTTTAGTCAATACTGATGCAGAGGTAATATTTTTAAGCAAAAGAGTTAATATAACTAGATTCATCATGGAAAGGTGACTCAAATAGCTTGAAAAGGGACTAACTGGGGCAAGATGGGAAAGTCACCCAGTTCTAATGATCCACATAGAAAATTTATGGGGTCAGAATAAAAAGCATTAGGATGGAAAGGATGGTAAGGATTAAAAAATGATCAGGAATTAGAATTGTATGTGCCCTACTCCTGATTTGATATGGGGCAGAGAGAGAGAGAAAAAAAAAATCCAGAAAGAGAAAGATGAATATCATATGCTAACACATATATATGGAATTTAAGAAAAAAAAAAGTTATGATGAACCTAGGGGTAAGACAGGAATAAAGACACAGACCTACTGGAGAATGGACTTGAGGATATGGGGGAGGGGGCAGTGTAAGCCGTGACAAAGCGAGAGAGAGGCATGGACATATATACACTACCAAATGTAAAATAGCTAGCTAGTGGGAAGCAGCCGCATAGCAAAGGGAGATCAGCTAGGTGCTTTGTGACCACATAGAGGGGTGGGATAGGGAGGGTGGGAGGGAGGGAGATGCAAGAGGGAAGAGATATGGGAACATATGTATATGTATAACTGATTCACTTTGTTATAAAGCAGAAACTAACACACCATTGTAAAGCAATTATACTCCAATAAAGATAAAAAAAAAATCCAGGATAACAATCACATTTGTGGCTTGGGTATCTAATGAGTGGTTGGTTCATTTTCTCAGGTAGTGGGTATAAAAATAGAACACATTTGAGAAAGGAAGATTTTAGTTGACTTTTGAATACATAGAGCTTGAGATGACTGTGTGAAAATGGCAAGCAGGCTGAGTTCAGAATTTCTGTTACTTAGATGGTAAAATAATGAGCATGGTTGTAGCCCAGGGAATGAATATAGAAGACAACTGAAGATGAAATTCTCAGAAATATTGGCTTTAGGTTGAGAACCAATGCTCAAAAGGATAAGTGGGAAAAACAAAACAAAACAAAACTGTAGAGCAAAAGGAGGAAAATCAATAAAGACTGTTGTCCAATTAGCCAAGTTTTAACAGTGTTTTTTGAAAAGACTGAAACAATGAATATTGTCAAATCTAACTCCAGAGGAAAAAGAATGAAAAGATGCCCTGCGATTTATGAATGAAGATACCGTTATTATCCTTAATCCATAAATATTATTAGAGAAGAGATAAATGGGCCTAGAAATATTTTAATATTGACAGTTAATTTCTAGAACTGGAGTTTTATAGAGCAGATAGCTTCAAATTTTCATGAGAAACACTTATTAGTTAACAAAAATTGAGCCCACTGCTCATATAAAAGTATAAATTATATACATTCACTACTCTAATATATTAATATATTATAAAACATAGCAGGATTAAAATCTGCATATAGTTTAATAAAGTGGAAATAACTAAAATATTTAAAATAAATATATTTTAGGTGATATGTTATAAACATGCTTGGTCTCAAAAAATGTGTAAGAGGGAGTAAAAAGCACACTCTTTAACAGTCCTCTCTGACGGTATGAAAATGTTAAATTAATTGGTCAGAACCACCTTGCCCAAGTCATATAGGAAGTTTTGTTTCCTTCAAAGATTATCTCAAAGTTTATGAGCATCTTCTCTAACATGAAGTTTTTAGTCTGAATAATAAAAGCAGTAGTTTATTTTTAAAGAGAGGAGGATTCATGCTGTTTATTATTATACATATTATTTTGATCAAAACATCTGTTTATCACAGAAGAGGAAGGCAATTTCTAAAGTGACTTCATATCCTGGGAGGGAAAAAATCCCATTATAATTATCTCACTACTCCCCAGCATCTCCACATGTCCCAAGGACAAAGAAATGAAAATCATTTCAAAAGCTTTCAGAGGTCAGCTGATCTTCTTGGTGAAACAGTAAGACAGGAGTACTGTAAATTCTCTGAGCATCAACTCTTTCCAGAAAGCAGTACACTCATTTCATTTAAGCAATTTGCCCTTAGGATGAGTTCATTTTTATGCAGATTATTTAAAAATCTTTTCAAGAAACATGTGTTCTTCTTAAAAGAGAGATCGATTTTCATTTGCAATGTGCACACAGACATTCCACCTGGGAAGTAGACTATGTCACTAAAAAATAGTTTTAACCTGAAAAAGTTATTAGCTTTATTCTTTACTATTAGCTAATGGTAGGGCTATTACATCCCATTTTTCTTCTCTATCAGGTGACACACAAGTGTAGAAAAAAATGTATTGCCTCTTCCTATATTGTGTGTATTTTACTTTTTCTACACGTTGAGCAGGTATTTATTTCGTTGTTAGCAGACTCTCAGTTGGATAACAAATCTGTTATGTAATTTGGGATCAGAAAATTATATGAATTAAAAGAAATCAGATTTAGATGGAATATTGCAGTCTTTATTCAAAGATGTAAACATATAATTAACTAAGGGAGGCAAAAGATAGAAAAGTAAACTGAGCAGTGAAATCTGCCTCGTGTTTATCCTTAATTCAAAAGGACACTGTTGGGCTTCCCTGGTGGCGCAGTGGTTGAGAGTCTGCCTGCCGATGCAGGGGACACAGGTTCGAGCCCTGGTCTGGGAGAATCCCACATGCCGCGGAGCAACTGGCCCCGTGAGCCATGGCCGCTGAGCCTGCGCGTCTGGAGCCTGTGCTCTGCAACAAGAGAGGCCTCGATAGTGAGAGGCCCCCGCTTGTCACAACTAGAGAAAGCCCTCGCACAGAAAAACGAAGACCCAACCCAGCAAAAATAAATAAAAATTAATTAAAGCTCACACCAATCTCATGTTAGCTTAAAAGAAAAAAAAAAGGCCACTATTGTGGCCTTGACTCATCAGTTCTGTGAATCAGCCTCATCTTGAAAACTGAAGCAAACTTAGCTCTATCTCACTGGGATTTCAGGATTCGATGCTAAGTGACTACCACATATTCTGAAGAAGCAAACACTCATTAAGTAGCAAGCTGTCACCCAGGTTCTTTCTCCTCCCCTCGCCAGTGAGCTCTGCCTGAGTTTGAACAAATCACATAAAGACTTGTGGCTTCAGTTTCATCATCAAGACAGGATAAAGTCTAAATGGTCTTGGATGGCACTGTAGGTCCCTGTGGGCTTTCCTGGACTAATTAGTTCAGACTTATCTTTTGCTGCCCCTCTTATTACCTACACCCCCCCGCCCCCATTCACATCTTATGCTCCAAGAATACTCAATTACTTGTAGCTCCCAGGAAAGGTTCTATTTTCCCATGCCTCCATGTCTTCATATGTGCTGTTCTTTCTGTGCAGAACGCTTCCATCTGAAGAGCTGGCCTGAACTAGTTCCCTTCCCTTTCAGCCCATCCTGTAGTGCTCCTTCCTCTGAGAAGCTGAGGTGATCTCCGAGGTCTGTGCTTTCTGGCAATGTCCACACCACACTTGTTCATTCTACCTACTCTTAAGTGAGTCGTGTCTATCTGCCTGGTATATCATGAAATAGTAAGCTCTTCAAAGGGCTTGAACTTTTTCAAGGATATGACTTTGATGTCCATATTCATATACAGAATATGTTTTACAACTTTATTGAATATACTTACATAATGGGTTTATTCAATGTATTTTTAAAAGTTAGAAAATTAATTTATCATTGTAAATGAAATAGTCAAGATCAAAGAACACTCTAAAAATGTTTACTGAGCAACTACTATGTACTAGGACAATTTATAAGTATTGAAAATATAAAGCTAAATAATACAGAGTCTTTGTCTTAGAGGTTTTTAAGACCAGAGGAGCAGGCAGGACGATGAACAGACCAAAAGGAGAACAACCTGGTAAGTTCTACTGAGGGATAAACAGAGGTTATGTATGTGAGTCCAGATAATGGAGAAACTAACCCTGCCTAGAAGACATAAGGATCATCAAGCTGGTAAAATTTAAACTGGTCTTATAGTTTTGATGAGAAAAAGGAAGAATGACTGACTCTTTTAAAATGAGTGAATGGAATGTGCAAAGATAAAGAGTAGTGAAAATATTTGGGGTCAAATAAAGAATGAATTTTCAAAATATCAGGGCATCAGAAACTTTTCTTTAGGTAGATGAATTATTTTCCAGTTTGGAAGAACTTCCAGGACCACAGGAGAAGACTTGCATAGAATGAATCTTAAGGAGGGAGAAATTAATGACTGTATGAACACCTTACAATTTAGGGACTGGTCTGTACGCATTTGAATTTCATTCCTCAAGCAGCCAAACAAAACACGAGCAGTCACTGACACCACATTGTGTTTTCTGCTCTCTTGTGTGGATCTCTTTATTTTCATTAACTTTCAGGGTCATCATGCTTTGAAACTGGGAGGGAGTGAAAGGACCCACTCCTCCTGCCAAGTAACACATTAGCATCATACATTATTTCCTAACTGCATCCAATTGCAAATGTCACCAAACAGCTATTAAACAGCAAGTCCTGTGCACGAAACTCAGTGGTGCATGACACCTCCGATTAGGTGCAGTTTTTTTCTGAAAGGGTGATTATTCTTAGAAGGAATATTTCCTTACCCTTAATCTGAGTCCAGTTTATGCAACCATAACCTGAAGCCTCATAAGATATGTAACCAAACCTCCATATAAAACTATCAGTGTTTGTGGGTTATCACACTTGATCTTAGCCAAAAGGCCGAGAAGCGATTGTTTGTGGGTTACCTTGGTGAACCATCTGTATGACTGAAATGCACTATCCAAGTTATGTGTCAGAGCTGATTAAAACTCTCATCAATTGCGTTGTTGAAATTTTTAAAAGCTTCTACTATTTTAATGCATGATTTGTATTACCCTTCACTTGAAACAAAGCAGTGTTCTCTGCAGTTTCCAAGCAACACATCTTTTTCAATTACTGTTTAGCATTGAATTCTGGCCCTAGATTCGTAATGCACTTCCCTTCTTCACTATGTGTATATTTAGCCTTGCAGAGGAATGTAACTACTGCATTACTTTGACCAAATCTGTTGTGTGTCATGTGTAAACCTTTTGTAAACAAGATAAATGCATTAAGACATTCAAAACTGAATTACAGCAGTTGAACTTACTTTCAACAAAGGAAGAATTCAATTTAGTTAAGACTATTCAA
This sequence comes from Mesoplodon mirus, assembly GCF_964341445.2. Lineage (NCBI taxonomy): Eukaryota > Metazoa > Chordata > Mammalia > Artiodactyla > Ziphiidae > Mesoplodon > Mesoplodon mirus. The sequence goes on along the minus strand of NC_138993.1, from coordinate 60,200,560 downwards.
AAATATTTTTACTGACTGGAATTTTCATCTTATTTAAGAAAATACAGAGTAAAAATTCTGAACCCAGATACCATATTCACTCTTACCTTATAAATTTTCGAAGATTCAACAACTACATCGCAGAGATGAAGCTTGATTAAAATAGGTTCATAAATATAATGATGACAACAACGACAATAGATACACTTACCTGTGCTTATCATGTGCTTGGCCTTGATCTAAGCCTTTGATGTACTTTAGCTTTATTAATGCTCAAATTAATGCTTAGTTTGATGCATATAGTAAATTAGCAGATTTAAAAGTCTATTTTAGCTGAGGAGTAGGTGCACTGACCATGTTAATATATGGAACTCACAGTGGTTATGAAGAAAAACGTTTCTGATTATGCAACCATCATGAAAGGATGTTGCTGGGCAGTTATCACCTGGATGTAGTTTCCTTAGAAATTCAGATTAAATTAGTAAGGTTTGCATAATTTGATGCAGTTTATATGTTTCTTCTTGATATTGAGATTTAATGACTTAGTAGCAGAGCATCTGAGATTGTGTTGTAAGTTACCTGTTGTACATAGGTTATAGAAAATGCTAAACATGAATTCAGGAAAAAAAATGTGTTTATTCCTCTTTGTTATTTCCCCAGGTTATTGTCTGGTTTTCCATCCATTCTAACATAAACAGAAATTTAAAATTTTCAATGTTTTTACAATAAAATAGAAAAAGAAATGTTTGGTTTGATGGATAAAGTTCACTACTAGAGTTAGTCTTACTTTATAGATGAGGAAACCAAGAAAGAGGGAGTTTACTTGAAATGCCCAAAGTCAAAAAACTAAGAACCAAAGGCATTACTTGAGCATAGATAGTCTGACTTGTAACAATAATTAACTGATGTTCCAAAATTAATTGTCATAATTTATACTCTGAGTTAAAGCTAAATTCAATGATCTACCAAAAGAAATTACCAGAGTTTCAACACACCCAAAATTACTTCTGAGTTTTATGACAAAAGTTGTATAGCAATTGTTTTGTTCAAAAAGCAATTATGATTTCATGATAAACCATATTGTGGAAAGCATTACTAGAAGTAAAATGAGACATTTCATTCCCCATGCAGTGGACTGCCATACTTACTGTTACTCTTCCACGGGTCACTGTTTCCCTCTTTCTTCAGGAAATCCACTGCTGTTTCAAGTAGTCAGGGTGACCTCTCCTGGAAAAATGACAACGTGGAAAAGTCTTTACGAACTGGCTGTTGTTGCAGACAAATGATTCTCTACCGACTGGCTCTGGAAAAACATTGTTGGGGATGGAGCTTCTTTCTATGTGTGGATTTCTCTGTAGCTATGTTATTGGTATCTTCCAGGCCAGAAGGAAAATCAAGGTAATAAAAACATATCAGTTCATCATGCAGCATATTCTATTCATTTGCTTTAACAGATGTGGTTTGTTTTTTCCACACACAGAATTTATAAACTTCTCTGCTTCCTAAGTAACAGATTTTGATAAAGTGACAATTTCTAGAGAACAAAAATTGGCTATTGAAAAAAAAATTTAATGCCTGGTAGGTTTTCTTGGGTAGTGGACAGAATTTGTACATAATGAAATGATACTGTGCAAGAGGTTTAATAGTTTTGATATAATTATCCAGCACAACGATATAAATGGCTTAGCAACATGCACTTAGCAGCCAAAAAAGAGGTTACCATGGATATATAAAAATAGCTCTAGGTGGTTAGACATTTTATGTGCACTGGTGATGAGATAGGTAGTCTATGCTCCACTGTTCCAAAGTCCAAAATAAATGGGACAATTCTCAGTTTTTACCTTTGGTGCCTTAAAGACAATGGTGCGAGGGGATCAGGTTCACTCCTAATTCTAAATGGAGTAGTAGATGCTACTCCATTTGTTCCTTTTGTAAGAAGTCATGGATTATTTACTATATGCTTGTTATCTTTTGTCCAATGAATGGAATTCAAAAGAAATAGTTTAAGTGATTAGGAGCAACTTTCCATGTGCCTTGAGATAGTAGCCATATCTACTTCTTGAAGGCACAATGGTTTAAATAATCTTTTCACTCTGGTTCACAATTTTATGCCTACCTCAGTGCTTGGTACAGAGCAAGCAGAGCACCTGACAGAATGTTGCTGAATAAAGAAAAGAATTCCTAATGGTATCCTGGTGCAGTTAACTGGCATGCTCTGCCTACACGATAGCACAGTCAGAAAATCTGTTAATTTTTGTTAACATCACTATCACTCAGACACAAGACAATGCTTTATTCTAACCAGAACTTCATGATTCTTCTTGGCCAATGAGAAAGGAGACAGCAATTTGTGTGTGTGTGTGTGTGTGTGTGTGTGTTTGAACGCATGCGTGCGCACACTTACGTTTTGTGTGTGGGTGGGGAGAGAGCAAAAAGAAGAGCAACAGCAACAACCTTTATGAAAACAATTATTTTCAGTTTGCTTTACTACCAGGTTTGTCATCTTAAATCCATTCTTACTTAAATTTCATCCGTATTCTCTTCCCCACATAAATTCCTTTAAGTTTTCCTCATATTCCTATATTTTTAAGCATCATCTCTCTTATTTACCACCACTCATATTGCTTATGGTCCAGCCATACTAAAGAAGATCATGTCTTTACAGGAAAAATCATTATATGTAACATAAGCATTAAATATACCAGAAATATATTATTTTAAAAATGCCAGAAACACTAAATAGATAAACTTACCATCATCAATATCTATTCTTATCCACTTCTCCTATTCTCTTGGAGAAAGTATCTTTTCCATAAAACATACTCATTCAGAATGTACCTTTCTATTCATCCGTAAGTATTTTCATCCCTTCTTTGCTCCCTTCACAGGAACTGTATATACTATCAAATATGACTTGTAACTCCTTTATCTTCAAACTCTTCCTCTTTGGTGCATCCTTCCAACTATCATTTAAACATAATCCAGCACTGTTCGTAAAATTCCTTCCAAAGCCCCTATCTTCTTTTCAGCTACTCCACAACTCAACTTCTGTACAGGCCAATAAAACAGACGTGACCACTTCTGCTCAAGTCACCAATGACTCCCATCATGCAAAACTAGGAATTGGATTCTGTGGACTGCCCCCTCCATTGTGAAACAGTTTGGTCTCTAAATTACCATACTTTTCTTGCTTTATGTCCCTTTGATCTTTCTTTCTTTTTCACCCTTCCTTGTTCCTCCATTTCTGCTAAAACTTTAAATATAAGAGCTCCTCAGGGTTTTCATCCTCTACACTCTCTTCTTTTCAAACTATACTATCCTTGTAGAGAAACTTATCTCCTCCCATGGAATGAAAAGAAAATCATCTCTATGTTTCAACAAATTTATAACTCTAGCTGAGACCTCATTACTGAGTTCTATGCACATGTATCTTATGGCCTGTTCAGCATCTCTACTTGGATAATTCTCGGGCATCTCACACAAAATCTGTCCCAGTTTCAATACTTGATCACCCTCATCCTTGCCCTTCCCATCCCCATTCATCCTTCCTCCAGTTTCATTTCTCCACTGATAGCCTCATTATTTGGTGTTGTCTTGAATAACTGATTCCTTCCCATATCCAATCAATCACTGAGTTCCACTCTTTGTACATCTGATTATATCTCAAATCTGTCTATCTCTCTTTCTTTCCATTATAATCTGGCCAAGCTAACAACACTGTTGCCTGTATGACTACAGTAGCCTCAGAGTTTGTCTTCCTACATCTTCTTTTACCTTGCTCTAACCCATTGTCCACAGAGAAGCTAGAATAACCTTTAAAAAAAACCTTTACACGTTTAATCATGCCAGATCTCACCTTAATGTGCTCTTGAGTATGCATTGGTCTTAGGACAGCAAATTCTTTAATCTGACTGACAAAAGCCCACAGTAGTCATCACTGTCTAGCTAGTCAGCTTCATTTTAATGAACTCTTGCGAACTCTGTGTTTTAGCCACCTCCTTCTCCATTTCTTTACTGAAAATCAACCCTCACTTTTCATTCTTCAGATCATTGTCTATGTATATCCCTCTGTCAAAAAGTGTTCCCCAATTTTTTAGAAAAATTTCTAATCTTTCTTAGATTCTTTCCCCACAATCTCTGTGCTGTACACCTGAAACTAACACAACATTGTAAATCGACTATACTTCAATAAAAAAAAAATAAAGATAGCAGAACTGTAGGAGGTGATAAGTCTGACACCCTATATCAGTGCTTAGAATAGAGCCACCTATCAATCAGGAAAGTCCACTTTAAACTCATAGAAGCAAGAAATAAATTTCCATTGCATATGGGGAAAAAAAATTCGAATCACCTTTCAGGTCTGAGATTAAATTCTAAAATTCTACCATTCTGGAAATCTGTCCCTGACTCCCTATGCTATTTTAGGGGTTCCCTGTTATAATATCTCATAACATTTTACTTCTTCTTCATGTAACTTAGAGCAATAGTATTGAAATAATTTATGTAATTATTTGTTGAATATGTGTATAACCTACAAGCTATGAATTCCATGAAGCCAAGAACCTTGTCTTTATTTTTCTTCACGTTTTCCTCAGCAGGATTTCTGCCATATAAGGGATCTTAAATGAAAATCTATGAAATGGATGTTGAATAAATTATGCAACCACATTACTGAAGCTTTTTTTCCCTTTTGTTATCCCTTAGCTTCGGCAGAATTTGAAGAATTTAGCAGAAATCAGAGAGATAAATCAACTATAGAGTTTAATGGAGTTCATGTTCGATTTCCAATTCCCTATCCTTCTGTGTTCCACAGGTTTAAGGACTTGATATTACTGAGTCGCTAGACTGGTGACTTTTCCCATTATTACACCCAATACCCTATGTTATTTTGGACTTTGAAAATTAGATATGATTAGCAAGAGATAAAATTTTATTTTGAGAATCCATATTTTATATGTACTAGCTCTCTTATACTACCATATTTGAGCTTCAGAGGTTTAAATGAATGATTTGAAGTTTGCCTATTACTAGTATCAAGGATAAATATGCATTAATTTATTTCATGCTTTATTAAAATTCATGAGGTGACCTATAAAAAATATCAGGGTAAAAAATTCTCAAAATCTTGTCATTTGACTTTAAATTTCCCTCTTATACCTATTTGTAGAATAATTAATGCAAAAGAGGTCATCTTAAGAATTTTCACTTTCAAAAAGTTCATAATGCATTCATCAAATAAACTGTTCCAGAAAATTTCAGATTACTTCATTGGATATTTGCTCACAAGTTGCAAATGTGATATCCTATTTGTATTCATGTCCTATTATCATGAAAATTTAAAATGTAAAATAGCAGTTGGTCCTTTCAAAAGCCTAGATTCATTATATAAAACTGAAATAATGCATATTAAAAATAAAAAATTGGAATTTTGTAATTAAGAGTAGTACTTTTCATGTAGGTTTTTCTAAATCTCATATTTATCTCACAAAACATAGTTTATATCACCATAACTTAGAAAGTAAGAGTAATATAAACTTCCTTCATAGTGTGTATACCTATTTAATCTCTATCTTCAATCAAAATTTCAACAAGCTAAGTTAGACTCATTGGCATTATTAAGTTTCAGTTAAATAATGAACAAACAAGGAAAACACACAGTGGAGGATAGAAAGACCTGCATTATAACAGTCTTTTAATGTTGTAAAATGACTCTGGAATTGCTATGCTCATAAATGTACAACATTCAGCTACAGAAACTCAAATACATCAAAACCACTTACACTGAATCATAGTACTCTTGACATACATAGAAATATGTTTGTTTGAAGATATTTATCCACCACCATTTTGTTAAAATTGTGGACTGAATGACAACTTGTACTGAAAGTATATCTTTACATTCAGAGAGACATGATATGATAAAGCTATAACGGAGTGTAGAGATTAGCAGTCAGTGTTTAAAAAGATGTTTTACCCATGTAACTTATTTGTCTAAATCAATCTACTCCTTCAGAGAGAGTATGGGATTGACAAATGTAATGTTCTTCTGGCTGAGGCTGAAGTATTTTGCTCCGTTCATACAGCAATCATTTGATTTCAGTTAGAGATTGTTCAGTCACTGCTTAAATATTTGCAACAAATAAGAAGTTTAAAACAGAAAGTTTCAGTTATATTCAAAGACTTTTTAAAAACATAAATTCTTACGAACTTGCAGTAGAATATTCAAATAAATGACTCTATTTTTCCTGATTTCATTTAGTGTTTCTTCCTATGAGCACCCAACCTTTATATGACACAATATACACAGGAGCAGTGAGGCATAGAGGAATGACAAATACCTACATGCGAATCCTACTTTCAGGAGTATAAGCTCTCTCTGCAGGACAAATCCCTTTGCATCTCTGAGATAATTTTGTCTACCTTGAAGCAAGATTATGAGAATTGGAGATAATAATTAAGAAGTGACCAACCATGCTCATTCCAGACACAAAATATGTGGTGGATGTTTTTATTAGATGGTCAAAAAGAATCCTGTATCTCTTAAAATAGTTTCATCTCTAAAAGTTGGCAGAGAATTAAAGAACAAGAACAGAAATACTTGGCCCAATTATGGAAGAACAGAGAATCTTTCTTAAACAGGAAACTGAAATACAGTTGACCTTTGAACAACACAAGTTTGAGCTGCACTGGCCCACTTATAGTCAGACTTTTTTCAGTAGTAAATACTACAGTACTGTTCCATCAGTGGTTGTTGAATGCCAGGATTCAGAGGAACGATGGATGTGGAACGAAGGCCTACTATACATTATATGTGAATTTTGGACAGCATGGAGGGAAGGTCCCTCTAACCCCCTGCTTTGTACAAGGGTCAACGGCAGTAGAAAGAAAGAACGATAATTAGTATTTAAATAAAGCCATTTTTGTGGTATAGAATAGAATTGTACCTATTCTGTACAATTCTTACAAAAATCCCATAAAGTAGATATTTTAAACTCCAGATCTCTCAAGAGAGTCCAGAAGCACCAGGAGCTTAATGTAATTTTCTCATTGGCTCCAAAGCGTATGTTCATACTGCCTCAGGCTGGGCTCTAGAATCTCTCTAAATGTTGGCCGTGATTCAGGAAAGGAATTCCCTGGGAAAAGTCTAAACCTGTTTTCTAGTGAAGAGCAGAAGACAGGTCCCAGGCAGGGGAAGTTTGGATCTAAAGAGCTTATCTACATGTGCGTGGAACTGAGGGCACGATAGACTTCCTGTCCAAATCTTTCATGGGGCACAAGATGGCAGATAATTGTTCTGGTAATATTCTGATTCTTGATCTGGATTGTTGCTGGTATACAAGTGTGGTAACTTCCAGAAAATATATCAACCTGTATCCTCTTGTAAATTTACATATATATTTATACATACACACACATATTTTTATATTTATATATATACACACACTTAAATGTATTTCTATATTTACTTCAATCAAGTTAACAAAACAACATAAAAAAATCAATGTGCAGTGTGCACTTATAACAAAGGAGTCTGGACCTAGCCTGAATGGGGTCAGATAGAGCTCACCCAATGAAATGGCATTTAAGCTTTGACCTGAAAGACAGAAGAATCTAGCCAGAGTTACATGACATCAGAAAAACTGAAATGTGTACAAAATGACAGAGGTCAAGAGAGTGTTCACAAATGGACAAGGAGATTGAGAGACCAGCCAGAGAATCACTGGAGTGATATGGACAAAGCAAGCTGCTTATTACAAGTGCAGTTCGTGAGTAAAATAAGAACATTTACTAAAAACAGACAAAGTCAATAACTTTTACAAGGAAGCAAATGTTAAAATCTCATATCTTAAGTTAATAATAGCCATAACCCAACTTTTTTGCAGGAATACAAGGTATTCTTTATGATTAGAATGCTTAAAGGGAAGTCTTGCTGTGAGAAAAGTTTTTTTAATTGGTTGTTTTTGTACATTCTGTGAAATGCGCTTTTAAGGACTCGCTCCTTAGCAGCAAAATTGACATTTTGCAATGTGTGTGGCACCTCTATTATAATAAGCATAGGGACTTTTTACGGATAGAGAAAGCCAGACTGCTGAAGATTTATATTCAGTTTTTAAATAATTAATAAGAACAGAATTTCTCAAGTTAGCTCAAGATCTTCTTGCTGCCTGTGATTAAGAACTGGTTGGGAGCGAGAACAAGAAGTGTGATTAAATTCTGGACTATTCTGAGGATTTACAAAATTTACTCTTATTTAAGGCAGTTATTCTCAAGGTTTCATCCACCAATCATCAGCCCTAGCATCACTAGGGAACTTGTTAGAAATGAAAATTCTTGGGCCCTGAACTCAAATCTATTGAATCAGAAAGTCTTGAAGTAGACCCAGCACTCTGGTTTACAAGCCTGCCAGGTGATCCTGATGAAAGCTAAATTTTGAGAACCAACACTTACAGCTTCCACTTTAACCTCCCTGTTGGAAACTGCAAAAAGAAGGAGGCCATACATATCCAAGAACCCCCAAAGGCACCTAGTCACATCTTGGTATGGTTCTTATACATGCTATCAACATTCCCCAGCAACTTGTATGTTAGATCCTTTCTTCTGACATATAAGCTGAAGCAATAATCAGCCCACTCTTTATCCCATTCCAGCATTGCCTCTTCTTCATTCTTCAATTTGTGGCCACCTATCCAGAGAATCTACTTCACTTAGGTAATTCCCATGAACTCCTCAATGGTGTCAAATCATGGTCTTCAGTTGCACTACTGTCTGTTCATCTATCTTCTACCATAATTTAGTCTCCATTAGGAAGGTGCTTTTTCTCTTTTGTTTACTGTTATATCTGCAGCACCTGGAAGAGTAGCTGGTACTGATAAGTTGCTCAAACATTTTTTTGGATGACTAGAATAACTGGTTCTTATTCCTCATCCTGCACGACTTTGAAGCACATTTTAAGGTTGACTTTGAAGCACGTTTCAAGGTTAACATCATTAAAATCAAGGTTCAAAACCACCATATCTCTACCTTTGATTTCAAAAGTACTTCAGTCTTCTGGTGTTCTTCGTATGCTTCTCAGTCTTCTTTCCATTCTCCTTTGCTGGAGTTGTTTGTTTCTGGGCAACCTCAATCATTTATAGAGAGGCAGAAAATCACAGTAATTAAAGAAGATAAACTTTGAAATCAGAATCTAGGCAAACTACCCTCTATAAGCTTCACTTTACTCATCTATAAATTGGTGTACCTGATATTGTTTATCCTGTAGTATTCTTTTTGAAGACTAGAAAATGATACTTGTAAATTATTGCAACTGACCCTTACTACATTTTTTGTTCTTTGTTATTGTTTCTCCACATATGATCGAAATCACTAACCTCCAACTTTTAAGTGTCTCGTATCTACATTGTCAATTTCCTATCAACACAGAGATATCACCTGAAAACTTTCTACTCAACTTAACTCCAAGCTCATTAGTTTTCCTCCTCATTCAGGTGAGGAGGCATCCTTTGGCTCAATGCTATTTTCTCAGTTTCTATGTCCAATCAGTATGCCATCAGTGATTCATTTTACAATTACCTCTTATTTATCTTTTCACATCCAAACTTTTTTTTTCCCATTTCCACTGCTACCCGGATGGTGCAAAATCTGTAAAGGCATGTATTACAATAGTCTGCAAATGCTGCTTGCAGATATTTCACCATTCTGGGTCAGATATTTCACCATTCTGCAGCCAAAGCGCTTCTTCTGAAACACAAATATGGCATTAAAACTATTTATTGGGCTTCCCTGGTGGCGCCATGGTTGAGAGTCCGCCTGCCGATGCAGGGGATGCGGGTTCGTGCCCTGGTCTGGGAGGATCCCACATGCCACGGAGCGGCTGGGCCCGTGAGCCATGGCCGCTGAGCCTGCGCATCCGGAGCCTGTGCTCCGCAATGGGAGAGGCCACAACAGTGAGAGGCCCACGTACCGCCAAAAAACAACAACAACAAAAACTATTTATTGCATTCTTACTTTTTTTTTTTTTTTTTTTTTTTTTTTTTGGCCTAGGAGCCTCAAGCTTGTTTAGTGCAGTTCCAGTCTTCTAATGTAGAGGGGACTTTCCTCCCTGAAGCATGCCAGTTACTGTGTACAAGCGCTCTAGGATAGCAGCAACAGGCAGCTGGAGACGGTCATGCAAGTCTGGATAAAAATTAGATTGCCCCAGATTTGGTCCTGATGTGAGATCCTGAATGCTTATGAAGGCCTCACACAAATATATCTTGCAAGTTCAACTCACTTATTTCCTATTTCTTTCTGGACTATTTAAAAAATTATATTCCTATTATGTTTTTCAGGTTTCTCAGTCCTTATCATGTAGCATCCCCTACCCTACCCCCAAGTCAATTCTAGGGTTCCTAGGTTCACATTTTATCTTTCCAGTGGGTTTCGGGAAAGAGGCAGAGAGAAACTAAAAAAAAATTTTATCCTTTTGTCATTTAGCATTTCATTAAAGTTAGAATATGAATTTTCTTTGTAATTTTTTCCCTGATCTGAAGGACAAAAAGGGTTTTAACTTCAAACATTCCCAGGATGTGAGGAAAAATATTTGCCCTATATCTTTCTTATGCATTCAAGAAAGTAAAACCAATGCAAAGGTGCTTGAATGTCTAAATCCTATTATTAAAAGAGAGAAATTCTTAACACGGTCCACATCATCCTTTCTTGCCCAGCCCTCACCTGTCTCTTCAGCCTCCTCTCACCCAGGAACCTTCTTGCTGTCTTCTGAAGTCACTACTGGATTTATGACTTCCTCAGACTGCCATGCCCTGTCTTGCCACCAGAACTGTACATGCTGTTCCCACAGTTTGAAATACCCTTCCTCTTCTGCTTCACCTCACACTTAACCCTTACCGTTCCTTTCTCAAATGTCATCATTTATCTCATCTCTTTGGATATGTAAAGAGAATCACTATTTTACACTTTAATAGAACTGTATTCTTAGGTGTGAGATTTATAGTAAGCACTCAGTAAATGTTAACAAAATCAGAATTAGCAAATACTTTAATAAATTCCTTGTGTAGGATCTACGGTCTACAATTGCAATCATGGGGTTTTGGTTTTCCTTTCTTTCTTTTTTCCACACTATTACTGATGCTGCCAAGAATGGGGTCTTCATTCTTTGCTCTAACTCCTTGACTCAAATTTCTTCCCTAGATCGCTTATATTTCCTGCTGAATCCAATGTTATAGTCTCAAATCTCAAATATAGTTAAGCTACTTTTCTGTTCAAAATCCTTCATTGCATAAGGACTAAATACAAATACCCTAGCATGGTAAGGTACTCTCAAGTCTGAACTCTTTGTCATTTACCTACTTAAGAGTATCCCCACAAAATATCTTCTGTTGTTAACTACAACAAAATATCTGCTATTCCATAGATATGTACTCCAACTTCCTAAAGACTGATAAATATATACAAGGGAAACTGAAGATACACTGTAAACAGTATGGGGTAGAATCAAAGAATTAAAAGGACTGAGAAAACCTAGGGTCCCTTAATATCTCAAAGAGAATTCCCTTCCCCCATGTCAGACATACATGTTTGCCTCTTTGTCTATGTATTATTTAAAAAATTTTCTTAATAGTTGTTCTCTATTTTAAATAATGTAGGTTTATTTGTAAACATGTTGTAAATAAATGGTATTGGTTGAATTATTATTATAGTAACATATGCCAGTCAGAAAAAGGGAAAAGAGTTTATGCATCAAAACATTAAAAATGAGAATAATTGGATATTTTCTTTATTGGGTCAACTGGATATGACTGGGTAATTAAAAGAACTCCTGCAATATTTAACTGAATTACTGTGTATATGGAACACTGTTAAGACCTAAATGAAGAATGCAAATGTGATTAGAAAGAAACCATTGTCCTCATGAAGCTTAGTTTCTCCTGAGGGGTGTGGGCAGGCACATTATGACATTTAATTTAAGGCACATAGCATAAAGTGCCAAAAGTTCAATAAAAACTAAGTGTCTTGGCAGGGTCTGGGCAGGAAAGAGATTAATTTTTACTGAGATGAGGGCAGCTGACTTATTTGTATGAGTGACATTTAACCAGATTAAAAGAGAGAAGAAGATTTCATTCGCTAGAAATAGGGAAAGAGGTCCCTCCAGGCTAAGGGGTAAGTATGAGGCAGAGCACAGAGGTGCACAAGGGCACAATCTCTTTGGAGAAAGGCAGCTAAGACAACCAAGCTGGAGGTTAGATAGGCCTTCTGTAAGAAAGTGAGTCATAAGGTGAGATGAGCAAGAGACCGATTGGGGGGTCAGGCTGTGAAGTCATGAATACCTTGTGAAGAAATTTTTATGGGTACAGCAAGGGGCAATGGGAAATATCACTTTTTTTTTATTTTGTTTCATTTTGTTATTGTGTTAAAACTGACCAGATTTAATTTCCAGCTATTCTACTTACTATCTCTATGACATTGGGAAACATACAGAACAATCTTAGCCTTCATCTTTTGTTCTATACAGTGAGATTGTACCAATTAAATTACATTTTGTTTTCTGAACATTTACTCTGTGCCAGGCTCTGTTCCAGAGCTGATGATACAGCAGTGAATAAAAGGGAAACATTCCAAGTTTACATTAAGATTAAATTTTTGAGGAGAGGAAGCACTTAAAGAAATCCACATACAGTATGTAATGTGGAGATAAATTCTATGAATGGAACTAAAGTAGAGTTAGGGGACAGAGAGTGATGGAGGCCACTGTGTTAAGTGTAGTAGTTAGGGTAGAGCTCACTGAGGAGAAAACTGCTGTTCAGGTGCCCATTTGGCTTTGTCGTGTTGAAAATCCAGGCAGAAAAGCTAACAGGTGTAAACAACTGAGGTAGGCATATGCTTGGCACGTTCACAGAATAGCCAAGAGTGCAGTGTAGCTGAAACATGATGAATAAGGGTTAGGATGGGAGGGATGTGATCAGAGGGGTGGACAGGGACCAAATGTCATGAAGCCTTGTTGACTAGGTAAAGGACTTGGATTTTATCCTGGGTAATTAAAAAACACATTAGAGGTGTTGGATATAGCTGTGATAGGGTCTTCTCTCCACGTTGGTAAGATTACTCTGGCTGTTCTATGGAGAATAAATGAGCATTATATAAGTGAAAGGAAATGTTATGATGTTAGAATAATCTGTCTGAATGAAAGTGACGGCTTGAATGAAGGCGGAGGTGTACAGTGGTAAAAGTAGTTGGATTCCAGATACTTGGAAGGTACAGGTGACAGTAATTTCATATGGATCAAACGTGAGATACACGAAAAAGAGTAGCCAGGGATGAAAAACAGTTTTTCAGCCTGAGCACCTCAATAAATGGAAGTGCCCTTTACTGAAAGCAGAATATAGCAGGAGAACAGGTAAGGAATAGAATCAGGACTTTTGTTTGAGGTCCTCTTTAGATATGCAAGTAGAGATTTCAAATGGTCAATTGTTAGCCAAGTCTTTAGTTCAAGAGAAATTTGAGGCTGGAGATACTCATTAGAAACCATCAGTGCATAAATGGTATTTTGAGCATGGTACTATATGAGATCACCCAGAGAAGTAATGTAGAGAACTGAGAATAAGATAGAGAACAGAGCTTTTGAGTTTTCTCATACTTTAGTGTTGAGAAAATGAGAAAGTCCAATATTAGCTCCTGAGAAGGAATGGCCAGTGAGGAAGGAAAAAAATCAAGAGAGAGAGGGTACCTGAAGAAATGTAGAGAGAGTACATCAAGAAGAAAGAAGTGATCAACTATGCCATATGCTACTAATAACCCAAGTAAGCTGAAAACTCAGAACTTATCATTAATTCAGCAACCTGGAGTTCCTGATGAAAGTAATCAGGACAGTTTGAGTAGAATTGTGGTAACTGGGTAGATTAAAAATCTTTCCTACCGGAAGTTCCCAGTACTATAAAAATTTTTTCCTATTAAAAGACCCAAAATATTTAACAAAAATTTCAAACTTTTTAAACATTAAAAAAATAACTTTTTTTACATGGTTGAACTAAGTATATATAGGAAAATTTTGAAGGTCAAAACAAAGAACCAGAAAACAAAATGAAATACTATTTCCAAAGAGATATGCCTGTCATGTATGCGTTTTTGTTGTTTTTCACTTTGTTTTTCTGTTACTCATTTTTATCTGTGGGTATTCCTGGTGAATTTTGATTGGATTCCAGACGTGTATGAAATACTAGAGGGAAATTTTGAGGTTCTGAAACATCTTTCCTAGAGAGAATTCTTTGCTCTTAGCAGTCAGTTAGTGGAGGGGTTTGGATTCTACTTGGATTAAGATCCAAGTAGAATTTAAGTGATTTGAAGGTAGGCTTATCTATTTCGCGTTCATTTTTTTTCCTGGCATTCACAACTAAAATCCCAGAGTATTTACCAAGGCCTCTTCTCTTGGTATGCCTGCAATCCAGTCTTGTTCCCCATTCCTGTAAGATGCTCAGAAGATTTTCTGTGCTGCTAAATGTCTCACTTACCATATTCTTTCTGGCTTCTCAGCCTCCTGGCTTCTGATTAATGCCTAGAAGAAAGGCCTAGAATATTAGGCTCACTTGTCTTCAAGAGCACTCTGTCTTGTTAGCATTTTAATTCTATCAAATAGATTCCTTTAAAATATTTTCCCTATTTGTATGTTTTTCTTTCTATCACTAGGAGAGTTGGTTTGAAATAAGCCAGTCTACCATTGCCATAAATGGAAATCCCAAGGATGGAATTTTACTTCTAGGAAGACAACTGGGAATATAATTGTTAAAGAGCTTGCAGGGGACTTTAGATATTCCCTTGATACTCTGCTCTATGGCCTAACCTGGGTGGTAGGCATTGTGCTATGATTTTGCTAGATATAAGCAAATGAACCTTATATATTCTATAGTGTGGATCCTAAATCCTAAAAAAAATTTTAAAGATAGAGAATTGGAAAAGAGAAATGGAATCAGCAAATACAGAGAAGTTTTTGATTTTGTTTCAAAGGGCAAGTTGAGAATTTGGACATTATTTGAAAGAATATAGAGAAAGAAGAGAAATTATTTTAAAAAGTTGTCTACAATCCACAATGTTCCCATGCTGATGTGTGGTGGTGTAGAGATTGTGTTGATTTATCATGTAAAGCACGGAGCAAAGCATGTGTACTTATATCAAGAGTGTAATACATTTAAGTTTCTTTATGGCCATAGTATTTTAAAATTCCAGCTGCAAGAAGAGTGGATGGGCAGTAGTGAAAGCAGTGGAAATCAAAAAAATCAAGATGAAGTCTTGGAAAAGATAGAGTTAAAGATGAGGTTAGGTGTGAGGGAAAGTAAGGAGTTACAGGTAACTCTTGGATTTCTAAACTTCATAATTCAGAAGCAAGCAAGCTAGCCTTGCAAGTATTAGGAACTGCAATGACAATTTATTATATTAACATCTAGTTCCAATTCCAATGATGAAAGCAATAATCTGTTTGGGAAATTACTTTGATATGTCTTGTCTTGTAAGTTGGCATTGATACCAAGTGTACCTACAGGATCCCATGCTATGGCGATATGGTAGTTCTAACAGGGGCAAACTTTTGGGTAAAGTTTGTGTCCTACTTGAATTTGATATGACTGATACTTAGTCCTGAGTCATATAAGGGTCAAGTAAAAGCAACACGATTCTCTTTTTGCCATGCTTAAATGTCATAATTTCTTTCTCTTACATAGTCCAATTATTCAAAATTGGTGTTCAGATAGGGAATAAAATCTTAGGGCAAGATGGATGAAATTCACATAACACACAAGGCATGTTATCTACTTAAATTGTTAGTTTGCATGAACTTGCTGAGTTTGGATTCCAAAAGCATGACAGCTCTGCTTGAGATGGAGAGTGTTTGTCAGCTGATTATTCTATGCTGTTTGGAATAGTCCCCTATGTACAGAACTAGAGCCACTGTCACTCAGAGAGAGGGTTAAATCGTTATGAAAATGTATGAATTTATGGGAGGATAATTACGATTTAAGTTCATTTCACCTGGCATTAAAACT
Organism: Mesoplodon mirus; assembly: GCF_964341445.2. Lineage (NCBI taxonomy): Eukaryota > Metazoa > Chordata > Mammalia > Artiodactyla > Ziphiidae > Mesoplodon > Mesoplodon mirus. The sequence continues at coordinate 60,184,556 of NC_138993.1, read as the reverse complement.
TATTATTAACTATCAATACTAATATTTTTCTAAAGGGGTGAAAACTTTGATAAAAATGTTTTTAAGAAAAATTGCCTTACTATAAAATGTGCCATATCCCATTTGCAGCTCACTGTATTCTAGAGCCATCAGTCTTATGAAGCAATAAATTTGTGTTGTATACTCCATAAGCTCCTGTGATAACATTTTATATTGCTTGTCTGCTGCCTGAAGGAGGATAAAATATTATTTCAAGGTGCATTTTGCATCCAAAGGGACTAGACCTGTTTATTGCAATAGTCCCATTTTCACTCCTGGGCAATAGTCATAAGATATGAAAATGAGAAGGATTTGTTTCTCTTTCCCAAGGAAAGGAAGAAAGAAGACATGAAAGAGGAGAGAAAAATGGGAGGGGGAGATAGATTAGTAAAAATCTTGGGAGGCAGGTAATAAGTCAGTGATTGTTTACTGAGGCAACCTGTCATTTAGTGGTGGTTGGCTGAAATGTCTTGTAAGAATACCAAATAAGCATTCTTACATTTTGCTTTGTGGTGAGCATTATAATTCTAACCATGTCACCCTCAAATCTTCACTACTGTTTTATGAGAGGTAATTTTTTATTTGTTTTGTTCATGTGGTCCCTGAGGAGGAGGTTAAGTGTCATGTTTGGTGTTTTGGGTTGAACTGTGTCCATCTAAAATTTATATGTTGAAATCCTAACCACCAGTACCTCAGAATGCAACTTCATTTGGAAATAGTGTCACTGCAGATATAATTAATTAAAATAAAGTCATACTGGGGTAGGGTGGGCCTCTAATTCAATATGACAGGTGTCCTTATAAAAAGAGTACCATGTGAAGAGAGAGACATGTACAGAGGGAAGGTGGTGTGAAGACACAGGAAGGAACACCCAAGATTGCCAGCAAATCACAGAAACTAGAAGAGAGACATGGAACAGATTTTTACCAAAAGTCCTCTAAAAGGAACCAATCCTGCAGACAACTTGAGTTTGAACTTTCAATCTCTAGAGCTGTGGTACAATACACTTCTGTTGTTTAAGCTGCCTAGTTTGTGGTACTTTGTCATGGCAGCCCTAGCCAACTAATATCTTTTAACGGGTGAAGAGGAGAAAGAGCGGGGAGGCCATTTGTTTCTCAGAGGTGGAATCACCTGGTGTAAGGTTGGGTCCTCAGAGAGATACCAAGTGGGGTTAGATGACTAAGAGGTTTTATTGGAAGAAACACCAATGAGAGATAAAAAGAGGCACAGGGTCACCATGCAAGTCTGACACCTGTGGAAATAAAGGGGCTGAGAAAAAGGATTGGGTGGGAGGAGTCTCAGACTACAGTATATTACTAAGAAAAGTTAAGCCAGGCTAATGGGGACTCTGACCCCAAGTCACCCATCATGGGAATACCCAAGTCTTGCAGTTGTAGGCTTTCTTAGTATCTCTGCCATGCTCACTCACTGACTGAAAGCAGCCTGAGGGAGATGTGGCCTCAGCACGAATGAAGCCATGGATACGGAGGGCTTCCTGAAGGTCGGTCAGTTAAGTGTGCTGCCCACAGCCTGTGATCTGAGTGGTGTAGCTCCATGGCCGCCACACCCAGGAATCTGAAGAATCCTTGAGAGAGTAAAGAATTTATTTCTTGAGGTTCAGTTGAAATATAAACTACATGTTTAAGGTACTCTCTAGATAAGGTAATAGCAGAAAAAAAAATCTTGATAAAAATTTCAATAAGACAGACATCTCTCTTTCCATCAGGAGTTGCCAAATATAGCCTGTGGACCAAACCCAGCTTCTGGCCTAGTTTTTGTAAGGCCTGTGGATTTTTAAATTTTTAAAGAGTAAAAAAAAAAAAAAAAAAAAAAGGAGAAGTTGAAGAAAGAGGAGGAGGAGGGGAAGGAGATTGGAGAGAGACTGTATGAAGTCTGTAAAGCCTACAGTAAAGATGCTTACTGACCACTGCTTTAGAAGATACCTAAAGTCATCAGTATTGGGGTTCTACCACGATGTCAGGGTAGCCTGTTTCACAGGATTCATGATCAACCAGTTTTTCTTAGACCTATGCCTATAGAAATAAGCCAACCTGGGCTGGGCGTGATGCAGTGAGCTGGGGGGTTAAGTCACACTCCCTTTGAAAGGAAGGGAATTGGAATTACTAGGCATAACATGCCTGCCTTCTCCTGGAAGTCACTTACAATATTAGTTCCAGCTTCACTTCTCTTATTTTCTCCTCCAGATGAGTGGGATTTTCACTGTGTGGTAGGTGTGGCCAGGTCACAGCCACCGATCTGATGAAAAGTGGATGATGGTGACCTGTGATCTATCATCCAACCTAACCCACTAGGTGTCAACATATTCTATTCAAGCCAGCTCATCCTTCAAGGCTTTTCTTAGACCTCATGGAAAATTCATGGACGTATGTTAATTAAAATTTAAAAGTGAGTTGACAAAATAATCTTTGAAACTATATGTAAAAACAATAATAGATTTTGAGATTTACCTATATAAAATGTATTATAAAATTAACCATTTTAAAGATAAATTACTAGCAAAAGAACAGACACACATGTGGCTTTTACCTTGAGAGAAATGTAGGAGCAGGTTTTTGAGCAAAGAAATGACATTGTTTTAAAAGAATCACTCAAGCTTCTGGGTTGGGAATAAACTGTATAAGGGAATGATATAAGAGGTCCAGAAATAGACACAAGGCAGATATACAGCCTATGTATAAATAAGTTGCTAAACCCAGTTGTTACCAGCCATCATTTTCTCACCTTATATAGCTTTAGGTCCAGTTGACTTTGCCTTCTCCTTATACTTTCTTCACTTGGCTTCCAGGATGGGGAAAGAATGAATTACTTAACAAATGGTATAGAAACCATTGGCTACCTATTATAAAAGATCTTACTCATTTTTTATATCAAAATAAACTTCAGATAGAACTTGATTAATATGTAAAATAGTACCCTTAGAAATTAAGAGCATTTTAAATAAAAATAGTAATAATGAAAAAATATTACAAAAAAAACACAGAATTCAGATTTAAAAATGTATAGATGTCCACTATTAATATTCAATCATTTGTCAAATATATATTTCATGTCTATTATGTAGCAAATGTAAATTAGGCACTTGGGATGTATCAGTGCATGCAATAGACTACAAAATACACCAATTGTGAAATTTATTTTTGGGGAGATGTCAAACAAGAAGCATAGTTACAAATAAGTGAATTATTTACTATTTTAGATGGTAAGTACACAGAGTTCTGAGTGCTGGGGTAGGAGTAGGGGCTTGTTTGCAGAATTAGGAAGCATGGTCTGGGTAAACCTGATTTAAAAGGTGAAATTTAAGCAAAGATTGAAGGTGAGAGATTTAGCCTAGAAGATACCTGCAGAGGGAGTGTCCTATGTGGAAGGAATAGCAGAGCAAAGGCCCTGCAAGCAGACCATACATGATGTGTTGTAGGAAAAGGAGGGTGGTCCATGTGACTGGAGCATGTGGGTGGAGAGAAGTCCCTGAAGAGATGGTAAGTGGCCTGGATAATGATGGGCCTTGATGGCCGCCTTGTGGAGAACTGTGACCATTACTATGAGACAAACACAGCACAGATTTTTACACAGAGGAAAGACATCATTCAACTTGGGTTTTAGAAGAATTTCTCCTTAAGTTTGACTATTTTAAATATCTCATATAAGTAGAATCATGCAGTGTCTGTCTGAGACTTATTTCACTATGCATAATGTCTTCCAGGTCCATCCATGTTGTTGCAAATGGCAGGATTTCCTTCATTTTTAAGGCTGAATAATTGTATAAATATAACACATTTTTTTTTTATCCATTTGTCTGTTGATGGACATTTGGATTGTTTCCATATCTTGGCTGTTGTGAATAATGCTGAAGTGGATGAACATGGGAGTGTAGATATCGCTTCAAATACTGATTTCTATTCTTTTGAAGATCATATGATAGTTCTAGTTTTAATGTGTGTGGGGGAACCTTGTACTGTTTTTCCATAGCAGTTGTACCATTTTACTTTCCCACCACCTTGATTGTGGTGATGCTTTCATGGGTGTATGCATATGTCAAACTTATCAAATTTTATATTAAATATATGCAGTTTTTTGTATATTACATATATCTCAATAAAGCTTTAAGAAAATGAAATTACTTTGGATAATGGCATAGAAATAGATTGTATAGGACAAGCAGTTTTTTGTTGTTGTTGTTTTGAGGCTATAGTATTGTAGCAATTCAGGTTAGAAATGAGGACAGACTTTGACCCAGGAAGGCAGCAATGGTGGTGGTAAGAAGTTTTGTATTCTGGATATGTTTTAGAGGTGAAGACACAAGAACTGGATGACATTAAATTTAGATAAGAGAAAAACAAGAGTTGAAGATGACTCCAATCTTTTTTGACCTATGCAACTGGACGGTGGATTTGCCATCAACTGAGATGGGGAAGACAGAAGGAAGGGGGGGTGTGAAGGGAGAAAGCAAGTAAAGAGGATCATTTTCACACATGTTGAATCTGAGATGATTATTAAGCATCCAATTGAAATTTTGAGTAGGCAATTATGTATTTAATCTGGAAATCATGGAAAAGTTAAAGGTAAATTTTGGGAAGTATTTGAAGCCCAAGAGTCAAAGTTAAAGAAAGCAAAGAACACTTCAAAACCTCAAATGCAAACTTATTTTAGGTGCCAATCAAGTCAGAATAGGTGCCCAGCTAGAACAAATCGGACATACATTTGGAAGCAATGTCAGGAAGGGATATTTGGAAGAACCCAAAGAAGCACTGATATATCTATGCTTATTTATCTTTATGCTGCTTTTAAGATATGAGGTTGAAAGTGGGGTATTGTAGAGTGGAAGCTTTAAAAGGCAACCATAATCTCTTTCATTCCCCATATAAGTTTGTAGTGATTATTGTATCAGTTGTTATAGATTAGAACGTCGACTCTCCAGTTCATGTGTGTTTATTATGTATGCTGGGAAACAGCTGCCATCAGACAATTATTTACAATGGTCCTAGAGAGCTCCTAGTTAATATTCTGTTATAAACTTTTACAAATTTATAAATGAGTTCATGATTTATCCAGAGATTAAGTACAAGGGTATTTTTTAAAGTTTGAAATAATTCCATAACTTGAAAGATGTACTTTATAAAATTTTTTTAATTAAGTTGAAATCAAAAGAATTTTATGAGTTAGAATAACTTTTAAAAATAGTTTTAAAGTAGTGTAAGTTTAAAAGACAATATTTTTATGACATTTATTCTTTTGTAAATTGCGTTGCTCTTATTTTAACACTGTTTTCTCTTTTGGCAGTATCTTGACCCACATCTATTTAAAAATAATTTGCTTTTAAGTTTCAGTTTTCCCTTGTAACTGCATTTGGGTATTTTATTCTATATGTTCTTTTGTTTCGATTAGCTATTGAAGATATCTGTTGCTTTTTAATATTCCAAACATAAATTAATGTGGTTTTGAAAACTAGAGACCAATACAAAGTGTTTTATTTTTAAATATACCTTTCAATCTCCCTTTGCATTTATTTTTTATTTGCACATTATGCCAACAACCAAGTCACTTTTCACCTTAGAGACTTTAACTCCTCATTTGAAATGTGAGTCCAGATGTCCCTGACTTATGATGGCTCAATTTAGAATATTTTGACTTTATGATGGTGTGAAAGCATTATGCATTCAGTAGAAACCATACTTTGAATTTTTATTTTTTCCCGGGCCAGTAATATGTAGTATGATTCTCTCATGATGCTGGCCAGTGGCCAGCTCCCAGTCAGCCACGTGAGCACGAGGGTATACAGCCAATAAACTGACAACCACTCTGTACCCAGACAATCATTCTGTTTTTCACTTCCAGTACAGTATTCAATAAATTACAAGTGCTGTTCAATACTTTATTATAAAATAGGCTTTGTTGTGGATGATTTTGCCAAATTGTAGGCTAATGTGAGTGCACTGAGCATGTTTAAGGTAGACTAGGCTAAGCTAAAATGTTTGGTAGGTTAGGTGTATTAAATGCATTTTTGACTTAATGATGATCTCAACTTACAATGAGTTTATTGGGGCATAACCCAATCATAAGTCGAGGAAGATCTGAATATCGGACTACTCAAAAGGTACCTGCCAACTTTAAGACATGATGATCTATGTTTATTTCTTCATAAGTATTTCCGATCTTTTCCAAATTTATGAAACTTAGCAAGAGCAAGGGCTGAATATTTTTCAGTTTACTTCCTTTACTGGAGTGCTAATTTAGGCCCCTACTAAGGTGATACCCTTCTTAGAATTCTATTCAGTATCTTATACCTTATGGGTCTTTCCACTGTAGCTGGTAGGACACAAATTATTTCAGTCCTGCGTGAGCTTCAGAAACTTGCCTACTTATTTCTAATGGTTCTTTCTCTAGTCTTAGGTAATTTCTTGTTATGCATACCCAGAGAAGGACTTAATAATTCAAGGGGTCCTTTGTGTAAATCTCTGGAATCTCTATACTGCTCCCTTCTCCTTAGTATTCTGCCCTATAAGGTCTAGCTACCTTGGCCTCCTTAAATTCCTATCTCAGTCTCCTCAGCAACATTACAAGACTCTGGTGGGGTACTGCATCCCTACATTGTCTCAAACATTGTCTCCAAGCTGAGGTAATTTTAGGGTTCACATTATTGTATTCCTTCTCTAAGGGATCTCAGTCCTGCTTTATTTCAGTATCTGAAATCCTTGTTTCAGATATTTTGCCCAATTCCCTAGTTTTTAAAGTTGGGAAATGGTAAATCAGGTCCCCATTATGCCTTGAAGTTGTAACCTAGAAAATAAAATTTAAATATATTTTCTGTATCATGGAAAGTCATCAAATGCATTAAGAACAAATCTAAGGAAATATTTGGAAATCCTTTCCAAAAGCCATACAATGTTATTAGGAGCCATAAGGAAGACTTAAATCAGTGGAGGAATACACCATGTTCAAATATCGAAAGATTCAAAATTGTAAAGAGAGCAAATTTCTCCAAATTAATTTATGGTCTTAATGCAATGTGATTTAAAATCCCAGAGGGTTTTATAATGGATTTTGACAAAATCATTCTAATCATGTTCATCAAAATTCAAAGGGAAAAGTATATCCAAGACAACTCTTGAAAAATAACACTGTGTAAAGATTTAGTCTCTCAGAAATCAAGAAATATTCTAAAGTTACTTGATTTATACAGGATGAAACTGGCACAAAGGATAGCAAAGAGACCAATGTAATAGACCCGCACATATGTGAGTACTTGATTTACGACAAGAATTTTACTGCATAATATTAAAGGAAAGATGTTCTCTTCAATAAAAGGTTCTGGATGAATTGGATCTTTTCATGGAAGAAATGAAACTTGACCTTTATCTCATACTGTATACAAAAATCCATTTCATGTTGATTGTTGATCTAAAATATGAAAAGCATAACATTAAAGCGTTTAGAATATAGTAAAAAAAATCGTATAAATTTGGGCTAGGTAAACAGGACACAAAAGCCCTTAAAATATAAAGGAAAACAGTAAGCTGGATAATATTAAAATTAAAGAATTCTGTTAAGTGCCCTCATTAAAGGAGTGGAAAAGAAAAAAGCTAAAGAGAAGAATATATTTGCAACAAATATATATAAGGAATTGCTATGCATCAGTATGAAAAAGGCAGATGACCTAGTAGAAAACTGACAAAAGACTTGAGCAAGAAATCACCAAAAGCTGGCATCCAAGCACTCAATAAGCTTGAAATTCTAACCAAGCACTAATAATGGGAAAAATGCAAATTAACATGACAATGAGATATTCTAATATGTATCAGTATGACTAAAATAAAATAATCAACAAAGGAACCACCACTACATTCAAAAACATGGCTTGATCTCATAAAGCTAATGTTGGATAAAAAAAATCCAGACATATAAGTATATATACTGTATGACTCCATTCATAAAAGTTAGAAAAAAAAAGGTAAAATATGTTTACATATTTAGTAATTGGAATGAGAGTTACGTTGTATGGGATGGGAAGTGTAACTAGGAGTCAGTGTAAGAAAATCTTGTTTTTATAATCTTTTATTTTTTGACATGGATGGTCAACATATGAGAAATATGTTCACTTTGGGACCATTCATTGAATAGTCTATAGGTTTATATACTGCTCTATATGTCTGTTATACTTCAATTAATTAGAATTAAAAAAGAGGAGAAATTAGAGAAAAAGAAAACTTGCCAGACCCAATAAATGATTAAAGGCCCACGTATAGGTTTACTCTCTGAATTTTCAATGCACTAGGAATGAGGAGAAGTTCTCAAAAACTTCAAGACTGAAGAGGAAAAGCAGGTCAGCTCCAAAAAAGGAAGGATAAGACCTGTATTTTTATCAACTTTAGATTATAGAAGGGAAGAATAACCTCAAATTTCTAAGGGAAAATGATAGTCAACCTGGAATTCTACACTGCGACAAACCGCCCAATTATAAATTCAAGATAAATACATTTTTTATAAATGATAGCATCTTAAACAACTGTCCTCCACACACCATTTCAGAGGCAGTTGCTCAGTACAGAGGTAAAAAAACAATGGGAACAGAGGCTGTGGAACTGCAGAAACAGGGGCCATGACTAAACTAAACCCTAGGATGATGGTTCTACAGCAGGGCCTGCGTCTAGACCATTTGAACTGCCACAACAGCATACCATAGACTAGTGGCTTATAAACAAACAGAAAGTATTTCTCACAGTTCTGGAGTCTGGGGAATCCAAGATCAAGGCACCAGCAGATTCCAGGTCTGGTGACAGCCCACTCCTGATCTACTGATGGTTGTCTTTCAACCTCACCTGGCAGGAAGGGCAAGGGAGCTCTCTGGGGTCTCTTTTATAAGGGGCACTAACCCCATTCATGAGGGTGGACCTAATCAACTCCCAAAGTCCCCACTTCCAACTGCTATCACACTGGGGGAACAGCTTTCAGCATATGAATTGGGGGGTGGTGCACAAATATTCAGTCTATAGAACATTGAAAGTAGTCATTCTAGGACTGAATATATCAGTGGCTCCAGAATGATTATCCAAACGAGACATTAGCTAGTGAATAGTCAAGTAACTGAATGCAAAAAAATTGCTGGAAGATAGATACTAAGTGATATATTGAAGGAATTCTCTCTCTTTTCTCACCACAAGAATTGAAAATTAGAAAATTGAGGAAAAAGAAAACAACACAAAACAACACACCAAACACAAGTAATAATCAAGGTCTACATATGAAGCAAAGTAAAATGTGTCATTATTTGGAACATTTAATATAAGAAAATAGAATTTGTCCTTGATGTTAGGAACCTTCCTCTGTGAGTGTTATTCTTGCCCTGACATTGGACCTTAGAGATGCTAATAAAGAAGGGAATGCTTTTTACTTCTGCTGTATATTTTTGGCATGAAAAATATTTATAGTCAGACTGATGTAAAAGCTTGTTTTCAACCTTCAGAAATTATCTGTGGACAAAGGACCAAATACATATATTTTTAAAGAAAAAAGTACTCACCCTGATAATATAAAAGTATAGGGAGCTGCAAATGTTGAAAAGGAAGTGAGGAGTGGGGAAGAGATATGGAGCGATTAGAGGGATGATAATATTCATACCCAGTCAGTAATTAAGAATGTATAAGGATGATTAAACAAGAAATAGAGTATGTGTATCATTCCCATTTACAAAACAATCAATTGAAGCACTAAAAGGGATTTAAAATTTTGATCAAGTGGGTGTGAGGAGAAATAGGGGAAGTGGCAGAAAAGATGTGTTGTACCCTCATCTTTCACGGCAGGAGTCGAAGACAATGGAAAAAGCCAATACGTTATGAAGGAGCGTATATGCATGTCTTTTTGAATTATGGCCGTTACCATCAGAATAACTAATAACAGATAAGGTCAAAGGTAGTTGCCTCTGGAGACTTGACAAAGTCATGGAGGGAGAGGGAACTACTGATTTTGAATGTAAACTCTTGGATGCTACTATTTTACATGTTTAAAAATAATAAAAGTTTATAATTTCAAATTAATGCCTTCCATTTAATTTGCAACATTTAATAATACATCAAATCCTCCTATCTTTTTCTGTGTTTTTTCTTTGAAATGAATAATCTTCACTCTTGGGTAGTAACTAGATCATGTCCTTGGGCTGATCGTAACAAGATAAACTCCTTTAGTTTCCTCTACAAATTAGCTAGTTAATGCTCTTCATGCTTTAGGAAAACTCCGCCACCTTTGCCCCGTTAGTCTTCTTAATGTCCTTTTGGCTCAACTAGTACTTCTGTCCTCACTCATCCTCGCTGAGCGGGTAGGGGCGATTTAAGCAAAGTCAAAAGCTAAAACTTATGAGTGTGCCAATTCTTGTTTCACCAAATGATCACGATTTGATTCTCTGCTTCTGGCTGCTGTGATGGCTCATTTTACTAAATTTAATCAGTCAGACCTATCAATTAGCACTTGTTTATGTGAAAAAGGGAAACTGAAGAGGATCGTGTTTGGGATGTAGTCAGGGTAAACTTCAATTCATGAGATGCTGCTTCCTACCCACAGTCTGGGAAGCATTAAATGACTACTGTTTCTACCTTACATTTCAGTAGTCAGGTAAGCTGAAATAATTTCTCTATAAATACCCATTAAATGAGGTGCATTTAGAAGAAAGTAGATTTACAGCAGATTTACTCCTACAATTTACAGTTGTAGGATTAAAACAATGAATGCAGTGGTTGACCAAATGGATGCCTGGCATAGCCAAAAGATAAGGCAACATAATTTACCACTTGCTTTTGTTTATGTGACTGGAGACATTTTATTGGCATATTGCTTCAAAGAGACACTGACATTTATTCTATGAAAGAATAGTTGAGTTTTTTTTAAAATGTGGATTTTGCTTGAAACTTTCCTTCACATGTCATTTGTTTTCCAAACTGCAGAGGTAGTTTTGGGGGTCAAACAGTGTGACACTGATCAATCAATGGCATTTTCAACTAATGTTGTAAAGTGCATTTCTGACACATTTCCAGTTGTTTCCATTTCATATAATAGCATCACGCACATTCAGCATAGGAACAGATTGCTCATTAAATTTGCTATCAATCTTTGGTTAGGTACATTTAACAGATGCTGACGAAATTGCATTCATAATAATGCAATATCCCAATTGTTTTTTCTTTTCTCTGTGTGCTGCTAGTGTTGACATTGGCAAGCACACTTTAACTTGCATTGTTCAGATAGTATCTCATTATATAGGATCCTTAAAATTGAGAAAATTACATATACTATACATTCATAAACTCATGTATGACTCAATGAGAGTTCAGCATTTACTGTTAATGTTCATTTTATCAAAATTACATTAAGGAGTCACAATGTGACATAAAATAGTAAAACTTATTTGAGCTAAAGATTTCATAGAAAAGTGATACATATCATAAAAAACTGTGTAGTTCCAATTATTCCTTTATTGAGCTAAATTCATTCACAGCATAGTGGTTAATAGAAATGACTTGTGTCAGGGTGCCTGGGTGTGATTATTGGTTTTCTGATTTACTAACAATGTGGCACTCAGTTTATTTCATCTGTAATAAGATGATCATTTACCTATATCATAAGGTTGTTATAAATATTAAATAATATGTAAAATATGTAAAACATGTACATGGTACAATTATGCACATGGTACAATTATGTAAGTGTATGCTCTTATTCTTTCTTCATTCATACATTTTATTTATTCAACAAGTAGTTATAAGACACCTAATATGTGCCAGTAGGGATTCAATAATTTCTCAGAGTTTCAGATATTTCAAAAATCTCGGACACATTATTTGAGAAAAAAGTTATAGATTTCATAAGTAACCATTTTTTAAATGACCAGTGTGTATTAAAAAAACTGTTAGGTGCTTAGTGTGTGCAAAAATGTTCAGGATGCATTAACTGCTAAAAAGAAAACTATGCTATTTGTCATATTAGATAAATGAATAGAGATAACATAGAAAATGTGAAAAGGGGGAAAAATCAAGAGAGTGCATGGGTATTTGAATAAGGTAATAATGACTATTATTAGTTGTTTCTGTGTCTCATTTCACTCTTTTTCACAATAATTTATCCACTGTAACTTTAGTTAAGATTCCCATGGACAACCTAAAAGGAATGGATAAATTTTTAGAAACATACAACCTACCAAGACTGAACCAGAAACAGAAAATTAGAACAGACTGATTACTGGTAAGGATTTGAATCAGTAGTCAAAAACCTCCCAACAAAAGTCCAGGACTAGACAGCTTTATTGATGAATTCTACCAAATATTTGAAGAAGAATTAATGCCAATCCTTCTCAAATACTTATAAAAAATAGAAGGGGAGGGAACCCTTCCAAACTCATTTCACAAGGCCAGCATTACCCTGATATCAAAATCACACAAGGCCACCACAAGAAAATTACAGGCCAATAGCCCTGAGGAACATAGATGCACAAATCCTCAATAAAATATTAGTAAACTAAATTTAACAATACCTTAAAGGCTTACACACCATGATCAAGTGGGACTTATTCCAGGGATCCAAGGATGGTACTACATCCACAGATCAATGTGATACATTACATTAACAAAAAAATTAAAAATTATGTGATCATCTCAATAAATGCAGAAAAGACATTTAACAAAATTCAGCATCTATTTATGATAAAAATTCTCAAAGTGGGTATAGAAGGAACATATTTCAACCTAATAAAGGCCATACGTGACAAACCAACAGCTAACATCATATTCATCAGTGAAAATCTGAATGCTTTTCCTCTAAGACAGGAAACAAGAAAAGGATGACCACACCCACCACTTTATTCAACATAGTACTGGAAGTCCTAACCAGAGCAGTTAGTCAAGAAAAAGAAATAAAAGGCATCCCAATTGGAAGGGAAGAAGTGAAGCTGTCACTATTTGCAGATGACATGATATTATGTATAGAAAGCCCTAAGGACTCCATCAAAAAACTGTTAGAACTAATCAATGAATTTAGTGAATTTGCAGGATACAAAATAAATATACAAAATCTGTTCCATTTCTATACAATAATAATAAACTCTCAGAAAGAGAAGTGAAGAAAAAATCCCATTTATAATTGCATCCAAAAGAATAAAATGACTGAGGATAAATTTTACCAAGGAGATGAAATATCTGTACACTGAAAACTATAAGACATTAATGAAATAAATTCAAGAAGACACAAATAAATGGAACAACATTCTGTGGGTTATGCATTGGAAGAATTAATATTGTGAAAATGTCTACACTATTCAAAGTAATCTGCATATTCAGTGCAATCCCTATCAAATTCCAATATAATTTTTCACATAAATAAACAATTCTAAATTGGAATGGAGCCACAAAAGATCCCAAATATCCAAAGCAAACTTGAGAAAGAAGAACAAAGTTGAAAGCATCATGCTCCCTGATTTCAAACTAGATGACAGAGAGCCCAGAAATAAATCCATGTCCATATGGCCAATTAATTTATGACAAACAAGTAAAAAGTACACAATAGGGAAAGGTCAGACTCTTCAAATAAGTGGTGTTGGGAAAACTGGACAACCACATGCAAAATAATGAAACCAGACCACTATCTTACACCATACACAAAAATCTACTCAAAATGGATTAAAGACTTGAACATAAGACCTGAAACCACAAAACTAGAAGAAAACATAAGCAGTAAGCTCCTTGACATCCGTCTTGGAGATGATTTTTTGGATTTGACAACAAAAGCAAAGACAACAAAAGCAAAAGTAAACAAATAGGAGTACATCAAACTAAAAAGCATCTGCACAGCAAAAGAAATCATCAACAAAATGAAAGTCAACCTACCAAGTGGGAGAGAATATTTGCAATCATATATATTAAAGAACTCATACAACTCAATATCAAAAATAACTGATTTAAAAATGGGCAGAAGATCTGGATAGACATTTTTTCCAAAGATGACATACAGATGGCCAGCAGGTACATGAAAAGATGCTTAGCATCATTAATCATCAGGAAATGCAAATCAGGGAGCTATCAATTCACACCTGTTAGAATGGATATTATCAAAAAAACCCAAGAAATAACAAAAGTTGGCAAGTTAGTGGAGAAAAGGGAACCCTTGTGCACTTTTGTTGGGAATATAATTTGGTGCAGCCACTATGGTAAACATGAGGAAACTATGGAGTTTCCTCAAAAATTAAACAGAACTACTATATGATCCAGCAATTCCATTCCTGGGTATTTTTCCAAAGAAAATGAATATACTAACTCAAAAAGATTTCTGCACCCTCATTTTCATTGCAGCATCATTTACAATAGCCAAGACATGGAAGCAACCTAAATGTCCATCAATGGATGGATAAAGAAAATGATGTATATATACAATGAAATATTATTCAACCATAAAAACAAAGGAAACCGTGTCATTTGTGTCAACAAGGATGGACCTTGAGGGCATTATTTTAAGTGAAATAAGTCAAAGACAAATATATGATCTCACTTATATGTGGAATCTAAAACAAAACAAAAACTCATAAATAAAGAGAAAGGATTGGTGATTGCCAGAGCAAGGGGTGGGAAGTAGGTGAAGTTGGTACAAAAAGTATACACTTTCAGTTATAAATTAAAAGTCCTGGGGATATAATATAAAGCATGGTGATTATAGTTAATAACACTGTATTGTATATTTTAAGGTTGCTAGGAGAGTAGATCTTAAAAGTTCTTACCACAAGAAAAAAAATTGTAACTATGTGTGGTGATGAATGTTAACTAGACTTACTGTGGTGGTTTTTGCAATATATACAAATATTGAGTCATTATGTTGTACTCCTAATGTCATATGTCAATTGTATCTTGAAAAAATGTTGAACTATATGAGGACTTTATTGTGGTCCGAGATGTAATACAATGAAAAATACTGACATTTAATGAATAATTCCACCAGTTTTCTGCTATACAACATTAAAGAAATGTTTAATGTTTAGTACTGTGAAGAATAGATTTATTCCCAGGAAGTAGTATTTCTCCAAATGTAGGAACTGCTAAAATGAATTCAGAGACCTCTGAGATATAAACAGTTAACCCCATACATGTTGACCTTTATGTTACATAACATGTGAAATATCCTCCCTTACCAAGCCTTGTACTAAAAATATTCTCATGAGTTATCAGTATATCCTTTGCCGTTCCTGAAGTTCTTACTCTCTCTTTCCCCTGCCAACAAGTGTACTAGTTGCTCCCGCCATTTTAGGGGACTTGACCATCTTTTCTCTCCTCATTGGTCCCCTACTCTCGGGTTTATTCTCCTTAGGCAATGTCTCATATTTGTTGATCCACTTACATCCCTCAGAATTAACTACTTGGGGTCTCATGTCCATGATAATCTTGGAAACAAATATATTAGTGACATCACAGTGGTGAGTGTATGAAGAACTTCAGTACTGACATGGTAGTCAAAAGATGCCATGGTGACTAAGACCTAAAAACTTAAATTGAAAGAAAGGTGATATTCATGAGAATTTCAAGTAATCATATAGCCTTTTGAGTCAGATATTTTTGAGTAGATAAGTTGTGAAGCCTGATGTCCACTATACCCATCAGGTGGATATTTGCTCTGGCTGTGTTTAGGGCTACCATGCATCAGCCAGTCCACTCTTCAAGACCAAAAAGGGCATGGAGAGCAAGCCCTGCTTTCTAAGCACCTGGGCACATTGCTTTAAACAGCTACTGAGTTTTTTGCTCATATTGTTCCCTGCTTGCAGAATACCCAGCCCATTATTCTCATCCATTCAAATCCTACTGTTCTTCAAGAATGAGTTCAATTATCTTAACTCCCCCCAAGCCTTTTAAAAATATCTCCATCTGGACTTCCCTGGTGGTCCAGTGGTTAAGACTCTGCGCTCCCACTGCAGGGGGCGCTGGTTTGATCCCTGGTCAGGGATCCTACATGCCATGCGGCCAAAAAAACAAAAAGATTGATTCTCCAAAAATATCTCCATCTGACATAATATCCAGCTTCACTATGTGGCTAGAGTAGAGTTACTGTAATAACTAGTATCTCTATGATCACTAAGAAAAGTCTTTGTTAACTCATTTGCATTATTGTAACATAACTTGTATCACTTTTGTGTCTTATTTCTCAACTAGACAATGGGATATGTTTTGGGAGACTCCAGAATGTCTTGCAAAAATACACTGGCTACATTCGCTGAGTGACCTTTACCAAGGGATTACATATCTCTGAGACTCAGTGTTCTCTTATTTAAAAGAATGAGTTGGACATCTGTCTTCATATTTAAAAGGTCTAGCATACCCTGGATTGTAAAGGTTCAACATTTATCAATTTCATCATTTTTTGAGATCAGTGAATCTATCTTGCATTCCCTTTATTCTCCACAGTACTCAGATTAGTGTCTTGCCATTTACTTTGGAACTCAAATATATGGAACTGATTTTGCTCGATAAAGAAAAAGGAAATGTGACTCTCTAAAGCATGACAAAGGAACTATGTGAATATTTTGATATATAATGTGAAGCAACATCCCACTGCTATTGATTGTAGGGAGGCGGCATCAGCAGCTGCATTGCGATGGTGCCCATCAATCAATCAGTAATGGGCTGAATTGACTAGATCAAAAACATCAGGCAGCCAATGAGGAAAGAGGCAGAACATTAAACAAATTTAGGTTTTGCTAGCTGTATTTCGAGTCTCCAACTGGAGGACAAATTACAAGTATTCTCTCTGGTGAAAGGACTTGAAGTCATGCAGTTGTCTTTTGAGCCTCATTTATTCATACGAGCTGTGCAATCAGTGATAATACCATTGTAAGGAGGGAAATGTAGATCTTCAAAGGCTGAAATATATTCAAATGCAAACTAAAGTGCAGCTTTGCCTTATGCAAAACATCTCTCTTGATTCAGATCATGCTTTTCACTCCCACTTTCGCTTATACCTTTCTTGTGCTCAACTGAAAGACGAAAGGTGATATCTTGGATGCTAGAGACATTAAGAACTGATATAAGTAGGGTGTGGAGTGAAATTATTTTGATTTGGGGTTCAGTTGTTCCAAGAGGAAGAAGCTGTCCTGGTTGCCAGTACATGAGATTTTTCTCCCCTACTTTACCCACGTTGCCTGGGAAAAATCAATTGTTTGACAATTAAATGTGGAGCCCACTGCTGATCAACAGCAGGTCTTGACAGATTGGGATTAGGTACCCAGCTGCAGCTGTTTTTCTCCTCCCCTTTCTAGCACTGATGGGCTGTGGAATTTGATTTAGGTATTTGGGATATAGAAAATTACATGTTAGGTAGGAAGAAAAAACCTGAACTCTGTTTTTAAATTTTCAGGTGATTTTTAAACACCCTTGATCATAATACACAACTGTAAATACTTCATCTTCTTCTCACCCACCCTTGAGGCAAAGCAGAATATATTCTTTGGGAAAGATTCTACTTTTCTGAGTCAAACTAAGTTATTTATGTAGCATGCATTTCTCTTAAGTACATGTTTGACTGTAAGATCAACAGGAATAAACACTTTGATGGGACTGCCAAAAGGTTAATATGATCTTGGACTGGCAAATGTTATGGCACAATTGATGTGGGTGGACCAGATGACCTCTGGGGTCCTGTGATTTCACGGCTGGAGAAGGGTGAAACTGACATCATTGTTATTAATAGGTTAAGACTGGCTAAAAACACCAATGTTC
Organism: Mesoplodon mirus; assembly: GCF_964341445.2. Classification (NCBI taxonomy): domain Eukaryota; kingdom Metazoa; phylum Chordata; class Mammalia; order Artiodactyla; family Ziphiidae; genus Mesoplodon; species Mesoplodon mirus. The sequence continues at coordinate 60,166,791 of NC_138993.1, read as the reverse complement.
TCTAAGCTGTACATGAATAAAGAATTTCTTTTGTTCAGCAAAACTGCTGTGTGCCACCAGGGGTGGTTAAAATACATTACACGGAGATGCTGGAAACCTAAGTTCTATTCCTTGCTGGTTCTCTAGCAATGTGACCTCAGCCAGCTCAATTAACCTCTCTGTACTCCTTCCCTTGCATATAAAACAGGCAGAACAATACCTTGCCTTTTCTAACTTTCAGCGTTGTTTTCCAATTCAACTGAGATAAAACATGTGGAAGTGTTTTACAATGTATTGTGCCGCATACAAATGGAAGTTAATAATCACTGCCAACTGTTTATGACTCTTTTTCTTTCAAAGGCTGTCCTTGCTCAAAATGAGTCATTCCTCTTACTGCAATGACTTCAAGCTGATTATGTGTTCATTTCCCCCCCCTCTGGCATCCTACAGCCATATGACCCACACTGTAGGATTCTTGCTTGTGTCTCTAAGATTTTTCTTTTGTATACTGCTTTACATCTGCCGAATCAAACTTACCTGTCTTCCAAGAGTTGTTTGGGGACATAGGTGTTACCTATTAAATGTTCTTAGCTCAGTAGAATTAAGTTTTCGTAAATGATGTGTCTACATTTGACATTGTTCCCAGACCTCGTTCTTAGCCCTATGGCATCGTGAATTCAGAGGTAAACGTTCCTCGTAGGTGATATTAATAAAACTGTTCAAGACATTGGATATGGTTGTTGTAGGAATTCCATGTCTGAGAAACGTTAACCTTATTGTTGCTAGTAAGTCAGTATTTTATGATCAAAAGCTGATGCCCTCTACGTTCAGCCCTACATGCTTACGTTATCATACTTGATCCTCAGAAAACAAGGCCGGGAAGCATACGTCATTGCTTATTATTCCATACTCACAGGACCTCAAACTCTATTTCCAGATTTATTTCCATACCTCTGACTACTGCCCTTTAATTACAACAGAGTTGCCAGCATTTACCTATATATCTTATGACAATAAACATTTACAACATTCACAGAAAATGATGAAATCTTGCCAACGAGACTCACATCTAGCAGACCGTTTATGCATATGCAAGATTTTGGGTCGAGATCTTCTCTCCTTCTCAAGTTCATTTCTAAGCCTTTGGGGATTCCATCTGTTCCAAAGCATCCTGCTCCACCAAATCAAAATATCTGGCTCCAACTTGAGTGGCAGGTCATCAGTGATGGAAGCTGCAGCTGAGTGCGTCTAGGACACAATGGGTCCCATGAATGGAAATTGGGTCAGGGAAGCACATGAACCTGCTGTTGCTATTGGTCATACACTAGTTTTGCTTCTTAACTAAACTGTAAACTTTGCTTCAGATTATGGTTACCTATTCCACCCAAGCGTACCCACAGGGGGCTCTAAGAAATCCTTAGAAATAAGAGGCAGGGGATTCACTTTACTCCCGGACTCTGTGCAACTGAGTTTATGCTGGGTTCTTTGTGTCCCCAAGGAGGGTACAGCTGTTTTTAAAGCTACAGGACCATGTTCTTTGGTAAGGGGTTTTCAGCTTCTCAACCTCACCTGCCATACCCTGGAGAATATAAGAGGGGATTGATTTTGTGCTAAGATTACCATGGCCCAAACTACTGACTGAATGGGATTTCTACCAGCTCCAGTTTCATAGCTAATATCCCATGTAGGCTGGGGTAAAAGACAGATTCATAAAAAAATAGATTTCATGAAAGTCATCAGTTTTATTTGAAGAGAGTAAGACCAGTACTACAGTATACTAGGTGATGTAAAGTCTGACTGGGAAATTATATTTGGACTGTAAAACACCTGAGCGATTCAAAAACCCCTTTGGCCATAATTTCTGCAGCTGACTACCTCAACATAAAAATACCCTCTCTGGGATTGGCTTCACATAGCCCCATGTTTGAATGATGCTAGAACCAACTGTAGGAATAACATCTCTAGACATTATAGAATATTGTGTTTATAAGTCTAAAGGCCAAGTTCCAAGGTTCTTTTTTTTTAATTAAAAAAATTTTTTAACATCTTTATTGGAGTATAATTGTTTTACAGTGGTGTTAGTTTCTGCTGTATAACAGAGTGAATCAGCTATACATATGCATATATCCCCATATCTCCTCCCTCTTGCATCTCCCTCCCACCCTCTCTATCCCACTCCTCTAGGTGGACACAAAGCATGGAGCTGATCTCCCTGTGCTATGTGGCTGCTTCCCACTAGCTATCTATTTTACATTTGATAGTGTATATATATACATGACCAAGGTTAAGACCAGAATATTGATTATATCAGCAGAGATGGAAATTTTCCTAGAAGTTGCACCACTGGGCTACAATGGGTATACAAATATTTTTGGTTTTTCATTGATATCTTCCATAGATTTGATACTACTTATATAGACTTTATTGATATTCTACAGAAAGGAAGAGGGCTTATCTGAAACAAATATAGCCAAAGTACCACCAGGAGCAAAAAGTCACTTCTAACCTGTCAGCTAGGAGAGGAAAGACTCTTCCCATTTCAAAACTCATGGGGACATCAGAAAACTTGTTTTCATAAACTCTGGCATGTGGGCAGTCTGCATTTTTTTGTTTCCCATCTCTTCTTAGGCTGGCTCTATTCTGCATTAGACTTCCTCCATTTCTCAGTGTGAGTCTAGAAGAAAACGGGGCAGAACGCACTCAACCTTCCTTGGCCACTCTCTTCTTGCCTCCACCATCAGAGACCAATTTATTATACTGAGAAATAGATTCACAACTTTTGAAAAAAGGTCTGTGTGATGGTTAATTTTATGTGTCAATTGGAAAGACCATGTTACCCAGATATTTGAACAAACACTGTTCAAGGTGTTTCTGGAATTAACATGGAATTAACAGCCTTTGGATAACCCTTTAACAGCCTTTGGATAACCTTTTACAATGAATAGATCCCCAGTACTCAGTTTGGAGCACATACACATGTAAACAGGGCAAGCACACACATCATAGTGGTAAAAAAAAAAAAATGGCCATTTTTGTTGCCACAGGGATGGCACAGACTGTCACTTTATTTTAATTTAATCTCCCTCGGATAAAAAGCAGAGTAATTCTTATCGGTTCTTCTCACTCCAAACCTTTCCTCCATCTTGGCTTACTCTTATATGTTCTGATACAAGGGTTTTACTAATAAGCGTGGCTTATTAGAGGTGACCATCTAAGTAGGAAATTATTATCTTTCACAGAGATATTTCTCTTCTTTCCATACTTACATATGTGGTCTAGATGGCAGGGAAGGGATGCTCTATGACTGATATCAAAGTCATAATACAAAGTTGTGTTATGTGACTAGATTGTGTAATGTGCAGTCCAGACAGTGTAAACACGTGCATGTTTGGAGTTTACTTTTCTGGCGTTATGGTCTCAGGTGGTTGGCCTCTGCCTGCCACTATTTTCCAGCCATCTCAACTGCAATGCCTAATGAGTTGCACAGACTCAGTTCGATCAGAAATAATCATTGCTCACACCTCTTTCCCCACTTGCTTTTCCTCCTTACTTCCATTTACCATTGAAAGTTAGCACATTTACTGCACATCCTCAAGTGACAGACTTCGGTGATACTTTCACCTCTCTTATGTTCTCCCATTTCTAATCATTCAACAATTTCTGCTGCTTCCTCATTCTTACAAGTTCTCAAACACGTCCTCTTCTTTACATCTTAACTGAATTTTTAAACTAAAAACCTTATTTTTTTTTTTTTTTTTTCTTTTTGCGGTATGCGGGCCTCTCACTGTTGTGGCCTCTCCCGTTGCGGAGCACAGGCTCCGGACGCGCAGGCCCAGCGGCCATGGCTCACGGGCCCAGCCGCTCCGCGGCATATGGGATCCTCCCAGACCGGGGCACGAACCCGTATCCCCTGCATCGGCAGGCGGACTCTCAACCACTGCGCCACCAGGGAGGCCCCTAAAAACCTTATTTTTAAAGAAGTTTTAGGTTCACAGAAAAATGAATGAAAAGTATAGAGCATTCTCATACACCTTTTGTCCCCAGACGCCCACAATCTTTCCCACTATTGGCATCCTGCCACAGTGAGACTTTTTTTTTTTTTTTTTTTTTTTTTTTTTTTTACCATCAATGAACCTACACTGGCACATTATTATCACCTAAAGTCCACAGTTTACATTAGGGCTTATCCTTGGTGTTTTAAATTCAGTGAGCATGGACAAGCATATAACGACATGTAATGTCAGAGAATAGCTTCACTGCCCTAAAAGTACCCATTGCTTTACCCACTCATCCCTTCCTCCTCCTTCACCCCTTTCAACCACTAATCTTTCTGCTGTCTCCACAGTGTTGCTTTTCCATGTTTGTTTTCTTTTTTTACTCAGGATATGCACACCTATCTTAATAGATCTCCAAATCTCCCTTCCTATTCATTTCCATAAAGAAAGTTGATTTTCTGATGCACAGTGTGATCATCCCAGTGTCAGGCGTAAATGACTTTTCAGTGCCTCCAGTGTGAAGTCCTATTACTTAGAGATCCAAAGCCCTTCAATATCTGGACCCTGCTTACCACTTTTCTTCATTTCATATATCCTGCCATACTGAAGTAACTGCAGTTCACAGAATAAACTGTGCCCTGTCTTGTCTATGTGTATTTACAGATTATTTTATTTTTTCCTTTTCTAGGAGTGCATTTGTCTCTCCCATCACCTGGATCTATTACACTTGCTCCTCAAGTCTCAGCATAGTATCTCTTTCTCTCAGAGAAAACTAAAATAACCTAAGATCATGAACTCTGACATGGCGTCCTGTATTATGTCTTCATCATCACGGTACAGAAACACTATACTGAGGATACCTGCTCCTAGCTGGTCTTCTTCATGAGGGAGTTAGGTCCCTGAAGGCAGGAGTTGTAATTGTTATTGTTCCTTCAGTAACTACCTACTTTCATATTTCCATATATACCCATTTTTCTTTGGTCTTTGTGAAATTCAAAGCAACTAATAAAAAACTGAGTAACAGACTGATCTAAATGAATTGTCTAATCTCCTGCATATTTTAACATTGTTAGGTTTGGCACTCAAGTAAAAATATTCCAGACTAGAATATGATTTCCTTCCAGGTAGATTATTCCTTTACTTAGAAAACAAAGGAAGTTTTTCAGCAAATAGATTGAAATATAGATATTTGATAGTGAATCTTATCATACAGGATCCTTTGACATGTTCTCAGCCAGGATGAGGGTATTCAATGTCCTTAAGTCCTATGGTTACTAAACTTTGTATTTTTATTTTTAGAAAAAACAGTTATTATTAAATGAATGCACCTAGCTTGTAAAAAGACATAATAAATACATTAGTCTAGTAAGGATTTGCTAAGAAAACTGAAAAGGTCTAACAGCTAGGTCCTTTAGTTATAGGTATGCTTGAAAGCTTTGTCAATCCTTCTCAGATACTGAAATACTTCCTTACAATAACTGAGCTTCAAAAATTCAAAAGCACATGTGACACATTATTATATTTTTCTTTAACGTCCGTGCAGAGAGCTGGGGAGTTGACTGAATTAGTCTCCTTTGTCATCATGAATATACTTAAGGCCTCCCTTTCCTCTCTGTCTCCTCTGCAAGCTAATCCTTTTTCCCACTTAGATTCCCTCTATGACAGGTTTAACGAATGTCCAAAGATACCTGTACCTTTGTATTATTTTACATAAATGATATTGTATCACAGAATCATTCTTTTTAATTTGGACTCATAAAGTATTTTTATAAAGCAAAACATGTATCTCCTTATATAGCAACTGCTGAAGAGTATTCCAGAGCATTCTGTATAACTTATCCACTTCCCTCAGATAGACCACCTTGATCCAATTTGCCATTACCATGAAAGTGCTGTCTTCATATCTCTTTCAAAGGGGGATTTCTGGGTCATAGGGGATGCTTCTTCTCAGCTTTATTAAACACGGGCTACTTTGGTTTGTATTCCTACCAGAAGGGAATGTGGTATTTCCCCACATGCTCTCCAGCATTTGGTAATATAAATACTATTCTTAGTAACACATTTTAAAATCTTTTTTGAATGCTGTGGCATGTGTCTACAGTGTGACAACTTAACTCCTTTGACCTCTTTTTGTTCCCCTTATGCGTCTTTTCGTGCTCTCACTTTTTTTTTTTTTTTTGTACGCAGGCCTCTCACTGTTGTGGCCTCTCCCGTTGCAGAGCACAGGCTCCAGACGCGCAGGCTCAGTGGCCATGGCTCACGGGCCCAGCCGCTCCGTGGCACATGGGATCTTCCCGGACTGGGGCACGAACCCGTGTCCCCTGCATCAGCAGGCGGACTCTCAACCACTGCGCCACCAGGGAAGCCCTTCGCACTCTCACATTTTAACCTCTAACACAGCATGTAACTTCATCTTGATTCTTCAAATATGGACTCACAATATTGTATTTTTTTTGTACTATAGCACTTAATGATGCATTGAAAAGTTTGGTTTTATGATCTTTTCTTCCCATATAATTGCTCATGAACTTTGAAATAATGATTAATAAGAATTCAGTATTATCTTAATGGTTGAATAGATAAACAAAATTTACCTTTTTTCCACGTTTATACAGCAGGTCATCTTTAAAACTCATTGTCTTGCCATCAAACTTACTCCTTCCTATTGATTTACACGGTTTTAAAGTACATTTATGCACACATACACAACACACACACACAGTGTGCTTTATGCCCTTGGAAGTTATAATAGTTTAATAGTGTGTTCAAAGATTTCTGTGCACGTTTCTTTTTCTTTTTCTTTTCCTTTCTTGACTTTCACTTCTCACTTTATCCTTTGTCTCTCTAATCTTGTGATGACCTACGTTAAAAATAACGGAAATGCATGTGTGGTTTCTTAACCTTTTTTGGTCATTCTTAAAATAGTGTTCGTGTGTAATAATATGCATTCTTCTTTTCCATGGTAACCATAGAAACAAGATTGGTAGTGTACAATAAGCTTTAGAATTTAGATGATTTGAAACAAAAACAAGCATATCTTCTGCACTGAGAACACAACTTTTTCTCCCTCCAGTGAATTAGGGAGGTGGGCTTTACGTACATGATATATAGAGAACAATTTTTTCCAACTATGTAAAAATGTTGTAAACTCAGTAAGTATTGGAAACTTGATAGGGTGGTTTATAGATACAAACTGATAAAATTATCAGTAACTTCAGGTTAGTAACTAGAAAATGTGAGGTTTTAGGAAACAGGATAAATGTTTTACCTGAATTAACTAATGGATTACCTTTTTTAAAGTTACTGCCAGAAATCACTGTAATTTAACTAGTTAATATACTCATGATCAATAGCTGATTGGTCTAAAAGTAATTAGAATGGTTACAAAGCTCAGTCTTATGCCTTCAGGTTGTGCTGCCCTTGATCTACACCAAATACTTGCTCTGCTACATAATGACTTGATCCAGAATTCACAAAAGAAGGCTCCATTATGAACTTTTACCAATCCTTAACTCTTAACTAGGAAACATTCAAAGTACTGCCTTATTTTTGCTAATGACCAAGGTTTATATTTAGGTATTTGTAACCAAAGATCAAAGCAGTTTGTGTGCTGGTGTGAGAAAACCATGCCCCCTGTCCTTCCAGGTTAACAAGAGATAGAGCTACACCTTGTCAGGAGTGACGCAGGAGGACAGCAGAAGGTAAGGTGCCATTCTCCTCTCTGTCAAGGTGATTTCGTGTCATAGGTGGCTCTCCTATCCCATGAACATGCCTTGTTCAAGCAACATAGAATATTAAAAAATATAAAGAGGGAGCAGGAGGATGTTAAAGAGTAAAGAGGAGGTGGGAGGGAGGGAGATGCAAGAGGGAAGGGATATGGGAACAGATGTATATGTATGACTGATTTGCTTTGTTATAAAGCAGAAACTAATCAAAAAAAAAAAGAGTAAAGAGGTGGAGGAGGAAAACAAATACTGTCCTCAACCACAAGTAGCTACTATTGTTATTCTGGTGTTTTTACATCCACATAAAGGTTGATCAATACGTACATACTTACATAAGTGGATACTATTCACATTTTAAATAAACTTGACCCACAAGGTATATATAGATTCATCTTTGGAGGTTTCATTTTTACTTTTACCATTTTATCAGCATTTTAAAATGTAGTTTTAATAAAAATGCTTTATTTTATAGAGTTCATCTGATATATTTAAATCATGGCTTATTACTGGAAATTTAATATTTCTAATTTTTGTCATAAATAATGCTGTGATGAAAAGTTTGTGACAGACATTTTGAGACATCTAATTATTACTTAGAAGAGAATCACAGGAATGAGGTTACTGTAATAACCAGTTATATTTTAAAATATTTGATATATATTGACAGTAAGATTATTATTGAAATAAACCCAATATTATTGGGTTTATCTGGTTCAGGTATTTAAGTTGCTGTCATTAGAGAATTTTATTAAGTTGAAACACTTTCACAATCACAATAAATAAATAATGATCAATGGCAAATAAATGTATCCACAGTATAAAAGTGAGGACTGAGACACAGAATAATACTTCTCTCCCAAGTGACAGGGCAAGGCAGTAGAGCCAAGGTGAGGGCCCAGGTAATCTGACTCTGAACCACATCGTGTTTTTGATGCCATATTTTACATCTTCATGTTTATCTCTTAACTGTTTATTGTAATTACAGTCTCCTTTATCATTTTTTAATCTTTAGAATTCTCTAACTTTTGCCATTTTAATTATGGTGTCTTTTTTTTTTTTTTCTTTGAGGTATGCGGGCCTCTCACTGCTGTGGCCTCTCCCATTGCGGAGTACAGGCTCCGGACGCGCAGGCTCAGAGGCCATGGATCACGGGCCCAGCCACTCTGTAGCATGTGGGATCTTCCCGGACCGGGGCATGAACCTGTGTCCCCTGCATCGGCAGGCGGACTCTCAAACACTGCGCCACCAGGGAAGCCCAAGATTTAGCTTTTGATAGCCTTGCATGCTTACCCCTCCAGCACGTGTGTGTGTGTGTATACACACACACACACACACACACACACACTTCTGTCTGTTTTGATAAGTTAGGTCATAATATTTATTATTTAAATTGTGACAGCTAAGAAGATATTGTTTAGGTAGGAGACATTTTATTGGACTTATTTATCAGCTTAATTTTCACCATAATTTACCACTAACTGTCCCAATTTCTGAAAGAACTTTGGAATATCTCTAAGCTGTCAAACATGTCAGTTTTTCCTTGATGCCCCTCTTCCTCTTCTAATCTGGACTGAATGCTCTGTAGGCCTCCTGTCCTGCTTTCAACCTACAGATTCTTTTTGCCTTATTCCTGGTTTCGATCTCCCCAATTCTCTCTCTGGGCACACACCTCCGTTTTGGTGCAGCTCACCTCAAGTAATAACCTGAGCAACTGGGAGGTACTCTTTGGTGAATGTGTGAGTCTGGAAATATCATTTATCCATCCTAACTTTTCATCAATCATGTGGTTGGGTAATTCTTTCAATTTTCTTGAAAGCGTCTTCCCAGGACTTCCAGCTTCCACTACTATTCCTGAAAAAGTTGATGCCTTTCTTGTTCTTAATTCTTTGCATAGCAACTTTTTTTTTTTTTAAGTTAAGACCTTGCTTGTTTCCCTGTTCTAATAATATGTTTTGGTGTAGTTTTCCTTCGTTTTACTGGAGCCCTGTGTGTACTTTTCAATGTAGAATAGAGTATCCTTCAGCTCTAGAAAAGATTTTTATCCTATTTCCCTATTCTCTCCTGTAGTTTCACATGTTTTCTTTAATTCTTATTAACTCAATATAAATTTCCTTTATTAACCTCCATTTTTGTTATTTCTTCCCTCCAATTCATTTACCTTTGAATTTTCGGAGCATTGTCAACATCCTATTTTCTAAGCAACTAGATCTACTTATTTTTACAACCCATCTATTATTTTTTTTTATGCTATTGCATTTCAATTTAAGACCTTTCTCCCACAGTATTTCTTTTTAAACCATATTTTTGCATATGTGAACATTTTTCTACTTTAAAGACATTAATGATAATTTTCTTTTGCCTGCATTGTTTCTTTCAAGTTCCATTTGTTTATGATAACTGTTTATCCTATGGGTTTTACAATCACAAACTGATGATTATTTGATGGATAGCATACACTGAAAGTGGGAAAGTCCTAGAAGGACTGAATTTGGAGTGGGGAAGATTAAGAATTTGGTTTTGGCTAAATTTGAGAGAGCATCCTGAGACATGTAGTACCTCTTTACAAGCATGACTGTAAGAGCTGAGAGTGGAAGCCGACTGTACCTTCATCAGATCAGCTGATGCACAGCTCTCTAACTGGAGCTGCCAGGTAGTCTAGTGGATCAAGAGGTGGTGGGGAATGCTTAATATGTATTCTTTAGGAGAATTTCAAGTATATATTATTAACTACAGTTATCACACTGTACGTAAGATCTCCAGAACTTATTCATCTTATTGATAGTTAATACCCTTTGACTAACATCTCCCTATTTCCCCCAGAACCCCACAACTACCATTCTACTCTTTCTCTAAGTTCACTTTCATTAGATTCCACACATGATTGATACCATGCAATATTTGTCTTTCTGTGTCTGGCTTATTTTATCTAGTGTAATATCCAAATTCACTCACGTTATCACAGTTGGCAGACATTTTCTTTTTTCAGGATGAATATTCCACTGTGTGTGTGTGTGTGTATATATATATATATATATATATATATATGGACAATTTCCTTATTCTTTTAGCCATTGAGCACTTAGGTTAGTTCCATGTCTTAGCTATTGTGAATAATGCTGCAATGAACACTGGAGTACAGACATCTCTTATATATCCCATTTCCATTTCCTTTGGATATATACCCAGCAGCGAGATATCTGGATCACATGGTAGTTCTATTTTTAATTTTTGAGGAAGCCTCATGCTGTTTTCCATAATAGCTATATCAATTTACATTTCCACCAACAGTGTATAAAGGCTCCCTTTTCCGCCATACCTTCTCCAACTTAAGTGTTCTTACCACATACATGCAAATTAGTAACTCTGTGAGGCAATGTGTACATTAATTAGCTTGACTGTGGTCATGGTTGTACAGTATACTTAACACTACATTGTATACTTTAAACATACACAATTTTTAATTTGTTATTTATACCTCAATAAAGCTGGAAAAAATAAAAACTAACATTTTTTTCAAGAAATGAGGTGGTTAAGATGTGAATGCATTGGAATTTCTCAAAATTGTTCTTAAGCATGCAGGTTAATGATTCTGATGGTTTTCTTATTTTAAATATTAAAATTAAGTTTTCGTTTTGGACCTATGAGTCCAGGCACAGAAGTCAACAGTTGAGATGTACATTCTATTTTCTCTCACCTTGTGAATTCTGTCAAAACAACATGAGATTGTTTGCAGCTTTTACTGATCTTTCCCTAGACTTTGACCCTCAGAGACCATCAATAACTAAGTTGTTTGGTGTCAATGGAGATCGGGAAGAAAATGATGCCTATAAAGACCTTAATACTCTCAAGGGGTTCAGGGTCAATAGCAACAATCTCTGGGCTTTCTATCCTGTTCCACCGATCTATATTTCTGTTTTTGTGCCAGTACCATACTGTCTTGATTACTGTAACTTTGTAGTATAGTCTGAAGTCAGGGAGCTTGATTCCTCCAGCTCCACTTTGCGTTCCCAAGATTGCTTTGGCTATTCGGGGTCTTTTGTGTTTCCATACAAATTGTGAAAATTTTTGTTCTAGTTCTGTGAAAAATGCCAGTGGTAGTTTGACAGTGATTGCATTGAATCTGTAGATTGCTTTGGGTAGTAGAAAGCCCAGAGATAAACCTACACACATATGGTCACCTTATCTTTGATAAAGGAGGCAAGAATATACAGTGGAGAAAAGACAGCCTCTTCAATAAGTGGTGCTGGGAAAACTGAACAGGGACATGTAAAAGTATGAAATTAGAACACTCCCTAACACCATACACAAAAATAAACTCAAAATGGATTAAAGACCTAAATGTAAGGCCAGAAACTATCAAACTCTTAGAGGAAAACATAGGCAGAACTCTCTATGACATAAATCACAGCAAGATCCTTTTTGACCCACCTCCTAGAGAAATGGAAAAAAAAAAATGGGACCTAATGAAACTTAAAAGCTTTTGCACAACAAAGGAAACCATAAATAAGACCAAATGACAACCCTCAGAATGGGAGAAAATATTTGCAGATGAAGCAACTGACAAAGGATTAATCTCCAAAATTTATAAGCAGCTCATGAAGCTCAATAACAAAAAAACAAACAACCCAATCCAAAAATGGGCAGAAGACCTAAATAGACATTTCTCCAAAGAAGATATACAGATTGCCAGCAAACACATGAAAGAATGCTCAACATCATTAATCATTAGAGAAATGCACATCAAAACTACAATGAGATATCATCTCACACCAGTCAGAATGGCCATCATCAAAAAATCTAGAAACAATAAGTGCTGGAGAGAGTGTGGAGAAAAGGGAACACTCTTGTACTGTTGGTGGGAATGTAAATTGATATAGCCACTATGGAGAACAGTATGGAGGTTCCTTAAAAAACTAAAAATAGAATTACCATATGACCCAGCAATCCCACTACTGGGCATATACCCTGAGAAAACCATAATTCAGAAAGAGTCATGTACCAAAATATTCATTGCAGTTCTATTGACAATAGCCAGGACATAGAAGCAACCTAAGTGTCCATCAACAGATGAATGGATAAAGAAGATGTGACACATATATACAATGGAATAGTACTCAGCCATAAAAGAAAACAAAATTGAGTTATTTGTAGTGAGGTGGATGGACCAGGAGTCTGTCATACAGAGTGAAGTAAGTCAGAAAGAGAAAAACAAATACCGTATGCTAACACATATATATGGAATCTAAGAAAAAAAAAAGCTCATGAAGAACCTAGGGGTAAGACGGGAATAAAGACACAGACCTACTAGAGAATGGACTTGAGGATATGGGAAGGGGGAAGGGTAAGCTGTGACAAAGTGAGAGAGTGCATGGACATATATACACTACCAAATGTATAATAGATAGCTAGTGGGAAGCAACTGCATAGCACAGGGAGATCAGCTCGGTGGTTTGTGACCACCTAGAGGGGTGGGATAGGGAGGGTGGAGGGGGAGGGAGACGCAAGAGGGAAGAGATATGGGAACATATGTATAACTGATTCACTTTGTTATAATGCAGAAACTGACACACCATTGTAAAGCAATTATACTCCAATAAATATGTTTAAAAAAAAATCGCAACAATCTCCTGGCAGGCCAAATAACAAATTTGAGAGGCCAAAAATGTTTTTTAAACTTGTGCCTTCATGATTTGATAATTTTAGATAATTTTGATCTATAAATATAAATGTACAATGCATGTGCATATAAAATGCATACAGGCGTGTATATGTACATTTTCCTATTTTCAAAGTTGGCAAAAATAGAGATATGTATATATTTTTATGCTTTTGCCTTTTTTAAAACTTAAAATGGTCTCAATAGTTGATTCCAGTCTTTATTTATAGGGACAGTGGTTCATTATCAACTATTTTAAATTAAAATTTTTGAACATAGTCCTTCAAAAGGTAATCGGCCTTTAAAATTATATCACATTGGGCTTCCCTGGTGGCACAGTGGTTGAGAGTCCACCTGCCGATGCAGGGGACACGGGTTCGTGCCCCGGTCCGGGAAGATCCCACATGCCGCAGAGCGGCTGGGCCCGTGAGCCATGGCCGCTGAGCCTGTGCGTCCGGAGCCTGTGCTCCGCAACGGGAGAGGCCACAAACAGTGAGAGGCCCGCGTTCCGCAAAAAAACAAAACAAAACAAACAAAAAAAATAAAGTGAATGCAGTCAATTTTACATTTTTTATTCAGGGGAAAATATATTGATCCTTACTTCATTAATAATTTTTGTGGTTTAACTTTTCTTAACCACAGAGATTTACATGTAGAAAATTGTAAAAGAAAGTGCTGGTACAGAAACAGTTGTGAGAAGTAGAAACTAAGAACCTGATAATCTTCCTGGGGCCAAGGGTTAAATTCCAGTCAAGGGCTTCCCTGGTGACGCAGTGGTCGAGAGTCCGCCTGCTGATGCGGGAGACATGGGTTCATGCCCGATGTAGGGGACACGGGTTCGTGCCCCGGTCCGGGAGGATCCCACATGCCGCGGAGCGGCTGGGCCCGTGAGCCATGGCCACTGAACCTGCGCGTCCGGGGCCTGTGCTCCGCAACAGGAGAGGCCACAACAGTGAGAGGCCCGCGTACCACAAAAAAAAAAAAAAAAAAAAAAAAAAAAAAAAATTCTATCACATTAAGCAATTTACTTAATGTATATGTGTATGCACATACACAGATATATGGTTGCTTTTGTTTTGTGGAGTCTTTACTGACTCTGTTCTTTATTTTATGGCTATATAAGGCAGTTGTTATCACCTGTTTTTAAACTTTTAAAGGACCAAACTTGTGCCCAGATTTTACGGCACGGAATCATGGTACCTTTATGACACCTGCATTTGTAAACTGAGGAATATCAGATGTGTTTCCTAATGAACGCCTTAACCTGAAATCATGTAAAGTTCCTATTTAGCCAAATGTCCTTGTTAGTTCCCAAATTTTTTTTTTAATTGTCACCCCAAACCTCTACTATCTAAATTTAAAGCTCCAGCGGCGCAGGCTCAGCGGCCATGGCTCACGGGCCCAGCCACTCCGCGGCATGTGGGATCTTCCCAGACCGGGGCACGAACCCGTGTCCCCTGCATCGGCAGGCGGACTCTCAACCACTGCGCCACCAGGGAAGCCCGCACGTTTACTCTTAATCAGCAAAATGAGATCTCTGCACTCTTGTTTACTGCAGTTGAATATGATTTCAAGGCTCCTGGTTGACTTTTATTGTCAAAAGCTGACATCTGTGAAATATGGATCAGTCGCTCTTCCTACATATCAGCATTTATCAAGTGTTAACAGAAATAATTAAAAAAAATTTAGGGGTCTCATTCTAACCCATTGAATCAGAGACTTTTGGATCAAAGCTTCATGTAACTCTTATGCATGCTGAATTTTGCAAATTCCTGCCCTGGATAATCTAAATTCTGCCCTCAGATCAAATTATATGATGAGAAAGCTGCGCACTGGGATTGCTCTTTTTAGCCTCCATGTATTTCCGCTGTGCTGAATGCAGATAATTGACAAGGTATCATCTGCTTCTATTGAGAGGGATAAAACACCACCTTATGAAATTCACTATTATAATTAACCTGGGGACATTACGGATAACACTGACTCTACGCAGTTCCTGAGAAAATAGTTCTCTTCTGTCTCATAAGATTTAAGAAGACTTGTATAATTTTCTACACTTTTCAGATTTGGTGCATAATGTCTAGTCATTCGTTCCATAAAAACTTTTTTCTAAATATATACTGTGGCCAGGCACTGTGTTACATGAAACTTAACATTGTTACAGACTATAATTAAAATGAGTAATAACTGATTCTATCCTGCCTTTTTCCCTGTAGTACTCATATCATGTTGGGGAAGAAGAGTGTTCTCGTGCATCGCTACAAATTCTGGAATTTATTTTCAACACTGAGGTGAAGCAAACTTTTGGAACTCCACATTATGTTTAGCCCTATGATGAAACAACAGCATCCCACTGGAAACAGAAATAGGGCATTTTACTGAAAAATTTTTCATAGCACTATGTGGGGTTCCCCTCATTTCCAAAATAGCTACACAGACAAACATTGATTAAGTTGGCTGTTTTCTTTTGCTTTAACCACGGATGGTGTGGTTACTTAAGAAGTTTGTTTAGTTTGACTGTCAAGGAGAAAAAGATCTGATCTGGAGGAAGTTGTTTATATCCATCTATAAATATCTATATGTACACATCAGGGCATATGCACACATGCATAAGCATGCATATGTGTTTTCTATGCTTATTTTACAGACTTGCATAATGCATTTTTAAGTGTAAAGTATAAATCAGATCTCATCCAGTGGGAGAAGATAAATCCTAATCATGCCTGATGTCTCTATATTTGAATCTAAGATTTAACAAAAGAAAGCACTCAACTAGAATTGAAGCCCAGGTAATTTTTCTACAGAAAATCTGAGTTTTCCACACTTTATCAAAAATTATATTATGATTAAGAATAATAATCATTTGTATAATCTTTCATATAGTTAGAACTATTACTGAGTTTCTCTTTGCATACTTCTTGAGTCAAATGCTAACCCCTTTTCACTTTTTTGCAAATTATCTTCTACCTTATGAGAATTTTCATTGTTTTCCCTTAGGTTTTTTTTTTTCTTTTTTTTTTTTTTTTTTTTTTTTTTTAATTTATTTTATTTTATTTTTTTGCTTTATAACAAATTTAATCAGTTATACATATACATATGTTTCCATATCCCCTCCCTTTTGCGTCTCCCTCCCACCCTCCCTATCCCACCCCTCCAGGCGGTCACAAAGTACCGAGCTGATCTCCCTGTGCTATGCGGCTGCTTCCCACTAGCTATCTACCTCACGTTTGGTAGTGTATATATGTCCATGCCGCTCTTTCACTTTGTCACAGCTTACCCTTCCCCCTCCCCATATCCTCAAGTCCATTCTCTAGTAGGTCTGTGTCTTTATTCCTGTCTTACCCCTATGTTCTTCATGACATTTTTTTTTCTTAAATTCCATATATATGTGTTAGCATACAGTATTTGTCTTTCTCTTTCTGACTTACTTCACTCTGTATGACAGACTCTAGGTCTATCCACCTCATTACAAATAGCTCAATTTCATTTCTTTTTATGGCTGAGTAATATTCCATTGTATATATGTGCCACATCTTCTTTATCCATTCATCCGATGATGGACACTTAGGTTGTTTCCATCTCCGGGCTATTGTAAATAGGGCTGCTATGAACATTTTGGTACATGTCTCTTTTTGAATTATGGTTTTCTCAGGGTATATGCCCAGTAGTGGGATTGCTGGGTCATATGGTAGTTCTATTTGTAGTTTTTTAAGGAACCTCCATACCGTTCTCCATAGCGGCTGTACCAATTCACATTCCCACCAGCAGTGCAAGAGTGTTCCCTTTTTTCCACACCCTCTCCAGCATTTATTGTTTCTAGATTTTTTGATGATGGCCATTCTGACTGGTGTGAGATGATATCTCATTGTAGTTTTGATTTGCATTTCTCTAATGAGTAAAGATGTTGAGCATCCTTTCATGTGTTTGTTGGCAGTCTGTATATCTTCTGTGGAGAAATGTCTATTTAGGTCTTCTGCCCATTTTTGGATTGGGTTCTTTGTTTTTTTGTTATTGAGCTGCATGAGCTGCTTATAAATTTTGGAGATTAATCCTTTGTCAGTTGCTTCATTTGCAAATATTTTCTCCCATTCTGAGGGTTGTCTTTTGGTCTTGTTTATGGTTTCCTTTGCTGTGCAAAAGCTTTTAAGTTTCATTAGGTCCCATGTGTTTATTTTTGTCTTTATTTCCATTTCTCTAGGAGGTGGGTCAAAAAGGATCTTGCTGTGATTTATGTCATAGAGTGTTCTGCCTATGTTTTCCTCTAAGAGTTTGATAGTGTCTGGCATTATATTGAGGTCTTTAATCCATTTTGAGCTTATTTTTGTGTATGGTGTTAGGGAGTGATCTAATCTCATACTTTTACATGTCCCTATCCAGTTTTCCCAGCACCACTTATTGAAGAGACTGTCCTTTCTCCACTGTACATTCCTGCCTCCTTTATCAAAGATAAGGTGACCATATGTCCGTGGGTTTAACTCTGGGCTTTCTATCCTGTTCCACTGATCTATCTTTCTGTTTTTGTGCCAGTACCATACTGTCTTGATTACTGTAGCTTTGTAGTATAGTCTGAAGTCAGGGAGCCTGATTCCTCCAGCTCCATTTTTCGTTCTCAAGATTGCTTTGGCTATTCGGGGTCTTTTGTGTTTCCATACAAATTGTGAAATTTTTTGTTCTAGTTCTGTGAAAAATGCCAGTGGTAGTTTGATAGGGATTGCATTGAACCTGTAGATTGCTTTGGGTAGTAGAGTCATTTTCACAATGTTGATTCTTCCAATCCAAGAACATGGTACATCTCTCCATCTATTTGTATCATCTTTAATTTCTTTCATCAGTGTCTTATAATTTTCTGCATACAGGTCTTTTGTCTCCTTAGGTAGGTTTATTCCTAGATATTTTATTCTTTTTGTTGCAATGGTAAATGGGAGTGTTTCCTTGATTTCACTTTCAGATTTTTCATCATCAGTATATAGGAATGCCAGAGATTTCTGTGCATTAATTTTGTATCCTGCAACTTTACCAAATTCATTGATTAACTCTAGTAGTTTTCTGGTGGCATCTTTAGGATTCTCTATGTATAGTATCATGTCATCTGCAAACAGTGACAGCTTTACTTCTTCTTTTCCAATTTGGATTCCTTTTATTTCCTTTTCTTCTCTGATTGCTGTGGCTAAAACTTCCAAAACTAGGTTGAATAAGAGTGGTGAAAGTGGGCAACCTTGTCTAGTTCCTGATCTTAGTGGAAATGGTTTCAGTTTTTCACCATTGAGGACGATGCTGGCTGTGGGTTTGTCATATATGGTCTTTATTATGTTGAGGAAAGTTCCCTCTATGCCTACTTTCTGCAGGGTTTTTATCATAAATGGGTGTTGAATTTTGTCGAAAGCTTTCTCTGCATCTATTGAGATGATCATATGGTTTTTCTCCTTCAATTTGTTAATATGGTGTATCACGTTGATTGATTTGCGTATATTGAAGAATCCTTGCATTCCTGGAATAAACCCCACTTGATCATGGTGTATGATCCTTTTAATGTGCTGTTGGATTCTGTTTGCTAGGATTTTGTTGAGGATTTTTGCATCTATGTTCATCAGTGATATTGGCCTGTAGTTTTCTTTCTTTGTGACATCCTTGCCTGGTTTTGGTATCAAGGTGATGGTGGCCTCGTAGAATGAGTTTGGGAGTGTTCCTCCCTCTGCTATATTTTGGAAGAGTTTCAGAAGGATAGGTGTTAGCTCTTCTCTAAATGCTTGATAGAATTCGCCTGTGAAGCCATCTGGTCCTGGGCTTTTGTTTGTTGGAAGACTTTTTATCACAGTTTCAATTTCAGTGCTTGTGATTGGTCTGTTCATATTTTCTATTTCTTCCTGATTCAGTCTTGGCAGGTTGTGCATTTCTAAGAATTTGTCCATTTCTTCCAGGTTGTCCATTTTATTGGCATAGAGTTGCTTATAGTAATCTCTCATGATCTTTTGTATTTCTGTAGTGTCAGTTGTTACTTCTCCTTTTTCATTTCTAATTCTATTGATTTGAGTCTTCTCCCTTTTTTTCTTGATGAGTCTGGCTAATGGTTTATCAATTTTGTTTATCTTCTCAAAGAACCAGCTTTTAGTTTTATTGATCTTTGCTATCGTTTCCTTCATTTCTTTTTCATTTATTTCTGATCTGATTTTTATGATTTCTTTCCTTCTGCTAACTTTGGGGTGTTTTTGTTCTTCTTTCTCTAATTGCTTTAGGTGCAAGGTTAGGTTGTTTATTCGAGATGTTTCCTGTTTCTTAAGGTGGGATTGTATTGCTATAAACTTCCCTCTTAGAACTGCTTTTGCTGCATCCCATAGGTTTTGGGTCGTCGTGTCTCCATTGTCATTTGTTTCTAGGTATTTTTTAATTTCCTCTTTGATTTCTTCAGTGATCACTTCGTTATTAAGTAGTGTATTGTTTAGCCTCCATGTGTTTGTATTTTTTACAGCTCTTTTCCTGTAATTGATATCTAGTCTCATAGCATTGTGGTCGGAAAAGATACTTGATACAATTTCAATTTTCTTAAATTTACCAAGGCTTGATTTGTGACCCAAGATATGATCTATCCTGGAGAATGTTCCATGAGCACTTGAGAAAAATGTGTATTCTGTTGTTTTTGGATGGAATGTCCTATAAATATCAATTAAGTCCATCTTGTTTAATGTATCATTTAAAGCTTGTGTTTCCTTATTTATTTTCATTTTGGATGATCTGTCCATTGGTGAAAGTGGGGTGTTAAAGTCCCCTACTATGATTGTGTTACTGTCGATTTCTCCTTTTATGGCTGTTAGTATTTGCCTTATGTATTGAGGTGCTCCTATGTTTGGTGCATAAATATTTACAATTGTTATATCTTCTTCTTGGATCGATCCCTTGATCATTATGTAGTGTCCTTCTTTGTCTCTTCTAGTAGTCCTTATTTTAAAGTCTATTTTGTCTGATATGAGAATTGCTACTCCAGCTTTCTTTTGGTTTCCATTTGCATGGAATATCTTTTTCCATCCCCTTACTTTCAGTCTGTATGTGTCTCTAGGTCTGAAGTGGGTCTCTTGTAGACAGCATATAGATGGGTCTTGTTTTTGTATCCATTCAGCCACTCTGTGTCTTTTGGTGGGAGCATTTAGTCCATTTACATTTAAGGTAATTATCGATATGTATGTTCCTATTCCCATTTTCTTAATTGTTTTGGGTTCATTATTGTAGGGCTTTTACTTCTGTTGTGTTTCTTGCCTAGAGAAGTTCCTTTAGCATTTGTTGTAAAGCTGGTTTGGTGGTGCTGAACTCTCTCAGCTTTTGCTTGTCTGTAAACGTTTTAATTTCTCCATCAAATCTGAATGAGATCCTTGCTGGGTAGAGTAATCTTGGTTGCAGGTTTTTCTCCTTCATCACTTTAAGTATGTCCTGCCACTCCCTTCTGGCTTGTAGAGTTTCTGCTGAGAGATCAGCTGTTATCCTGATGGGGATTCCCTTGTGTGTTATTTGTTGTTTTTGCCTTGCTGCTTTTAATATGATTTCTTTGTGTTTAATTTTTGACAGTTTGATTAATATGTGTCTTGGCGTATTTCTCCTTGGATTTATTCTGTATGGGACTCTCTGTGCCTCCTGGACTTGATTAACTATTTCCTTTCCCATATTAGGGAAGTTTTCAACTATAATCTCTTCAAATATTTTCTCAGTCCCTTTCTTTTTCTCTTCTTCTTCTGGAACCCCTATAATTCGAATGTTGGTGCGTTTAATGTTGTCCCAGAGGTCTCTGAGACTGTCCTCTGTTCTTTTCATTCTTTTTTCTTTATTTTGCTCTGCAGCAGTTATTTCCACTATTTTATCTTCCACCTCACTTATCCGTTCTTCTGCCTCAGTTATTCTGCTATTGATCCCATCTAGAGTATTTTTTATTTCATGTATTGTGTTTTTAATCGATGCTTGATTCATCTTTAGTTCTTCTAGGTCCTTGTTAACTGTTTCTTGCATTTTGTCTATTCTATTTCCAAGATTTTGGATCTGGGAAATAGAATCTTGGATCATCTTTACCATCATTATTCTGAATTCTTTTTCAGGTAGACTGCCTATTACCTCTTCATTTGTTAGGTCTGGTGGGTTTTTATCTTGCTCCTTCTCCTGCTGTGTGTTTTTCTGTCTTCTCATTTTGCTTATGTTACTGTGTTTGGGGTCTCCTTTTTGCAGGCTGCAGGTTCGTAGTTCCTGTTGTTTTTGGTGTCTGTCCCCAGTGGCTAAGGTTGGTTTAGTGGGTTGTGTAGGCTTCCTGGTGGAGGGGACTAGTGCCTGTGTTCTGGTGGATGAGGCTGGATCTTGTCTTTCTGGTGGGCAGGTCCACGTCTGGTGGTGTGTTTTGGGGTGTCTGTGGACTTTTTATGATTTTAGGCCACCTCTCTGCTAATGGGTGGCGTTGTGTTCCTGTCTTGCTAGTTGTTTGGCTCAGGGTGTCCAGCACTGTAGCCTGCTGGTCGTTGAGTGAAGCTGGGTGCTGGTGTTGAGATGGAGATCTCTGGAAGATTTTCGCCGTTTGATATTGTGTGGAGCTGGGAGGTCTCTTGTGGACCAGTGTCCTGAAGTTGGCTCTCCCACCTCAGAGGCACAGCACTGACTCCGGGCTCCTCAATTTGGGATGATGTGTTGTCTATTCATGTATTCCGCAGATGCAGGGTACATCAAGTTGATTGTGGAGCTTTAATCCGCTGCTTCTGAGGCTGCTGGGAGAGGTTTCCCTTTCTCTTCTTTGTTCTCACAGCTCCTGGGTCTCAGCTTTGGATTTGGCCCCGCCTCTGCGTGTAGGTCGCCGGAGGGCGTCTGTTCTTCGCTCAGATAGGACAGGGTTAAAGGAGCAGCCTCTTCGGGGACTCTGGCTCACTCAGGCCGGGAGGGAGGGAGGGGCGCGGAGTGCGGGGCAAGCCTGCAGCGGCAGAGGTCGGCGTGACGTTGCACCAGCCCGAGGCGCGCCGTGCGTTCTCCCAGGGAAGCCGCCCCTGGATCCCGGGACCCCGGCAGTGGCGGGCTGCACAGGCTCCCGGAAGGGCGGTGTGGGCAGTGACCTGCGCTCGCACACAGGCTTCTTGGCGGCGGCAGCAGCAGGCCCAGCGTCCCACGCCTGTCACTGGGCTCCGCGCTTTCAGTCGCGACTCGCGCCCGTCCGTGGAGCCCCTTTAAGCAGCGCTCTTAATCCCCTCTCCTAGCGCACCAGGAAACCAAGAGGGAAGAAAAAGTCTCTTGCCTCTTCGGCAGCTCCAGAGTTTTCCCGGACTCCCTCCCGGCTAGCTGTGGCACATTAGCCCCCTTCAGGCTGAGTTCTCGCCGCCAGCCCCAGTCCTCTCCCTGCGCTCTGACCGAAGCCCGAGCCTCAGCTTCCAGCGCTGCACGCCCCGGCGGGCGAGCAGACAAGCCTTTCGGGCTGGTGAGTGCCGCTCGGCACCGATCCTCTGTGTGCGGATCTCTCCGTTTTGCCCTACCCAGGTATGTGGGGAGTTTCTTGCCTTTTGGGAGGTCTGGGGTCTTCTGCCAGCGTTCAGTAGGTGTTCTGTAGGCTTCCCTTAGGTTTTAAAAAGATTTATGGTGTTTACCTATCATCTTGAAACAAAACTCAACCATGATCTCTCCATCAATGCCATGGAAACTGAGTGTCAGGCAAGAAAATTTTTCAGTTGCCATGTATGAAAAATGAGAGAGACTATCATATGTATGTATATGTGTGTATATACATGTATGTGTATAAAGGTTATTTTTTTAAGAGCAAGCCCTAATCATGAGAACTTTCACATTTTGGTGTAAGACAAGAGCTCATGGAATTACCAAATAAGAATTTCCTCAGATGATTTATCTTTTCCTGAGAGACATAACAAAAAAAATAAAGCCTCAAGATTCACATAGATCTTAGAGCTATAACACACATACTGCTTCTCTGTAGACTTTTTGTTAGATATTGACACCTAAGGAAAATAGAAAATACAGCTCTCTTATACAATACGTTTCTATGTTTGCCTCATATGAAAATACTTTTGGTCTTATGAACTTAGATTCTCTAAGGGTATCATTTGCATCTCTTTCAAATTATGTGCAACTTGTGCACATGGTAGAATTTTATACTCATATTGAAATACACAATACAAACAACACTTAAGCATCAGGTACTTAATAAACAAGTCATTTTCAATTAATTAGATGGTCTTTGCAGGCCCTCTTTCTTTTAAATGCTCCCAGAACAATTTGTTTAAACATGTTTATGATATAATATTCTAGGCAGGATTGAGTATATATTATTCTAAAAGTTGTTGTAAATGACTTTATCTTTGTGGGCTCAGTAAAGCCCAGGCACTTGCATGATACTTCGACTATTTAACTTAGGATTGTTGCCTGTTTGAGACAAGAGGGGAGTAACCACAACCAGCAATAGGGAGACTCCAATCATTCATTTACTCAGGGTTTCTTCTACCAGTTTATGAGCATCCCTAACATGCCATACGTTGTGCTGGTTGCCAAGATGAGTAATAAAGAATCCCTGCTTTGTTAAAGAAGTCTGAAGTCTAGGAGGCTGTGGCTGGGACTACTGGGAACTTCCCAAATATTCATTATCCCTACTTGCTTAGTAACAGAACCTTGATTTTACTCAGGACAACAATGTTTCCAGGTAAAACGCAATATTTCTCATCCTTATTTGTAGCTGGAAATGACTAATTTGATGTAAGCTGAAGTCACAGCAGGAATCCAGGAAATGGCTTTCAGAAGGTGACTCAAAGGGGAGGCCACCATTTCCTCCTTGCTATTCCCTTTCCTCTTACGTGGGATACAGTACATGGAAATAGATGATAACATGCACCTTGTTACCTTCAGGATGAAAGCTATGTTCCAAGAACAACTGAATATATAAACAAACAATTTAATGACTTGTGGATACATAGCAAAAACACCGGACAGACTACCTATGGATTACCTTACATTTTTCTGTGAGAAAATAAGCCCTATTCTGGTTAAGACACCATAGCTGGTCTTTGTTAGTTGCATTCTAACACAATTCCTAAGGAACACAGTGGCTAAAATGTCAATGAGCACATTAAAATGGAGCAAGTATACTGCTACTTTAAAAGTACATACAAAATTTATTCACTGCATTTATCACCACCACCATAATACATATTGCATAGGATAAACTGTGATTATTTGCTTTATTATTTATTGCCTGTATTCCCCCTGTTGTTCCCCTCCCTGCTAGAACATAAGTTTTAAGATGGAGTAGAGACTTGGTTTCATTTGCTAACGTATCTCCAGTGCCTAGAAAAATGCCTGGCACAGAGCCAGCATTCAGTGAATACTTGCCAAATGAATGAATGGATAACTTAATGGATGTTTGGGTGAACATATGAATGAAGCTTGTTCAGAAGACACAGCAGTTACTTTTATCTGTCAAGGGAGTAAATGATATCAGAGAAAGGTCTATGCTTAGATAAATTTTGGCAGGATAAGCTTTCTGGGCTTCTGAATAAATGTTTCCCTCGTTTTCCAACTAAGAGTAATACTTCCTTGCATAATTCATAAGTTAAAGAATTAATTGAAGCAACAAAAACTCTGTGATAGTTGCACTCTTAGAAGTTAGATTTGGCAAGACAACAGCCAAGTGGTACTGTTGGGAAAAGCAGGCCTACATATGTACAACTTTCATGTAACTACATATAAATGTATATACCACATAAGTATACTTCTAACCACTATGAAACATCTGTAAAAACTTTTATGTGTATCTAAGCATCATTTTCACTAGTCATCCTTTTATAATAAAGGTATTTCTAAGAATGCTAAATAAGTGTTTGTATATAGTTCTCCACCTGCATGTACAGTATGCATGTTAGTGACAAAAAAAAAAGAATGTTCCTTGCTTGGTACATTGAGAACAGTGTAATACCAGTGAATGGAAGTTTTACAAATTCTGCAATGCACATAGAGAAGTATATAAGGAATACCTGTAATAAAGATGTTTCTAAGAATGCTACTTATTTATTACCTTGAGAATCGTGTTATATTAGTCATTCAGTGTTTACTGAAGAAAAAAATCTTGTCTTTTAACCATGAGTGTTCAAAAGTAGTGTCAATTATACTCCCAAATCCCTTTAATTTCATCACTTATTGAATCCCACACAAACCTACTAGTCAGATATTTTCTTTTGAGGGCTGATATCCCAAATAGTTCTACCTGTAAAGATTTCTTGAAGTCTCTACACTTGTACTTGAGTCCCATTTCTCGAGTATCACCCAAAGTACTACCTTTGCCGGAGGTCCCAGTGCTGCTGCTGGATGCCTATGCCATGGTTATTATTACATCCAGCCCAGTCACTTCGCATTTTCACATTTGTTCATGATAGTGTGCTCCCAACTTGGGAGAACCTGTGTCAGTTTTATGAGACAGCAATAACTTTTTAATCTGTTAAACTTTAAACATAGTACAGAACATTAATGAGGGTCAATGAAACAATAGAGTTATTCTCTAGAAGAAAAAAAAAAAGATTCTTTCCTTGATGGTCTAACGAGCTTCCTTCTAGGGCTACTATGCATACTGATATACAATCTTAAGCAGAAAGGATTATCTTCTGGGAAAAAGAACTGTGAGGATGACCAACCTCTCTGGAAAAATCCATTTCTTTCTCCCTCATTTTTGCCTCCTCTTAATGTTTAAATGTTGCTTATATGCCCACTTACTTCCTTTTTCCAAGATACTCTAAAAGAGCATAGTAAGTATTAAGTAATCCTGGCTAGTATTTCAAAATCTTGTTTTTCCAGCTATTGGATATGAATAGTTTTTCTGGCATGTATGTTAGAGGAATTTTCATGTGTGTTAATTTGGTTTATTGCAATTGTACATAACTTCGCAGTGTGGATTCATGAAGATCTACTACCATTCTCATACCTTTTGAAATCTAATTTTTACACGGAATTTAATAGTTTTCCATTAGTAAAATAATTACATTTTCCTACTAAATATCATACGTATATTTATCAATGTCAATTTTCTATCATTGCCAACAATAAAATTTAGTTGCTAAAATAAGGAATTTTGAAAGTTCAAAATCGTCCAAATAAACAGAACTTACTACTTGTAGCCTAAAGCACAATTTCTTATAGAATACATATTAGAGAAGTTGTTCTTAACCAGGGGCAACTTTGTTCACCAGGGGACATTTGGCAAGACATGGACACATTTTTTATTGTGTAACTCTGTGTGCGTGTGTGTGTAAGTACACACATGCACATATGCACACGAATGTGCTCCTGACATCTAGGTCCATAGAGGCCACTGATGCTGCTGAATATCCTAGAATGTACAGGTCTGTGCCTCACAGCAAATAACTATCTGGTCCCAAAAGTCAATCGTGCTGAGGATGAGAAACCTTGTATTAGTGTGACTGGACACCAAATAAAATTTGATTAAGAATTATAAATATGTATTTATCCAATTTTACCTAAAAATATTTAAGATGTGATTCTGTGGCATGAAAAATTTTGTCAAGATAATGTGAAGTCCCCAATTTTTTCTTAATATCATAATATAATTCATACCCAAAAATACAACAAGGATAAATCACTTCAACAGGATGCACTGTAAAGATTATCAGACTTACTTGACTTGAGAACCTGGTTGGTATAAAAGAAGAGGTATTCCCTTTCCTAGTTAATACAGGAAGAAGAGTACCCTCCCATATGCCAAAAAAGTTATCAAAATAAAAGGCATTGCGTTATTTCTCTTTGTGGCCCAAGAGATTATTCCATCAAGCTGTTATTTGTTAAAACCTATTATTTTAAGTAAACTCACCCTCACATAATATCATGGAGTAAAATTTCAGTTTACAAAGCAGTCATCCTAAATTAATAAAGAAATGTTTAAAATTATCCAATATAATTTGGCAATAACCCTGACAATGAGAGAGGAAGAAAGCATTTATTCGGTGTATTTCTTCAGAGAACTTAGGAATTAACTGATCATTGCTTATTAGAAAATGTTAAATCTGGTGAAAGAAATGGGAAGAAGAGTTCAAGCTACTTTTCTATTAGTGATTTTGAATAATTTCGTAATTAGATGCCATGAAATTCAATACTCCAAGTTCTGAATGCCTATATCAAATAAAAATAATGGCACAAAAATAATTGCTATGGAGTAATGAATTGTAACCAAGTCACATGTAATGTCACAAATTAATAGCTTTACCTCCAAGAACTTCTAATATTTGATCTTTATCATCCACATTTCCCCAAATTTAATTCAGAACTATTATAACAGTCACATGATATTGTCACTGTACTATGATATTTATATCTTCATCACAATTATATATCCAGCTTCACAGGATTGTAAATTTCAGAAGGAAGAATATATATTATCAGTTAATATTCATAAGATAATAGGAAAGTACTCTCACAATTATTAATTATATGTTTTCTCCAAAAGGAATCAAAATCCAAAATGTGATGTTTTTGCCAAAGAATACAAGTAGAATTTCTTGGTATTAGTATGGAACTCCATTAAACAATAATTTTTTTTAACAAACTGGATTAAAATGCTTCCTTCAAAGGAAGATACGCAGTTACTTCTACACTGTAAATAGGCTATTTTTATTCTTTCTTGTTCTATTTTTTTTTTAGCGTAACAGAGAAAAAAATATGAGCTTTTCATTGCAATGTAATAATTTGTGTATCTCCATTGTGGGACCATGTGAGCATTAAGATAGAGCTTACTCTGCTATTTGTCTAAGAAACATAATTGAAAAATGTAAATTTCTATTGAGAACCAGCACTACAACTATATCTAGTTGACAGAAAGTGACCTGAAAGTGTAGCAAAGCTAAGTTTGAAGTTATATTTAATTGCAAAAAAATGCTGCTTCCTCTTGGCATTGTAACATGCTTAACCAGCCTTTTCTACTTTTTATCTTGAAAGCAGGGGGCACTTCATGAAATGCAATCCTCCTGAAGTCTCAGTGTATAGACTGGATGATTAGAGATGCTATTGTAGAAATAGGGTCCCAAAGATCCACTAAATTAATCTTCCTCAGTCCTTCTTTCCTCCAACCAGAGCCTCTGAGGTTCCTACTCAGGTACACAAAGGATGGCTTGAAAATTACTGCTCTAAGTCAGTTTCAGAGAACCGGCACAAAAGGAATTGGCCTTATAATAGTTGCTAAGATAAAAACAAACACAGAGTTATATAGTACACCTAGAGAATAGTTGTTTCAGGTTTATGTTCTGTATTTTCCTTATATTTCTTTAACTTACTGAACTGATGTAATTATGTTATATCAAACTGGTAAAATTTTTCTAGCAGAAGACAGTTATTGGGTAAAGATGACAATTTATAAACATTTGAGATCATTATGTTACTTCTGTGTTCAATAACCTTTATTACTTACTATAACTTTGGTCTTTGAATTAGAGTGTGTGACTCTAGGAGGATATATAACAATTTATTTGGGTTCTTAGTCTTAAATTTTCTATTTCTATGCATTTTTATAACATCCTTTAAAACTTTAGATTTGTTTTACTATAAACATGCATATTATACACATTCATATATGAGTGCATGTATATAATGAATAAATATACACATGTGAGGGTATGCTCAATGTTAAAAGATAACTTGCCTCCACTTCCATCTTTTCCTGCCAATTTTTCCTAACAGTTTTCCAAAACTCACCTCATACCACATATGATTCCTTTGAGGAAGTTGAAATAGCCTTAAAGGACACTGATAAAAATATACATTTTAGCACAAAAATCTTATGCAAGTTACATTTCACTGTGATTAGCTAAAGGGATCGACTTTCAGCGCCAGGTACTGGAAAATATCTGGCAAGGGCAAGTTTAGTGCTGCAGCTTCTTGAGTCTCCTCTAGTTCTGGGCTAGACACATTCTTAAATTTGTTGGCTACGAAATTCTGCCTTTCCCAGATGAGCTCCTGCCAACTTGAATATAATCTGTGTGGGCACACAACTACACTTTCCAAGCATCTCCGAAATATACCTTATCAAGGCACATCATCCAGATGTAACACTGAGTAGTACTAGGCTCAGTTCCTTACCCCATCATCAGCAGTGATTTGTGCTATTGAAGTAAAATAAAACTCCAGATACATTATGGGTTTATGAGCACACTCTTCTTTTCCTTGTAGCCTTTAAGTTAGATTATCTCCATAATGCTCCTTTTAAGGTGGAAATAGTTAGGAAATAAAGTGTACTTTGACAACATAATTTTTTCTACTTTTCTTGATGCTTCTCTAATAATTATTAACATTTAATATTAACAGGTAATGTTCTTACAGTCATCCCTTGGTACACATAGGGGAGAGGTTCTAGGACCTGCCACAGACACCAAAATCCCTGCATGTTCAAGTGTCACAGTCAGCCTTCTAAATCCACTGGTTTGCACCAGCGGATTCGACCAAACTTGGATCATGTATTAAGTTTGTGATCTGAGGTTGGTTGAACCCCTGGATGCAGAACCTGCAGATAGGGAGGGTAGGCAGTAGTCTACTGAAAAAAATCTGTGTGTAAGTGGACCAGCACAGTTCAACACATGTTTTTCAAGGGTCAACTGTATACATTATGGAAACAATTATGCAAAATAACTTTAAACCCTGAAAACAGGAAATATGGAACATTTAGTATTTTCAGATGTTTCCTTTGGAATAACCTGTCCTAGTAAGTTAGTATACCACATATGGTACAGAAGCTGAGACCAAAAATGCTATTTTTAAGTAAGAGGGAAATTATCAAATTATTCATACTAAAACTAGACTTTGTGATTATAGATTTTAATGTTATTAAATTGTTCACATTTTGGTATTTACTAGAACATTGCCTCAACATAATTACATGTTCTTATTTTTGGTATGACTCTTTCTAGTCATATCTCTAATGAATTACTGCCACTATTTATTTTCTAAATAGACCTAGCTTTGAGTTTCTAGAAACAAAAAACCCCAAACCCTAAATATTTTCATATTCTGCAAAAGCAAAATAAAGGCAAACTTTGAAAAATAGTCTAACTTTGAAAAAGTCTTATTTGATTAGTAACAGAATGAATTATAGAGCAAGGTTGAATACTTTCAGGTTCTCCAATTCAAACTAAAAGGTTACTGAGTAAAGTTGGGAGGAAAGACTAAATAAGAATTTTAAAATGAACATATCATTGCTTATATATAAACAGATCATAAAGTACTTCAATTGGTTTGTTCTCTTGAGTGTATATGTGTATTCAGTAGTATTATTTGCATTTTATCCGATTTTATTTTGAACCTCAGATGCAGAGTATTTAATCAAAATCTTCAGTCCATGTCACATTATCCATTATGGTCATCAATCCATGAAAGGCTTCTCTTGTACCCCAACCCTACTCCATTCCACCTCATAGGCATCCACTCTAAGTTTTTTTTTTTTTTCCCCCATTTAGTCACAATATGGTTTTATTACTGATTTTTTCTTAGTAAAATATAAAAATTGTTTATAAGTGATTAAAGCAAGAAATAAAAAATACCCCCCAATCAACCCCTCCACGGAGACTTCACAGATGATGCTAAATTTAAAAAAAAATTCCTAAGTATCAGTTGTTTTATGTATGATTTATATAATTTAGGATATAAATCTTGTTTTCTTTCTCTTCCATTTTTTATTCAGTGATATGGTTTTAAGATATAGCCATATTTATTTATGCACATTTGGTATATTCCTCCTGATTATTCAATATTCTGAAATACGCATCTATCTTATCTAGTCTTTAGTGATAGAAATTTGTATCCCCAGGCTACTTCTACCACAAATGCTGCTATAATGAAGATCCTTACATGTGGTTTTCTAGTCCTTAATGAGAGATGATCTCTATAGGGAGAGGACAGCTGGGTCACATGACCTCCACATTCCTAATTTCACTAGATACAGTCAGATTGGATTTTAATACCCTTTGTGCAGAGCAAACTCCCACCATTACTTGTCTGCATGATGTTCTCATTGTCTGCTTTCTTCTCTTCACAAATTTTTCAGCAATTGCTTGATACTAGCTCCTAAGATTCCTCCCAAAATTACATTAATAGTGCCCTTAAAACAACAAAAAAATCTCACAAAAGTGACACATTGGCCAGTGATCTACCGGGGAAATGTAGGGTGGAGGTGGGACAGATAGTAAAACAAAAGCATCTTTGTTTTCCAAGTATTTCCCCCTTATTTATGATCTGAAATCCACAAACCTACATTTTCCTAGTATAATCACCAGGGTTGCCTTCTAAGGAGAGAAACTAAAATCTGCTAATAGTTTGGTATCTTCCTAGGAACCACAACAGACTTGTATTTTTTTAAAACCCAACCACTGTCAAAGAAACAAACATTTTAAAGCAATAATTGGATAATTAAATTACTATAAAACTCTAGTAACAGCTTTGTCATTGTCTTATTCTCTCAGCTGAATGTGGTAAAATGGAAAGCTTAGAGACCTAATTAAATCAGTTGTCCTTTGTTATATGCTGAACCTGATTCATCTCAAATCATCTCTTAAAAAATACTTACAGGGGGCTTCCCTGGTGGCGCAGTGGTTGAGAGTCCGCCTGCCGGTGCAGGGGACACGGGTTCGTGCCCCGGTCCCGGAGGATCCCACATGCCGCGGAGCGGCTGGGCCCGCGAGCCATGGCCACGGAGCCTGTGTGTCCGGAGCCTGTGCTCCGCAACGGGAGAGGCCACAGCAGTGAGAGGCCCGCGTACAGCAAAAAAAAAAAAAAAAAAAAAAAAATACTTACAGTGTGAAATAAACTTTTCCTATAGGTATCATCCATACTTTGATAATTTTAGCACACTGAGATGTTCTGACAGAAATAGGTATATACATATGAATTAAAGGCATGGTACAGAGAAGCATTATTTGAAGTAATTGAAATATGTAAAGCTTCATATCTTTTAAATAATACATAATTGATATATAGTTAGTTGGAACACTTATTTGATTTTATAGTTTTCCATTGGTACCCAAGTAAAAAATATATATATGTGTGGTAAATTGAACCATACCTAAGTTTTCTTTAAAGGCACTCATTTCAGATTTTTTTGTGTATTTGCTTTGACTTATATCAGCTACTTAGAGATGTCCAATTTATGCTTATTAATATGTAAAGGATTGTTCATATGTCTAATGTGGTACATTTTAATGAGAAATAAGCTTGTTGGAGAAATCACATAGCAAATCTAAAGGATTTTTAAAAATACTTAGTTATAACTTGCCTTTTAAAGTAGGACAAGAAGATATTTAAATAGGATGGGAGGCCTTAGGGGGACAGTGAACATTTTAATTGCATATTTAATTAGAAATATGCTAGAGAAGTAGTGTTTAGTTTAGCTGAAGCTCCTGGGCCTTAGCAAAACATTTTTTTCTAACTAATATTTTCTTTTACCTTTTCGAAAATTAGATTGAGCTGAATAGAATTTAATTTTGTTGCTATTCATTATGAAAAGATTAAAACCTTTTATTTTCCTATGGAAAATAAGTTGACAGGTTTATTTTAAAGGCTTTCTTTTCTCTTAATTATCTTTGAAACTTACTTAGTACGTGAGCATTTGCTTGACAGTTCAGTGAAGATTAAAATAGCATCTAAATTGTATAAAATCCAAAGTCTTTTACATGTTTTGTCACTTAACCCAGAGTTTCAGTGTCTGGGTGGCTATTGCCACTAAGAGTTTAGAAATAAGACAAAGGGTATGAAGCCCATAAAAATAAAAATTAGCTGGATTCTATTGTTTTATGTGAGGGATCTGTATTAAGATTAGCACAGGAAAAGATTCATGTGTGTATATCATTCTGCTGTACTCGAGAGAAGTTCTGTCTTGTGATATGATATGTTTAAGGGATAGGTTGTATGAACAGTGCAGGAAAAGGGGCTTGTTTTTTTATGGTTTTGACGATACAAGTGTCACAAAGGCAGGAAACAGACTAAGTGGTGAAGAGAAGCTGAAGTACAGTCCATCTCTGACTGCAGAGGTTTTTACTATCACAGCATTCTCCATTATGGGCAGAGTAAGTTGAAAGCATAAAATTACTCATGCAGCTTGAGATTGTACCCTGCTGTACATTCTTTATGGTATCCAAAGACTTAATCATTCACTGAGGCACTTGTGAGCATCAATGCCTATCATGATGATCTTTCAGGAAATGTTCTCTCTTCCAACGCATTTCTCATTGTCATGAGATACTGATAGGAGGCTGAGTAGATGAGAGGATACAGTTTGTTTTCATCATTATTGGCATCCCTCTGTCTCTAGAAGTGATAAATGTATCGCTGGAAGGCAAAGCAAGCTACATGGAAGTGTCAAGCACCAGCAAGGAAATTCAAGGGGTAGAAGACATAGCTATGGTAGAACTTAAAATTTTGGCTTATTTTAATGAATTAAAATAACAGGGGGGCTTCTGAGTTACTGAGAATGTATGTTTACAAGAAGCATGTTGATTACAATTAAGTGATGGATTAGTTTTTCATTGCAACAAAATTAACAGATTCACACATGTGTTTATCCGATCATAATTCTATAGGTCAGAAGTCCAGGTATAGTATATGTTTGGGTTATTTGCCTACAGTCTCCCAAAATGAAAAACCAATGCATCAGCTGGATTGCATTCTCATCTAGAACTGGGAGGTCCTTTTCCAAACTCCCAAGGTTGTGGCAGAACTTTATTCTTCAAGTATGAAGGACTGCAGTTGCATTCCTTGCCATTTGGCCCCCTCCATCTTCAAAGACGACAATAAGTATTTCCCTTGCATCCTTCTCATGCTTAGCCCAAGTACGTCTCATGTTTAGAATCTGCCTTCAGAAAAAACCCAGGGATTTTTTTTTTTTCTTTTTCTTGCGGTACGCGGGCCTCTCACTGTTGTGGCTTCTCCCGTCGCGGAGCACAGGCTCTGGACGCGCATGCCCAGCGGCCATGGCTCACGGGCCCAGCCGCTCTGCGACATGTGGGATCTTCCCGGACCGGGGCACGAACCCGTGTCCCCTGCATCGGCAGGCGGACTCTCAACCACTGCGCCACCAGGGAAGCCCAGAATCCAGGGACTATTAAAGGCTCACCTGATTAGGTCAAACCCAACCAAGATCTCTCTTAAAGTCAACTGTGGCATATAATATAGTCCAAACGCAAGAGTGAAACTCATCCTATTGAGTCCTCAAGAACCTGCAGGGCATGCACAGCAGGGGCAGGAATCTTGAAAGCCAATGTAGAATTTTGACTACCAAAGAGAGGTTCATTGTAAGAAAATTTAATGAAGCTATATACTTATTATCTGTATACTTTCAGTATTCAGTGAAAGTACTTAAAATGCATATGTAAGTGTAAAAGGAAGAGAATGGCTAGAGAAATTCTAGATACAGAAGCTCAAATTCAAAGAAAATATTTTACCAAGACCTACAAACTTCAGCTAAACTATACTCTACTCTTCCTATTTCTAATACATAACTAAAACTATTTGACACTTATTACCATGTTCTAATAATTATGACTGCATGGTACTGAACAATACAACTTTATAGAGAACCTAGGGTCAGACTCATGAAAATATGGAATTTTACTATGATACAGGTGGCGTTATAGGTTAGTGAGGGAAAAGGGACTTTCAGAGTCCTGTATGATTACTTATATAACTCAAAAAATAAAGAAATAAACCAACAAACAAGCATGTATTGAGCCCCTCTGGAGTGCTTAAACTGTGCTAACACTGTGAAGATACAAAGAAAGCCCAAGGCTTGACCTGTTTAAGAAATTTAAAATTTGACCGGAATAACCAATCTTTCTACAAAAGCCACAAGTGCCTAACTATGCAGTGCTCATTCTAAATGCACTGCAAAAATAGAAAAAGGAAAAGGGTAGTAAGAATGGAAATAATTTCATTTCAGAGGCTCTATAGGGAACAGAGTGGGATCTGGGCTTTGAAGGATGAACAGTACACGAGCAAGCCCAGTGGAGGGAGGAGGGTCTGTTGTGGGTTTGATTCTGGGCATGGGAAATGGGAGTTTCAGAAACAGCAATTGGACCAAAGGTGTTTGTTGGGGAAAAGTGTATCTGAATAGAGCAACTGGAGATAATTCTTTGGGTCCTTTGAAGATCAGTAGAAACACTGTGCACCAAAGAGCAGTTGGAGAGAGACATGATGAAGGTGGTGTTTCATAAAAAGTAATCTGGAGGGCTTCCCTGGTGGCGCAGTGGCCTGCCGATGCAGGGGACACGGGTTCGTGCCCCGGTCTGGGAAGATCCCACATGCCGTGGAGTGGCTGGGCCTGTGAGCCATGGCCGCTG
This sequence comes from Mesoplodon mirus, assembly GCF_964341445.2. NCBI lineage: Eukaryota > Metazoa > Chordata > Mammalia > Artiodactyla > Ziphiidae > Mesoplodon > Mesoplodon mirus. The sequence continues at coordinate 60,131,111 of NC_138993.1, read as the reverse complement.
GGCCTGTGAGCCATGGCCGCTGAGCCTGCACATCCAGAGACTGTGCTCCGCAACGAGAGAGGCCACAACAGTGAGACTCCTGCATACCGCAAAAAAAAAAAAAAAAAAGTAATCTGGAGTTGGTATGTAGTTTATAGAAGACTGCGGAAATGCCAAAGGCAGGGAAACTACAAGGCAATTTTTTGCAAGTTAAGAGGTCTCTACTCAGATAGTGACTTTGGAAACAGGAGATTGAAACATCACCAAAACTTGCTCTGAAACATCACCAAAACTTGCTCTAAGAACTGGAATTGGTGACAGTTTGTCTTTAACCAAGTAAAGTTGGGGCATATTATCAATGTCTTCGTGGTCTTCAACCTGGTTGGTCAGAATATGGTTAGTGCCAAAACTGAACTGACTGTTCACAGCTCCCACTGTGATGTAGCTCTGAAGAAAAGGAGCTCAGCCATAAGTAGGCATGCTGAGCCTGAAAAGATGGCTCTATATTCAAACAACATGTTATTTTCTAAGTCTGAAACAGCGCTGGAAACAGCTGAGTTCATAATTAAAGACTTAAAAATAATGAGTATAGAAGTGTTAACAGCAGCCACAGGGGTGAAAGATTTCACAGTGAACATAAGTGAGAGGAGAGAACATTAAAAGTTTAAGGAAAGGGCTTTGTGAGGCCATTTCTGTTATGAATGGCAAAGAACCAATCAAAGAAATGGAAAGAAAAGAAGAAAATAGGATGAGAGCAAAGGGAAGAGCTGAATGGAAGTCAAGAGGTAAGACCTGTAGGGAAGAAGTAGTCACCATTATCAGGTGCTAAGAAAAGAGAAGATGGGGAGAGCCAAGAAAAGCCATTTGTTTCAATTAGAAAATAGAAACCTTCATGAATCCATTTAGTTAATATTTATCAGAACCTTGCTATCTACTACATTTATTCCTGATTGGGCCTATAAACTCTCAAGAAATGCAAAATGATTTAACAAAAATTCTTCAAGAAATTTTAGAAGTGGTGGAGATTTGAGGTAGTAGCAAAGATGTATGCCTACCACATGGGCACTTTTCAACTTATTATAACAAAACATCCGAAAGTTAGAAGCATATTTGCTAGACCAGCGTGGGTATGAAGACGTGCTCCTTCTAAAATCCTTGGTCCGTGACAAAGCGAGAGACTGGCATGGACATATATACACTACCAAATGTAAAATAGATAGCTAGTGGGAAGCAGCCGCATAGCACAGGGAGATCAGCTCGGTGCTTTGTGACCACCTAGAGGGGTGGGATAGGGAGGGTGGGAGGAGGAGGGAGACGCAAGAGGGAAGAGATATGGGAACATATGTATATGTATAACTGATTCACTTTGTTATAAAGCAGAAACTAACACACCATTGTAAAGCAATTATACTCCAATAAAGACATTAAAAAATAAAATAAAATCCTTGGTCCATTTATCATCATGAAATGATATTACATCAAACACAAACATCAATGTTAGGCTTTTAGTAACCACGAATAACTGAGCAAGTAGAAATTTTTACTATTCTGTATATTTACTTTCTTTTTGATGCTGGAAATTTCATTTAAGTGTCACAAGTTACATACAGGCACACCTTGTTTTATTGTACTTCGCATTATTGGGCATAAGATTTTTTTTTTAAGCAAATTGAAGATTTGTGGACACCCTACACTGAGTGAGTCTGTTGGCACCATTTTTCCAAAAACATTTACTCACCTCATGTCTGTCACATTTTGGTAATTCTCATAACATTTCAAACTTTTTCATTATTATTATATTTGTTTTGGTGAACTGTGATCAGTGATCTTTGATGTTACTATTATAATTGTTTTGGGGCATCACAAACCACACCCATAAGACAGGAAACTTAGTCGACAACTGTTGTGTGTGGTCTGCCTGAACCACTGACTGGCTGTTCCCCCATCTCTCATCCTCTGGCCTCGAGACACAACAGTATTGAAATTAGGCCAATTAATAACCCTACAATGGCCCCTAAGTGTTCAAATGAAGAGTCACATATCTCTCACTTTGAATCAAAAGCTAGAAAATGATTAAGTTTAGAGGGGAAGGCATGTAAAAGCCAAGATAGGTCAAAACTAGGCCTCTTGCACCAAATGGTTAGCCAAGCTGTGAATGAATGCAAAGGAAAATTCTTGAAGGAAATTGAAAGTGCTATTCCAGTGAACACATGAATGATAAGAGTGAGACGGCTGATATCGAGGAAGTTTTAGTGGTGTATATGGAAGATCGAACCAGCCAAAACATTCCCTTAAGCCAAAGCCTAATCCAGAGCAAGGCCCCAACTCTCTTCAATTCTATGAAGACAGAGAGGTGAGGAATCCACAGGAGAAAAGTTTGAAGCTAGCAGAGGTTTAATGAAAGATGCCCTCTCCATAACATCAAAGTGCAAGGTGAATCAGCAAGTGCTGTTGTAGAAGCTGCAGCAAGTTATCCACAAGACAGAAATTCATAGTAGACAAAACAGCTTTGTACTGGAAGAAGATGCCATCTAGGACTTTCATAGCTAGAGAGGAGAAGCCAGTGCCTGGCTTTAAAGCTTCAAAGGACAGGCTGACTCTCTTGTTAAGCGCTAATACAGCTGGTGACTTTAAGTTGAAGCCAGTGTTCATTTGCCATTCCAAAAATCCTAGGGCCCTTAAGAATTATGCTAAATCTACTCTGCCTGTGCTCTATAAATGGAACAAAGTCTGGATGACAGCCCATCTGTTTACAACATGGTTTATTGGATATTTTAAGCCCAGTGTTGAGACTTCTCAGGAAAAAAAAGAAGATTCCTTTCAAAATATTACTGCTGATTGACAATGCCTGGTCACCCAAGAGCTCTGATGGTGATGTTTTTCTTGAAGGAAATTAAAAGTGCTACTCCAGTGAACACATGAATGATAAGAGTGAGACAGCTGAGATTAATGTTTCCATGCCTGCTAACACAACTTCCACTTTGCAGCCCATGGATCAAGAAGCAATGTCAAATTTCAACCCTTATTATTTAAGAAATACATTACATAAGGTTATAGCTGTCATATGATTTCTCTAATGGATCTGGTCAAAGTAAGGTGAAAACCTTCTGGAAAGGATTCACCATTCTAGATTCCACTATGAACATTCATGATTCATGGGAAGAGGTCAAAATATCAACATTGGCAGGAGTTTGGAAGAAGCTGATTCCAACCCTCATGGATGACTTTGAGAGATTCAAGACTTCACTGCAGAAAGTAACAGCAGATGTGATGAAAATAGTAAGAGAAGTAGAATTAGAAAAAGTGGAGCCTGAAGATGTGACTGAATTGCTGCCATCTTATGATAAAACTTTTATGGATGAGGAGTTGCTTCTTATGGACGAGCAAAGAAAATAGTTTCTTGAAATGAAAGCTACTCATTCTGGTGAAGACAAAGACTGTTGATATGACAAAAGTTTTAGAGTACTACATAAACTTAGTTGATAAAGCAGCAGCAGCAGGGGTTTAAGAGGATGGACTCCAATTTTGAAGTAGGAGTACTACTTTTAGTATTAACTAAATAGATTCATGAAGGTTTCTATTTTCTATTTTTTTTTACCCCTACAGTGGGTAAAATGCTATCAAACAGCATCGCATGCTGCAAAGAAATCATTTGTGAAAGAAAGAGCTGGTCAATGTGGCAACTAGTGTTGTTTTATGTAAGAAATTGCTAGTCACCCCAACTTTCAGCAACCATGACCCTGATTAACACAGGGCAAGCCCTTCCACCAGCCAAAAGATCACAACTGGCCAAGAGCTCAGATGGTGAGCATTGTTTAGCAATAAAATATTTTTAAATTAAGGTATACACATTGTCTTTCTGGCTATGGCACAATTAATACATTAAAATATAGTGTAAACATAACATATATGCACTGGGAAACCAAAAAATTCCTGTGACTCCCTTTATTGTGATATTCACTTTATTTTGGTGGTCTGAAAACAAACCTGTAATCTCTCTGAGGTGTGCCTGCATTTCATTAAAAAATGCTAAGATTCTTTTCATAGGAACTAAAACCACAGATCAACAGAAGTCATATCAAACCAAATCTTAAGGCTCTTTAAACAAACACAAAAGTCAGTGTCAAATTTTGGTCATAATTCTGTGTGCAAATCCTTAGGAGTTTCAATAATTACAGTAATGATTAATAATTATGGAGCAATTACAAGATGCAATTCACTGTTCAATGTTCTTTACATGTATTTTTTATTGAATCCTTGCAGTTACATCAGGAAGAAGCAACTATTATCGTTTCCATTATACAGATAAAGAAATTGAGACAGAGAAGCTGAGCAATTCAAGTTTATGAGGCCATTAAGCAGAAGAGCCAAGATTTAAACACTTCAGCACTTCTTTTTTTTAACTGATGAATATATTAGTTGAAAGAAATTATATATTTTTGTTTTCAAAGACACTGTCTCTTTTGGGGCTTCCCTGGTGCCACAATGGTTAAGAATCCGCCTGCCAATGCAGGGGACGCAGGTTCGAGCCCTGGTCCAGGAAGATCCCACATGCCGCGTAGCAACTAAGCCCGCGAGCTACAACTACTGAGCCTGCGCTCTAAAGCCTGCGAGCCACAACTACTGAAGCCCGCGTGCCACAACTACTGAAGCCCGTGTGCCTAGAGCCCCGTGCTCTGCAATAGGAGAAGCCACCGCAACGAGAAGCCCTGCGCACCGTGGCAAAGAGTAGCCCCTGCTCGCTGCAACTAAGGAGAGCCCTCACGCAGCAACGAAGACCTAATGCAGCCAAACATAAATTAAAAAAAAAAAAAAGACTATCTCTTTTGCTAGTCATAGAACGATGCTTAGAGACTAAATTCATAAATACTACTAAAAAATTAGAAAATCTTAATTACAATAATTGTCTTTTTTTTTCTTTTGCCTAGCCTGCATTGACAAGAGACAGAGAGCTGACCTAATCAATTGCTCCAGTTCACTGCCATACTCATTTTCCTTCTGCAAAGGAGGTGGCCTGCAGGATTATCAAAGTCTGATTGAGGAAGATCTATGCACCAGCATCAGAGCATAATAGCCATAGAAATTCTGTCACAGAATAACTTTCCTTCTGGGCTGTATTAAACACACACACACAGACAGTAATGTACTCATCACCTTTTTTCCTTTCTCAAAGCAGCCATCCAGCCTGAGGAAAACTTATACTTGCTCAAAACAACTGCACACAAAGCTCAGCTATATCTGAAGGGTGAAGAAAGCTCCCATTTTTAAGTTTTCACTTAAAAGTGAAGGGGGAAAAAGCATGAAAAACTATGTGCTAGCTTTGGCAGTTTATATTAGAGTTTTTGTTGTCACATGTAATATCAAGTATCAACTGGATCATCATTTCTAAAACAGATGATATACTTTTTCCTAAAATTTTTAAAGGCCATATTGTTACCATTTTCCTGAGGTTATCATAGATCAAATAAAGAAATGAAATGCAAAATAAACCTCATGATATATCTGCTGTCACCCAGCATTTTAAGCAGAATACACATAAAATTTAAAAAAATGGAAAAAAGATTGTAAAATTCTGAAAACAGGAAAAGAGTAACTGATGCCAAATGATAACTATCTGCTACAAGAAGTTTAAGATTGTCACTTTCATAATTTGTATTATCATTGATAAATTTCCCGTTGTCTTTCAATTCTTTCTAATTCAAGCTAAAAGAATAGCTTTCTATTTTCATTTCAAAGATTAGAGCTTCAAAAACATCCAGTTTCTTATCTGAAGGCAAGAAAGTTTTTATATTCAAAATCTGTAATTTAGGTCTCCAACAGACTCCAGGCAATAATCACGTTATTCTTTTCTCTGAACTCTTTGCCCCAAATTTGGCTTTAGAAAATTAAGTTTGCCTGTGATGCAGACTGTCCCAGTGAACTTTATAGTAGTACTTCTTACAGGCAACTCTGAGTGGCTAAAAGAAAATCAAGACCCCTACTTCTTCCATCCACTCATTGGGTTTCCAAGACGTGTCAGGTCCTGTGTCATTCTAAATCTAAACTATTACCATCCTTCTAATAGGCTTTGTCCTTTGACCCATTCAGTTATGCAGTCCTATCTCTGAGTCTCCAATCCAGGATTGCAACTGTTAAATTGTTATTATTCTTACATGCCTTGAAGTACAGATGAAAGCCCTTGGGCCACGTTCATTTCCAAAACTACACACTGAGTTTGCTTACTCAGATTAAGCCTAAAATGATGATTTCCTTCTGGCAATTATTAGGGGATTCTGTATCCTGAATAAATAATGATAAAACACAGCACTTCCAAAACTAGAATCTGTTTTTCTTTTTTCTTTTTCTTTTTTTTTTTTACAAAGATATAGCTTACAATGAACATGGAATGGTATTAAATGGCATTTTATAAAAGCCACCAGGGTGTTTGCTGGAAGGATAAAGAAATTTTTATATCAAGCAGTATTCAAATGTAAGCAGCTAACATACAGGCTGTCTAAGCTCCTTTAATTTGGCTTTCAAAGTTGCAATGATGCTGTTATATGACGTTGTACAGTTATCAGACAACGGTTGTGCTGATAAATTCTCCTGCTGAGAGAATCAATATCTAGATAGCTAACTGAAGTTACTAGTTGCTAAACTAGCAGAAACAGGAGCTCTCATTTTAAATCAAACTAATCAGCTGCCACCTGTTTATAAGTTAAGACAGACCAAACCCCAAATAGCATATGTTGCTGTAGTTAACCTAGTATGTTGTATGTAAACGTTCTATTGACTGAACAGTTACAGGCAGGAGATTTTTGTGACAGTTCTGTGAGGAGGCATATCCTGGATTAAGCCAATCCTTAGGTTTTGAGCATACCAAGAAAATATTTTTCTTTATTCCAAATACAAAGTAGGATGTAAAGTAAATCTTCAGCAATCTTTTGATCAAATATTTTTAGAGGCAACAAAAAGCCCACCTCTAAAATAACAGGTGTTAGATAGTGATATTGACTATACTATATTTCATATATAGTTTTGAGGAGAAAGATTGCAATAGATGAGGAAAAAAAGACATAAAAGTGAGGCTCATACATTGTCTCTGTTGACACTACCTGTCCATTAAAAGCTCTGACTCATCTAGAGATTGTCTTCCTATTAAATTTAATTCTAGGACATATAAGGCACTTTATAATAACAACCAACTAAACTTCTAACACCAAGGCTTTTAGCTTGTTTTCCAGTTTTGTTAAACTCTTAAAAATTAAACAGCTGACATTCATTACCTTTATGCCTCACACTGGAAAGGAAGTATGTGAAATGTGTGATACCAACAGCTTTGAAACTTTTCTCATATTACCCTGGAAATGTTCACGTATTCATAATGATGGTAGAGAATTACTGGTCAATTATGTATAGAGGAAGAAAGTCTCTGGCTTGAAGACCTTTCCAGAAGAGATTTAGCATCATTATTTCTGAAATATGACCTTCCCTAGCAGCATTTCTAATTATACTCTCAAATTAGAACTAACACACTCTGAAGACCAGACTCATCATTGTGACTTCTGTTCTAATGAAAAGCGAGCGTTCACTGCAGCAAAAATGGTATTTAAAAATTACCGGATTGAAAAAGCAGTCTTTTGCATGTACCAGTTCCACTTGCTAGTAAATAACAGCAGCAGCAATTATGGACCATATGAGGACCACACTCCCACGCACGCTCAGGAAAAAGTCCACCATCATCAGCACTTCTGGACTTGCTGATGTGCTCCTTAGCACTGAGAGAATGAGCTTGAACAAGAGTAATCTACAGAACCAGACCATATGCTTGATAAGTTTCAAGCTGCTGTATAGCTTTCCCAAACAGCTTTTTCTAAAAGGAAAATGAAGGACACCATCGTGAACTATTACAACTGTTTTATAAATTGGCAGTCCTTGGTAGCATACATTTGAAAAGAGATGAATATTAATAACCACAATGACACCACACAGATTGGCTTTTAGAGCTTTGGTATTTACAAACTCTCTCAATGTCGTCCCACAGAATTTGAGTTTTTAATTCTTGATGCTTTAAAAAGTTTTACCTTTCCTACTTTTCAAACCTCCTTTAATTCCAATTCCTTTAATTCAACATACGATTATTTTATTTCTAGTATTTAAGTAATTTTCACACATATGTATTTACCCAGATAATTTACACCTTGGAGAAAAATATCTGTGTCATAAGAACACAAAGCAAAGGGAAAGGAAAAATCTAGGGTTCTCTTTGGAGGAGAGAAATTCTCTGTGCTTTCATGAATTGTGTGGCTGAACTTCATTCTAATGGTCTCTGATATATCAATACAACCATGACCTCATCAGACTGGGGTCAACGCTCAGAGCATTATTTTCATCTTGTTGATACATATAGCTCATTTTTTGGAGTGATAGAGGTAGATGAGTGATTTCCCTTATGATATGTCACCACCTTTGGGTTAATATGTATTTTCAGAATAAACTACTCAGCTACTGATAATGACACAAATAACAATTGAAAATTACTTAGCATTTACTATATACTCATGTGTATTCATTTATTCATTAAACGTTTACAATGCCATTTTTCAGATGAAGGAATCAAGTCAGGAACAAGGTAAAAAAAAATTGTCAAAGACCATGCAGCATTATAGTCAGAGCCTGAATATTTAAACTCTCTGTACCTGTATCTTGAACCCCATCAGACCACCCAAATAACACCTTGCTTGCCTCTGGAACTGTCTTCCTACCCTTATTTTATAACATATACCCATGAGCCTTTCAGTCACAGTTGGAAAACATGTTCATTCTGGATGTGATTTGAGCTACTCAATGTCAGGGCCCTTGATTTCATTCTGGAGCCTAATATGCAGCAGGTACTTACTGGACATAGTGGGTGTGGTAGTAAACTTGTCCCCTCATAGATCATTGTCTCAAAGACTGTACATCAGATTCTCAGCTTTATCTACCACATATCAGAATCATCTGGGAAGCTCTTAAATAGTTGTAAGGCCCAGACCACAACCCAGGTTAAACTTTAATCTCTAAGAGTGAGGCCTCTGACATTAGTAATTTTTAAAAAGGCCCTGATTTCATGTGCAGCCAAGGTTGAGAACCACTAGCTTCCAATCTACTGGAAAGGTAGACAATAAGATATAATCACAGAAAACATAGATCCAAAATTTTTATGAGCTATAAAAGATAGGAAAGAGTATGATGAGAGATTATAATAGGTTTGGGATGGATGTCAAAGATTTCTCTGGAGAAGCATCAATTAAGCTAATGCCAAAATGATGAACAGAATTTAGTAAGATGAAGTCACTCTTGTGAGCAATTCCTGGAAGAGGGGACACGTGGATGTCCAGGGCGTGCTGTGTTCCAAGAACAGACAAGGGCACTGCAGCTGGAGTGTAATGCATGAGGTATCAAATTTTGTGAAATGAGTCTGGATAAGTATTCCTGGTGCCTGTTTTACTCTCTGGCATGTAGTGGGTGCTCAGTGCATTTGCTGTAAAATGAGGTGATGAATATCCATTTCAATTTCCTTCCACTATTATTGTTAATTCTCTGCTTTCCTATAAACTCTGGGTAGCTTTTGTCCTTCTCTATACTAAAGGTGGATGTGATCTCAACTGAGCTTAGTTTTCCTTGTGAAATAGTCCTCCTGATTGGGGGCATTTCACTTATTCTACTTTCCAGGAAGCACAGAAGAGGTATCATGATGGATCCCAGAATGGAGGGGGGAGGGAGAGAGGGGGAGAGAGGGGGAGGGAGGGGGAGGGAGGGAGAGGGAGGGGGAGGGAGGGAGAGGGAGGGAGAGGGAGGGAGAGGGAGGGAGAGGGAGGGAGAGGGAGGGAGAGGGAGGGAGAGGGAGGGAGAGGGAGGGAGAGGGAGGGAGAGAAATTACAGCAATTAAGGTGGCTGCCTGAGAGGCTGTATGCTGAATAGTAGAGGGTTGGCATCAAATAGCTTCCATGTGGACTTCCGTCTCTGTTCTAGTCTTAAGAATCATGTCCATTTATTTGAAGTCCTTTCCTCAATAATAGGCATCAACCTTATTGCTTGGTTCTGATGTCATCACTGCCCTCTATCCTTAAAAAAATGAAGGCCATATTCCAATAACGATTAAGCTCTTCCTCTAGAGTTTACCCCCAATCAGCTGACTGGTGCTAGTCTCAGTGTCCTCTGCACCTTGACTACCGTGTGACAGAAGACCCCATTCATCCCTTAACAGCAGGAACGTATTGCAGAAAATCATTGGCATCTTATAATTGTCCAAACTTTGCTCTAATATAGGGCAGGCAATCACAAAAGTTCTTGATGTAGTATCTCCTTTAACTCAATATACATAATATGAAAGACTCATTTAAAAATCAAGTATTAACAAAATTTTTAATTAAGTTACCTCAACATTCCTTGCTATCTCATGAATATATGTAATATATATACAGGTGTGTGGCTATAGAAAGGGAGAAAGGAAGAGAGGCAACTTCAGCCATTTATGAAGAGATATCTGAGGGTACAAACAAGCTTTATTTTCTAAATTATTAAACAGAAAGGAATGAAGTATCAACTCAAGAGAACAAATGTAGAATTGACAATGTCCTGTGAACTTCCCAGAGATTTCATGCACCTGTTTATTCTGAAGCCTGGGGCCCAGTGGGCTGGATACACCCTTTTTTGCACTCTCACCTGCTCTGCTCCTCTCTGGCAAGCATTTCTTGTCAACCACACTTTACTACAAACAGTGTGACACATAAGGACTGGATTCTGAGTATTTGGGGACGGCTTGAGGTCTGGGTGAGAGGCTTTGAGAATGTGATCCTTTTTGCCCTGTAGGTCTAATCTTCTCCATTCCAGAATTCTCTGTCTCCTTTCTTGTTTATCTAAAATGAATGGTCTATCTATTGGGAAGGTACTTTAGTTCATGGACAGCTATATCTCCTCAGGCCTTTCAAAGGTCCCAAGGAATAGACATAGGATTCAACTTAATATAAGAGTCATCCTAAGAAATTGTCATTTATTTTAGGTTGAAAAGGGTCAAATGCCAGTTTCATAACTTCCAATCTATGAACTGGAAAGTATGCAAATACAGAATTCTTGAAGTTTTCTTTGAGGTTTTGTGGTCCAACTGCCAACATTAAAAACACATGAGGGCTTCCCTGGTGGCGCAGTGGTTGAGAGTCCGCCTGCCGATGCAGGGGACACGGGTTCGTGCCCCGATCCCGGAAGATCCCACATGCCGCGGAGCGGCTGGGCCCGCGAGCCATGGCCGCGGAGCCTGTGTGTCCGGAGCCTGTGCTCCGCAACGGGAGAGGCCACAGCGGTGAGAGGCCCGCGTAACGCAAAAAAAAAAAAAAACAAAAAAAACACATGAGATTCAGAACAGCACCTTTCAGTGCCCCTCCTGAAAGCCTAATGAGCTTTTGTCAGCTCACCCTGAGTGAAAGATTAGGACAATTTGCCAAGGTCCATTTTTTATAATCATAAATGTTTTAAATAACTATTGAACCTGTTTACTTGTTTAGAATATCATTCTTTTTGAGGTGTTATTTTGTTTAGGATTAGTATGTACTACTACAATTTTCAGTGATCCTTTTCAGGTTGGTATCATTGTCTATATTAGCAATAAAAATAAGACAGATTAAGTCAGCTAAAATTGCCAAGAAAAGCTTTATCTGTCTGATTCTAACCTGCATGATCTGCTTTTAACAGTCTAACATTTGTAGAACAGAGCCTGGAAACAAGAGCCATTTGATATTTGCTTATGAGTATTGGTCTGCTATTCAGAATTATTAAAAAAGAATTTATGCTTGAACATTATGCAAGTGATTCAGAGGTGCTGGGCTTACTTTCTCACTAATATGCATGAAGTAGACTCCCTGCTCTCACCTCTACCACCTACACTTCTGATTTGTTGTCTTAGCAGGTATTAAAAAGTTTAATTCTTTCTTTTTGCTTTTTTTAAAAAAGAGGATGTTAGTCTGTTTAAAAATTCTTTAATTATAGTCAAATGAATGGCCTCATCTTTTCATATTTTATGGATATTATTCATATATTCTTTTGCCTCAATTTAAAATTTTTTTAATCCAGAATCATTCTTTAGCCTTATTCAATAGTTAGCAAATATAAGTTAGTTGAAAAAAGTGACCTTTTAGATAAAATAAAAATAGTTTGTGATATCCCAGTAGAGAAAATAAACCCATCATTTAACATAATGCGCTTGCTGTTTTAACATTTAACATCAATCTTAACTTGGGGATACAGACATACTTAGTATATTCTCCAGAAAAAAAATATGTTTATCCCCATGATAAGCAGTGTTATGAGTTGTAATAGGAGTATATATAAAGATCTACTGTGTAAAAATTCAATTAGTAAGAATATGGTTAAAATGTGATATTTCAAAAGAAACAAGATATTTTGAGGAAGTAAAGCAAAATGTCCTTTAAAATCAGAAATGACATGCATTGCTTGAATTGTGGATTAGCATGATTCTTTATTATTTCTTCACTGTTATGATGCTTCCTCATTTCTTAATCACCTATTTGTTTTTGAATTTATAAGAAACAATGTCATTGGGGATTTTATTTCTGTTTATTTTCAGTCTTGGGAGATAAGAATCAAAGTTTTACTTAGACAATTTGAGTTAATTTTAAAACAATGCTTCTCCAGTTATCCAAGTTGTTGGCATATTTGTTTTCTTAGCTCAGAAACAGTTCTCTTTCACACAGTGATAAAATGTGTAACCGTCATGGAAGGTATGTACCTAAATTCATCAAGAAAATGTTGGATGGGAGCAAAAACTTCACAATGCCAACATTTAAGAATTATTTGCTGCTACGTTAGAAATTCTCTTAATGAATAATTCTCAGTTATGTATACAAATGAACAAAAATGTAAATAAATTGGCCAGGGAAGAAAGCAGGTGGGAACACGAGCAAAGAGATGTTATTTCATGATCTAGTTTAAAATTGCATTATTTTATTGATATCAAATAAGCATGTAAAGTTTTGATATTGCTTAAAAATATCAAAACTTCTATTTAAAGATATACAGAGGCTTCATAGGTTGTTTCTTACATTGAAAGAATAGTATGTGTTTGTAATTTATGACATTGACATCAGTGTTAATGATATGGGACAGAGGTATTCTGCTATATACCTCAAACTGGTAATTGATGACAGTCTGCTTAATTCTACTTTAATTTGACTAAGGTTTTCTTGGAATACTTATATTTCAATTTATTGCAAATAAGTATTATGAAATACACACCCATCCACCCAACCACCTATCATAAAATTCTTGGATGCAGAATGATATAGTGTTTTATAGCCTTACTGCTAGAAATATGGTCCATGACCAGCAGCAGCAGCATTGCCTGGGAGATTGATAAAATTCAATGCCTGAGGTATCACCCCATACCTGGGTTTTCCAAAACATTTAGGTGATTTGTACATGCATTAAAGCTTGAGAAGCACAGACATCAAACTCAACAGTGAAATGTTGAAATCTTTTCCTCTAATATCAGGAACATGACACTCTCACTACTTCTATTCAATATAGGACTGGAAGTAATCAGGCAATCAGGCAAAAAAAAAAATAAAAGTCTTCAAAACTGGTAAGAAAGAAGTAAAATTAGCTGTGTTTGCAGATGATCTTACACACAGAAAATCCTAAGGACACCAAAAAACCTGTTAGATCTAATCAACAAATTCAACAAAGTTGCAAGATACAAAACTAACATACAAAGATCAGTAGTGCTTCTATGTACTAAGGAGCTATTGGGAAAAGAAATAAAGACAACTATTCCATTTACAATAGCATCAAAACAATAAAATATTTAGGGATAAATTTAGCCAAGGAGGAGAAAGATCTCTACATTGAAAACTACAAGACACTGAAAGAAATTGAGGACATAAATACTGATAAAAAGGTATCTGGTGTCCATAGACTGGAAGAATATTGTTAAAATGTCCATACTATCCAAAACCATCTATAGATTCAATGTAATCCCTATCAAGATTCCAATGGCTTTTTTAAAACAGAAGTAGAAAAAACAATCCTAAAATTTATATGGAACCATAAAAGACCCCGAATAGCCAAAGCAAGCTCCAGAAAAAACAAAGTGGGAGCCATTACACTTTGATATCAAACTCTATTATAAAGCTATAATAATCAAAACACAGAACTACCATATGATCCAACAATTCCACTTTTGAGACTATATCCAAAGGAAATGAAAACACTAACTCAGAAGATATCTGCACTGCCATGTTCATAGCATTATTATTATTATTATTATTATTATTATTTTTTGCAGTACGCGGGCCTCTCACTGTAGTGGCCTCTCCCATTGCGGAGCACAGGCTCTGGACGCGAAGGCTCAGTGGCCATGGCTCACGGGCCCAGCCGCTCCGTGGCATGTGGGATCTTCCCTGACCGGGGCACGAACCCATGTCCCCTGCATTGACAGGTGGACTCTCAACCACTGCGCCACCAGGGAAGCCCTTTAGCAGCATTATTTATAACCGCCAAGATACGGAAACTTAAGTGCCCATTGATGGATGATTGGATAAAGTTGTGAGAGAGATATATATATATATATATATATATATATATATATATATATATATATATATAAAATGGAATATTTTTCAGCCATAAAAAGTAGAAATTCTGCCATTTGCAACCACATGGATGGACCTTGAGGGCATTATGCTAAGTGAACAAAGTCAGACAATGACAAATACTGTTTATCACTTATACGTAGAATTTTTTTTTTAAAGCAAACTCAGAAAAATATCAGCTTTGTGGTTACCAGAAGTGAGAGTGGGAGGGGGGACTGGATGAAGGTTGTCAAAAGGTACAAACTTACAATTATAAATACTTGGGATGTAATTTACAACATGATGACTACAGTTAAACACTGCTATGTGGTATATCTGAAAGTTGAGAGTAAGTCCAAAGAGTTCCCATCACACGGAAATACACCTTTCTTTCTATCTATGACATGATGGATGTTTATATTATGGTAATCATTTCACAGTATATGTAATTCAAATCATTCTGCCTCATACCTCAAACTTATGGTGCTGTATGGCAACTATATCTCAGTAACACTTAAAAAAAAGTAGCTTGAGACGCACCGACTTAAAACCTGGGCTCTGGAGTCAGACTTGGATTTTTAAACCCTGATTTCTTCATTTGTAAAATGATACTAATGATATTTTCCAATTTTCTTCTGTTTTGAAGATCAAATGTGATTATATGTACAAATCAATATAGCGTGATTGAGTGCTTGAAGACAGCACTCAATAAAAAGTAGTATTTGTATTGGTTATTGGTAGGCCATGTAGCATGACAGACTTACAGGTCTGCAGGACAAGCGTGCTTTAATTTGTTAATGAGTCCATAAGTATTGAAAAAAGACCCAGCCAATAGTATCCATGTTCTAGGCATTAGGTGAGCAATGACCAGTCACAGCTGAAATTTTCTATTTTATCTTATTCACTTCTTGAAAAGGAAAAACACTTGCACACTCTTCCCTAAATTTAAATTTCCTGGCCTTCAGGAATTTAAGACTTTTATATAGACTCTTAGCCTTTGTACTCTTCATTTTAATAATCTATACTACTATATATGTTTTGTCTGTCATATTTTCCATGATTTAAGTGAGACTAAATCAGTGAAGTACTATGTGAAATGCACTGTTTGAACCGGTATAGTACACCACCTTGCATCATCCTGTTCTGTGGGACTCTAAGGCAGGTAGTAGAAAAAACACACGGTAAACTCATTCATTCAATGCTCACTTTCTGCATATCTACCATGTCCCAAGCACCTAAACAATGCAGCTACAATATTGAATGAAACACATGAAACATATGCCCACATAGTGGCTACATTCTAGTGGGTGAGTTGATATGCTATGACATGGCTAAATCTAATAAACTATACAGCTATACTTATAATCTCACATATAATCTTGCACAGGTGATTATATACACACCCAAGCCTATTCCTTCTTCAGATTTTTTTAAATCCCCCATTGTTAAATTTTATAATCACTTTTTGGTGGTAAGAAGTAGACCATGCTTCTTGATTAAATTGATAGTGTAAAATTTAGCACACATGTAAGTCATGCAGTCTTTTTGTCATTTTTCTTCTCTTGTGCCTTCTTTTACAGGCTATAACCTAATCTGATAAGAGGCAGTATGGTAAGGTATTGAATACTTCTGGGTATGTATTAAAAAAAACCACCTCATTTAATATTGTAATTCTTGTCCTTACCGCTTTGCAGCTTTTTAACCTTCAGCAATTTAGTTGTCTTAGGTTTTTCACCTCTAAAATTGAGGAAATAGTACTTATCTGTGACTTCTGAGAGTATTAAATGACAATACATGTATAGTACTTAGAGTGTCTGTAATAGTGACACTAAATATTGCTTAAAATTATTAATTTGAATATAATGGTAGTAATAATGATAAATATTCTACTGGCCTGTATTCTTCACATCAATAATGATAAATATTCTATTGGCCTGTATTCTTCACATTATACATTGACTTATACTTTATTAGTTCTAAAAAATGATCCTACTTTGTGTGTGGACTCAATCTGATAAATGATGCTGCTTTATGTACAGGTTATTCATCATTCACACATGTACATACTCAATTGATTTCCTGTCTTTTCACAACCCCTCTTCCAGGTACTAGGTTCCAGCAGTAAACTCATAGGGAGGAGGTTTGGATTAAGTAACATAAAGGTAAGTAGCATAGTCTGTAGCAAAAGACAAGTGTCCAATAAATTTTTTCAGACACCTTTAAAATCTGATACATTTTTAAAGCATAACAAAATGTAAAATAAGCAAAATGCTGTCAATGTAATTTTGTTAGTAATCTTAAATTTTCACAATCACTCTATATTCCCTGAACCCAAGGATTATACCATCTTTTTTATTAAGTCATAAATAAAAGTGAAAAGTTAGTAAAATAGATATTAAAAACTGGAAAAGAAACATGAAAAACCATTGTATTAATTGTCAATTAAGTGGTTTAAGTAGAAACCACTACAGTAGTTCACAAGTAGGAGAGATTACCCTAACTAAGACAACTATAGATATTCTGAGAAAGTTAGGTAAGGTCATGTTACTCGTTATCTTGAATGCCCTCTAACAATTTGGATTTTAACCTCAGGTAATGTGGCATCACTGAAGGTGTATGGATTTGGAAGTGACATTAATAAACTGCCTTCATCAAGCACCATGAAAGATCAAGAAAGAAATACCTCTTACCTTCTAAGTTTCCCATTCTTGCTTTATTCTGGGGTGAAACAGACTATTTCTGTTTCTTGGGAACTGAATATATTATTACATATAATAATATATATATACATTAATTCTTGAGGCATTTACTATCCTCTAGAGACAGAATGCCTTGGTTTGAATCCTGATTAAACCACTAACTTGCTGTATGGCTTTGGGTAGGTTGCCTCATTTCCCATCTTTAAAATGTGGATAATACCTATGTGTATCGTATATACGTATGCATGTATACAATGTGCTGACAATATATCCGAACACATACGCATGTTATTTTGTATTACGTAGTATAATGTTTTGCTACTTCTGTCAATGTTACTATATTTAGTGTAATTTTTTTTTCTGAAATGTAACAGGATAATAAGACTCCTGAAAAATGGAATAGTGAAAGGAGGAATTCTGCTATATCGGGTAAGAAATTCTAGTAATAGCCATTAATGAACAATAGATGTTTACAACAGTTTGCCTAAAGTGTTAAGGTTGCAATAACCTGGTACAGCTAACATAAAAATAATGAATATAATTAATTAAGTATGTTCCTAATGGGAGAGACTCATGAATAATTTAAAGTCATTTTCAAATCACTGTTTTTAGCATTAGCCAGTACTGGTATTATATTGTGTTTAGATACTACATATCAACTTAAAATTCTTACAACAAAAAGTAAGAGATGTTTTTGGTTACATTGTATAGTCAAGAGAGTGTGAGCTAACGTGTATCTTAATATGTCAAAATTCATGCATTATTTACATTTTGAAAATGCATAAAACAGTACATGTAGTTTCTGATTTTATAAAGGACACTTTGACAATGATGACAAAAATACATCCAGTATATTTTGGAAGCAGGGAATAGGGAGACCGAATACAAGTGAAGTCAAGGAGGGCTTGTTCAACATGATCTCGCAGCTACCAATGCAGCAGTAGAAGTGGGATGGAGAAAAAAGCATAGGAGGAGCAGGCGTCAAACCTTGATGTGACAGAAGTATGGTTTTGATAGTGACCTAAAAGAAGTTCAGGGTTTTAAAGACTATAAATGGGACTGGGGTAAAACTCTAGATTCATAATATTCTCTACTCTGGTTCACAAGAAAGAGTTTGTACCTTAAACGTGCTTGTTCAAAATTGAGTAGTGATAAGTAATTGAAGACCTCCATGTTTGTTTTAGATATGTAAATGTATAAGCCAATAGGAAGAATAAGATAAGACACTGGATGTTGGAGATGTGAAGGAATAGAAGGTGAGAGATAAACTCAGTAAAGAGGAGAGTTCCTAGGACAGATGAGCTTGTTGCCAAACTTTTAGAACCTTTGAGAAGAGGATTTGGGAAACACAGTTATTTGTATACCCCACATCCACTGCTCCATTATTGTCAAATAAATTCAACCCCAATTTTGTTCAGGTGGCAATATATTCAGGAGAGGTAGGTTTCTCTAGTGCTCCAGGGAATGAATCACAATTAGTTGGAACTGATCGAAGCACTAGTGTTTAAACTACTTACTTCTGGTAATTAGTTAGGAGTGGGTATATAACCCTGTCCTAGCCAATGAAACTGAAGGGCAATTCTTCTGGGAGGATAGACGATGTGGCTTCCATGAAAGGTTTCCCCTGGGTAAGGAGACAGACACAAAGATAAACCATATCTTCTTCCTTTGGATGGTGTCATGAAAGAACATGATGGCTAGAGATGCTGTAGTCTTCTTGTGACCAAGAGCTAAACAGAAGGCTCTGACTATGACCCTGGATGAAATAGAGCCCCAGGATTCACCAATGCTGGGCTATCCCACTTTTACCAAGGTAGTGTAGAGTTCCTGACAGGTTATACTGGAAGAAAGTAAGAAGTTCATGAAGACCTTTCACGCCATATTAAAAAGTTTGAACATTCTAGTGTAACCAAATGGGAATTATGAACTAGTTTAAATATGTGAAGTGATATATGGTCAGGGTTGTTTTCTTAGATGGGACACAAGTGGTGACTAGAAGGGATGCGAGGGAGACGATTTGTGGCAAGGAAAACAGCAAAGTTGTTATAGTCAAGTTTCAGGACATGGTTAGAGATAGGGTAGAAAAGGGAAATAAGTTTTATAAAATGTTTTAATGGTTGCATTCAAAAGCTATTTTTGTTTCTCTCTTACAGCTAGAGACTTTATTTTCAGAGTTAAGAATAACACTTTTCTGCTCATATTTAAATACTTTGAATTATTTTCTAGATGTATTTAAATTGCCATTTCTTAAAATAAATCACTACCACTGATTTTTATTTAAGATATACACTAAATTATACATGTTGTCAAAATTCAAAAAATATCACTGTTTTAAGAGATATTATTTTTACCAAGAAATCACAGTATGCTATATTGAATGCATAAACAAACCAAAAATTTTGTGGAATGGATTTGTTATTTTGTTCTATGTAGATTGAAGGGGAAGTTACATTCTTAATATTACCTGTATTGGAACAGGATTTTTAAATATTGACTTTTAATTAAAGCATCTGTATTTCATGCTCTGATTACAATATTTAGAATTCATCCCAATGGAATCCCATTAAAATATTTGGTGACACAATACTGAGATAATTGTTTACTTTAAAGTGTTCTCATTTTTAATATGTGAAAATTACTTTATTTCATACATCTTTATACTTTCTTTAGTATGCTGTAAACAGTTCCATTTAGATGCTATAAGAAAAATATCACTTTTCAATGCTAAATGAAAAAGTTGTATCTTAAAATTTCTACTGGATTTGGCATCTAAGATATTAATGTTTAAAATTAAGTAAATGCCTCCCTTTAAGAAAAGCTACTTTAGATTATTTAAAATGTAGCACATAGAAGTTCAGTAGGACATATTTACTTTAGTACATGTCAACATAGGGGAATTTACAGGAGGTAAATTGGAAGAGAATAAACCCAATGCTGTGTTTGCCATCAGAAGGATCTGGAAGGATCCTGAATAAAGATAGAGAATCAATCTTCAGGCAACAAGATTTTGAGCACAGTTTTTAAAAATTAGGAGCAACCTTTATTAAGCTGATTTTCTCATGTCTGTGTGAGAAAGTGTCTCATTAACTGTAATACCCAATTAAGGTTTGTCCCTGTTTATCTCTTAGTTGAGTGTTTGATCTACAACTAAACCATGCTCTAGAAGTTTTTCAATCAATCAAACACACCCTTGTGTGTTTGTGCATGCATGTGGGTGCATATACATGTATTTGTGGATATCTGCACGTGTTGTGTGTGGGGGGGTGGGGGAAGGGTAGACTTTCCTGTACTTGGTGCTGTGCTAACAATGAGGGGTATCCAACAAGGTAGACATGGCCTCTGCCCTCAGATGGCTTAGAGTCTAACAGGGAACACTAACACTTACCAATCATAAATCTGGAGTTACTAATATAATGATGGGGATATAAGGAACTGAAGAGTCTTTAAATCAGGGGGATACACTTTAAAGGATCAGTCTTTTCTGATAAAGTTTGAAAAGTAAAAATCAGTGGAACAAACCACAAAAATATGTACATGAGAGTGTTGGGATGGAAAAGTTGCATATGAAGGGCATAGCACTGTCATGAGAGAGAGTGGTATCTTTGAGAACAGAAACTATTTGAGCACAGCTCTCATTTAGATTGAAGATTTAGATTCTGGAGGGATGATGGAGAGGTATGTATGAGCCAGGCCCAGAATGCTAAGTCCATTGTGAACTGTATTAATGTAATTCAGTCTTATTTTAAGGGCATTAGAAGGCTTTTGAATGATTTTCTCTAGGAAGAGACAAAATCACATTTACGTTTTAAACGATGTTGGTTGTGATGTAGAGAATGTACTGGAAAGGAGTAATATTGGGTAATGGGCATTAGTTAAGAGCTGCTGTAAAAGTCTAGGAAGATGGTGACTTGGACTGGGTTGTTGACAGTGAGCATGGATTAAAAAGGATGGATTCAAGAACATTTAGCAGAATCAAAATATTTTTCAAGTTAACACAGTGATTAGTCTCTAAGAGATGGAATCTTAGTGCCTGTGTTTTTATATGAGCTTTACCATGTTCTAGCTATGAGGGAATAGGCAAGTTGCCTTGTTTCTTTACCTGAATAATGGGAAAGAAATAGTGACTAATTATTTTGCTGTAAACCTTAAAGTTGATCAATGCATATAATAAAGGGCAGTCCCAAGCATGTAGAAAGTGATTTTAAATATTAGCATTTTCTATGTGTCACTGATTATATTTCAGAAGATGAGGAAAGAGCCATGTATAGGCCTTAGATTCCTGGATCAGCCATTGTATGGAAGGTTTTATTATACAGTCAAAGGGAAATACTACATAAATGATATTTGGGGGGAAATGTCAGTAACATTCAGAGAATGAACACTGATACATCAGATAGCTATCCAGTGGGACATCAGCCAGTCTGCAGGACATATACTGTTATAACCCAGAGTAGAAATCAGCAATGCATACACATAGGAGATGTATGCTGATAAATACCTACTACGTAGAAGCAAGGGGGCAAGCATGTACATCAGAATCAGACAGACCTGGATATAAATCCTATCTGTTACTTCCTAGTTGTCCTGGGGAAACTTTGAGGCTCAGTTTTCTTATTTTCAAAGTGTGATTAGGGTAGTTGCAAATGATAAAGTATCTGAAGTTGTATGTACCAATTAATCAGAGGTAATCTCTTTCCAGAGACTTTGCCTGTTTGTGGATTGGCAGCTTCTGCAATCACGAACACTGCATTTACACCAGCCGATTACCTTCAAGCAGAGCCTAACAGTGCTTTTCCTCATGTCTCAACTATGCACCCTTGCTTCCTACCCTAGTTACTGCTGTTTTGAGACAAAGCAAGACTTGCCTGCATGTACAACTAGGAAGTGTAAGGGAATTACACTTTTCTTCCTTCCTTCTCCAGAAAAACAGCTACTTCTCAGGATAGTTTGTCTTCTCACAAGACAATCTGGTGATATCAAGCAATCAGTCATGCTTGATATCAAACAGTGGCCACTTAAGTAACAACCCATCAGATTGGCTTCTCCTCCTACCCTGCCTCAGTCTCCCTTTTACATGCTTGCTTTCTGCAGTCACACTGAATAATAAATTAAAAGCAAATAAAACTTTTCCTCAGGCTTATAGTTTCTGGGAAATCCAAGCATGATTTTTTTTTCCTTATATGGACCTAATATGGGGTAATGTCACTAGATGACTCACTAATCCAATGGCAATAGGGATGCCACTGTTGGTATTAAGTAAGAGGTGATAACTGTAGTGATATCATATCACTGACTTTCATCAGAGGTGGTTCCAGTTCAAGACAGTGACACAGGAGGATTCTGAAGTCACCTCTTCCCACAGACACACCAAATCTATAGCTACATATGGAACAATTTCCTCTATGGACACCCCTTGATTGCCTGGTAGCAAGTGGGGCTTACATTTGTGGGTCCTTATAGGACTGTAATAAATGGAGGAACAGTTCTTAACTGACTACCAACCCACAGGGCACAGTACAGAGACAGGGTAATGAAGTGCACCCCAGTGTGTTAAAAAAGCCTGTTAGCTTACTTTCATAGCTATGGCCTGAGCAGCAGGCTTCTAATTAAGCATGTATCTAAGGACTGACTACAGCCCCCTCTAGAGACTGGAGAGGCTGGTGCACACCATATTTGTGTTTTCCCTCTGCTCTGCTGCAGGTTGGTATCTGAGAAAGGAGCATGTGTACACATCAGGCAGCCTGGCTTTTGTGGCTGCCACCCAGAGGACACATCTACTGATAGTCCGGCTCTGCTGGCTGTCATAAGCTGGGTGTGTGTTCACAAGTTCAACAGGATGGTAGCAAATAAAACAACAGTTCTCAACTGTTATACCAGGACTCAGTGCAAAGGCAACAGACAGAAATGCCATCTCCCAGTCTTCCCCTGAAAGAAGTATATTTGCATATTTTAAGAGCTGCTGCCTGAGTGTCTGGCTTCTAATCAGCCTGAATCGAGACTAAGACCATCCCTTTCAGGACAGTGACAGGCCTTGGCACATGCTGAATTACCGGAAGCCACTAATAAATAATGTAGGCTGCTTGGGTAATCAAAAAGGTCTGAGAGACAATCAAGAGCTAGGACGGGGTTGAACAGTAAGTTTCATCTGTACATTAGGCCACTCCTTCAAGACTGGGAGTGGTGGTTATTTTACCTAACTCATATAAACTGACATAGAGAGTAAAGCAAAATGAATAAAAAGAGGAATATGTTCCAAATTAAAGAAAAAGATATAAAACCTCAGAAAAAGACCTCAATGAAATGGAGATAAGTAATTTACCTGATAAAGAGTTCAAAACAAGAGCCATAGAAGTGCTCACCAAACTCAGGAGAAGAATGGATAAACAAAGTGAGAATTTCAAGGAGACAAAATATAAGAAGATACCAGGTAGAAGTCCCAGAGCTGAAAAACACAGTAACTAAACTGAAAAGTACAATAGAGGGGTTGAAAAAAGATTAGATACAGCAGAAGAGAGAAATCAATGAACACAAAGATAGGGCGGTGGAACTCATCCAATCAGAGCAGCAAAAAGAAAAAACAAAAAAGTGAAGATAGCGTAAGAAATGTATGGGACCACGTCAAGCAAACTAACATTCACATTATAGGGGTCCCAGAAGGAGAAGAAAGAGGCAGGAAACTTACTTGAAGAAATAACATCTGAAAACTTTCCTAATCTTGGAAAGGAAAGAAATGCAGTTCCAAGAAACCCAGAGATTTCTAGATAAGTCCAAAGAGAACCACACCAAGATACATTATAATTAAACTGTCAAAAATTAAAGAGAATCTTAAAAGCAGCAAGAGAAACAATTTGTTATGAACAAGGGAACCCCAATAAGTCTATCATATTTTTCAGCAGAAACTTTGCAGGTAGGAAGGGAGCAGCATGATATATTCAAAATGCTGAAAGAAACTGCCAACCAAGAATACTCTACCTGGAAAAGTTATCCTTTAGAATTGAATGAGAGATAAGGGGTTTTCCAGACAAGCTGAAGCTAAAGGGGTTTATCACCACTAGACCAGGCTTATAATAGATGTTAAGGAAACTTAAGGTAGAAAGAAAGGGTGCTACTTAGTGACCAAAAAAACCTCACTGGTAAATATAAACGTAGTAAAATTGAGAATACTACAGTGTTGTAAAAAGGTGTTAATAATCACTTCTAAAACTAGCATGAAGGTTAAAAGACAGAAGTAGTAAAAATAACTATAGCTACAATAATTTAATGTATGTACAAAATGTAAATTGTGACATCAAAAACAATGTGAGGGAGAGAGCAATAAAGAGAGTTTTAGAATGTATTCAAACTTAAATTGTTATCAACCTAAAATATACAATTATAAATACAGGTTGTTTTATGTGTAAGATTCATGTTAAACACAAAGCAAAACCTATAGTAGACACACAAAAGATAAAAGAATCTCAGCATATTACTACAAAAAAAACCATCACCATCACAGAAGAGAGCAAGATAATATGAAAGGAACAAAGGAATTACAAGACATCAGAAAACAATTAACAAGGTGGCAATATGTACATACTTAATAGTTACTTTAAATGTAAATGTACTATATTCTCCAATCAAAATAGAGAGTGGATGAATGGATAAAAAACAAGTCCCACCTATATGCTGTCGACAGAGACTAACTTAAGATGTAATGATACACAGATTGAAAGTGAAAGAATGAAAAATGATTCCACACAAAGGAAAACTAAAAGCAAGATGGAGTAGCTATCCTTATATCTGAAAAAACTGACTTTAAAACAAAGACTGTAATAAGAGACAAAGAAGGGCATTACATAGTGATAAAGGGGTCAATCCAGTAAGATGATATTACATGCTAATATTTATGCACTCAACATAGGAACACCTAAATATATAAAACCAATATTAGCATAATAAAAGGGGTAAAATAACAATACAATAACAATTGCAGACTTTAATAATTACCCTCACGACTTCAATGGAAAGACCATCCAGACAGAAAATCAAAAGGAAACATTGGCCTTAAATGGCATTTTAAATTATGATTTTAACAGATATATACAGAACATCCGAGCCAAAAGCAACAGAATACACATCCTTCTCAAGTGCACATGGAATATTCTCCATGATAGATCATATGTTAGACCACAAATAAGTCTTGATATGATTTCAATCTTCTTAAATTTATCAAGATATTTTCTAATCACAGTGGTATGAGACTAAAAATCAACTACAGGAGAGAACTGGAAAATTCACAAATATATGGAGACTAAACATGCTACTGAACAACCAGTGAGTTGAAGAAGAAATCAAAAAAGAAATTAAAAATACCTAAGCAAATGAACTGGAATTCAACATACCAAAACATGGGATGCAACAAAAGCAGTTCTAAAAGCGAAGTTCATAGCAATAGATGCCTATATCAAGAGACAAGAAATTTCAAACAACCTAACTTTACACTTCAAGGAACTAGAGAGAGAAAAAAAGAAGCCTAAAGTTATAAAGAAATAAAGATCAGAGAGGAAATAAAGAGACTAAAATTACAGTAGAAAAGATGAAACTAAGAGCTGATTCTTCAAAAGGATAAACAATAGACCAAACTACAACTAGATTCACCAAGAAAAAAAGGACTCAAAATCAGAAATAAAAGAGAAAATATGGGCTTCCCTGGTGGCGCAAGTGGTTGAGAGTCCGCCTGCCGATGCAGGGGACACGAGTTCGTGCCCCAGTCTGGGAGGATCCCACATGCCGCGGAGCGGCTGCGCCCGTGAGCCATGGCCGCTAAGCCTGCGCGTCCGGAGCCTGTGCACCGCAACGGGAGAGGCCACAACAGTGAGAAGCCCGCGTACCGCAAAAAAAAAAAAAAAAAAAAAAGAGAGAAAATATTACAATTGATACCACAGAAATACAAAGGATCATAAGAGACTGTTAGGAACAACTATAAGACCAACTAATTGGACAACCTAGAAGAAACTGATAAATCCCGAGTAACATAAAACCTACCAAGATTGAATCATGAAGAAACAGAACATTTGAAACAGACCTATTGCTAGTAAGTAGATTGAATCAGCAATCAAAAACCTCCCAACAAAAGTCCAGG
This sequence comes from Mesoplodon mirus, assembly GCF_964341445.2. Lineage (NCBI taxonomy): Eukaryota > Metazoa > Chordata > Mammalia > Artiodactyla > Ziphiidae > Mesoplodon > Mesoplodon mirus. The sequence continues at coordinate 60,104,709 of NC_138993.1, read as the reverse complement.
ACCAGATGGCTTCACTGATGATTCTACCAAACATTTAAAGAATATTAATTCTTTTCAAGCTCTTCCAAGAAAACAGAGGGAGGAATATATCCCAACCCATTTGAGGATGTCAGCATTATCCAAATACCAAAACCAGACAAGAATGCCACAAGAAAACTCCAAGCCAATATCTTTGGTTATCAAAGATGCAAAAATCCTCAACAAAATATTAGCAAACTGAATTCAACAATACATTAAAAGGATCATAGACAATGATCAAGTGGGATTTATTCCAGTGATGCAAGCATAGTTCAACATCCACAAATCACTGTGATATGTCACAGTAATAAAATGAAGGATAAAAATCATCTCAAATGCAGAAAGAGCATTTGACAAAATCAACATCAATTTATGATTAAAACTCTCGACAAAGTGGGTATAGAAGGAATGTACTCCATCTCAACACCAGCACCCAGCTTCACTCAACGACCAGCAAGCTACAGTGCTGGACACCCTATGCCAAACAACTAGCAAGACAGGAACACAACGCCACCCATTAGCAGAGAGGTGGCCTAAAATCATAAAAAGGCCGCAGACACCCCAAAACACACCACCAGACGTGGACCTGCCCGCCAGAAAGACAAGATCCAGCCTCATTCACCAGAGCACAGGCACTAGTCCCCTCCACCAGGAAGCCTACACAACCCACTAAACCAACCTTAGCCACTGGGGACAGACACCAAAAACAACGGAAACTACGAACCTACAGCCTGCAAAAAGGAGACCCCAAACACAGTAACATAAGCAAAATGAGAAGACAGAAAAACACACAGCAGGAGAAGGAGCAAGATAAAAACCCACCAGACCTAACAAATGAAGAGATAATAGGCAGTCTACCTGAAAAAGAATTCAGAATAATGATGGTAAAGATGATCCAAGATTCTATTTCCCAGATCCAAAATCTTGGAAATAGAATAGACAAAATGCAAGAAACAGTTAACAAGGACCTAGAAGAACTAAAGATGAATCAAGCATCGATTAAAAACACAATAAATGAAATGAAAAATACTCTAGATGGGATCAATAGCAGAATAACTGAGGCAGAAGAACGGATAAGTGAGGTGGAAGATAAGATAGTGGAAATAACTGCTGCAGAGCAAAATAAAGAAAAAAGAATGAAAAGAACAGAGGACAGTCTCAGAGACCTCTGGGACAACATTAAACGCACCAACATTCGAATTATAGGGGTTCCAGAAGAAGAAGAGAAAAAGAAAGGGACTGAGAAAATATTTGAAGAGATTATAGTTGAAAACTTCCCTAATATGGGAAAGGAAATAGTTAATCAAGTCCAGGAGGCACAGAGAGTCCCATACAGAATAAATCCAAGGAGAAATACGCCAAGACACATATTAATCAAACTGTCAAAAATTAAACACAAAGAAATCATATTAAAAGCAGCAAGGCAAAAACAACAAATAACACACAAGGGAATCCCCATCAGGATAACAGCTGATCTCTCAGCAGAAACTCTACAAGCCAGAAGGGAGTGGCAGGACATAATTAAAGTAATGAAAGAGAAAAACCTGCAACCAAGATTACTCTACCCAGCAAGGATCTCATTCAGATTTGATGGAGAAATTAAAACGTTTACAGACAAGCAAAAGCTGAGAGAGTTCAGCACCACCAAACCAGCTTTACAACAAATGCTAAAGGAACTTCTCTAGGCAAGAAACACAACAGAAGTAAAAGACCTACAATAACGAACCCAAAACAATTAAGAAAATGGGAATAGGAACATACATATCGATAATTACCTTAAATGTAAATGGACTAAATGCTCCCACCAAAAGACACAGATTGGCTGAATGGGTACAAAAACAAGACCCAGATATATGCTGTCTACAAGAGACCCACTTCAAAGCTAGAGACACATACAGACTGAAAGTAAGGGGATGGAAAAAGATATTCCATGCAAATGGAAACCAAAAGAAAGCTGGAGTAGCAATTCTCATATCAGACAAAATAGACTTTAAAATAAAGACTACCAGAAGAGACAAAGAAGGACACTACATAATGATCAAGGGATCGATCCAAGAAGAAGATATAACAATTGTAAATATTTATGCACCAAACATAGGAGCACCTCAATACATAAGGCAAATACTAACAGCCATAAAAGGAGAAATCGACAGTAACACAATCATAGTAGGGGACTTTAACACCCCACTTTCACCAATGGACAGATCTTCCAAAATGAAAATAAATAAGGAAACACAAGCTTTAAATGATACATTAAACAAGATGGACTTAATTGATATTTATAGGACATTCCATCCAAAAACAACAGAATACACATTTTTCTCAAGTGCTCATGGAACATTCTCCAGGATAGATCACATCTTGGGTCACAAATCAAGCCTTGGTAAATTTAAAAAAATTGAAATTGTATCAAGTATCTTTTCTGACCACAATGCTATGAGACTAGATATCAATTACAGGACAAGAGCTGTAAAAAATACAAACACATGGAGGCTAAACAATACACTACTTAATAACGAAGTGATCACTGAAGAAATCAAAGAGGAAATTAAAAAATACCTAGAAACAAATGACAATGGAGACACGACAACCCAAAACCTATGGGATGCAGCAAAAGCAGTTCTAAGAGGGAAGTGTATAGCAATACAATCCCACCTTAAGAAACAGGAAACATCTCGAATAAACAACCTAACCTTGCACCTAAAGCAATTAGAGAAAGAAGAACAAAAACATCCCAAAGTTAGCAGAAGGAAAGAAATCATAAAAATCAGATCAGAAATAAATGAAAAAGAAATGAAGGAAACGATAGCAAAGATCAATAAAACTAAAAGCTGGTTCTTTGAGAAGATAAACAAAATTGATAAACCATTAGCCAGACTCATCAAGAAAAGAAGGGAGAAGACTCAAATCAATAGAATTAGAAATGAAAAAGGAGAAGTAACAACTGACACTGCAGAAATACAAAAGATCATGAGAGATTACTATAAGCAACTCTATGCCCATAAAATGGACAACCTGGAAGAGATGGACAAATTCTTAGAAATGCACAACCTGCCAAGACTGACTCAGGAAGAAATAGAAAATATGAATAGACCAATCACAAGCACTGAAATTGAAACTGTGATTAAAAATCTTCCATCAAACAAAAGCCCAGGACCAGATGGCTTCACAGGCGAATTCTATCAAACATTTAGAGAAGAGCTAACACCCATCCTTCTCAAACTCTTCCAAACAATATCAGAGGAAGGAACACTCCCAAACTCATTCTACGAGGCCACCATCACCTTGATACCAAAACCAGGCAAGGATGTCACAAAGAAAGAAAACTACAGACCAATATCACTGATGAACATTGATGCAAAAATCCTCAACAAAATACTAGCAAACAGAATCCAACAGCACATTAAAAGGATCATACACCATGATCAAGTGGGGTTTATTCCAGGAATGCAAGGATTCTTCAATATACGCAAATCAATCAACGTGATACACCATATTAACAAGTTGAAGGAGAAAAACCATATGATCATCTCAATAGATGCAGAGAAAGCTTTCGACAAAATTCAACACCCATTTATGATAAAAACCCTGCAGAAAGTAGGCATAGAGGGAACTTTCCTCAACATAATAAAGGCCATATATGACAAACCCACAGCCAACATTGTCCTCAATGGTGAAAAACTGAAACCATTTCCACTAAGATCAGGAACAAGACAAGGTTGCCCACTCTCACCACTCTTATTCAACATAGTTTTGGAAGTTTTAGCCACAGCAATCAGAGAAGAAAAGGAAATAAAAGGAATCCATATTGGAAAAGAAGAAGTAAAGCTGTCACTGTTTGCAGATGACATGATACTATACATAGAGAATCCTAAAGATGCTACCAAAAAACTACTGGAGCTAATCAATGAATTTGGTAAAGTAGCAGGATACAAAATTAATGTACAGAAATCTCTGGCATTCCTGTACACTAATGATGAAAAATCTGAAAATGAAATCAAGAAAACACTCCCATTTACCATTGCAACAAAAAGAATAAAATATCTAGGAATAAACCTACCTAAGGAGACAAAAGACCTGTTTGCAGAAAATTATAAGACACTGATGAAAGAAATTAAAGATGATACAAATAGATGGAGAGATATACCATGCTCCTGGATTGGAAGAATCAATATTGTGAAAATGACTCTACTACCCAAAGCAATCTACAGATTCAATGCAATCCCTATCAAACTACCACTGGCATTTTTCACAGAACTAGAACAAAACATTTTAAAATTTGTTTGGAAAAACAAAAGACCCCGAATAGCCAAAGCAATTTTGAGAACGAAAAACGGAGCTGGAGGAATCAGGCTCCCTGACTTCAGACTATACTACAAAGCTACAGTAATCAAGACAGCGTGGTACTGGCATAAAAACAGAAAGATAGATCAGTGGATCAGGATAGAAAGCCCAGAGATAAACCCACGCACATATGGCCAACTTATCTTTGATAAAGGAGGCAGGAATGTACAGTGGAGAAAGGACAGCCTCTTCAATAAGTGGTGCTGGGAAAACTGGACAGGGACATGTAAAAGTTTGAGATTAGATCATTCCCTAACACCATACACAAAAATAAGCTCAAAATGGATTAAAGACCTAAATGTAAGGCCAGAAACTATCAAACTCTTAGAGGAAAACATAGGTAGAACACTCTATGACATAAATCACAGCAAGATCCTTTTGGACCCACCTCCTAGAGAAATGGAAATGAAAACAAAGATAAACACATGGGACCTAATGAAACTTCAAAGCTTTTGCACAGCAAAGGAAACCATAAACAAGACCAAAAGACAACCCTCAGAATGGGAGAAAATATTTGCAAATGAAGCAACTGACAAAGGATTAATCTCCAAAATTTATAAACAGCTCATGCAGCTCAATAGCAAAAAAACAAACAACCCAATCCAAAAATGGGCAGAAGACTTAAATAGGCATTTCTCCGAAGAAGATATACAGACTGCCAACAAACACATGAAAGAATGCTCAACATCATTAATCATTAGAGAAATGCAAATCAAAACTACAATGAGATATCATCTCACACCAGTCAGAATGGCCATCATCAAGAAATCTAGAAACAATAAATGCTGGAGGGGGTGTGGAGAAAAGGGAACACTCTTGCACTGCTGGTGGGAATGTGAATTGGTACAGCCACTATGGAGAACAGTATGGAGGTTCCTTAAAAAACTACAAATAGAACTACCATATGACCCAGCAATCCCACTACTAGGCATATACCCTGAGAAAACCATAATTCCAAAAGAGACATGTACCAAAATGTTTATTGCAGCTCTATTCACAATAGCCCGGAGCTGGAAACAACCTAAGTGTCCATCATCGGATGAATGGATAAAGAAGATGTGGCACATATATACAATGGAATATTACTCAGCCATAAAAAGAAACGAAACTGAGCTATTTGTAATGAGGTGGATAGACCTAGAGTCTGTCATACAGAGTGAAGTAAGTCAGAAAGAGAAAGACAAATACCGTATGCTAACACATATATACGGAATTTAAAAAAAAAAAAATGTCATGAAGGACCTAGGGGAAAAACAGGAATAAAGACACAGACCTACTTGAGAATGGACTTGTGGATATGGGGAGGGGGAAGGGTAAGCTGTGACAAAGCGAAAGAGAGGCATGGACATATATACACTACCAAACGTAAGGTAGATAGCTAGTGGGAAGCAGCCGCAGAGCAAAGGGAGATCAGCTCGGTGCTTTGTGACCGCCTGGAGGGGTGGGATGGGGAGGGTGGGAGGGAGGGAGATGCATGAGGGAAGGGATGTGGGAACAGATGTATATGTATGACTGATTCACTTTGTTATAAAGCAGAAACTAATAAAAAAAAAAAATAAATAAAAAAAAAATAAATAAATAAAAATAAAAATAAAATAAAGAATTGGATGACTGCATATTATAATTTGTCATTGTTAAAGAATGAAGGTGATTGGATAAGTAGACAGGACAAAAAAAAAAAAAAAAAAAAAAAAAAAAGAAGGAATGTACCTCAGTATACTAAAGGCCATATATGACAAGCCCACAGCTAACATCCAACTATGATAAGTTGAAAGCTTTTCCTCTAAGATCAGAAGACTAGGATACTGACTCTCACCACTTTTATTCAACATAGTATTGGAAGTCCTAGCCAGAGAAATTAGGCAAAAAGAAATACAAGGAAACCAAATTGAAAGTGATGAGATAAAACTGTCACTATTTGCAGATGACATATATAGAAAACCCTAGAGACTCCACCAAAAAACTATTAGAACTAATCAGTAAATTCAGTAAAGTTGCAGGCTACAAAGTCAACACACAAAAATCTTTTGCATTTCAAAATGCTAATAACAAACTACAAAAATGAGAAATTAAAAACAAAAACAAACAATTCTATTGACAGTTGCATCCAAAAGAATAAAAGCACCTAGGAATAATTTTAACCAAGTAGATGAAAGACCTATTTACTGAAAACTATAAGACGTTGATGAAAGAAATCGAACACAGGAATATAAAGATATTCCATGCTCGTGGATTGAAAGAATATTGTTAAAATGTCCATACTACCCAAGTCTACAAATTTAATGCAATCCATATCAAAATTCTAATAACGTTTTTTTCACAAAAATAAAATCCTAAAATTTGTATGGAAGTACAGAAGACCCAAAACAGCCAAATCAAACTTGAGAAGGAAGAATAGCACTGGAGGCATCATGCTTCCTGATTTCAAAGTTTATTGCCAAGTGATAATAATCAAAACAGTATGAGATTGGCATCAAAAAAAGACACATAGGGCTTCCCTGGTGGCTCAGTGGTTTAGAGTCTGCCTGCCAACGCAGGGGACACGGGTTCGTGCCCCGGTCCGGGAAGATCCCACATGCCACGGAGCAGCTGGGCCCGTGAGCCATGGCCGCTGAGCCTGCACATCTGGAGCCTGTGCTCCACAACGGAAGAGGCCACGGCAGTGAGAGGACCGCGTACCGCAAAAAAAAAAATAAATAAAATAAATAAATAAATAAATAAAGACACATAGATCAATGGAACAGAATGGAGAGCCTAGAAATAAATCCACACATCAGGTCAATTAATGTACAACAAACAAGCCAAGAATATACAACAGGGAAAGGATGATATCTTTGATAAGTGGTGTTGGGAAAACCAGACGGCCACATGCAAAAGAATGAAACTAGATCACTATCTTACACCATACATTCAAGTCTTTAACTCATTTTGAGTTAATTTCTGTGTAAGACCTGAAACCATAAAACTCCTAGAAGAAAACAAACAGTAAGATCCTTGACATTGGTCTTGCTGATGAATTTTTGAATTTGACACTAAAAGCAAAAAACCAAACAAAAACAAACCCAAAAAACACAAGTGGGACTACATCAAACTAGAGAAGCTTTTGCACAGCTAAAAAAAAAAAAAATGAAAAGGTAACCCTTTGAATATTTGCAAATCACATCTACTAAGGGGTTAATACCTAAAGTATATAAAGAACTCATAAAACTCAATGGCAAAAATTCAATAAAATTTTAAAAGGGGCAGAACATATGAAGCATTTTTCCAAAGATGAGACATTTTTCCAAAGATGACATTCAGATGGCCAACAGGTACATAAAAAATGCTCAACATCAGTAATCAGGGAAATGTGAATCAAGACTGCAAATGAGATACTGCCTCACACATTTCAGAATGGCTATTATCAAAAAGACAACAAATAAATGTTGGTGAGGATATGGAGAAAAGGGAACTCTTGTGTACTGTTGTGGGAATGTAAGTTGGTACAGCCACTGTGGAAAACTGAAAGGAGGTTTCATAAAACAAAACAAAACTGAAAATACAACTAGCCAAGATCCATTTATCCACTTCTGGGTATTTTTCTGAAGGAAACAAAAGTACTAAGTGGAAAAGATATCAACACTCTCCCCTTCACTGCAGCTTTATTTACTATAACCAAGACATGAAAGCAACCTAAGTGTCCAGTGACGGGTGAATATGGTGATGTATAATGGAATATTATTTAGCCATAAAAGAAGGAAATCCTGCCATTTGCAACAATACAGATGACCCTTGAGGGCATTATGCTAGGTGAAACAAATCAGAAAGATACATACTGTAAGATCTCACTTATATGTGGAACTTTTTAAAAAAGAACTCAGATACAGAGGATACATTGGTGGCCTGCTGGGACTGGTGTTGGGGGCTGGGGAGTTGAACGTGGTAGAAAAATAAGCACAGTCTTACAGTTATAAATAAGTCCTGGAGATGTAATGTATAGCATGAGGAGTATACTTAACACTGTATTGTATAATAAAGTTACTGATAGAGTATATCTTAAAATTCTCATAAGAAAAAATATTTAACTGTGAGTGGTGATGGATGGTAACTAGACTTACTGTGGCATTCACTTAACAATATATATATAAATATCAAATCCTGTTGTACACCTGAAACTAATACAATGTTATATGTCAATAACATGTCAAAAAAGAACTACAGTACTTTTCTGTGTGCTCAAACATGCCACAGCCAGGAAAACAAACACAAAACTACCACACAACTATGTTTAGGTAGTGGCATTTTGACTATCAAAAGGAACAAATAGAATTTATATTTTGTTGGTTATATTCTGACCCTAACACCTTGAGTATACACTACAGAAAGACAAGTATAAAATTCTAAACCTAGCACAGAAAGCCTTTTATGAAGAGCATGGGACTTTTATGCTGTTATTGCTGAGATGACTTTAAAACTTAAAAAAATTGTGATTCTGAACCTTGTTTTCATCCAAAGTAAACATAAAAGTCTAAAGTCCAAACTAGGTAAGGACCCTTTATTTTGGTAATTCAGTATTATTAATAATAGCTGTATATTTTTCTTCCCCCAAGTCAGACTAGATACTTCTATGAGGATATTACTCTATTTTGCCATTTTATTGAGCTTCCAGGAAGCTTCTTACATGTCTTTAATCTCATGTATATGTGATAAGCTTATTTTTATTTTGAGAAAGGAAACTAAATGTATCAAGAGCCTCTCATTTTTACATTTATGTGTTGTCAACCAAAATAATAATTCAGCATTCCCAGTTCATTTGCGGATAGAAATTCAATAAGATTCAGTAAAGTATATTTTAACAAAATTGAGATTTTCTAAAAAATGTTACACATCAAGTTAACATTCTCTACAACCATTTGTATTCCCTTTTGTCTCAAATATTTCATTTATTCAGTTTTATCTGTACTTCCTTTGTTTAGTATCACTTCTCAGAATATAATAATTTAAAATATTTTTAAAAGCCACACAGCTTAGACATTCATGAACAGCAAAATATCAAATCACACACAACAGTCATAAGCACATAATCTGTAACTTACTAATAAAGCTGTTTTACTTTTTGCACTTAGAGATAGCAATATTTTACAGGCAGCTAAAAGGTAAAATTATTATGTTTTGTCACATTAAAACCAAAGAAATAGAAAGGAGATTTAATTGATATACTACTTTCACACACAAGCTGTACAGGTTAACAGTAAAGTCACTGCTCTAATAACTGTACTAAGCCTATGTGAATTTCCCCTTGAACATGTTCATGCTATTTACATTCAAAAACACTGTGGAATTTTCTTGGCCATACAAAAAGGTAATTTTCATTGTTGGCTTATAGCATTAGAGATACAAGCAGAATAGCATACTACTCTTTTTGAATCAAAAGAACTTTGGACAGAAGCCAAATCACAAAGATCCAAAAGGGTCTTGTCCAAGTCTAAGAGTAAATGTCTGATACATATTTTAGCAGCATTTCTCTTACTCAATGCCATTAGTATGTACCCCGCCCCGAAGTATTCTGTATAATGACTTAGTAATTTTATAACCTCCTCTTATTTGGCAGGCAGATAATTAGGGTGACTTTTCACATAGAGGTAAGACCACTGTCCCTCTAAAAGCTATCTGGAGGACTCAGTCACTCAACAACTAGTCCCTTTGATGCTTTTAGCTGTTATTCATATTATCTGAATATGTTTCATCTCTCTGGACATTGTTCAGACTTACAGTATCAGTGCTAGCATATATAGTACCTTTCTGAGAATTAGGAAAATTACCTCTGTCCTTGGATGTTGAACTTGATGAAAAGATTTAAAAGACACCTGTATCAATTATTGCTGTTACACAAACCACCCAAAAGCTTATGGCTTAAAACACCACCAATTAATTTTTTCCCTTGATTCTGTGGGTTGGCTGGGAAACTCCTCAGCTGGTTTATCTGGCTTTCCTTTTGAGAAGGCATTTACTGGCACACCAGCTGAGGTGGAAGTTTCTAGATGATCTCTCTCCCCCGTCTAGTAATTAGGGCTGGGTGTGGCCTAGGGCACCTTGCTTCATCCTTCATGCAGTCTCTCATTCCCCAATAGCCTAGACTGGTTTCTTTATATGGTGTCTTAGAGTAGTGATTCAAGAAGGCTAAGTAAAAAGCCACAAAGCCTACTGAGGGCCAATTCACAAAATGGCATTTCTGCCACTTCCTAAATTAGTCAAAGCAATATATAAGACCAGCAAAGATTTAAGGTTAGGGAAATAGACTTTACCTTTTGATGCGAGGAACTGCAAAATTTTGTTGCCCCATTTAAAAGTTTTAACTATGCTCCTTTGGGCTGACACAGCATTGTGGACTATTGTTCATTTCAAAGAAGATGCTCTCTCCTCCAAATGCACCCAGCTGTACAGCAGGATACAAGAGTGAAAAGTAGAGTAGGGATGAGCTTGAGTCCTGACTGTCCTCTTGGCTGGACATCTTTGTTCAGTGTACAACCTGAGCAACTCTGATGACTGAGCATGTCCCCTTATATTAATTCCAGAAAGTTGATGGATAGTATTAAGACATTTTTATGAGGAGGATATGCAGGGAACCAGATAACTCTAGTACAAAGCATCTGGGTACAAGAGAGGTGATAAGTTAATTTTACTTTGTGCTAATAAAATAATATTTTGAATATTGTATAGGTGTCAATATTTATAGGTGTCAAATATTTCTTTACATAGTCAAAGTAGAGTAATGAAAAGGGCATTGAAACTGTGATATATGATTAACAACTGAAACAACTGAAGGTGAAAAATCTTATAAAAACTCAAGTGGCTCTGTACTATATGGCTTCGCCTACATGAAATTTGATCATTAGGAAAAGTCATTAAACTAATCTGTAGCACACAGATTACTAGGGAATTCAAGGTGCATATAGGTATAGTACTCACATTACCTGATGCAGGGTAAGTGCTAAATTAGGACTTGAGGACTGAATGAAAGAATTAATGAGGAATTCCTTAGGAACTCTGATTTTGATTCAGCATTACGTGGGTTAAGCTTTATGAAGATTAATTATTTGACAATATTTGGGGAAGGCAGCAGTCTCTCAATAATATCACAGGAATAATTCAAACAAAGTCATTTGTAATAAGGAGAAAAAGACAACTACAGTAAAAAAATATTTCTTCAAACAATAAGTTTCTCTAGAAGAATAAACAGTAATCTGTTAGTTGTTAAATTACAGAGGGAACTATGAGTCTGAGGGACAAAGAAGTGTTAAACAGTTTTCATGTATACCTTTCAGAAATTTTTGAATTTTGTACCATAAGCATGTATTATATAACATATAGACTTACTGAAGCAGTGAGACTACACTGCTTACTGAGCAGTATACACTTACTGAGATTTGCAAAGTATTTCAGCTCTTACATTTCCCAATTTATACTTATTCAACTCACAAGTAGACCACCTGACCTCTTCAAATGTCTCCTTTACTTAAAAAAAAAATAGAACAAAGATAAAGTTAACCAACATGCAAGAGGCCAAGAACTTGAAATGCCCCCTGCTTCAGCTAAGGGTAGAAAGTTTCTGCTGAGTCATTGCACTCTCCAATTCCATCACACAAATTCTGGCCTAGGTAGAGACCCAAGGGGAAGTCACGGGATAATATATTTCAATGCATAAAGCTAATTTGCATGTATGTGGCTTTACTTTGTGACCCTGGCCTCATTAGAATCAATCTCTAATCACCTTAGAGGGTTGGTTACTGCTTATCAAGTGGAGTTCTGTCTTTTAATGCAGAGAGGTAAGGTAACAAAAATAACAGTTCTTTACTTTGATGGGAAGAATGGTGATAAGAATCGATAAGAATAGATTTTCCCAATTTAAAAAGATTCCCCCATAATTAGTTCAATCATGTACTGAAAGAAGAAAAGTCAAAGCTGTAAAAGGCTACCCAGGATAAAGATAGGAGGAATTCCATATTCTCTAGTTAGTACCACCCCAATGATAGATTAGGGTCCAGCTGGAGAGGTGTGAACTTTAACTTGCTTTTCTGGATACCTTATTAATCCAGATTTACTCTGTTTTTAATCAGCTAGGTGAATATCTGCTTACTGGTTAAATAGATGTTATAAAAACAAACTACTAACAATAGGGATAAAATGTCAAGCTAACAAATTACATACCCTACTGTGAAGGTTGATAACCACCTATCACCAGCCTTTCTAAATAAACAAAATATTGGGCCTCCCTGGTGGCGCAGTGGTTGAGAGTCCGCCTGCCGATGCAGGGGATACGGGTTCGTGCCCCGGTCTGGGAGGATCCCATATGCCGCGGAGCGGCTGGGCCCGTGAGCCATGGCCGCTGGGCCTGCGCATCCGGAGCCTGTGCTCCGCAACGGGAGAGGCCACAACAGTGAGAGGCCCGCATACCGCAAAAAGAAAAAAAAAAAATAAATAAACAAAGTATTTTTGCAAAGGCTGAACCTGCTCACCCATGCATACTACAAATTCTACAGGATAAATATCACTTGTCATGTTTATCATAGCCAGTATACAAAGCTTTGGGAAGATCAGAATTCAGAAAGACCACCTTTTCCATAGTTGCACAAAGTTCAAGCCCACTAACTATGAAAGGATGAGAGCTATAATGTAGAACATTAAAAAGTTACAGTGATAGCATTTACTAATATTTTATGTAGTCATTTTTCTGACTGTGCATGCGTATAGGTAGGCAGTAGCAGTGGGTGGTGGGCATGGTTGTGATAGGAGTATTAGCAGCAATTCTGGGAGTGTATTAGTTTGGAAAGACTCACTTATAATTCTACTCAATAGTATTAAGTACCTTATTTTTGCCACCCACAGCGCTAAGTGTGTAGGAGAATAACTAGCTGTGGGTAATTTAGCTACATCATTTGCCATTGTGGAGCTTACAATGTAGTTACTTATTGTAACAGGAAATTCTTAGAAGAGATATCTCTGTGGTGATCACATTAAACCCTAAGCCCAGTAGCAATGAAATAAAGAAATCAGGACAGGCGTCAGCCTGGAGTCTCACATCATACAGTGTCAATTACAAGATAACCCTGGGTTTAAGTCCTATTCCTGCCCTTTACCAGCTGTGTAATCTTGAAACCCTTTTTTCTCTAAACCTTTGCTATATAATGTGAATAATGGTAGCTTCAAATGATTGTTGGGCTGATTAAATGAGATAAAACAAAGCACTTATAGTAGTATCTGGCTCAATAAATATTAGCCTTTTCTATCTTAGCACATAGTATTGACAAAGATCATTCTAAAGGTTGGAATGGATAGAGTATTTTGGACTCTAACAGTATGGGGATTCTTGTTTGTCCATATCCTTGGCAAGATTCTATATAACTCTAAATTTTGAAAAATGGATGTGACATTGGTTTTGATTTCCATTTCTCCAATTACTTGTGAAATTGAGCATCATTTCATAATTTTCTTACTCATATAGGGTTCGGCTATTGTGGATCAACTTTTCAAACCTGTTATGTTTTTCTGAGGTTTTTCCTACCTTCTTGTTGATTCACAGGATACCCTATGTTTTAAATATTAAATCCATACTACTTTCAGATGGCAAAAGCTTTTTCATTCTCATGTAAATTTCAAAGCATACTGGATTGAAAATAAAACCTTCTTGTAATCAAATCCACTATTTGCCTTTGTTATTTGCACTTTTTATGAATTGTTTTAGAAATACCTCTCATCTATGTATATTGTCCTTGGTTGTTCTACCTCTCATCTCTTATGTATATTGTCCTTGGTTGTTCTGTTTGTAGTTTCAACTTTTATTTTTAGGTCATGAGTTCATTTTAGAGTTTTTCCTCATTTGTGTTAGAAGTAAGACTTTTTCCCCAGAGATGGAGCCAATTTTCTCATCGTTATCCACTAATCCATTCTCGGCCCACACTGATGAACAATGTCACACCTATCATATACCAATCCCCATGCATATACATCTGATCTAGACTTATTCTTCAGCTCCATTGTCTGTTAGTTCCTTCATGTGTTTATGTCACCGTTTTTATTCCACAGCTATTCACATAGCATGTCATATCTGGCAGGACAACTCCCTCCTATTTGTTATTTCCTGTTTGTGTATTGTTATAAGATTTAGATGCAGTTTGAAAAAATTTCTAAAAATACTTGCTAAAATTTCAAATAAGATTTGATGGAATTTATAGTTTAAAATATACAAAATTAACATCTTAAAATTAACACCATGTATTAGTGACATTTCTTTATTCTTTGAGGTCTAAGAGTTTTAGATGTTTCTTAATGGCCTTGTGTTTTTCTTCTTTAGAAATTTAAAGTATCCATGAATTAACCACTGAGTGGTATTTTACTTTATATTTTATAAAATGAATGGTTTGTAACACTGTCAATTACATAATTTAATCTTTTATCTAGCAAGCTTCCTGAACTGGCTTGTTTGAAATATGTTAAATCTATAGGACCTTCTGTGGGGGAGTGACTATCACTTTTAAAAATGACACTTTGTTTTTTTTCTGTAACTATTCCTGGGATAACTGCAGGATAAGAATTGTCATAATTTTAATGTAGTTTATTAGTACTGCATTGAGAATTAATCCCTCTAGTTAATAGGGCAAGGACCTTACTTTATTATAACATCCTTATATTTGGGAAGTGATCCAAGAGTAGGGGGAGAGAGAGAAGGAAAAGCCAAAAAAAAAAAAGGTTTGTTTCAAAGCTACTTCTGTGGGAAATGGGAACCAATTCTACTCTAGCCCCCCTGATGTGTACAGAATGTCTTCCAGAAATATCTGTTTGTAGGACAGTCAGGTGAATGTCTGCCAGATTGCTTCTCTGATGGATCAAGGTTTGACTTCATGAGTGCTAAGTCCAACACTTGTAGGCTGCGTTTGTGTGAGGATCCAGCAGACATTTAATGCCTCGGTGAAAGTCTCAGGATAGAAAGCATAAAAATGGTCAGCAAGGGAAGTGGCAGATGGGTCTGAGCTTGAATATCTGCTACTGATATCAGAAGTGAGCTGAGGGGAAGTGACATGGGGACACCAAGGGCCTTTGCTATCATCTACTCTTTTTCTACTCAGATCCACTTGTGTTCACTTTGGTCTGTTTTGTCACTGAGTCTTTAAACTTGAAGTCAGCCTTAATGTATATCAAAGCCAAAATGCAAGCCAATCTGAAACAAGCTACAGTCAATACTTCTGTAACTGATTTAAGGCTATTAATTGTATTGATAATTTTCTCTTCGACTACCCTTTTTAGACTTCTTATCCATAACTAGCATTTCTGCTTCTCCAGGTAACTTTCCATGTTGAGGTTGTCTTGACCTTCAACCCTGATGTCTGAGCCCTCTCTGATCAGTTTGTTCATGGTTCCTGTAATTGGCTATTCATCATTACCACCAGGCGCAGAAGCACCAGAAGCTGCCCCAGAGTTTCCTTATAAAACAGAGTATAAGGGTATTTACAAAGTTAAACAAAGTATATTACCAGGTAATTAGTGTTACGAATATTTATACTTCATATACTATTTACATGATTCTACTTAAAGTACCATGAGAATTTTGTTATGAAACTTGTTTAGACAACAGTATTTAATGTTTGTTGATCATCTGTGGTTCATACAGTTTAACTTGAACATATTGTTGGATATTTTAAAAATTTATATTATAAACATTTGTTAATGTTTTTGTATATTTATTAAAATATTTTATTGTAGAAGTACTAGGCCAAAGAGAATGGACTTTACAATTTCTAATACATACTGCCTATTGCAAATACACATCCTTCAAGGTTTTATGAAAGACCTCTTGATATTTGAGTCCTTTAAAGGACAAGGTAATAAAGTTGGTAAGTCAGAGCAAAGAAAAGTAGTACACATTGTGAAAATTTTAATGAGCTGATTTCCTTATGGAAACTTGCAGCATATAAAATATGCCAGCTTTTTTTCTTTGCAGAGTAGGAAATGGGCACAAAACTCAGTTCAGAAAGCTAGTAAGATCTTACTCCAGTCAGCCCTTGACTTGGCACCAGCGTGAATCTGTGTTGAACATCACTGCAGTGACCTGGCATTAAGGTTAATTTTACTCCTTTACCACTTTCCATGAATTAAGTAAAAGAAACTTAGAATGACAAGAATTTTATAATAGTTTGCCTTATTAAATTTCCAGGTCTAGAGGTTATTTCCTGTTATTTCTTAAGTTTAGATGCATTTCATGGGTGAAAAGAAAACATTACAAAGATAACAAAGTACTGATAATGCAGAAATCTCTTAGAATGGTCAGTGATCCAGTTTGCATCCTTTTCAATTCACTTCCTAGGATTATGCTTATTACATATTCAAATAAACCATGACAAAAAAATCAGTGACTTAAATGTTTCCAAATATTTCTACTTATTTTTTCCACTTTTATTGGAGAACTTTGGAATTTCAGAGGCACAAAAAACCAAGAATTAGGAAGTTCTAATGTCAATCTAAATTTTAATACTGCTTTGAAAAATGTCTCCTTTACATATTTTTCCAACCAATAGTAATTTAAGATAAATCACTCTTGGTCTTCTCAAAATATCTAACTGCTCCTTTCTATCTCATTCAGTAAATCAGTACATATTGTCACTTGTAAAATATAAGGCATTTTAAAAAGCGCTTTCCTAGTATTTCCTAAAAATTGTTACAGCCAAGAACAAGTTTAAGTGACCTACCTATTTTCATAAAACTGGGTAGATGCTGAAACAAGGCTAAAAGTATGATCTCATCTTCCATATTTTCCAGACAATTGTTAAATTTCAATGGAACACTGCTTTCCAGCTATTACAAAAATGTTTGTAAAAAAAGAAATGATGCTCAAGACATTCCACAGGGCATAAAAATTATTTCTCACAGATTTTCTAAAATTTAAGCATGCTGCATTTTTATCAGAAAAGTTATATGTACTACCTCAGTTTAAAATTCAGTGGCAATTTACTCGTTTGAAAGTTGATTATTGTAAGCTTGATTTTACTGAAGGTCTCTATAAAAAATCATGTAATATTTTACATATTTCAAGTTTACTTTTTATGAGTAATTCTACACGTTTTTAAGGATCAACATGACAAATTCCATGAAGAATGTAATGAAGCATTAACGTTCAAAATACTTTGAATCTTCTAATTAACAGATTTTCTAAAGACCATTATATTCTTTTTTCTTGACTTCTAGGAAGCAATAGGAACTACTCCCTAGTCCCCTTCTCAAATACCCAAGTGTCCAAATAGAACTTTTCCTCAACTGCAGGGATCAAACTATGGCTCTTGTCATATCCAGCCTTCTATTTTAAAAAAGTTTTACTGAAAAGTGGCCATGTCCTTTTGGTCAATGGTCAATGACCATTTTAGTGACACCACTGTAGAGTGGAATACTTTATATAGACCACATGGCTTGAAAAGCAAAACATGTTTACTCTTTATTTTCTTACAGAAAAAGTTCATGACCACTGAATTTACTGTATAGGGAACTCTGCTCAATATTCTGTAATAACCTAAACGGGAAAAGAATTTCAAAAAGAATAGATACACATATATGTATAACTGAATCATTTTGCTGTACACCTGAAACTAACAACATTGTTAATCAACTATACTCTGATATTTAAAAAAATTTTTTAAATTAAATATACCCATAAAGACTAAATTAACCAAATGCTTTGATTCAAATTAGCTTAGTAAGAGTACTTTCTTCCTAACACCTAGATAAGGTCAGCGCCATGAAGAGGTTGAGAGTTTAAATAAGGTTAGGGGAAAAGATAACTCATTTTGCAGTGTATCATGAAATACCTTGGAAGAGGTTAGTTCTGAATAGGCTGCAGAAGGAAGCAATGAGCAATCGAAAATCATCATGAAGACACCATGAATATGGAAGATGAACCAGGGAGCAGCAGAGGAATGAAAAGGAACATACAAGTGAACCAAAGACTAATTGCAACTACTTAAAAATTTGCCTAGGTCAAAGGGTACAAACTTACAATTATAAGATGAAATAAGTTCTGGGGATCTAATGTACAGCATGGTGATCATAGTTAAAAATACTATATTATAAACCTGAAAGTTGCTAAGAGAGTAGATCCTAAGTGTTCTCACCAGACAAAAGAAATGGTAATTATATGACGTGATGATACTTTTGGCTAAAACTAAGGTGATATTCATTTTGTAATATATACATATATCAACACATACACCTGAAACTTATACAATGTTATGTCAATATATTTCAATAAAGCTGGAAAATTTGTCAAAAGATTTGCCGTATATTTGCTGATTTTGTACTGTCATGTACTTATGAAGGTATTTTTAAACTAAAGGCTGCCTATGATATTTTTGTATAATAGATGGAGAATTTTTAAAAAATTTATTAAAAGAACATTGATTGTGCTGAATTATCTGTTGTCAACTTGGCATCAGCACCACCTCATTAAAATAAGGTTTCCTTTGACTCACAGAAAACAGGTACTTTGTTTTGCATAACTGCCTTTCCCTGTGGTTCCAGGTTAGAATTTCCCAATGAAAGATACCCACACAAGATCTGGAAGCAGGAAGAGAATATATTAAACTAGAGACAGGTGGCACTGGATGTATGGACAGACACGAGATCTATGGAATAACTAGTGAGTTTGTGGAAACCACTGTTTTACTGCTTCAGATTGAAAGAACTAGTGAGACATCTCCAGAGACTGAGACTTGCTGCAGTTTCCTGATAAGCCTGTGGGACCATCTTCATTGATGCTTCAGACTAAGGAATTGTCACCGACTTTTGCTTTCCTAATGGCTGTTTAAGCCCCTGATCTATATATTCAAATATCTAAAATATATTGAGTAGCTTCTATTCTCCTGAACTGACTTTTAGTAATAGATGTGTATCTAGGAAAAAAGAAATGTAGAAATGAAAACTGGAAGTTTTTCACTGATTTGATTAGGTTTGAAGCTAATTATGAGCTCACAGCCAGTACAAGATAGGTCACTGGGGGGTCACAGCTTACAGTAGCAAATGGTAATTAAATGATCACTCAATGTTGCCTGAGCACAAATGCATAAGGAAAGGATTTGGGAGATTAAGTGGCTATTGCAATAGTATAATGGGCATAAAACATTCAAGACTATTGTATAGGGTAGGCTGACTATTCCTTAGTCTACAGCAGAACTTGAAGAAAATAAATTACAACATCTGGGCTTTAAATTCCTAGTTCCTTTCACAAGTAGAAAACCCAAGAACTTCTATGACTGAAAAAAAAGTTTTATTTCATGTGGCTAAGGCCAAATTCTTTTAAAACAAAATAAGGTCTTATTCCACAGGTGGCTGAATTATAATGCAGTCACAGCTTTGTCAATTGTCTATGTTAGCATTAATGTGTTACTAAGGAAACAGTGGAATCATAGGGATTGGAAGGAGGCAATTTAGGCATATTCCAATGAATCTGAGGTTTTTTGTTTTTGTTTTTTTGTTTTTTTTTGGTACGCAGGCCTCTCACTGCTGTAGCCTCTCCCGTTGTGGAGCACAGGCTCCGGACGCGCAGGCTCAGTGGCCATGGCTCATGGGCCCAGCCGCTCCACGGCATGTGGGATCTTCCTGGACCGGGGCACGAACCTGTGTCCACTGCATCGGCAGGCGGACTCTCAACCACTGCACCACCAGGGAAGCCCAAATCTGAATATTTTGAACCCCCAAATATGGATGAGATACCACTGCCTACAGAAACAATCTCTCTCCTTCTGAGGAAGGTGGTCACCCCTTGCCAGAGTACTGGGTCTTGGGTTGAGTCAGTGGTTGCTCATGTTTCAAGACCCACATGAGCTCTTCTTCTTTGATTTGAGGACTTTAGCTAAACTCAAAATTCAAGCTCTTTCGAGATAGACATGTCTCATCTAGGAGGATGCTCATACACACAAGATGCAAGGTTTTGCTAATATGTATCAGCAGAAACTGGGGTAGGAGATGAGTGAGAGAATGGATTTTAAAGGAACTAGACCAAAGAAGGGTCATAATGTATCACAGAATTTGACCAGTCCTGTTGGTACACAAAACAGAATTCTGGGGCTTCCCTGGTGGCACAGTGGTTGAGAGTCCGCCCGCCGATGCAGGGGACACGGGTTTGTGCCCCGGTCCGGGAAGATCCCACATGCCGTGGAGCGGCTGGGCCCGTGAGCCATGGCCACTAAGCCTGCGTGTCCGGAGCCTGTGCTCCACAGTGGGAGAGGCCACAACAGTGAGAGGCCCACATAACGCAAAAAAAAAAAAACCCAAAAAACCAGAATTCTGGACTTTCAGCTCAAGTATCTGGAAGTGGTTTCTAAAGTGCTTGACTGAAATCTCTTCTCAGTAGTGAACTCTTAGACGTTCAAGGTAACAGGAGATGTCAGTACAGTGTAGAGTCAGGAATAAAAAATCTTGGAGAAATAGAACTATCAAACTTACTATTTAAGATCTGCTTAAATACTAAGGATGTTTCCCAGAACATTAAGAGGATACCCTCTCCATCAAGATATTGAACTATACATTAAAGATGGGAACATCAGCGTACTTGAACCTCTCATGTGTGGCTACCCTCTCCAGGCCAAGGATGACTGCTGGAAATGTCACCTTAGAACGAGTCTTCTGGAATTCAACCTTGGTGATGGGATTCTAACATGAGAGAGGCCAAGGGGTGACACTTAACTGTCCGAGACATGGTAGTCATGGTTACCACAGTGGGTCTGCAGCGGTAACCACACAAAACTGGACCACATTGCTCTTTGGTGGTAGCTAGTTGATCATGGTCCCCTTGAGCTAAAGTTAATGAGCAATCAGAACTTCCTGATTGGTCAGTCTAAGTAGAAAAACAATTCAATTTTGAATTGCAAAGCCTAATATTCCTGATATGTGAAGAGCTCCCAAATATCAAAATATCAGTAAAAAGTGGCAAAATATATTCATAAACAGTTCACAAAAGAAATGCATTTATAAATCTCCTTGTAGATTATTACCAGCTGTCTTTTAGAGCTATAAGGGTTTCATCAGGTTTTATATCAATTCTAAATCAGAATTACATTCAACCAATTTTATGCTTTTCATTTATTGATCAATATTTTGATGAAGTTCTGTAACTAGTGGACTACACTCAATTCAAATTATGCTTGCGTTTATTTATTTGTATGGAAATATTTGTTCTATTGCATCTACTTAACTGAAATAATGTTGCTCTTTGGGGTAATAGGGCAATTTAAGAGCCAGGGTATATGAAGACATAGTGATCAATAAATCATTTCTTCTTTAATATGTAACTTTTAGTTAATCATGTTGAATTTTTAAGGGAAACTCAATCATACCTTCACCATGTTTAGAAGAAATAATACAAGAGTGGTACATGGAGGCCAAAATACCATCAATACTCAAAAATGGGACAGAGGGTATAGTCATCTGTGCAAGAATGACAACTTCAGAATTAGAGAAACTCAACTATCTAGTCCTAATGTGGCTGTGAATGCAACCTGTCTCTCAACATGTATCTTCACATGGGGAAGGAGCCTGATCCTAGACCTATAGAAAGGAAGACAGCTGGCTGAAGAAGAATCTGAGATGAACTGAATACACCTGGTTAATTCTGCCTTCTAAATTTATTACTCAAACAAATCACCCTTCTTTGGAGAAATGTCTATTTAGATCTTCTGCCCATGTTTTGATTGGCTTGTTTTTTGATATTAAGTGGTATGAGCTGTTTGTATATTTTGGAAATTAACCCTTTGTTAACGGCTATCACCAAAAGTCTGCAAAGAATAAATGTTGGAGAAGGCAGGGAGAAAAGGGAACCCTCCTACTCTCTCAGTGGGAATGTAAATTGGTGCAGCCACTATGGAAAACAGTACGGAGGTTCCTTAAAAAACTGAAAATAGCACTACCATATGATCCAGCAATCCCACTCCTGGACATATAGAATGAAAAGATGAAAAGTAATTTGAAAAGTTATATGCACCCCAATGTTCAGAGCAGCACTATTTACAATAGCCAAGACATGGAAGCAACCTAAGTGTCCACCAACAGATGACTGGCTTAAGATATGGTATATACAATGGAATATTACTCAGCCATAATAAATAAAATATTGCCATTTGCAGCATCATGAAGACCAAGAGAATATCATACTAAGTTAGACAGAAAAGCAAATATTATATGCTATCATTTATATGTGGAATCTAAAAAGTAATATAAATGAATCTATATATGAAATAGACTCACAGGCATGGAAAACAAACTTATGGTTACCATAAGGTTACCATAAGGTAACCATAAGGTGGGAGGGATAAATTAGGAGTATGGAATTAACAGATACAAACATACATAAAACAGATAAGCAACAAGGATTTACTATATAACATAGGGAACTATATAATATCTTGTAATAACCTTTAATGGAAAATAATCTGAAAAAAAGTATGTATAACTAAATCACTTTGCTGTATACTTGAAACTAACAGTATTGTAAATCAACTAAACAATTAAAAGAATCATTTTACCCTTGAGGCCACACCCTGAATACCAAACATTGCTCTTAGGGGAATGACTGGTGAACAACAGATTGTTCCCAGAACTCTGATATAGTCAATAGAATACATTAGATCTACTCAAAGGGGCTATGTAACCAAGGTTTAATATTTCTTATTTTCCATCACAAATTATGTTGTCACATTGTCCAATACAAATCAAATATTTTGCAAGAGGTTAAGTGACATCAAGATATGCCAATAACCGCATGGAGGGGTGGGATGGGGAGGGTGGGAGGGTGGGAGATGCATGAGGGAAGGGATGTGGGAACAGATGTATATGTATGACTGATTCACTTTGTTATAAAGCAGAAACTAATTTAATAAATAAATAAATAAAAGATATGCCAATAAAATGCATAAATGTATAGAGAGCCTCCAAAATAAAAAAAAAAAAACCAATAACAGAAATGTCCTAAATATAAGCCTCTTTCATCGTCATACTCGTAGGAGGAATGTTCCAACATTAGGTATCCCTGAAAGAAGTTCCTAACATTACAGTACATTACCACCTTCTATTAACCTTCTGTACTAAAAGTCCAAAGTAGTGAGTCCTCTCATCTTATCAATCTCAGCTAGATCTATTCTTTGTACTTAGGGTAGATTCCAGGGTGTTTTTCTTTTTCTTTTCTTTTTTTTTTTTTTTTAATAGATGTAGGTGGTCTATGGCAGTAAAGAGAGTAGCTCCTTTAAATCAGAAGCTAAACTAACACCAGGTACCATCTTTTTAGAGAAACCAAATGGTTAACTGACCCCACGTTCATCTAATTTAGAAAAGCCAAACTCAAGTTCCTAAAGGCGCTGTCTCAGGCTAAATTATATTTCCATAATACCCAGCACCCTGCCCCAGAGACACAGCAGCATTCAGCAGGAAGAGAGAAAGTCATCTTGTTTTGAACTTCACTGGGATGCCACTCAGCCTATGTGTGTAGAATTAACTCAAATAGGAGATACTTTAGCATCACTCAATACCATGTTTCAGGAGGGAGGAGGTTGGGGTGTAAGCAATACACGCACACCACTACCTCCTCTTTCACTAAATAGCATTTTAAATTGTTTCCTTCTTGAAATGTTTATAAATTGACAGAGGGGAGCTCCAGCCCCCAGGACTTATTTGAGATGCTTCTTTCTCCACCAATTCTAGCCAAAACATCTTAGTTGTTTTTGTTGTTTAAGGTTTTGCTTCTGGTGCTCAGGAAGTGACGTGTCTAGTAAAACAGCCTTCACAATATCTTGGGATTAGACCTTACTAGTTCTGTGCCCTAGGGACTACCGCCACCACCTCTTGCTACGGCAAAATCTAGGCCAGGAATTCTTTACCTGAATTATTAAGACCACTGGAAAGTCACTTGAGGCACTTAAACTAAAACTTAAAAACAGGTTCTGAATCCAGAGATTCCTATTTAGTTGGATTGTTTTACCACCTGGGCAGATCCTCAGGTGATTTTAGTATGCAGACAAGTTTGAAAACCACAGGTTTAGTCTTTTTAAACCTGCCCCCTAATAATGATCATCACTTCAAACACCTGGAAAGGTCAACTGGAATGATTTCAACGGGTAAAAAATCACTCTGCATGGATTCCTGAGATGACGTAGCTGCTACCTCTGAAATCTGTCTCTCAGATCCATGTGGATCAATACTTCAGCTCCTCAAGGCCTTCCTTCTCCCCTCCATTTTTGATTCCACACATTTTCAGTCACTTTTGCTCAAGAGACAGGAAATGCAGGTTTTATACATGCGTGTATAGGTATCACACTGAAACTCACAAAATTAGTCACCATTTTTCACTCTCAGACCCCACCTCCAGCCATGTTATTCCAAGGTTTATCACAGACCGTTTTCTTCTCTGGCTCTAAGTCTAAATTTGAGGGGCAGCTGATCTAGTGCTTCTCT
This sequence comes from Mesoplodon mirus, assembly GCF_964341445.2. NCBI lineage: Eukaryota > Metazoa > Chordata > Mammalia > Artiodactyla > Ziphiidae > Mesoplodon > Mesoplodon mirus. Next base: position 60,079,890 of record NC_138993.1, on the reverse strand, counting down.
TTAGTTCTCAAACTAATGGTTTACAGCTAGAACTCCCTAGTGCTGTATATCAGAAGCCATCTTGGCAGTCAAGCAACAAGTGGCAAGTATTTTTCTATTTATCTTTCCTAAAAGGTGTACAGACTGTCATCTTTCTCCTCTAAGAAAGTGTTCAATTTAGTCTGCACATTAATATTATCTGAAGCACTTTTAAGTGTCTCCATGCCAGGTCATACCTCAACCATTCACGTCAGAATCTCTGGAAAGTGGAACAGGTTTTTAAAATCTCCACCACCCGCTCCATAACTGTGAAGCTATGCCCACCTACCAAAGCCTCAAAGATATTCTCCTCACCTCAGGCTGAAGCCCTCCTACAGTCTGTGTTTATTTAGGAGGCCACAAGCAGCCAGTGCAGCATATTATGTAAATAGCTCCATGGGCAAAAAGGAAACGCCATGAGCTTTAGCCACCTACAGAGTTACACTATTGCCCATGGCAGGCCTAAAGACTTAATGCCTTGTTTCCAACCATCGCTATAACGATTTATCCGAAAATTAGTAGTTTATAACAAATTAAACTTATTTGCTTACAGTTCTGGAGGTCAGAATCCAAAATGGGTCTCGCTGGGCTAAAATCAAGGTCTTGGCAGGGCTGTGTTCCTTCTGGAAGCACTGCGAGAGGATCTCTTTTCTTTCCTTTTCCAGCTTCCAGAGGCCAACTGCGTTTCTTGGCTTGTGGGGCCCCTCCATCTTTAAAACCAGCAACCGCGGCCTGTTGCTACCTTCCACATTCTCCACTCGCCTGCCTCCCTCTTCAATTTATACGGACGCTTGTGATCACTTACATTGGGCCCACCTGGCTAACCCAGAGTACTCTCGAATGAGACACCACCTCACACCTTTCAGAATGGCTATTATTAAAAAGATAAGAAATAACAAGTGTTGGCAAGGCTATGGGAAAAAGAGAACCCTGGTACACAGTTGGTGGGAATGTAAATTGGTGCAGCCACTATGGAGAACAGTATGGAGGTTATTTTATTTCTTCAATCATTTAAAATATTACTGTGATGCATTATGCTTCAGGTTGTTCTATTATTTTATTCTTAGGATATTATCCATCCAGAGTGTGGTCTCTACTGACTCATCTCATGGGAGATGCTTCTTAATGTGGATTTTATCTTTTATTGTGGGTTCATTTTCAATGTTCTACCTTTCATCATCCACACATTTGCGGTGCTATAAAATTAAGGGAAAACATTGCATCTGTTTCTACTGGGATTTCTAGCGGTATTACTAAAGCAGGGACAGTTTTTATATTAGTTTCAGGATTTGGCATTTACTTTAACATGTAAGAAGTTAAATTTTGTAGTTTACATCCACGCATGGGGGAGGCTTGAGATTTGTATTTAGCATGGAAGACTTTTCTCTATTTTCCAACTAGAGTTATCGGGAAAGACAAGCTGCATTGTTTTCTTTGAGTCAATAAGTAGAATATTTTCATTTTCTTTTGTGAGACCACGCGCTTTCCAAAATGACAGCTCCAAGTTTAGGTTCTTATAGTAGAAACTCAGGTGCCCTGCACAGATCCCCTTTATCACATCAGGATATCAATTCCCCAGCATGCTGATAACTGATACCTGCCTCTTTTCCAGAAATTGCCTTTGGCTAGGGAGAGCCGGTCAACCTGAAAATTTATCTACCTGCCATCCCGTGCTGCAGCCAATGCCCCATTGGAGTCTCAGGCTATAAAAGCATAAACCCTTGTTCCAAGGGGTGGATCATTCTCTGCTATGCTTTATGTGCTAGAATCTTCTCTGTGGGTTGAGCCAAGGCTTTCCCTTTCCTGACCTGCTTCATTTGCTCTTTATAGGCTTTTCGTGAAGAGCATTCTTGAGTAAACCATCTGCACCTGAATCCCTGACGCCAGCTCTGTTCCTAGGGAATCCAGAACACAGGCCCATTTCCAAGAAAAGTTCTTACTACTCCCTTTCTCCATCCAAAGCTACTGTGGTAGCAGATCTGTAGTTTTTGCAAAATGGGATTGTTCTTTTTTTCAAGCTCAAGTTTGAATTTAATTTTGTTTCGTTGTTACATTTTTATCTAGAAGTCCTGGCTGTTTGGAATAGGCAATGAGTCTCGTATTAACTTATCCTGCTATGCTGCTACTTAAATCACAAAAAACGATTCTCTATATCTAACTTCATTCTTAGTTTCTCTGGATAATACAGTTATATTTGTCCTGTGTAGTTCAAGCCATCTGTAAATTAGGATTAAAACTATTGCTTTACGTATACGTTTTCTGACATGTTAGTGTGAATCTCAGAGTATGGATTGGGGTTATTTGACCACATGAATCACTTCTGATTGAGACAAGAGGACAGAAAAAGAAGTATAATTACCTCCGTGCTGAGAATGGAAATTAGCGCAGATTTTTTGAAAAGCAATTTGGCACTAAGTACCGCGGATATTAAGCATACTCACACAATTGGACTCAATTCTACTTCTTTCCTAAGGAAACTTTTTTTTAAGGAGCAAAATAGAAGGAAAACATGCATAAAATGGCAATGATATTTAGTGTTACCATAGAGAGTAATTAAAAACAACCTGTTACCCAACAGATGACTGTAAAATAAATATAAAAATGCATAGCTGAAAATGGACCCAACAGAGTTCTTTAAGTAATTTATCAGATTTAATGAAGTCTCTGAGTTAGGCAGGCTCTGCTCTATACTCAGACACAAAAGCAGGTAAGTTTTTTTGTAATCAACCTGATAAACAAATTGAATGAGTAACATTATGGTTGAAGGAGGCCAAAGGCACTTGAACAACAGATTCTGATTGGTCAGTGCTATAAAAGCATTCTCTGGATTGAACTTTCAGGATTGATAAATGGATAGACAAAAAAGTCAACCTAACAAGTCATGTCATCACCATTTATTTTATGGTATTAAATGATAAATATGTTCTAGGAGATAAAATATAGCCGAAGATGAGTCCTAAGATCTGTTTCACTCTTAGGTTGGGCCAAAGTTTTTCCTTTAAATTGACATAAAGAGAAGTCCTGTTACTTAATTACATTCTTAATTGAACTTAATATCTTTCTTTGTGCTTTTTCTCCCTTGTAAATATTTTCTTCTATTCTCTGTTTTTCAACATTTTGATTACCTTTTAAGGACTAACTCAAAGGTAACTTATCCTGTTAATAATTTCCTGCCAAAATTTCCTTTTATGCCACTATTGTGACATGTATGACAATAAAGTGTACTAATTTATCAATAAATACCTCTCTTTCCCCTACAGCAGTATTCAAGAGCTGACAACGTACTATGTCTTTATAACTGTGTGTCTAGTAAACAGTAGTAGTTAAATAAAATCTGAGTTAATGTAAATTGAATTAAATGTAACATAATTGAATTTCATCCACAGAAATTTTATCACTCAAAGTTTGGTTATCATAATATATTACTCCTCTTTTAAAGAACAGTGGTTGCAGATATTTGAGAGAAACACATTATGGAGAAACAGGGTTTCAATATTCCTTAAAGTTTCAAGAATTGATAATAATTTTGTTGCTTTCCAGTACCTTCTTCTTTTGGACATTGCTCACCCCCTGTTCCAAATATGGGGTTTTAGAGAGGCTGGCCATGCTTTTATACACATATATAGCTGAAATAAGATGGTATTAGAGAGCATCATAGCCACACAAGATTCATTAACATTTTAAAATTCTTGGCAATGCGGGTGACACATGTGTTCTAAGAATTTCTCTTTCTACCAGACTTCTATTAATATTCTGCAACTTGTTTTCTCCCACTACCACTCTATGAAAACTGCTATTCTATGAAAACTGCTATAATATCAACAATTATAATATCAAGATTTGAGTACTTACTACGTGCATGTTTTTTCCTAGAGCATTTATATGTAATGATTAATTCTCCAAAGACTGAGTAGGTAATTGTCTTTCGCATATTATAAAATGTATTCATCTCCTATTTAATGCATTCTAGAAGAACAGTAATTTTAAACAGAAAATTTTATTATTAAAGAATATATCTCATTTATAGATAAAACTATCAATGAGAAAGAGTGCTGCAATTTTTTAAACTGCTCCTAGTTCATATTAGAGTGAAATTGATTCCTCTGTCAATTGGATATAAATGTAATATATTCTACCAACTGATATAGTAGAGTTAATTTTTGTTTGCTTATATTTATGTAATTGGTAATTTTCCCTGTATTTTCTCGGTATGTTGCTAAACTTGAAATATATTACATTGCATTTTATGTGGATTTTCTATACCAGTGATGCTTTGCTTTATAAAGCATACCATGTATCCATATATGAATAAACGCTATAAAATAACTTCAGGTATATATTCAGGGAGTGTTTTTGTGTGTATTATTTACACATACACTATACACACATGCACACTGGAATATACATGCATACCGTTTAAAACATTTCATTTAAAAGTAATAAACAGAAAAGAGGATTTCACTGTGTACTCAAATCCACCAGGAAGTGGCTGACTATGACTTCCAGAGAAGAAGAGCAGAACTTGCCGGTGATGTATATTATCAGTAGTTGGTATATGAACAGAGAACCATCAAGCGTTAAAAGAAATGGAGTAAATTTTAAGAGAGCAAACTACATGCAGTGCTTGAGGCTTTTGGAAAGCCTGAGAGGCATGGTACTGTGGACTTGGTACTTTGCAGAGGCCGTTTTATTTGAAGCCAGACACAGGCTTTTAGAAATGCACAGTTGTTTGTAATTCTGAAGCCTGAGTATGGTAGAAAAACACAGTGGTCCTCACCCCCTGATCCTCAGAACCTGAAAATATGTTATGTTACATGGCAAGGAGGAATTAAAGGTGGCAAATGGAATTAAAGTGGCTGAGTAGCTTACTTTTATTTAACAATTTATTTTTCGTCACTTTTCAAAATTGTTATAATTAACATACGATATTATATTAGTTTCAGGTGTACAGCATAGTGATTTTATATTTTTATACTTCATAAAATGATCATTGCTGTAAGACCAGTTATTATCCATCACCATGCAAAGTTGTTACAAGATTATTGACTATATTCCCTATGTGTACTTACATTCCCGTGGCTTATTTATTTTATAGCTGTAAATTTGTACCTCTTAATCCCCTTCACCTTTTCACCCATTCCCTTACCCCTCTTCCCTCTGAGCCAGTTTGTTTTTTGCATCAATGTATCTGTTTCTGTTTTGTTTCTTAGATTCCACATACAAGTAAAGTCATACCATATGTCTTTCTCTGTCTGACTTATTATACTTAGCAAAATACACTCCAGATGTATCCATGTTGCTGCAAAGGCCATGATTTCATTCTTTTTTTATGGCTGAGTAATATTCATATATATATGTATGTATATACATATACGTTTATATAATATATATCTCACATCTTTTTATCCACTCATCTATCAATGGACACTTAGGTTGCTTCCATTTCTTGGCTATTGTGAATAGTGTTGCGATTAACATAGGGTTATGTATTTCTTTTTGAATTAGTGTTTTCTTTTTCTTGAGATAAATATCCAGAGGTGGAATTGCCAAATTGTATAGTAGTTCTCTGGCCTTTAAGTATGAAGTATTTTCCTAAGTTAAAACTGAGAGAATTAGAAGTGAAGTATTAGCTAGAAATAGCGAATAGCATACTCACTGTCACAAAGAATATTTGAAATACGTTCTACACTCCTCCCATAGTTTTATTTATTTTTAATTTCTTTTTAAAGAATTTTATTTATCATTTATTTTTGGTTGCATTGGGTCTTTGTTGTTGCATGCGGGCTTTCTCTAGTTGCGTCGAGTGGGGGCTACTCTTTGTTGTGGTGCGTGGGCTTCTCATTGCAGCACGCTGGCTTCTCATTGTGATGGCTTCTCTTGTTGAAGAGCACAGCTCTAGGCATGTGGGCTTCAGGAGTTGTGGCACGTGGGCTCAGTAGTTGTGGCTCACGGGCTCTAGAGCACAGGCTCAGTAGTTGTGGCACAAGGCCTTAGTTTCTCCGTGGCATGTGGGATCTTCTCAGACCAGGGATCGAAACCATGTCCCCTGCATTGGCAGGTGGACTCTTAACCACTACACCACTGGGGAAGTCCCTCCCATTGTTTTATTAAAAATATAACTGAGTTATCTGATTATTGAATTTCCCATCTAGAAAATGGTGTGTGTGTGTGTGTGTATCTGTATGCATATATATGTGTGTATGTGTGTCTATGTTTAGATATGCAGACCTTGAATTAATCACCTTGTGTCAACTTTGCCTGATTTCTTAAGAGTCCAGAGCTCTAACACAGCATTTCCAGAGGTCTAGAGTTGTCAGAGAGACAGCAGGTATGTGTGATTCCAGGAGAAGAGGGGTAATCTGTTTTCAGCCTCATCATGCAAGGAGAAGAATCTGATGTCCTCAATTCTAGAGCCTTCTCAGGATTCTGTAATGTTAATTAGCCAATTCACATTGGTCCTATCCTTAGCTGAAGTTCCACCTTTTCTCTGTGGTTCAATTACAGTTTTATTCATCTATTATCTGTGTTCAAAATTGTGTTGACATCTCTTGTCTGCTGTGTCTTATCTTCTTCATTCTTTGTCTTGTGTGTGTATGTGTGTGCGTGTTTATTCCTATATTGTGATATTAGTGGAGTTTCAAGAGAAATTAGAGATTAAAACATACATTTAATGTGCCAAGTTTAAATGGAATTCATTCTCTTGATTTCCTTGATCAATATTACCAGAGATCTATTTATTAATCTTAAGAAATCACTAGCTTTTGTCTGTTTGTGTTTTCCAGTTAATTACCTCATAATTTCAATTTATTATTTTCATCCTTCTACTGCTATTTCTCTTACTTCTATTTTTTGTTTCCATGACTTCTTATATTGAAATATTTGCTCATGAAATTTTAGTCTTTCTTCTACTTACAAATGTAATGATTTAAGGCTTGAATTTCCTAAGCTCTGCTTATATATATCTCACAATGTTTGATATGAGTATTTCAACAAGTGTTCAGTTCTAAATATTTTCTAATTTCCATTCCGATATGTTTTAATCTATTCATGTAGTTATATTTGAAGATATCCTTCTTTTTCAGAGTCTCTAATTAATTTTCATTGTGGTTAGAGGTTTGCGGACTGTGTGAAAATAATTCACATTTGTTAAAATTTACTTTGTGCTCTGTCATGTGATCAATTTTGAAAATATTTCAGGTATGTTTGAAAATATATGTGTATATTTCTGATGGGTAATTGTAAAATTTTTTGTTTATCCATTAGGTAAGATGATACTTGTTAATTTTATTAATCAAATTTTCTAAATCATTACTCTTTTTAAGCTACTTCCCTAACAATTATCCATAGAGATATGTAACTTTCTCCCACTTTAAATTAAGATTTGTAAAATTGTCCTTGTAATTCTGACAATTATTATTTATTTTAAAGCTATTTTGCTAAATTATATGTATAATTTAATGGATCATGTTTTTCCATCCTCTTTGAGAATTGTTTCTGTTTATATTATTTTCAGCAGTGCTTGAGATTTCCTACATAAGCAATCATGCCGTTTGAAAATAGGAACACTTTATTTGTTTCCAATATTTTTGCCTGTTACCTGTTTTATTTCTTTTTCTTGCGTTGTTGCACTGGCTAGGTATTTCAATAAGATGTTCAGTAAGAGTAGTAACAGTGAACATCTTTGCCTTGGTTATAATGTAATAGGGAAAACATTCATCCTTTTACCATTGAGAGGAATATTAGCTATAGTGTTTCTAATGTGCTCCTAATCAGTTTGAGGAAGTTCCCATCCACTTCTATTCACTGGGAGGTTTTTAGTATGAGTGAACGTTCAATTCTATGAAATGTCAAGTGCTCCCTGCCCCTTAAGTTAGTTGATGTGTTGAATTACACTGAAGCGTTTTTAAACATCAAGCCATGCTTATATATTTTTGGATAACCCCCATTGGTGTTGATGTATTTTCATTTTCTTATATTGTTGGGTCCAGTTTGTTAATAATTTGCTGGTTTTGTATCTTTATATGTGAGAGATAGTGTTGTTTTCCTATGTTTTGTCTTTTGGTATCAGTGTAATGCTGGCCTCATATGGTGAATTGGGACGCATTCACTATTTTTTATATTCTTGAACAGTTTGTATAGTATTGGTATTATTTCTTAAATTTTTGGTATAATTTATCAGTAAAGCCCTCTGGATCTGGAATTTTCTTTGACTGAGTGTTTTTAACTATGAATGAAATTTCTTTAAGGGGTATAGGATTGTTCCTTCTTGAGTAAGATTTAATGGTTTGTATATTTCGAAGTATTTGTCCAATATATCTAAGTTGTCAAATTTATGGGCATATAATAGTTTGTAATATTCCACTATCATCTTTTAAATGTCGGTAAATCCATAATGATGATATCAGTTTCATTTCAGACACTTGTTATCTGCATCTTTTCACTTTTTTCCTCCATTATTCTGCTGGAAGTTAATCAATCGAGCCATGTTTTCACCAAGTTCAAAGTGAAGTAAAGTCTTTATTTATTCATATCCTTTAACAATAAAGCCAGACTGGGATGGTTTTGGAAGCCTTAGGTTGTTCTCTTGGTCTTTAATTATGAATCTGAAGCTTGAAAGTGTTAATGTGCTACAGTGTATAATTACATCTTAAAAGAGCACTGTTGTTCTATTTTAATGCCTGATGATTTCAGTTTGTAAAAGGGTGGAGTAATACTTGAAAGTACTAATGGCAGTAGAGAACCTGCATTAATTCCATCGAGATAGTTTATAGTCTCCAATCATTTCTGATGAGCCAAGAGGAAATGTAAAATAACTACATTTACAGCAAACAATTTAGCTTACTGATTACTGTGACCTGCATTCTATTTACATATTTACTTTTCAGGACTAAACTGATACCAACATAAACTGTACAAGAATTTCTGGTAATTAAGTTAAAAATAATTAGTCCATCTCCTGTTATCCAATGTGTTAGTATGTTTTCTCCCTTTTAAGCTGGGGAGGTAGTATATTTTACTTATCCTCATCAGGGCTCTCAATGAAGCTGAAGATATGGTAGGAAAAAAATAACCATGTCCTTGGTCTTCGGCAGAGAGCAAATATATCCGGTTAGAAAACGGCTTCACATACAATGACAATTTCTCTCTACTGTACTATGTTATTTTATATTTGAACATAGTCTATGTTTATTTCATTTAAGTTAAAATTCAATAACACATTAGACCTGTTTTTGAAGGTTTAATAGCATATCAAAACCATAGTCCTAGGTAAAAGAGGACTCTTCAGGGAACTAGGTCCAGCCCAGTCCACCCACTTATCCAAGCAAAACTTACACCCACAGGTTTGGTGTTGGTCACATCCTCAGACACTTGTATAGCCTACGCTTATTAAATGTTTTTTTGAACCTAATGGGAGGGATTATCCACTTCTGAAGACTCCTTCTAATAAGATTACTGTCACACGTATCTGATTTTGAGCCTGGATATCATAAAATGCACCGTTCTTTACACTGAACTGAAATTTGTCTCCTCATACCCTTTGACCCTTTGTGCTATTTGTGCCTCCTTAAGATGAGCAAAGTCACTCTAATCCCTTTCCAAATCACACACACACACACACAGTGTGTTAATCAAATAAAGAGTTAATCAAATTAACTCTTTGATTCCTCAGGTTTTTCTCCAGATATAATTCTTTCAAGAGGCCTCATTATTTGACTTCTTTTTCAGTTATACTGGGATTTTTCATTATTCTTCTTTGGTTGTGGTACCAAATATATACATATTATATATATATATAATATATATATATTATATACACACACACACACATATATATACATATATATATATATATATATATATTATAGCAGTAGCCACTCCCAAAATATGAGTCAGTTCCTGAAAACTCCTCTGAAAGCATGTTATGAACACATATGGTATGTGACAAAGTAAAAAGGATAGATAGGACTTAAATAATAAAAAATGACTTTTTGTCTGACCCAGAACAACTTTATCCAGTGGTTGTATATTGTAACTCATCCAGAATCATTTATCTCCAAAGACTACAGAGGATGTTTCCCTTAAGCTGTTTTTCCCAAAATGGAGTCTGTTATGAATGGAATCATCTCCCTTGAAAATAGATACGTTAACGTCTAAACACTGGCACCTGTAAATTTGACCTTATTTGGAAACAGGGTCTTTGCAGATGAAATTGAATTAATGAGGTCATTTTGGGAAGGAGGAGGCTAATTTAGTTGGCTGGTATTGTTATAAGAAGAGGGACATTTGGACACAAACACACAGGGAAAATATCATGTGAAGACAGAGAAAGAAACTGGAGGGAGGTGTCTGTAAGCCAAGAGACACCTGGGGTTACCAGAAGCTGGAAGAAGTAAGGAAAAAAAATCCATCTAGTCTTAAGAGGAAGCAGAGGCCTGATGACACCTTGACTTCAGACATCTAGCCTCCATAACTGAGAGAGTAAATTTCTGTTTCAAGCCACCTGGTTTGTGGTTATTTGTTATGGCAGCCCTGGGTAACTAATACAGGGTCAAAGGTATTACTAGTTGAACAACTCAATTGCTATAGTAACTTGGCTTCTTGTCTTCGAAATTAGATTTATGATGTTGTACTCTGATTCTAGCATCTTCTTGAGGTTATTGACTAGGGACATATTCCAGCTGGAGGCTTTCCTCTTTCCTAAAGTTGGCCGTCAATGGCTGTGTCAAGTACTGAGGGCAAGACAAGCCTTCAGAGAAGAAAGCTGGGTGACGGAAGACAGAGCTGAGACCCAAGAAACCTCTAGGCTTACATCTCTTTGGACTGATGTACTAGGAATATAACCATGGTTGATGGTAATTCCATTTTGGGGGGTTAACTATCTGTTTCTGGTTTTCTAGGTTTTATTTGTTTGTTTACTAGAAATACTTAAAAGGTAGGAAAAAAAGGGACTTGCATAAAATAATTATATTAAAAAATAACTGAGAAATCCTGCTTTGGCCATGGAACATGGGATACACGAGAGTAAAGAGATGCTAGAATCAAGGAAATGAACTCTAGGATTGTTGTTGTAAGACTCTAATTGTGTAAAGTGAGAACCATAATCTATAGGAAAGAGACTATAGGCTATTTGATTTCTAGAGAACAAACTCAGTACTGGAGGATCCATGAACTATTTTCAATGTATCAATATTAAGAAAAAGAGAGATGCTGGGCTTCCCTGGTGGTGCAGTGGTTGAGAGTCCGCCTGCTGAGGCAGGGGACATGGGTTCGTGCCCCAGTCCAGGAAGATCCCACATGCCGCCGAGCGGCTGGGCCCGTGAGCCATGGCCGCTAAGCCTGCGCGTCCGGAGCCGGTGCTCCGCAATGGGAGAGGCCACAACAGTGAGAAGCCTGCGTACTGCAAACAAACAAACAAACAAACAAACAAAACAGGATGCGGTTTGGGACTTCAAAGGGGAGGAAGGTAATTCACGTGGAGATGGAAAAGCAACTATTTGGTAAACAAATGTTTGCTGGACCATCAAGAGGCAGTGGGACACAGAGAGGAATTTCAACAAGCTGACTTTGCTAGGTTGTTCCCTGTCCACACACCTAATTCATACTATAGTTACGTATGGTGACAGCTCCCTTCCTGGAACAGGTCCTCTATCAACATTCTTTAAGCAGTTAAGCAGAAGGTCAAAGTATCGAAAAAAAAAAAAGAAAAGAAAGAGATGCTAAACATTTACTCATAGTAAGATATATACGGTTTAACATTTTTCAGGTTTACTTGGTTTTGTCTTAAGTGAAATGAATTTAGTTTTAAACCTTGAATAACTAATGGGAAAAAATAAATTTTTTTAATGCCTATTCATTTTTAACAAGCAAAACAGTGTGTTAGGGAAAATTACATAAAGGGTTTTTGATGGTGGCAGCTCAGGGTCATTGCCTTAGGCCCACTTTATTCTCCACAGTATTTACTCATAGGTGGCTTGATACCCTGCTGTCTGCTCATTCAGCAATCTCAATTAGAGGAATACACAGAACCAAGGTTATTTCTTCTTGTTTCAGAATTGAGAACAGTTTTATTTTCAGAGAAATATATAACTGCTACTCTACATCTTATGAGGTTATGTGCATATGAGTTAAAAGAATTCCAAAAGTGATGTACTCTATTTATTGCCAAAATATGAAGCTAATTTATGTTCATTTACACTGAAAGTAGGACACATTTGACAGCTATTAATCTATACAGTAATTAACATTAGCTTTGCAAACTGAAGATAATATAAAAAGCTTATGCTGTGATATAAAATGTTTCAATAGATCATAATTAACACACAACTTCAGTTTCTGATTAATCATTTTGTCTTAGCTTGTTTTATAGGTTATGCCTAATTAATGAAAATGAATATAAAATTTTGGTACTATATGCTGGAAGTCCAAAAAAGAATTATAATTTCTCTTTGCTATTATTCTTTATGCATTGATTAAAGTTTGGCTGGTTTCATATGAAATTATTATTACCACAAAGTCTTAAAATCATTTTTGGGCTTCCCTGGTGGCGCAGTGGTTGAGAGTCCGCCTGCCGATGCAGGGGACACGGGTTTGTGCCCCGGCCCGGGAGGACCCCACATGCCACGGAGCGGCTGGGTCCGTGAGCCATGGCCGCTGAGCCTGTGCGTCCGGAGCCTGTGCTCCGCAACGGGAGAGGCCACAACAGTGAAAGGTCCACATACCGCAAAAAAAAAAAAAAAAAAAAAAAAAAAAAATCATTTTCTAAAAAACAGTGTTTTTATTCTCTTCCTAGAACTCTAAAGAACATAGTAAGAGTGTTGCCGTAAGGGAATTAAATTCTTAAATCTTACTTATTAATAACTGCATATGTGTAGGTCTGTCACTCTGATTACTTTATATGCAAATAATATTTGGATTTTTTATGTTCTCTATCAAAACCTACACCAACATTATAAGAAAACACTACAAATGTAGTGACACTGAAAATCATATCATAATATATAAATTGAAATCATGAAGTAATTGGTTTTTTTCTAAATGAAAGATATTTGGTAATGTACAATTACTAAAATTGCTAAAATACTATTCTTGTATCCAGAATGCTCCTTTCTAATACCAATTATGACCTAATTATTTTTATTTGAAGTATTATGAATGCAAACCAAATTTCTATTGAATGTTAACATGCTTTTGTAAAGTGACTGAAATAGTGAAGATATTATGTATGAAAAAGTGACTCTAGTACATTTGATTGTGGCTCCACAGATGATAATAAACCAAGGTCTGCATTCCTTTCCCACCTAAGACAGATATTTCCCTGTTTCATGAGGACAGATTATGTTCCTGGTCTATTTAATCACATCAAATGAATACCACTCTTTCAAAGAGGAATTTGTATAAAGTGATAAAGTGTTACTGCAAAACAACTCAAAACTCTACTGATTAATAGTGAAATTGAGGTTTTGCATATATTTTCCTCTTTTTAATCAAATTAATTTTCAAAGTTCTCAATGATCTATTCATAGCTCTCTATCATCCAACCTAGATACTCAATTGTACCCTGGAGTTAATAAATTCCTTAAGGACTCACATGAACCTCTGCAGGTCAACAGGCCATTAAATTCAGTTTAGCTTGGAGTCAAGGACTACTGATGAAAGGACATAATACCTTCTTTGACTTGAATTTACATCAGGATTTTAAACAACCATAAATATGTAATTCTCTCAAAAATAATCCTGCTTGACTAAAAAATATCATCTGTACATCAATTTACCAGCAAAATGTTTGTGATGGTATTATTCATACTATTTCAGCAAGTGGCAGGATTTATTGACCATTTCAGTGTGAAATGGAAAATCACAAATATACAAAGGACTATCGCATCCCTTCACTCTCAGTGAGGATTATGTTCCTGGAAATCACAAGAGAACTCATAATTGAAACATGAGAATGAGCTAATTCATTCCAGTGAAGTATACAAATACGGAGGCTTCCTGTCCAGAATTTGGGGACATAAAAACAAGACATGCTCTCAGGCAGCACTGTGTCCCCTCAAGAAAATTCTTTCTTATATTACAACCTCAGGTCACTTTATTTGGTTCTCTGGTTTAAAAGAACTCTGCTATACCTGAAATCTCTGTCTCTTTTCCATTCCCTCTACATCTTGGATCTTGATAATCTCCACAGTTACAGTGTAGGAGATAAGCTAAATCTATCCTTTCTCCCATTGGCTTTGACATTGGGATACACCTATACCTGTAAGGCACACAAGATTTTCCAAAAGGTCCATGTCATGGACAATCGAGATCCTTAACTTCCACACGAACTCCTTCCCATTGATTCCTTCTCCCACCTTCCCCTTCCCGATTATAGTTTCTCACGTTACAGCTACAAAAGAAGTTTAAACCTCGTGGTCACCCTTAGTCTTCCTATGCTGCCATTTTATGAGTGTAAATATCCCTGAGTTACCTAATAAAGGAATAATTTCAAATATTTTTCATTTCAGTAAGACCTGTTTTCCATCATTTAAGAGAACTAATTCTCTCTCTCTTCTTGAATGGGGACTAGAAGAGAGATAGTGGTCATGATGGTATTAATAGAAGTATTTAAATTGAAAAATGAATTCAGTTTTTTTCAGGATAGAAAGCAACTCATGGTTTTATTTTTTTACATTAACAGAGTTAAACCTGCAGCTCCAAAGTTTTTGGAAAATACATTTAAATCTGATAAAGTATATATGTTTTAATAAAAAATGTAGACTTGGAAATCTGTATTGAGATTAAAAACAATTTGGGGCCTCCCTGGTGGCGCAGTGGTTGAGAGTCCGCCTGCCGTTGCAGGGGATACGGGTTTGTGCCCCGGTCTGGGAGGATCCCATATGCCGCGGAGCGGCTGGGCCCGTGAGCCATGGCCGCTGGGCCTGTGCATCCGGAGCCTGTGCTCCGCAACGGGGGAGGCCACAACAGTGAGAGGCCCGCATACCGCCAAAAAAAAAGAAAAAAAAAAAAAAAAAAAACAATTTGATTTTCCAATATTATCTAAATATTTTAGTCTAAAGAAAAAGTTCCTCTAAGGGGAAAATAAACACATATGATATACTTCCAGGAAACTAAAAATGTGATTGACTCTAATAAATGGGAAAGAAAACTTTTTACTTTCTTTACTTCAATAAAATTGAATATAGTGGCAAATGGAATTATTATACAATAAATTAAAAAATTAACTTATAATGATTGACCACTGTATGATTTCTAGCCTTTAACTCTAAAGGAATTCAAATCATTAAATGAAATATTATAATGAAACAACTTCCATTCTCATTTCCATAAACAAGTTTTTCTCAGCACTGACATCTAAAAAATATATTGCTATAAAAGTTATTATATACGCTGGTCTCATTCTAGAAATAAGTATTATGTTTTCCCTGTCATTAAGGAAAACATTTTCAATAATCAGCCATTAGAAAAATTTATAGCATTTTATGTTTTTATTAATCATCTACTATTAATAGTTGAAATGAAAACTCCATCTGGATAATTTCCTTTAAAACTTGGAGACTTTTAATCATAGAAATAAAAATTGCATTTCGAGGGTGATGTAGAGTATGTATGAAAGGTTATTAATTTTAGGGATATATGATATAGTGATTAGTGAAAGATGTTGCCATAAAATTCTGTAGGGGAAATTGAGTGGTAATAGAGGTTTTAAGTGACCAAGAGACATATTACCACCTGTTAAAGAAGTGCTTGTTCAATTATTTTTTAAATGGATGATGATTATCGTTATCAAATATCACTGCCATTTTATTTTTGTATACATGTAAAAGCTAAACATAATTTTGAAATGTCAATAATGTAATATGTTGGGAATTATATACTTTTCAACTAGCTAAGCTCATGATTAAACTTTTTAGATGACAGTCTACATTGTGCAACAGTGTGCATATATATTTTTTAAATTCTTTTAGTTCCTATCAAGCAAAATTTCTTGTCAACCACTGTGGTATTTCACCTATTCGCTCTCTTGGTTAGAGATTTTGAGGAAGAACAATAATTGTTCTGGTTGGCCCATTCTACTCTCCTTCTGAACCTTCTTCCCTTCCTCATTGTCTTTGGTCCCTCATTTCCTTCTTGTTTTTGCTTTCTTTTGCTACAGCCTATTTCTTATAAAAATTAAAATCAGACACATGGAAACTGACAGAGTAATTTTCTGACAAATAGCTATCATGGGATCTACATGCAAGTCTCATATTCCCTCATAGCTCTAGTATAATGTTTTACCTTATCATGATGTAGAACACCTCTCTCTTTCCTGACTTTAAGTTGATTTACAAGACCATTTTTAGTTTAGTCCTAGGAAATGTCATAAAAATTACCAAGCCACTCCTTCTCCATTCTTTAGTTTTTACCATTCTTTATACCTTTTTTTTGGGATATTTTATTGAGATATAATTGACATAGAACATTGTATTAGTTTTAGGTAAACAACATAATGATTCAGTATTTGTATGTGTTGTGGAATGATCACCACGATAAGTCTAGTTAACATCTATCACTTAAACAGTTAAATTTTTTTTTCTTGTGATAAGAACTCTTAAGATCTACTCTCAGCATCTTTCAAATAGGCAATACAGTATTATTATTAACTATAGTCATCATGCTGTACATTATATACCCAGGACTTATTTGTTTTATAACTGGAAGTGTGTACCTTTGACCCCCTTCACCCATTTTGCCCATCCCCACCCCTTGCCTCTGGCAACCACCAATCTGTTCTCTGTACCTATGAGTTTGTTCCTTTGTTTTTTTAAGATTACACATATAAGTGCAAGCATGTGGTATTTGTCTTCCCCTGTCTGACTTATTTGACTCTCGACTGCAAAAGAACAGGGAAGGTTTTTCTCTCTCTTCCTCTCTCTCAGTTCTCCTCTCTCTTCCCCTCCCACCCCCTCCCCTTCCTTTGTGAATAGGACTCAGCATAAAGAATGCATATTAGGGGCTTCCCTGGTGGCGCAGTGGTTGAGAGTCTGCCTGCCGATGCAGGGGACACAGGTTCGTGCCCCGGTCCGGAAAGATCCCACATGCCACGGAGCGGCTGGGTCCGTGAGCCATGGCCGCTGAGCCTGCGTGTCCGGAGGCTGTGCTCTCCAACGGGAGAGTCCACAACAGTGAGAGGCCTGCATACCGAAAAAACAAACAAACAAAAAACAACAAAAAAAAGAAAGAACGCATATTAGAGCCTACACACTTTTTTATATTTACTGTTTCTTTATATTTACTGTTTCTGTTATAATTCAATGCAAGTTGATTAGACATTTATTAGTCTGGATTTTTAAAATTATACTAACAAAACCAAAATGTACAGTAGAGAGTTATTCCCTGCGGTTCTACTTTATTATGAAAATGTGGGCTCTGTGTGGGGTTTGTTGGATTAAATTTAATTATGGTGATGAATTCTGTCCTTAGGTATTTTCTAAACTCTTTAGAAGAAAAGTTTAATGTTAAAATAAAGGCACAAAGGTAATAATTATTTGTCCTAAAAGCAGATTTGTGTCTGTACCTTTGTACTTTATTAGAAGAGATTAGCTTGCCAAGGAGACTATTTGTATGATTATTACATTTTGAACATGCCCTCCTAACCTGGGTTACTCTATGCAAAGGAGGTGTTGGTAATGAAGCAGTAGATAGGACCTTTCATATTTATAATCATTGCTGATTATGTAAATTTTGAGCTCATTTAAGAGCTATATTAGGATAATTCATCATAATAGAACCACTTAATAAGTACATCCTAATTGCCCATTGGCCTGGTTTATAATTAAGATTTAAACTTTTAAAAAATTAATTAATTAATTAGTTAATTTATTTTTGGCTGCGTTGGGTCTTCGTTTCTGTGCGAGGGCTTTCTCTAGTTATAGCAAGCGGGGGCCACTCTTTATCGCGGCCTCTCTTGTTGCGGAGCACAGGCTCCAGACGCGCAGGCTCAGTAGTTGTGGCTCACGGGCCTAGTTGCTCCGCGGCATGTAGAATCTTCCCAGACCAGGGCTCGAACCCGTGTCCCCCGCATTGGCAGGCAGATTCTCAACCACTGCGCCACCAGGGAAGCCCTAAGATTTAAACTTTAAACTCTGTATGATGGTTTTTACCTTAATGTTCTTCTGTGTACTACATAAGTAGAAATAGAATGTTTTAATTTTTATCAAAATTTTAAACATATTTACATTTTCATTTAGAAGTCAAGATAATAAAAATTAGAATAGTTAAAATTTTTGCAAATAATTATCCTCAACATATTAAACAAAACACTTTGCTCTCTGGAGGCTATTTTATTTCTGTTTTCATACTACCAGCTGATTTTATTCAATGGAAAAAAACAAACAAAAAATCAAAGAGATAGTATATAATACTTCAGATCTCTCCTGCTTCAAAGGAAAAAAACAAAAACAAAAACAAACTCAGTCTTTTCACTGTTACACTCACCTCACAATGGTTTTAATCTTATTCTCAGAGCTTCTTGCAAGTATCAATGATATAATTATTAATAATAATGTTTGCCAAGTGTATGACTAAACACTTTATAGACATTTTTGTCATTTAATCTAAACAACACTCCATGATTCTCTCACACCAAATTTAAGTAAATTGTTTAACATTACACCACATGTAAAAGTCATATTCAAGACCTGAACAAATGTCTGAATTCTCTGAAGAGTAGCTTCCTTCTTTCCACTATAATAACAATTTGAGTTTCAAAATTCAGATTTTTAAGGTCATTTATTCATATATCTAACAAGTTAAAGATGGACTGTTTGTAATCTCCTGATATATTTCAGCGAACACTAATATGATTCAGATATTCAGGGCTGTAAAACAGAACTTTTCCTCTTTTTCTTGCTGTATTACATTCTATAGGGCATTTAAAAAAAATTATGGGTGATTAAATATACAGAAAATTCCTTAATAAAACCAGTAATTGTTCCCTTATCACTCAATTATTTTTTTGCTTGGCAAATGCAAACAGCCTTGAGCTTTTTCATTTTTTCAGATCAGAGAGAGCTTTAAGGAAAGAAGCACTTTTACACCTATTCTACCTCAATCCACGCAACAATAACCATTATTGCAGTTTACATACAGAAGTGGATTCCATTCAAGTCAATCTAATTTAATTTAACTAATAGAATGGAATGGAATGGAATAGAAAAGCTAGATAAAATTTTATTCTTATAACCACAATATGATAAAAAAACGTAATCACTCTGAGGAAAGACTAGCCAAAAGTTTTCATGGTCACTTTATTTTCCTTAAGATGCACTGATGAACAGAATTCAAATATCACCTGTACTGTTTTCACCCGACGTCCACTAGCAAAGTCCCTGTGGCACAGAGCTAGGATTGTTATTTAATGACTGAGGGCAGATGACAAATTGTTACTATAGCCTACTGAGGTTAACATGCCACGATGTGTGACAGTGTTAATGTTATTTAATTACATTTTGTAGGGCAGAATTTGGGCCTAAGTCGAAATCCAATTACAAGTCTTTCTATTTGGGGAAACAAAAGATACATTTTTCTCCTTTTTGTAGTGAAATGCCAGTGAACAAGGTTCTTAAATAAAAGGAGGCTTATCCAGGGGATTAATAGACATTATTAATTTGCTTTCAATACAGGCTAACAGAAAATGGCCCAAAGATCTTGACCAAATCTACTTAATAAAAACAATCTTAAAACTTTAAAAGGAAAACATAATAATTAATTGGAGGAATGAGTTCATTTTCCCATCATGCCAATCTACCAACTGACAATCTTTTGAAGATCTGGGGAAGTTTTATTTTTTTAAATTTTATTATTTATTTATCCATTTGTTTAGTTATTATTATTAATTTGTTGTTGTTATTATTATTATTCATTTGTATACTGATTGTGAATAGGAGATGATATAGAATGTCAAGTACTGTTGGTAATTACCTAGTAAAGATGAAGAAGCAAAAACTGCTAATGATACAAGAGATGAGACAGAAGAAATAAAAAATAATAATTTCAGTTATAAAATCCTTGAGGAGGCCAGAGTGGGTGGAATACAGTAGTACAAAAAATGGGTTGGACCATTGGTAGACCTAGGCAGTAGAGGAGAGATTTAAGTGTTGGGGTGATATTTGAACTTGGCCTCATAAAATTATCTCACTCATCAGATCATATCCTAAATCCATAATAAAATATTATGATTAAACAAATGATTGATTGTTCAATGAAAGTACATGCTTTTAAACATATTAGCTTAGAAACTTTTCTCTTCTGGCTAGGATTCTTCACAATATTGAAGAGTAGAACCAGAAAAAAAGATATCACTGTTAATACAAACCTAAATTACTTAATTTTACAATCTATATTATAGGTTTTTATACATTATTTTAAAACTTTGAAATATTAGTTTTAGTTAAAATATATATTGTATTATTGGGACGTTATTAGTATATTCAGAGACCACAAATCTGAAATTCTTTACATATTTCTCAAGTATATTAACCTGATCATTGGCATTTCTCTCTTTTGTCTCTGTTATATGTATTTAAATTTATTTCTTCTATTTTGGTAGAAGGTTTGATGTCTTCTAATAGTGCTACTAATCCCTGCATTTCTTTCTGTGGCTTTTTTTTTTTTTTTGTAAACACTCTTGATAGTGGTTAACCCACAAGTAGTAACATTCAAGCTATACCTAAAAATTACCATCAATACGCCCAGCTGTTCTCCATATACTGGCAGAGTTGCTATGGCCCTGAGCTTTCAAGTTTTCAGTTATTTTAATTAGCTCCATTTATGCTATTTTACTGTCCCATTGCAAAGACAAAATATACTTACTTGACTGTTAATTTAAATGGTTAGCTGTTTTTCATAGTTACTAAAAGGAAGAAAATAGTTTAATTATAATATAAAACTTCGCATTGGAATAATTTTGTCAAAATTCTTAGAGAAGAGTGAATGAATAGAAACGTGATGCCGTCATTCATAAGATCTGCTAAATTTCTGAGGGTTTTTATTTTTATAACTCTTTGTTCCAGTTAATACTACAACATCTGTGGTTCAACTTATCTTCCCCAGTAGGAAAATCTGGAATGCTTTCCCTGGAGAAAGTTTAACTAAGTAACTAATAGTCCTGATAGCGATAAAAAATGTAATTTAAATGCATTTTAAAATCCTCAGTTTGTTCAGCACTGGGGAGTTTCCTGAGACCATAACTTTCAGGGCTAAAACTGGATAGTCTTGGGCGATCTGAGACGGATGGTCAATGGATGCAATAATTGTGGGTGTTAAGTGTCTTAAAGATGTCTTGGTAATAATCTCAGTAATTAATGTGTTTGAATTTTACTGGAGTAATAAAGTGTGTTTACAAGATGGAATAGCTATACCTGCCTCTGTACTGCAGGAGGCAACATCTGATAAGGTGTGGGGTTTGGTTAATATTTTAAAAACTCCATCTAACTGAGGAGAACTAGCCCTTACCACATGGGGCAGTCAAAATCCTAGAGGCCTCCGTTCCTTGCACTGTGTCTCTTTTCCCAATAAAATTCTGCTTTCTTACCCAAAATTTCTGATAAATTTTATAGTTATAATTTTCTTGCTTTTCTTCATAGTTTACTATGACAGTATCCCTTACAAGATAGTTTAGTTTTGTTGTTTTTGAACTCTATAGAAATGGAATGTAGTTATTCTTTTTATGGTTTTTTAATATCTTACATATTTTGTATTTCTCATTTCATTAAATTAATGTTTTCATTTATTTACCAAATATAGACATTTGCTTTGTTTACAGTTTGGGGCTCTTATGAATGCTACGAATATTCTTGTACAGGTATCTTAGCACACACGCACATGGCTTTCACCTAGGCCATATACCTAGGAATGAAAATATTGAGTCATCATGTTTATACATGTATAAATTCACTAGGTAATGCCTGTTTTCCAAAATCTTTTTACCATTCTCACTCTGACCATCAGTTAAAGTAAAATCTCTTTCCTCTACATCTTTGCAAGCACTTGGTTTTCTCAGGCTTTTGAATTTTTGCCAGCGGCTAGTATCTCATTGTGGTTTAAGTTTTTCCTTTCTCTGACTTTAATGAAGTTGAGCACAAGGAATATTGCCATATCAGCTAATTGTCCACCCTTCATTGCCTCTAAATCCGTGACTAGAGTCAGATCTTAGAATAGCCCTAGCAGAAACAAACAAACAAACAAACAAACACTAACTTGTTTAGGGAGGAATTACTTCATTCACCAAATAAATTGTCAGATCTGGCTAGCAGGTACTCGAAGGATAAAGGGAATACATGAAGGGATGGATTTTGAGGGAGCTGTACTGGAAAGGTGAGGCTAAAAAAATGTAAGGCTGACATGGGAGCAATCTTCAACTACTCAGGATTTAAGTCCTGGTAAGAAATCTAAGTTGGTCCCAATACTCTCCTGACATGCCTCCTTGAATGAAGTCCAGACGTTAAACATACTTGGCAGGGAGTCAGAGGCTCAGAGAGGTAGAAATGTAATGAAACCTTAGAGTTACACCAGATGAATATATTCCACCCCAGGCTCCAGAGAAAACTCCTTTATCTATATAATGAGCAAAATATTGATGGGGCACTTTGCTTTTCCTCTATTTATACTGTATCTTTAGGTGATTTCACTATGGAGCTATATGGCCCTAGATACTATTAATGTGCTGATGAGCTTGTACTTTTAGCCTGGATTTATATACTGAGCTCTAGATTCACATATCCCACTGCCTGTGTGGCATGTCTACATGGAGGTCCAGCCATCAGTCTCAATTAAATATGGCCAGAACAAAGCAGTTATCTCTTACAGTCTGTTAAATCTTGTTAAATGGCATCACTGTGCACCAATCACTCCAGCCCAAACACAGGAGATACACTCGATTCTTTCCTTCCAACTCTATATCCATTTCTCCAGTATGTTCTATCAGCACAATTTCTAAAATAATATATAAAAAAATCAGTATTTCATCACTATCCATCTTTCTATAGCCTTGATCCAAGGTCACACATTTTCTTGCCTAGATTACAATAACAGCCCCTAAATAATCTCTTTACTACTATTTTTTTCTCTTCCCTTCTATAGTGCTATGTAAAATTTTTAAAGTATTATTGGGTCACATCACACCTCTGCCTTTAAAGTCCAAACTTGTCATTAATCTTAGAATAAAAATCACATTCCGACCATCACCTACAATCGTCTATTATTCACCTCTGCCTATCTCTTCAACTTAACATCCCTCATGATGCTCTTTTCTTCGATATGCTTGAAATGTCTCATTCTTTTCCTGGTCTCCAAGCACAAGTAGCTGGTTTGCATCTCATTTTTCTGATTCTTGCTGTTCCTTCTACTTGGGACAACATTTTCCAGATCTTTGCATGGTTGCCTCTTTCTCAGTGAGATGCAAAGTCTAATGTCAATTTCCTAAAGCTCTTTCCTGAAAATTTTAGCAGGTATAGTATGCTTCTTAGCACCAGTAGCTGTCCATCATATCACATTATTTTTACTTTCTATATAGTTCTTTTTAATACCTAAAGTTGCCTTAATCATTTATTTATTTGAGTTATTATTGCCTGCATGCAATTAGAATGTAAGTTTTTGATGGCAGGTACTCCAGTCTGTCCTATACACTGCTGCACCAGGCTCCATAGTAGTGCTTGTTAGAGATCAGGTACTCAGTGGTGACTGAATTCTCTAATGTGAGCTGCCCAGTGGAGTGGACAATGGAATCATTATTCCCCTAGTTGTGCAGACTATATTTTTCTATGTACTGTATTATTGTTATGTGCTTGTGTGAGAGTACACATGTGTTCTGAAAAAGAGTTTATGATGCTCTGCAGGTCGGTCATTCATCAGCCTCTTTTAATGAAATTTTCACATGAATGACTCCTTTCCAGAATGATGCATTTGGTAATTCTTTAAACTTGTGTGGAATCCAATCTTGGACTCAGCTGATGTGGCAGAGGTGGACTTCTCCAGGGGAAACTAATCTATAGTCGGATTTGTGCCATATGATGTGACCTGGCTCAAAAACTAAAAATGTTATGTAGACATTCATTCTAGGTGATGCCTTGGAGAAATGGCCCTGTCCTTTCTCTTATCAAGGAGGTGACCAGTTGCTAAGGGGATCAACAGGAAATAAATTTTAAAATTTTAGAATTAAACCTACAATATCATGTGAACCTTCTTGCCTCAAACAGATATAAAATAGAAAGCATATGAAATGGTAAATTTATAATAAAAAGAGGAAATAACACTTTTAAATGGAAGAAAATAATTTTTTGAACAAAATATAAAAGTTGATTTTTCAGAAGGAATTCACATTACATTGTGAATCTGTGTATACAGTCACTTTAGAAAAAATATAAACTATCACATAAACATGAATTAAGCATTAACATATCAAACTAATGCTTTATCAAATCTGGTGACTTTTTTCTTGTTTATGTTGTATGTGTATATCTCACATGTAAAATGCTTTGCAAGAAAAACAATTTCATTAAACTCTACATGTAATTAAATTACATTTTAAACGATGAGATTTGATTATCTATTACTGGTCACACATTTTCTCAGCTTTATACAAATACATTTTGCTAGTTATTGGATGAATGTTTAATTTATTTAATCTCCAAAGTAAATTAACTCTATCTTCCAAAGGGTAAATCTCCAAATATACATTAAGGATTCAAAATATGAATTCTGGAAGGACACAAACATTCAGTCCATAACAATTTCTTTCCTGGATGCCACTATTAGAAGCCACTCCAAATCCACAAGGATACCTTCTCTCCATTCCTGATGTGCCAACAGAATACATATTACATCATGAAAATAATATGCCACTTCTTAATATAAAATTTAATTGGAATTCTATTATTTTTTATGTTAAAATCAGACTTTAAAAGAACCAACAAATCTCTTGTGGTAGAAATTAAAAGCACAGACTTAGAATCAGTTTTAAAATACCTTTATAAAATCCTTTACAATGTGCCAAAATTCATCACAGAAAAGAAGGGCGAGAATTTTCACATACTAAAGGCTGGGATCACATTCCAGTTCCTTTCTACAAATCTATCTTTATCTCCTTCTGATACCCAGGATAATCTAAAAAGAGTGCTGATGAAATGCATTTGGAAAGCCTTACAATATTTGGCCAGATGGAATTTTTTTCTACGTATTAACATATATTGCCATCTTATTATGGAGATATTGATTTCTTCTTCATTTTCTTCCCTTTGTGGTTATAATCTCACAAAATAACATATTATTATATTAAAGTGCTTTCCAGAAATAATTGTCAATTCAGCAACCACCGATAAAACATGGGAAAGAATGCTCTATTACAGGGGGGATAGTGTTTTTCTGGTCTCTACCACAAGTCCTGTGAGTAGTTGGTATACATATTCCTACAGTCTCTGGAGATTTCATCCTGGTCTTCAATTTGTTGTAGATTATACAGGGTAATCATTTTTCTCTGTGGGCTAAATCTTCCACAGGATGATAACTTTTACATTCAGCTTGTAAGTCTGATTTTTCCATTCGTTTCATATGAAATTTGTAAGTTTAATTACCTAAATGTATCTTTCAAATTAAAGTTACAATACTATCATTCTATCATTCTAAAAGGCCCAAATCTTACATGCATTACAAGCATAACAATTAGTAAATATCCAAAACTTTCTTCTTAACATAAAAATATTACTATTATGTGCTTGATTCTCATAAACATTTCTCTGCTTAGTCTTAAATCTTCTCAGGTTTAAAAAACGCTTACCCATTGAGGAAGAAATTTATTACTATCCCAGGTAATTGAAAGTACTTACTATAAGACATTTAGGCCAGATGTAGGAACTGGATTGGTCACTTTAAACCATAGTTTTAGTGGTTATATGAATGATTTCATTACTTCAGGAAGGAGACAACAACTCAGCATATGTTGTTCGATCTAAGTTACACTCATTACTTAATCATCTATTTATAGAAATTTGCAGCTTCCACTCTGCTTGAAAAATTGTTACATAAATGTCTTTCTACTAATTCTGAAGACTTTAAAACTTAATAGAATCCTTAGCTATACAGATTTAATTTAGAAACTTTTAGCCTTAATGAGTTCTTGCATCCTTTCATATTCTTAGGCTCATGGAACACTTAAAGAAAATTAAAATGATATTCAATTGATTTTCAGTTATTTCTCATGATTTTATTTGACTACTACAACAAATGTTAATTATTAAACTGATAGCCTTCCTTGAGTCAGAGAAATTATCTCAACTTTTGTTTATAGTGTTAACTAATTTCTATATATTCAATTGATAAAATAAATATGTCAGTAATACTACATAAGAGGGCTCAAATAATCATGTTTTTTCTTATATTAATCTCCTTTTAAAATATTTTATGTTCATTTACTCCTTAATTGATTATTATGAACTCTTCATTGATCTAATATATTTTAATTAAATACAGCCATTATCCATTATTTTTTCTACCTCTTTTCATGTTACATAACTCGGTTCATAATGAAAACAGCATAGTAACTTATTTGCTTTAAATGAGAAGAAAATAGAAGACAACAATTCAGTATTACTGTGAGTAATGACACTACTGAATAAAGCTCAGTATTCTAACCGCATTTCCTTTGGTTCTTTGATTCACCTGATTATGTATACATGGCCAATTTATTTTTTCTAAGATGTCTCATTAACCATCATTTTGTGTGACTCTATAATTACTTATCTGATGGACCATTTAGTCAATCATTTTTATTTTCTTTCCATTTGACAGCATTGTTATTACAATACCTGACAGTTCTAAGTCCTAACTTAGTGGAGAATCTAAGACAAAGGGTCTTTCTTGGTGATAGTATACAGCAACTGGAGAAACAAGGGCCCACCTTCTAGTCTACTCTGAGACAATGAGGGAATTCCAACATGTTAATTCCCAAAGTTCTATGTAAGAATTTCATTTTGCAGCCATCTGGTGTATCTACATTATGACTTGTTACTGAGGTATAAATACTTACATATAAATTCTAATTAGATGAAATTATGTCTGTGTTCTAATTAGACAAATGATTTCTGTATATTACTATTTAATATTTAGTAATGTATGACATTACAGTGTCATATTTTCAATTAAATTTTAATTTGATCATATTCTACTTGGAATTAAAGCTTTTTAATTTGTCTTGCTCTTTTTTCTGATCTTTCAGCTTTTCTTCCTTTTTATAATATACTATAATCCCTTATAAGTGTAATATATTATGCAGTATCACGGCAGTAATATCGTTTTGTATTATATTAGCACATTTGATTCTCCTAATCATATTAGCTTATCTAGTATCAATTAATTTTATTTTGTAAATAAGAGGATCAAGTAGTTTTCTTGTATTTTGATACCCTATATTATTATCTCAGAAAAACACATAAATATGGGTTTTTGTGTTTTTGTATCAAATCCTTTTTTGACTTATGGGTAAAAATTATACTTTATTTTATACAAATGTTTGTAGTATTTTCATTTTGTACATACAGACAATCGTAGCATAGAACTCCCAATTTCTAAGAGATGTTTGAATAATACAAATCTATTCCTTCATTCCTATGGTGTTTAAACCCTCCAAAATCCAACTGAGGATGTCAGAGTGTATGAAAATCTTATTTTAATCATCAATAATTATCAGAAGAATCAGATATTCCATGTTTATCTAGAAAGTTCAAGTCACAACTTTCTGTTTTTATTAATATATTTTTCTGATTTTCTAGGTTTTTACAAAATCAAATTCATACATAACAGCTTTACCAGTGCTAGCATATTTCATTTTAATATGTTTTTGAAATCCAATGGTTTACCATGTATTTTCATTAAGCTGTAACTATTTAGTTTTGGTGTAGAATTTCAATGTCTTTTATGGATTTAAATATATGGTTGCTCAATCTCTTAATAAACTCACATAGCTTTAGATGGAACATCTAAAACTCAACATTGTCATACACTTTAAAATGAAAGTAAAACTTTAAATTTCCCAATTTTATTCTATGACAATATTTACTGACCTTTGAAGCTTTAAAACGTACCTGTAAAGAAATTCCCCATTTTGCAATAAATGTTTCAGAAAAACAGCAAAATTCATTCTTGCTAAAATAAGTCTTTTAGCAAGAAGACTGGGGACTATTTGTTCAAATCCAACCACCTAGAACCAGAACTTTAAGACTTTTATCTAGTTTAACTCACAAAGTGTTTTTTAGCTTTGTAAACACTGTTTTTCCACTAAAAATCCTTCAACGTAGTCAAACTATTTTTTGAATAAAATATTCTAACCTAATTCTTCATGTTTTGCCCAAGTGTTATTCTCTGTTAATATTTTTCTTGGTGACAGTGGGGGAGGTATTGATCTTTGTGTTGTTTTAAACCTCTCCCAGAGTATTTCTTGGAACTTAAGAAGATTATACAACCCCTCCCGGGTTTCTTTGAGGAAGGTAATCATGGTTTAGTCTTTCTTTTACAAACCTCATCTTCCCACAGATATCTTGACTCTATCTGGAATTCTATTTCTACCAGATATTCCAGTCATGGACTGGACGATTCATCAAGGAAAATCATCATTTTGGGTTCATCCATGGCATAAAAAGGTGTTCAACTTCATTTGTAATTAAAGGAAAGTAAACTAAGACCACAATGAGACACCAATTTACAACTGGGAAATCAGATAACACCAAGGATCTGAGAAGTGGGTCAATGGGAACTCTGCTGACATACAGCTATTAGGAATTTAAATGGATACCACCGCTTTCGAAAATGTGTTTGTATTTTCTTGTAAATTAGACCATTTCCATACCTTATCGCATGCAGTTCAACCCTCAGATGCATAGCTACATGGCATAACTGCAAAAATGAACAGATACAGGTGAAGCCAGATCTTATCCACGGAGGAAGGTTTGAACTCTGCCACACAGAAAGCTCCTGTCATTAACACCAACACATAAGGTTACTTTTGAAACAGCAGCAAGTCTTGAGGTGACATTGAACATAAAGTCAATGTTACATATCTCCAAATTTCCTGGTAAGTATAATTAATGAACTGCAGCAGAGTATAAATATGGTCCAATGAGAACTGGAGGGCCAGCAAGGAAGGCAAAGACCCAGAGAGTTCATCATACTTAGGTTTGGAAATGATGATATCAAGGGTCAGGAATTCATTTTTATAGCAACTGGGCAGTAAGATGACATTCAATTTTATTGAAACTTTTGAAGACATAAAAATTAGATCCTTATAAATGTATGGGACACAAGAAACAAGAATGGAAAAGGAAAAGTGTCCTTTCATACCAATAGACACTCTATGTATAGAGGGAGAGTAAAGTGAGCTAGCACCCAGGCTGCCTTTGACAGTTCCTGATGTATAATGGAATGCTGCTCTGAGATTGAGTGAGCATTGTCAATCTCTTTGTTACCTATATAAAGAGGCAAACCACCGCTTGCCATCAGTGTTTAAAAATTGTTTATTTAGAGAACAAAATTAAGTTGTATTCTAAAAGTCAGACAAAGTTGAGGATGAAGTGTTTTACCAGGCAATCTATTTAACTATTAAATTGTAGTACTCTGCAACCCAGAGACTGATGCCATGCAATCACTAATGAATGACTAAACGTTAAACTCCCTGGCATCATAAATCAGTTTTTAGACTACAAGTCTAATTCAGATGTGTTTTTAATCTAAATTTAGAGACTGAGTTTAATAGTGTATGAAGAAAAGCAAAGACAAACCCTTTTTCACAGGGGCATATTATATTTTCTTTTGCACAATATGAAAATAATGCTTTTCCTTTATACCTCAGAATGTGGTTTCTCTTAAAGAAAATTAAAATTAATAATAAAAAGCAAATTTATTATCTTCATTCAACTGATGACCAGAGAAAGAATATGTGTGGGAATTTTAGAAAAAGACCGCTTAAATTTCTTAATTTACAACATAGTGTTTCTTTTTATATTCTCAGAATTGGATTAGCAGTTTCGATCCTCAAAAAATTTTTTTTAAAAATCACTAAAATAATAAGCTTTCAAGACTTTTAGCAGTAATACTAGATACCAGAATAAATGGAACTATATCAGGGTTCTGAGTGAATACAGATTAGAAATCTAGCATTCTATTCATACTTCGTCAAACAAGTAGAACCTAAATGTCATAAATTTTTTAGTTAAATAAAAATTCGTGTTTTCTAAAATATATATATTATATATACTACATATATATACACACACACATATATGTATACAAAAGCTTTTCTATTATACTTGATAAAGGCTTGAGAAAGAACAACAAACAAAAGGGACAGAGAAATTGGAAAACACAAACTAAATGAAATGGGAGCACTGAATATGAAAGAAAAAGTGAAACAAACTAGATAAAAGTAAAAGAGTATTATATAGTCCAGTTGTTTTTAAACATAGCTGCTCATTAGAATCACATTTGGAGCTCTGGAGAAAAAAACAATACCTGGGCATTTGTATTTTTCAAAAAATTCCAAAATAATTCTGATGTGCATCTGGATTTTAAAAAGTGATTACAAGTTTTTCTTATAAATGGTAGTTTTAGTGATACAGAATTCTATTTAATTTTCTGTTGACCAACCATGATACAATGATATTAAAATGAATAATAGTTACATAATCACAATAGTAAAAGATGTTTATCAGTTTTCACAATCAATAGCCAGACAAAAAAATAAAAGATAATTACAATTGCAAACTATAATGGAAACAATATTAACATAACAATATAAAATAATTACATACAATTTGGGGGCATTAATTAGAGTCATGTGGTAAGTAGAAGTGCATACATGCACATATTTTCATTGTCACAGCAATAATATAGTCAACACTGTAAATTTATTAAATAAGGAAATGAGGAAGCTACTTTTTAAAGAATTAAAACTTTAGAGTGGTAAAGGTATTTACTAAACTAAAACTATTAGCAGAACCCAGCAGAATGAAGAGGGAGAGGAATTTGATTTAATAAAAACAGAATATCATCAAGTTTGTCATTAATAATAAAAATTTAAAAATAATATTTATAAGCAAATCATCCAAAACTATATTAGTAGTGCATAAGTGAGAAAGGGGGAAAATATCCTCAGCTGTGCTATAAGGTAATGAACAACTAGGGGCTTAAAGCAATCCTCTAAAATTTTATAATGTAAGTAATATTAGAAAGAAATTCAAAAGATAATTGTGGTAGCACTTCTGATACTAATCAATATGTGTAACAGACAGATATATCTTCCTGACTGAAACAATTTTAAAAACTTAAAGTATAGATGGAATCGTTTTCATATATTGGACAGCAGTCAGTGCAAGACTGTGATACCTGAGGAGGGAAAACACAGAAGATGAGCTGGAAGATTGACACAGCTCATTCTCTCCCGGAGAAGAGTAAGCCTGGCCTCCTGCTAATCTAGGAGTGAGAATCTGGTCTCTCCCTGAGTTGACAGATGGGATGAGGGGTCTGGGGAAAACAAGATGACAAGAGTTGTAGAACAGATTACTACTGAGGACA
This sequence comes from Mesoplodon mirus, assembly GCF_964341445.2. Lineage (NCBI taxonomy): Eukaryota > Metazoa > Chordata > Mammalia > Artiodactyla > Ziphiidae > Mesoplodon > Mesoplodon mirus. The sequence goes on along the minus strand of NC_138993.1, from coordinate 60,048,276 downwards.
GATCTCCCCAGAAGAGGAACTCTGGTTATCTATAGGTATTCCCCTTGAGTTTTTGGCTGAGCACTGATCAGTGAATGTATGTGAGGAAACTAGCCAAGGCTCAGGTATGAAAACCTTGAAAGAATTTAAGGTAATAAGCCCCAAAGTTCATATATGATGAAGAATAGTTTTTATTTTCAAAAGCCAGAGTGCTAAAACCTTTCAATTCATTGGGTAGAATACCCAGAGGGGTACTGCCTTGATAGTAGGGTAGACATAGACCTAGATTAATGGCTGTTATTATACTGCTTAACAAAGCTGAAAGGCAGGACTTGAAAGGATGAAACTGTTCCCAAGTAATTTAGATGTGCTCCAAAACAACACTTAGGAATATTTATAGGGATACAAAAGTATCTACCACCACCAAGTTAAAAATCACGAGACTAAGTACCCATCAGAAATTATTAGGCATGCAAAGAGGCAAAAGTATATATATATATATATATATATATATATATATATATATATATATATATATATATATATATATATATATATATATATATAATTCAGATATTTGTATTATCTATCATACCTGAATTATTCAGATATATATGTGAATTATCTATCTATTGATCTATATGTTATATACTATAAAACTTTGGAATGTAAAAATTCATTAGGTAAGATGAAAAATACATGGATGTGACGAACTGAGCATTATATGGTACAGAAGAAAAGACTGGAAAACTTGAATGCATAGCAGTAGAAACTATCCAAAATTAAATGCAAAATTATAGGAACAAAATTACCAGAAAAAAAGATCTTTGGAAAAAATTCAAGCTATGCAATGTACATATAAGTGAAGCCCCTGAAAGAAAGGAAGGTAAGAAAGAAAAAAAATTTGAAGAAATAATGGCCAAAATTTTCACCAACCTCTGTTCTATAGATTTACATTATGAAGAGAGTTACATGGGAACATTATATTTGTATGGAGCATGTGAAACTGAAAGCCATTGATTTAAACCTTGAATGGAGGCTAAAAATGAGGTGAGAGTTTTTTAGCCATGACCTTGCCACTTCTTCATGAGCTTCCTGATATTGTTTTGCCATTACTATTACACACACCGAAACCCCAAAGTAGTATTTTTAACAGCCTTGTTAATCACAAACCTCCCACTTCTATTCCTCTTTATCCTTCTTTCCTTGGAGATGCCAAAGGAATACATAAAATGTAAAATAGAAAACTTTTCTATTTATATGAGATGATGGATGATCATCATACTTATTGTGGTAATCATTTCTTGATTTATGTGAGGCAAATTATTTTGCTGTACACCTTAAACATACAGTGCTGTTTGTCATTATATCTCAATAAAACTAGAAGATAAAAAGCAAAGGAAACAAGAAAACAGATGTAGATAATGGGTCCAGATATCTTACTGAGATAGAGTAACAAAGTCATGTTATTGATAAAAATAATAATTTTTTTAAAAAGAGAGAAAGACTTTGAGAAGACTAAATTGCTTTCAAATTTATCTTTTGAATATTTATTTAAAAATAAAGGGGAAGAAAGAAGATGGCAGGTACCATAAATAACATGGAGATTGGAGAATATTTTCAGACAAAGGGAAAATGTTAAGTTTTGGGGGCAGCTGCTAAGCGAGGAAAAATTTATGGAAACTTTTGTTAACCTGTATAACTCTCCTCAGTGTCCTCAAAAAAATTTTTTTTGTAAAATACCTACATATTCCAAAACCTTTTGGAAGTTGGATTAACGTGAATGTTACAATGTATGAGGTAGAACCTGAAGTAAAGTAAAATAAGGTCAGTTTTTCTCTGGGTTAGTCATGTTAGTGGCATATATTCCCTGCCCTCTGTTATGTTTTTACCTCCTTTGATTATTTAACATGGAAGACACTCAACACTAGTAAACTTTTTGAGAAAAAATGTAAGACTTAGTTTTATCCCTTTATCTTCTCATGTCAGCCTTCTATTTCTCACACTGAGTTGGTTTCCACTTTTGTGGGAACTTTTCACAAAGTTCTTTTGACTTTTTTTCCAAGAAGATAATCCCTTTTAGACTTTTTTAGAGACTGTGCACAAGCCCCACACCCTGGTGTTACCTATAAAATATGAATCCATTTCTAGTGAAGGTTCTATGACTAAGTTCCCAGCCTGCATTATTGCATCTACTTACAAGGATAATACACAACTTTAGACCTGTTCATTAATAGCTAAACTTCATGTTTTCTCTAAGAAAAAAAATAACAGAGTTATTTTATAAGCTTAACAAGTTACTAGTTTGTGAGAATAAACCTTCAATTTTTTTTTTCATTTTTTAAAATAACTTAAAAACATTTTTTTGTACTTTCAACTGTAGAGATAATAACGGTACCACAGAGCAGTGATTTTTTTCATTTCATGTACACACAAATCACTTAGAGATACTGCTAAAATACAGATTTTGATTCTGGAGGTCTGGGTGGGGCCTGACCCTCTACATTTCTATCAAGTTCCCAAGTGATATCAATGGAGCTGGTTTGCAGGTTGTCCTTTAAGTAGCACGGAGCGAGAGAGCAGTGGAAAAATGACAGAAGAAACCTGGGTCCCAACGTGTCCATATAGAGGAAAATTATTTCACTGTCCTGGATCACTCATCTGAAAATTGTTAAGTGAAAGAGAAATTAATTTATATGTCTTTAAACTGCTGCTTTTTTTTTTTCTATTCTCCGTGCTACAGCTTTTAGCGTTCACTTTAACTAATACATATGGCTCCAGATGTCAAGTTTCTTCATGATCCAGGATGGCCACTGAAACACCAGTCATCATGTCTGTATTCTATATTGGCATCAGGAGACAGGGAAGCAAAGTGGGTGTCTGTTTCCAAGGAGACTTCCTGGAAGTCCCACAGAATACTCTCTTTGTATTTTATTGTTCAGAGCTTAGTCATACACGCTTACTTATCTGAAAGAGAGGTTGAGAAATTTAGTTTTGATTCTGATCAACTGTGTTTTTTTTTTACAAATAGGGTGATCACAGAGTTCATTGTGGAACTAGCATATATTGATATTAAAATTGGGTGCTATAAAGAATTTTCCTGGAACAACAGACTTAACACAACTCTGTTTAGGCAAACTGGAATATATGCACATCCGTCTTATAAAGTAGAAAAGAAAGAATGTTCAAATAGAAAACTTGCAGTTGCTGTCATATAGTGCTCCCCAAGAATCATTTGGAAAGAAAATGTGAAAGGAACAAGACATGATACACAAACACAATACACAAACACAATACAACACAAACATGATACACACCTTAATGTAGCTTTCTTTAAAATGCTGGCTTAACTCCTAGAGAGTTTCATTATACATTTTATTTATAAAGTCCCTTTTTGAGAGCAAAGCTTCTTTTGAATTATCAAAGATTAACTATATAATAGGGCATACCCTTACAGAAACTATGTTTTTATAACTGAGAAATGGTGTTATGGAAAGCTGGGGCTAGTTCCAGGAAGTGCTACTTATTCGTGGTTAGGGAGCATTTCTGAGATGCTTCCAGAATGGCAAGTATCAGAGTCTGAAATATGATAGAAGATGGTGATGTGTTAAAAGCCCAGACTGTGAGATCTTCTGAGTCCTTTAAAAGATAGCCCTAGAATGACTGAGTCAAAATGTCCAAATATTCATGGGCAGGGAGGATCCAGGGATCTATAAAGCAGTGAAGCATAAATATCTACCAAAAAGCTTAAAGCAGATGTCATATACGTCATGTAGCTGGAGACTGTGGTGCAGGGGTCTCTGACCAAAGGGTTTTGAACTCACAAATAGATTAGCTTCATATAGTTTCAGGCTGGGCTTAATAATTAAGTGAAACCTTCATGCTGAACTTAACCTGACACAATGTGACTATTCTCCAATATTTTTCCTAGTTTTTTAAACTAGTTGGGCACATGTAAGAGAAAGACTAGCTCTCACTTTTTAGAGGGGGTAACATGGAACTTGGAAAAAGGCCCACTGGTGGTTCCAGCACAGACCCTGAAAGGCAGTGAGGGAGAGGAGAAAATATAAGAGCTAAATGCTTTAAAGGCACGTCAGCTTAGTTTTGGGAACTTGGGTTGTTGTTGCCCTTACTTAAGCTTCCCAATGCTGGCTGAAAAAATAAGAGAAACTGAATAAACCAAAAGTAGGCACCAACTTAATGTCTTAACGCTGCGATTTCCATAAAGCAAAGACAGGGGAATATGATAAGGAATTGTCTCTGGTATCTTAGAGGGCTGAAGGCACTAAAAATATGCTGCGAATAGCAAGTGTTCTGAAGATGTTGGGGACCCTTCCTCTGTCTTCCTGGAACACTTTCAGTTCAGGTCACTCCTCTGATAGTTTCCATTCTCCTCAAAACAGGCAGCCCTAAGTGGAGCTGGAGATAGAGGCAAAGACAGAAGGATTTTGGAAAACAGTCACCCCAGATAGTGCATTATAGATTATCACTATGTTCCAAGAGTTCTAGACAAATGCATAGACTATATCATATTGTACAATGGCTGTCCCCTGTGGCTTGTTTGTCTAATCCTATTCATAAATGGTTTATGTGATCTCCCAGACAAGTACTTACTGAAAGGGGAAGGAGTGAGAATTGAGTTCATTTGAAAGTAAATACCACATCTGTGTTTTGACCAGATCCAAGAGACCTGCAGGGAGGCAGAGCAGAGGACAGATTCTAACTTCTTTAGGCATCATGCCTACACCAGATACCTATATGTCTTTCCCTTTCATGTTATATATGCAGACTTTAGATTAAGACAAGACCAAGCAAAAGATGAAAATATCTGTCCCTAGTTCTACTCTGAGGTTGTATGTGTTGGATCCTGCCTTTAACTCTTCCCAAATGAAAACTTTGAGAGCTTCCATTTTTGCAAAGAGAAATTGAGAAGAAACTCTAAGCCAAGAACAATATTTATCTCCTCCATGGAAGGAATGTAGCCTGAGTTTAGAATACACGCAGTAAGAAAAATTGAATGATGCCCTGCATTTTTCAAAAAGTCAAATATGATTGCACGGTCTGAAACTACAAACTTATAAGAGCATATTGAATATTTAATAATTAATGGTGTAACCTCTGTGTCCCATTCCCATCCCAATGGTTGTTATTAATAAATCAGACAAAATGAAAGTAGGTAATTGAGTGGCTATATGAAATAGATTTGGATAGTTACACTGATTTTAGATTGTCCACAGGAAACCAGTGATACTTAGCACTTCCATGAGGAAGGGATGTTAGGAAAGACTTGTCACTGCCTTAGCACATTCTGAACTGCTCTTTCTTTTGGAAAGTATATCCCAAGCTACTTCCTGGTTCTTGCTACATTTTAACATTTATCTCAGAAATCTATCTGGAGACATAAATGATCAAGATGTTTGTTTATTTAAAATACATAAATGTTCTCGGAAGGACTCTGGAAGAACATGAGCAAAGAACATGGTGAAATAATACTGGGTTAAGCAGGCCTAATGTTACTAAAATACCTTCCTTGAAGACACTAAGTTTCTACTGGGTTACCCTTAATAAAATGTATAAATCAGAGGAGTACAGGAACTAATGCCAGCCCAATCCTCACAACATTTTGGGAAGTACTGGAGAGGAGACCTAGCAGAATGAATAGTACCCCTGACTGTTCTTCATTGTCTCTAATGAACTCTTCTGTATCCATGTAGTTGTAATGGCCTAGAGGTTGTAGTAACTATATCATGTTAAAGAGGCTACAACTGGCCAATGATTGTTAGCAGCCAGTATCTATTGAATAGCGAATCTAAAAAAATCCTTATCTCAAATTAGAATTCCCAGGATTTATTGATATGATGTGGGGAAAGACGTGGTCTTTGAAGTAAGCCTAAGAGTAATCCAAGAAAAAAGGTGTTATAAATTGATTTAGTTACTCTCCACTATTGAACAATTATTGTTTCAGGTTTATTATAGAGCATGTCTCAGCAATAAGGATATTAATTCTTTTCTATAAATGGACCCATTTGCATGGCATTCAAATGAATTTGTATTAGGGGAACAGAATAAATTGACACTAGAAACTGGAGGGGTGAAATATGGTGCTGAGAGAGTTTTGCTCCTTCTCATGCCAGGATAGCAGTAGAGTCAATAACCTCAATTGGGATGAAAGGGAAAAAAGAAGTGGAAGAGGCATAATGGACAAATTTTGAGGTGGGAGAAAGATTAAAGAAAAAAATAAAACAACAGAATATTCTGGGCCAAAGATTTAGATTATTCTCCAAAGACAATTAAATTTTGCCAAATTACAAAGCAAATAGAGTTCACTAATGGGGTGCTATGCTAATTAGTAACCTGCAGTTCATCTCACTAATGGAGTACTATATTAATATATATCTGCAAAAACAGAGGAAATAATTGATGTTTCCCAATGAATAACAATGCCTGATTTTTAGAGCATCACATAATCAATTTGATCTGATTAGAAAAGAAATGGTTCTAAAACTGATATGGATCCAACTTATCTGGTCTCAGATGGCATAAGAAGTCAAACCTAAATTTGAGACTCTTTCCTGCTGTAACAGCTTACCTAGATGCTATTTAGAAGTTCCTGGAATTAGAATATATGGAAAATCTGTCCTTAGAACCCTATAGTCAGAATACAGGGACTATTGTGTTGATATTCAATCATTTCCCCTTATACTCAGGCTTGACTAATCAGGAACAAAATGTCATAGTAGTTACCTATTTGCTTAGGGAAAGAGAACACACATCTCCTTTTTACATACCTCTACAGTGCCATCAGAAATTATGTCACTGACATTTTAACTTGTTCCTAGGAATTTGAAAAGGAACCAAAAGAAAAGAAACTTAATCTCCTCTGTCCATTGATTTTCTCTTGCAGATAGATGTGTCCTGGAAGTGAGGTGAGGCACTGAGGAAATTATAGGAAAAATTCCGGGAATTCAACGAGTGAAGGGGGCTGAACTGAACAAGTTCTCGAGCCCTTAACTAGGAGAATACATGTGTATGAACAGTTATACATATATGTATACATACATACATATACATACACTAAATTCTAATATCTAGCTCTAAAAAACACAACACTCTAACTTTTTAAAAAAGGTATACTTGTGGCTCTTCCAATACATAACTTTTATTTCAAGGGCATGTTATTGTTTGCATGCTTTACTATTTTATATTGTAATTGAAAATATACAACAGAACAATGCACTTTCTTTACACAGTGATACAGAATGATATATCGAAGTACCAGGGAAATGGTTTGTTTGTAAGATAAAATAAAGTAAGAAATCTCAATGTCCTATACTTATGTGACTGTGGCAGAAGTTTTGTTTTTTCAAATCTCCTCGTGAAAGTTATCTTATTTTACATTAAACCTTTGGATAACCAGCACAGTAAAGTATAGGAGAGCAAAACTGGCCACCCCAAATTGTGACCCTTTAGCATGAAGATTAATTTAAGCTAATTAATTTTATGGCCCCAAAGATTCTGACTTTCTCTCTAACTGCCTAAAAGAATGTAGATAGAGGACCTATTCAAGGTAGGGAGCTATCACTAGAGATAACTAGTTCATATGCAGTATGAACTAGTGTGGTAGACAGGGAGGAATTTCGCAAAGCTTATTTGTTAAAATCCCTCTCTGTGCCCACTGTCTCTGCACGGCCCAGAAAACATTTGTTTACCAAACACTTGCTTTTCCAGCTCCATGTGAATTGCCTTCCTGCCCTAGCACTACCCCCAACTTCCTCTTTTTTCTTTAGCTAAAGATGGTATTTAAGGGGAGGGCTTCAGCCATTTCAGGGAGTTAGTTTTCCTGGGTCTCTCCCATGTCTACATGTTATTAAACTTTGGTTTGATTTTCTCCTGTTAATCTGTCTTATGTCAATTTAATCCTTAGACCAGCCAGAAGAACCTAGAAGGGTAGAGGAAAATTTCTACCTCCCTGACAAAAGCAAGTAAAATCTGACAAGTTCAAAGCCTCTGAACTCTATTACTAGTAATTAGATTCTAAAAAAGAGGGAGGGGCATACATAATAATAAATTAAGAATAGCTCAGGTGCACAGTGTCTTTACATATAGTATGAATCGACATCTTCAAGAATTACTGTTCAGGCAGAAAGGAAGGTACATTGGTGTGTGTTGCCAAAGAACTGTGCCGACCTGCTCATAATTGTCTAAGAATCCTGTTCCAATTCCTTTCTCACTTATCTTCTAGAGACTAACCTGGAAAGACGTTTTTCAGCTTCCAAAATTGGGCAGTTTTCTACAGCTACTAAAATTCTGCATTAAAAACCAAAACAAACAATCTTCTTGCCAGAAAGAGAACAAAACTGTGAGCTCTACATAACACAGCTTATTTTACAGACCTCTGGAAAAACTTGCAGAGATGCTTTGGCATCCATTGGATAAAAACCTGTTTATTTTCTTTACTTCATTTCCATCCAAAAATAATTAAAAATTAAAGTATAAACTTCAAGTGCTATTCTGGAGGTAGGCATAGAGTATTATGTGAGTAAAGTGGAGTGGTAAGTAACTCTGTATGCTATAATTGTGGAAGTCTTTCAGAGGTGATACAAATCATTTTAATAGAATTTCCTTCCAATTTGAATTATTTCACACATGCATAAATGACAAGTTTAGGAAAATGCTGAGTCAACGAAAAGTCAATGCATGACAAACAACAACAAAAACAAAAGATATGTGTAATTATTATGTAACTATATAACTAACATTTTGTCATGGCCTCTGGTCAGCCAAGTAGAACAAAAACAATGTAGATCGTGAAAGAAGTCCCTTGTCACTTCTGCTAAAGGATGAAGTATAATGAACTATGGTACCCTAAACCTCTGGCTAAAAATATAGTGTACAGAAGTTTTATTAACCTAATTTCTAACAAGTATAAATTTAGTAGCATGCTTATATTAAATAAAATATTTAATTTTATTGGTTTATTGCATGGGTTAGGGAGGAAGAAATTTTCCTCTACCCTTCTAAGTTCTTCTGATTGGTCTAAGAATTAAACTGACATTTCACAGATTAACAACAGAAAATCAAACCAAAGCTTAATAACGTGTATATGCGAGAGACTCAGGAAAACTGAGTTTCAGCCAAAATGGCTGAAACTCTCCCCTTAAATACCATCTTCAGCTAAAGACAAAAGAGTATGTTGGGGGTAGTGGTTTGGGACTTGAAAGGGCAGGGAGGCAATTTACCTGGAGCTGGAAAAGCAAGTGTTTAGTAAACAAATGTTTGCTGGGCCATGCAGAGACAACGGGACACAGCTGGGACTCTGATCTCTAGGCCCTGCCAAGTGTTCCCCCTCACCATACCTAGCCCGTATTCTTTGCAGATATCTCTGGTGATAACTCCCTTCTTGCAACACGCCCTATATCTACATTCTTTTAGGCAGTTAGGGAATAGGTCAAAGGTTCTTCCTTTTTTTCTTGTAAATTAAGATGATTTTTTGAAAGTTTTGATTACCAATTCATGGTTAATTTTCCCCAGAAAACAGGGTGATGCTGTAAGATAGTTAGCAATATATAAAACTGTATTGCAAAGCAGACAAAATAAGCCTGTAGGAGACACAGCAACTGCCTATTATATAACTAAGTTACATTTTTTTCTTTATGAAAATAAGAAAAAAGGAAAAGCATTTTAACTTCTTAAGTCACTTTAGGACGACAAATTGATTTAAATAGACCATATGTTGCTTTCCCTAAATTACTAAAATACACCAGGGGCACTGGAACTATTGATACATAATATTTAATGATAAATATGTTCTATTCTATATCTGCTTATATCCTATTAAGTAGGATATCTGTTTTGTTTAGTTTTAATATTTTTCAATAATGTATTATAATTTCATCCATAACTTTTATGCAAGTCTTTTGTTATATTTAAGCCCAGATACATTTAAACACGATTTTTAAAGTAATTATTTTAATATTTATATATAGACATGAAATTGAGTTTTATATATCATTTTTTAAGATGAAACAACCTTGCTATACTTGTTAATTAGGTCCTTTGGGATTTTCCACGTTGACAAGCATCAACTGCACATAAACATTTTTTGTCTTTCCTTCTAATTTATGTGTTTGATTTCCCTATTTTGTTTTACTCAGCTTTGTTGTCTGGAAGAAGTGCAGGAGCCTTTGTCTTGCACTTGACTTTAAGGAGATTATGTTTTAACCATTAATAATATTTGCACTGTGATTTTTTTATAAATATAACTTTAAAGGTTAAAGAATTTACCTTCTATTTCTACTATGATGGCAGAATTTTAAAGAATTATAGATTAGAATGTTATTTTATCAAATACTTTTCTATAGTTAAGATTATTAAATGTCATTTTTCTAATTAATATTTATTATGTTGAATTATAGCTGATTTTTCTAATATAAAATCAAATTTTATTTTTTGAATAAATATGATTTTTTCAACAGAAAACAGTATCATCTACAATAATTTCAAAAATGAAATACTACTTAGGTATGAATTTAACAAAATATATACGGGATCTATATGCTCAAAACACTGTTGAGTTCATGAATTGAAAGACACAGTACAGTTCAGATGTTAATTCTCTCCCAATTGATATGCAGATTAAACATAAATCCAATTAAAATACAAGCAGTAAAACTTGTAGATACAGACAAGCTGATTTTAAAATTTATATGGAAAGGTAAAAGAATTAAAGTAGTGAGAAACGTATGGAGGTTCCTTAAAAAACTAAAAATAGAGTTACCATATGATCCAGGGATCTCACACCTGGGCATATATCCAGAAAAAACTATAAGTCGAAAAGATACATGCACCCCGATGTTCACTGCCACACTATTAACCATAGCCAAGACATGTAAGCAACTTAAATGTCCATCGACAGTTGAATGGATAAAGAAGATGTGGTATATATATACAATAGAATACTACTCAACCATATAAAAGAATGAAATAATGCCATTTGCAGCAACATGGATGGACTTAGAGATTATCATACTAAGTGAAGTAAGCCAGATAGAGAAAGACAAAATCATATGATATTGCTTATATGTGGAATCTGAAAAAAAGTACAAATGAACTTATTTTACAAAACAGAAATAACCTAGTGAAAGACATGCCTTGATTTCTCTGGATTAAATATAAATAAATGGATAAGAATGTTTCTCTGAAAAAAAAAAAAAAAAGAAAGAAAACCCCCCCAGAAATAGACCCACAGACATAGAAAGCAAACTTATGGTTACCAAAAGGGAAGGTGGGGGGGGAGGGATAAATTAGGAGGATGGGATTAACATACACACACTACTATATAAAAAAACAACTAACCAACAAGGACCTACTGTATGGCACAGGGAACTAAACTCAATATTTTGTAATAACCTATAAGGGAAAAGAATCTGAGAAAAAAATATATGTATAACTGAATCACTGTGGTGTACACCTGAACTAATATGACATTGTAAATCAGCTATACCTCAATTTTAAAAAAATTTAAAGGAATAAAAAAAAAATTTTTTTTTAAATGATGAAAAGACAAGTCACAGACTGGGTAAAGACAGTTTTAATTTAAATGTCCAAGAAAGGTCTTCTTTCTAGATATATAAAGAACTATCTACACTCGATAAGAAAATAACACATTTTAAAATGGTAAAATGAGCAAAATATTTGAAAATGCATTTCACAAAATAAACACATGAGATGCTAAACAATCGACAATATTAATAAATTAATAAACTCCTTTTCTTTCTTCCTTCCTCCCTCTTTCATTCCTTTGTGTCTCTTTCTTTCATTCATTCTTTCTGTGTAATTTCCACGTCTGGCTTGGTCTTTCTCAACAGAAAAATGATTAAATACATTTTGAATTAATTGAAATCCTTTGACTAGAAATATCTACATAAGGAAAGAATTTTTAATAGTAATACTTACGCAAATAAAAGAACTACAACTCTTTCAAAACCAAGTCCATGTTTATGTAAGAACTGGTAAGAGACTAATACAAGTTACTGATCTTTCTCTTTTGACACTTTGCTCTAAATATTCCTTGTGTTCTCATTTCATCTCATGTAATGAAAAGTCAACTCATCTAATTTGTCTTAGCTTATCTTCCATCTCTCTTCCACCAGATCTTTCTACTAGTGCCCTCTCTCCCAAAGGTACTAAACATTGCCTGTTCTTTACACAGAAATCAAAATTGAAACAAAGCAAAACACATTCCATTCTGATTCTTCTTACACTATATAACTAATTTTCTCACTAATGTTTTCAAAGACATTTTAATTATTTTAATTTCCTTCTATTCACCCTTTTAACTCTCACTTCTTTTGCTTTCAACCTCCTCCCTCCCCTGCTCCCATACCTACTCTTCAGGCAGTTTTATAACCATAGCGTCCTGGATTTTCATACAGACTCCTCATTTTCTGGTTGTTTGGCCTTCAAAAAATTACTTTAAGGTCTATAGTCTTGATTTTCTCATATATAAATGGTCAAAATAACACTTTCTTAAAATGGAGTTCATTGAGCTAAGGCATAAACATATTTAGTTACACTGTACAAGTCTGACAAGGGTTAAGTGCTCAATCCAAATTATTGTTTTAATAATGAAAAATGTTAATGTCCTTATAGTGGGTTGGCCAAAAAGTGCCTTCTGTTTTTTAAGTAAAAATAAAACACACATTTTTTATTTTCACCAAGAACTTTATTGAACAACATATTCACCCTTCTGTTCCACTACCTTCTGCCATTTTTCAGGCAACTTCATAATTCCATCTTCCCAAAACGTTTTATCTTTTTGAGCAAAGAACTGTTTCAGGTGCCTTTTACAGTCTTCCAGGGAATTGAAATTTTTTCCATTAAGAGAATTTTGTAAAGACCGAAATAAATGGAAATCCAAAGGTGCAATGTCTGGTGAATACAGCGGATGGATCAGAACTTCCCAGCCAAGCTTTAACAGTTTTTGCCTGGTCATCAAAGAAACGTGCAGTCTTGCAGTATCCTGATGGAAGACTATGCATTTTCTGTTGACTAATTCTGGACGCTTTTCATCAAGTGCTGATTTCAGTTGGTCTAATTGGGAGGGGTACTTGTTGGAATTAATTGTTTGGTTTTCCAGAAGGAGCTCATAATGGAGGACTCCCTTCCAATCCCACCATGTACACAACATCACCTTCTTTGGATGAAGACCAGCCTCTGGTGTGGTTGGTGGTGGTTCATTTCGCTTGCCCCACAATCTCTTCTGTTCCACATTACTGTACAGTATCCACTTTTCATCTCCTGTCACAATTTGTTTTAAAAACGGAATGTTTTCATTACGTTTCAGTAGAGAATCGCATGTGGAAATATGGTCAAGAAGGTTTTTTTCACTTAACTTTTGTGGAACCCAAACATCAAAGCGGTTCACATAACCAAGCTTGTGCAAATGATTTTCAGCGCTTGATTTGGATATTTTGAGTATGTCGGCTATCTCCCACATGGTATAACATTGATTGTTCTCAATTATTGTTTCAATTTGATCGCTATCAACTTCAACTGGTCTACCAGACCGTGGAGCATCATCCAGCAAGAAATCTCCAGCACGAAACTTCGCAAACCACTTTTGACACATTCGATCAGTCACAGCACCTTCTCCGTACACTGCACAAATTTTTTTGTGCATTTCAGTTGCATTTTTACCTTTCTTGAATTAATAAAGCATAATATGCTGAAAATGTTGATTTTTTCTTCCATCTTTGATATTAAAATGGCTACACAAAAATTCACCAGTTTTGATGTCTTTTTTAAATGCACGCTGATATTACAGCTGTCACATACAATCTAAAAAAATTGTTTCTAATGAAGTTAAAGACAACTAAGTGCAGCTAGAGACATCTTATGGGAAAAACCGAACGAACCTTTTGGCCCACCCAATACATACTTTCAAGTAACATTCAGTTAGATAAAATTCAAAGTGATTCTGAAAACACAAGGTTTTTTTGGTCCCTGTTTCTCTTAATTCTCCAGGGTTCCTCTAGACTCTACCCTCAGACAAAAATATCCTTTGCTTTGAAGTTCATTTCAATTGATTATGCCCCCTGGATTTGTTAGTGTGGCCTATTACTGTTTAGATAATTCCTCTTTGTTTTTTAAGGCCTTTTCTAGAAGACATTCTCTCTCTTCCCCAAATTGTTCCCAGAATTTCTAACATCTGCGTAATGCACAAGGCTAACCCATCCTTTCCTATGATTTCTTAGTAGCCCTACCTTCAACAGCTCTCTCTCTGTAATGGCATCAACTTTTTTTTTCCCTCTGTATTTTGTCATAAATACATGATAATATTTAAGTCTCTTCCATCTTAAAAACTAAACAGATAATAAAACCATTAAGCTTTTCATTGAGAGTTAAATTCTAGACAACGATGTATCTCTCTGCTAACTTTACAAGTAAAGTTCCTAGAAATAATGTTTTATGCTCACCAACTTTACTTTCTCACTCTTTGTATCATCCATCTGGTTCCAACATTTATTTCACTCTGAAATTGCTCTTATATAGGCCAACAGGCCAGACGGTCCTGAAAATATACACTATGTGCTGGTAATGCTAAGAAAAATCTAACTGAGATCTTTTACATTTTTAAGAGAGGTGTGAAGACTATCAGAATCAGAAACACTATACAAGATCACTTTCTATTTCACAGACAAGACTGGCAAAATCGCACTCTCCAATATGTATCAATCTCATATATCCAATGGCCACTCCATACTGTTTTTTTGTTTGTTTGTTTTTGTACATCTGGCTACATGGTTGAAAACTCCCTTATTTTATATTATTTCAAAGAAATACAGGAAGAGACAGAACTAACATATAGCATCAGTTAATATAATCATTAACGTTATAAATGGTCATAACTTCCTGAATTAAAGTCTTAAGAGTTATGTGATAAATGATCTTGTAACACAAGGAGATATGGTGATTCTAGGGAAGCCATGCTGATACCACTCCAAATAGCACTTAGGTGCAGGTCTGATTTTGATAATGGGATACAGATGTATGTTTGTATGTAACTCTTTTTACATGTAAATTTGTAAAATATTTTAAGGCTAATTATAAAAATACATAGAAATAGGAATTTATACATTTCTAAAGGCAAAATAATTCAGTACTGAATTTATTAAAAGAAACTTTGGCAATAATTATCAACCATCTTACAATTTAGCATTGATTTTAATAGAATAATACTAATTTTCAAAGGTGTTTGTTTATAATACTGAAAATTGAAAGCAATCTAAAAATCCATCAGTAGGTAGTGTGCTAAATGTACATACAAACAGTGGCATAATTGGAAGCCATTAAATACTCTACAGTACTAAAGTATACACTACTTAGAAAATGTCACTGATAGAAGATTTAAATGACATATAGATTACAAAACAGTATGTATCATAGGATTCCAATTTTGTAAATCAAATATACCTGAATCTATATAATCAGATTCTGGAGGAATTTGCAATTCTTGTTTAATTTTTGGTGGTGAGATAATGAAAAAATTTGCTTCTTGTATAGCTATACATCCTAATTCTAAAACAAAATACAATATGTTAAGGCAATAAAATGAGGAAATACTAGGATTCTTACTTCTGCTCAATCTCCTGTACATACTGAAGCAAATGATTTAAGAACTTAGTTTAATAAAGCAAATGATTGAAAAAATAATTTAACAAAGAGTGTATTCTACATATGACCATATCTCACAAGAAAATCTATCAAATTATCTGTTACATTTCATAGGTGCTGCCTCATAAATTATGTTAAAGGCCATAACAACATTTAAGTCTAGATACTACTCAAACATTGTGATTAGCCCCATGGCTTTAAGTTAATTGGGTCAAGAATTCTAGGCTTTAGGGCTGAGATTTGTGTCTCTCCTTCCCAGAGTTACTCGGTGAATGGAGATGAAAGGCCAAAAGGGGTCTTTCCAAGATCTTAAGGCTGCTCTGGGTATACTCTTTTTGTATATACATAGAAAGTCCCAGTATGTTCAACCTTTACCTTTAAACAAAGGAGTACTATTGGACCCTATGTCCGGAACTCTCAATTTTACCCACTCATATTTTAATCATATTCAGAATGAATCATTGGCTATTTTCCAACTTCATCTCATGTAATGAAGTTTAAAACACAGTGTATGCATGAGATTTCATATATATGGTTAATAAATGTCTTAACTGTACTTGAATCATGATGGAGGCCCACATTTTAGTTTTTCAGTTGACTAATGAATGTGATAGAATAATTCTTGGGGGCTTCCCTGGCGGCGCAGTGGTTGGGAGTCCGCCTGCCGATGCAGGGGACGCGGGTTCGTGCCCCGATCCCGGAGGATCCCACGTGCCGCGGAGCGGCTGGGCCCGCGAGCCATGGCCGCGGAGCCTGTGTGTCCGGAGCCTGTGCTCCGCAGCGGGAGAGGCCACAGCAGTGAGAGGCCCGCGTACAGCAAAAAAAAAAAAAAAAAAAAGGAAAAAAAAAAAGGAAAAGAATAATTCTTATTAGAGAAATGTTTATGGAATTTTAAATTCAAGTTTCTTACTTGTAAACCTTAATTCAAAACGAATTACATTTTATGGCTGTTGAAAACAAGATAAATAGGCCTAAGATGGGAACTGCTTATGTGACTCCCCAAGTCACCAAACTGTGACTTAATTATAGTTTTTGTACAGTTTTCGCTCTCCCAGAAATGGGACCTTAAACCAGTCAACCAGGAATCGCTGGTCCAACACTAGTTAAGTAATCTGCCCGACAGACCTCTGTCATCCCCAAGAAAAGTAACTTCACCATAACAAAAGTTAATGCTCTTTTGCCTAGTGTAACTTCCTTGTTACTGCTCTCCTCTGTCTATAAAAGTCTTTCATTTTGTACTGATCCTTGGAGCTCCTTTCCATCTATTAGATTGGATACTTCATGATTCGAATCAATTTTTGCTCAAATAAACTCTTAAAATTTTTAATATGCCTTAGTTTATCTTTTAATAGTATACATGTCCATTCAAATAATTCAGACATTTGAACTATTTATTCTCATAATCTGGGCACATTTTCTGTTCCTTATGCAAAGATTTGAATTATTTGTTACTGCAGCTGACATACTATACATATTTTCACAACTTTTATCATCTTGATATAATTTAAGCAATACATAATTGTCATATTAAAATATTATCTCTATTTCCTGGGTTCATATAAGATCATCAAGTTCTATTTTACTAGAATTAAATGAAACTTCTTGGAGATTAACATTATTTTTAGGTAAAATAAGAGGACATTATTATGTGCAAAATTTAAAAAGCATTATATAGTCTTCAAAATAGGCATGATTTGTTTTAGGAAAGAATTGTGGTGGGAATGCATTGTATTTTGTTTACTTACAGTTTTCACAATGTCCCATAAACTTCCCACTAACATAGTAGAGGCAGAATACCATCTTAAACAGGAGAAATACAAAAATACATCTCTTGTAGTTTTTCAACTACAATTTATTTTCGGCTTTCTTCAGAAATTTCCTCCTGATTTGTCTTTATATTATGCTTAAAAAAGCTGCTTCCTTTTACATGGTTGCTTCCTTATCCATTAACATGCTATAATATTTATTGTTTTAATTTTGCCATGATGAAAACAAAGGAAAGAAAGCCTACTTTTAACTGCATAATTAACCTAAAATAACCAGTCCCTTAAAAATCTATTAATTCATGACCTGTATAAATAATTTCTTGCATATTTATCTCTAATGCAGCATATAAATTAACTCAGTGAAGATACTTCTGGTGTCTATTGTTACAATATAAATATCTCCCTAGTGTAGAATTAGGAAGATAAGCTTTAGATAGATCCAGAGTAAGGAAAATTCAATTAAGGCACATCCAGTTTAGTAAATTTCATAAGGACAGACTTCTCTTAATATTTGGAAAATATGGCACTATATCCAGTTGATTTGTACTTAACCATTTTAACTTATTAGTTGTGTTGATACTTAACTTGATGTAGCAATAGTTAACTGTCAATGCTGGGATCAGCATTCAGAATCATTCTCAAATTTGAACTAATATTTTGATGCTGATAATTATGATCACAGTAGAGTAAAGAAGTGTCAGGAATAAAAGTGTATGTAATTCTGATGTTTCTAAAACTTTGTTGTAGTTAGGGTTCTTATAGATACATCATATCTATTGTGTTTATTCTTTGTCATAGAATTCCTCAGAATAGCACCCATAAAAATGCAAGGTTATCACAAATTTTAGCCAGTCTTATTTTGTTCTAAGAAGTCAGTCTTGCACATTAAAATTGAAACAATAAATTGGGATTGAATTAAAGTCAGAGAAGGTTAGATGATACTTCTTACTTGTTTTATGTCACGTTTTCTTTGGGATATGTGTCATAAGAAGGGAAATTCAGTTCCAGAGAAATTACAAACTTTTAAATGTTAAAGAAACATTAACTTATTCAAGTTTAATAGATTTTTTCTAATTTAAACTGCATACAACTGAATGGTACAATCAATATTATCAACTTTATTTTGCCATTTTAATAATTTCTTTGCTGTAACATTAACAGTGTATTTAAAATATTGGGAGATATCTGAATTCTGGGTATATGAAGAAATTATCAATTTTTAAGCATAAAAATACATTGAAAAGTTAAGAGAAATCAATCTTTTCTGGCTAAAATACTTAGCCTACTCAAGATTCCAATGACCAAACATGAAAAAAAAAAACGGAAGCAATGCAGTGTTATCAAGTTGCCAAATAATTTAAGATCCTCATAACTTTTAAATTTGACCCTTCAGGATGACACTCACTTTTTTTTTTTTTTTTTTTGCGGTACGCGGGCCTCTCACTGTTGTGGCCTCTCCCGTTGCGGAGCACAGGCTCCGGACGCTCAGGCTCAGCGGCCATGGCTCACGGGCCCAGCCTCTCCGCGGCATGTGGGATCTTCCCGGACCGGGGCACGAACCCGTGTCCCCTGCATTGGCAGGCAGACTCCCAACCACTGCGCCACTAGGGAAGCCCCAACACTCAATTTTGAAAGATCAGAGAATAGATCAATTCATGGACTAGAGCAAGGACTCATTTAAATACTCTGCTAATTTAGAATTAAAAGAAAATTAATTGAAATGATCCAACACTTTACAATAAAGTTCAGTGTCTTCAGTGGGAAGACTTGCAAATTGTTCTGTGTTAACAACTTGTCTCTAAAATTAATTGCCTTCAGCTGTATTAACAATAGAGCATGATAAAGTAATGTGAAAGCTTTGGACAGATCAATAATAAAGGCATCCTAATTTATCCTTGGTTCACCACCAACACCGCAAGATTAATACATTTCAAAACGGCCAACTGAATGAGGTCTTTAGCCTAAAATTGCTACTAAAACGTCACCCAACTACAGAGCATCAAACAGCTCCTCAGAGCTGCTAAACCAGTCAGGCAAACCTAACACAGAAATCAGCACTCGGGGGAAGGGTCATTTGAAAATACTGACACCTTTTCTATGCACCTGCTATAAAATGCTATAATCCATAAACGGCAGAGCTATCCTTTGCATATAAAAGAGACAAGGGAAGGGAAAAATAGTGAAATGAACAACTTGATAGCCAAAAGTTTTTGTTGCACAAAGAGCCATACTGGTTTACCTTTATTTTCAGTCTTTTGTAGCCTGTGCTAATAAGAGCCAGTGCTATATAAAAGGTTTGATGATGCAAATGCTACATTAGGAAAAAAATTCAATTAAGTTATGTATTGAGGGTACTCTACCAAGCTCTTGATACACATGTGCAGACAAATACATATATGTTTATGAAAAGCTGTGTAAATAAAACACTTCTGATAAATTATGGCTTAGGTATATCTGCTTTAAAAGAAAAATTACTGTGCTTAGAGTTCAGGATAGCTTTTTCTGTAGTCCTACCTTTGCCTAAAAAGTTTTCTGATCTTGGGTGAAGAATTTGTGCTATATATTTTTCATGGTTATTTACAAGTCTTTAATTTTATGATTCTACCTATAATATGAACAGGAGGGAAAAGGAAGGAATGCAGACCAATGACAAGCGGGTGATTGATTCAGCATATTCAAAAAGGGCCCAAGATCAGATCAACTGTTTATTTCTCTCTGCAAATATTTGGTGATCTAAATGTAATACGCACTATGTATATTCATATATATATGTGCATATATGCATATATATACACCTAGGGAGAATTTTATTTTTATTTTAATATGAACGTAGTTTATTCTGTACAACATACATTTCTCAAATTATTCTATTTTTTCAGAATAAAAGAAATCACATATATGATCAGAGTAGACACTGTTTCTGAGAATTTTAGAATATATTATGAAATTATCCTTGCTTTGTTATTGGAATATTTTCAATGGTAATTCATGTTTTAAATTATTCTAAAAATCAAATTTTCTTATATATAAAACTACCTTTCATTGAATTTAGTATTCCAAATACTAAATTGTGTTTAGAATGCAAAAATTCTAAAAATGACATATGCTCAAAAATAATTAGATATAAAAATGTAGAATTTGAAACCTTTTGTTTAAAAAAAATAACTGGAGATTATCCTTTATTTCTAATATTGCTTAGCTCCCTTGTATTTACTAAACTCATTTTTATATAATTTACCAGATTAAACCCCAAGTTTATATGATTGAATTATCTCTAATCTAAATAGAATCTCCCAATATAATTACTAATGTGTCATTAAACAAGTGAACATGAGTGAAATTAATAAAATTGAATTTATAATTATCCACTGGAGATACTGATAGAAAGATAAATATATTGCTACTTGATTCCAACTTAAAAACCTCAAACTTGAAAAAAAAACTTTCAGGAAGGTTTAGAGAAAACTGGTAATTAGTAATATCAGAATGTGCTAAAAGGTATTACTATAATATCTTCTTAAGAGCATCACCTAGAGGAAAATTCATATTAAAATATATAGAGGTTCTTCTATAATCCAATTGTTGACATAGTAGACTAGCTACTCTTATCATGGATACTTCTAAACTGCCATCATTGTGCTGTTACATGACTTTTTAAAAATGTCAATACTGGGTAAAATGATCAAATGAGGAAAGATTGACATTGATACCCCTGTGCTTCTCCTTCTAATATCACATAATACTAGATGAATAGGAACAGACATACAGGGGAGGTTGCTGGTAAGCAAAGCAAAGTCTGTCTTCGTGACTGAATTGATAGGACGATTCTGTCAACCAAAAATTCAGTTGAGTCATTTGAAGAAATTACCTTTACTTTCCATATGGTTTATACCTTGCAATGAATTCCATCATCCAAGGTCCAACCAAGGGCCATTTCTTCTCCGCTGTGTATTGCTCTCTGCCCCCATTGCCTTTCCTCCTGTTCTTTGAAACATTTACTAGGAATGCCATTCCCCTGATAGGCTGTGCTGATGCTAAGATTTTTAGTACCCTGAAAGCAACAATACACATATAACTTCTTCAAATCATTTTTTGAAAGGCTTTCTACTTATATATAGGCTCTATGTTTCATTATTTTTATTACATAGTTCTCAATGTATGGCTAACAACAAATAGAGATGTCTCGATCTACATTGCTACTTATGTTAATGATATCTAAGTATCCCTTAGTGTTAAAACAAGGTCCCACTGCAGATACTGAAAATCTAATTAAAGAATTCATGCTGGTCTGGGGAACTACTCATCAAGAGGGGGATTGAATGTGGTATAGCATAAAGCACATATGCTATAATTTTGTTAAAATGGTTAAAACCAGCTCTTTTTGAAAAGATAACAGCAGCTTTCATCATGAATAATATTTTCTGAAAAAGTTACTTTTAACTATATGGATAAGTAGAAGTGATTATGATGAAAATGAGAGAAAATATCAGGCAGAAAAAGGAAAATAAAATGAACAGAAGGTATTCAACCTCCTTTAGTCTGCTGGACAGTTTGACCAGCTTGATTAGTCCCTATATTAAGATATTGGTCCTTGCCTCATTTGGGGGCACTTTGATCATTTCAGTTTCTCCTCCTGGTTGTCAGGCTGTCCTTTAACCTGTCTCCCTCTCTGTAGCCATTATTTAGTCACAGTACACCCTTTCAGCTTCAAACCACATTTCTAGATAAATATAGATTTTAGGTTTGTGACTATATTATGCATTGTCTCTCTGTAACATCCTTGCCTTCTTCATTTTTTTAATATTTAAGATTTGGGCAATTCAATGCTTTTGACCCCTTTCCCCTACCCCCATAAGAACGACCCATAAGTATTGACTTAGCCAGCAAAGTTCTTTTAAAAGAAATTTTGATTTTTCAAAGAAATTTGAATATCAAATATTTTTCTCCTAAATATTTGATATAAATATCATAATCAGTTTCTATTTAAATTTCCATAGCTAGTAACTCTAGGTCAGCTTTCATGCAAGTTGGCAGCATCTACTGCTTCTCGGTTAGGACATGTGCTTACCTGTTGCCTCAGTCTCTACCACTCCCTATTACTTACATCCTTGTCTGCACGACTCATTTTCTTTATTAGCTGCTCCCTGGAGGCAGTTGATATTGTATTCTTGCTATAAGCACAAAAGAACTGTTAAAATAAACTGTAAATAGTCTAATGAGTTAATACTCAATGAATAAGTACCCTCTTGGGTGGCTGCAATAAAAATTGGCCAGTTATTCACCAATATCTGTGATTTCTTTTCTTTGACACACTTCTAGCCTATGTTTCCAAGCCCCTTTGCAGTTAGGTAGGGCCATGTGATTGAGTCCTCACCAGTGATGTACCGGAGGAAACGACTGAGACCCTCCTAGGCTTGGCCTCCAATGCTTCTCGAGCTCTTTTAAGCTCTCTCTTTCCTTATCTGAATGCAAACAATTAAGTGGACAATTCTGAGACCTTAAACATAGCAGAGCTATGAGACAGAAGGGGCTCAGATCTTTGATTGACAGCATGGAACTGCTTACCTGCATTGTAATATGACATAAGAGAGGCACAAACCTTTACTGTATTAACCCATGGAGATTTGTAAGATATTTTTTGTAAGAGAAGTTAGATTTTTCTGATTAGTATAACTGTGCTACATGGAAATTCTTATTTATAACAACTGCTAAATTCTTATTTATAACAACTGTTATTAGATAACTGATTTTTTCTTATTGTTTATCACAAATTAATGGCATGAATATTTCTATGAGCTTTTTTTAAGGTGTCTTGGAAACTTTATTTTCCCTGATTTCTCTTGTTTCTGTATCCTCAAATCAAGGAGTGGTATTTTGACATGTTGATATGACATTCATTATATTAAAATTAAATATATCTATATATATTATTAATAAGTTGACCATGGAATTTATTGTTGAAACAAGGACATTTTTGAAAGTAAAAATTTTGCTAAAAAACCCCTGAAATTATGTAATCTTTGAACTTTTGGCTAACAAATTGTTTTATTAAATTGATATTTTTAAACCTCTCAAAATAAATTAAGCATTACAGCCCAATGTACAGCTACTGTCTTTTGCCTGTGAATTCCAGACTGTCTTTCTTTGGTTAGTATTTATATGAGAAAAAAGCCATCCTATTAGCTCTTTATTTCAAAATTTGCTTTAAATAACTGCAATACTATACTAAAAGCTTAAAAGAATTACATTTTAGTTTTCCATTCACTGAATATTTCGATTAAAATTTCTGTCAAATAAATTTCAACAAAATACAGAGTATTGTTTTAAAAATATCTAATATTACATTTGTTCTTTAGGGTGATGTATGAAATAGTTTTTCAAGGGTCAGACATTTCTAAATACAACTGATCTTGGGTATTAGGAGAAAAATATATAATATCTTGCAGAAATTTTACATAACTAAAATTTTGTAATTCAGTTACACTCAGTCAGTGTTTGTGTATGTCTACACATATGTATATGCATATATGGTGTGTATGCATGTATGTATGTATATATAAATTTTGATAGGTACAGCTTCCATTTAAATTTCTGGAATATACAATTTATTCAAATGTAATTGTAAATTCTATCCATGCCTTGAAACCAATTTCAAGCATACCGTTTTCTTATATTTGAAAATGTATTAAAGTCCTTCTTTATCATGATATTATGTTCCACCAAACTTTGTCTTCAATATCTACAGTAGCATTCAGAGTAATGTTTGATGTTTAATCTTTGACAGAATGAAATTCTAACCGTTTCATTCTGATTTCATAAATTGAATAAAAAAACACAACCTATATAGGTAATTAATCAACTTCTTATTTGAAGTATCTGATGGCATTGACATAAGAATGGAATAATTTCATTATCTACAGAGGTCTTCTGATAACATAGCACATTGACTATTACTTCATTTTTTCATAGTGCATAAGAAAAACTGAAGATGAAAATAGAACAAAAATAATTAAGAAAGCAATCTTTGAGTAAAAATTTGTTTTTCACAGTTATGTGTAAACACAATTTCTGAAGCTTCAATTGCTAAATCCTTATATTTGTAAACATACTTCTTCACACATCAACTGGCTTTATACTAATTCTTCTTCAACAGATTTGATCTCTTAGACTTCCTGTATTCAATCTTGTCACCACTGTGGACAGGAAATGTGGACCACTATTCGGTGTAATTACATTATCAACATCAACTTTCTTGAAGAGCAGAAATTCAGAACTTAATTTTCTATTATATATGTGTGTATATATATATATGTGTGTATATATTCTATTATATATATGTGCATATATACAGAGAGAGAGATACGGAGAGAAAGAGAGAGAGAGAGAGGTGACTGCAACTCAGTTGTTTTTTATAATACAAAACAACCACAACAAAAGCATGAAAGAACAATGAATATAGTGTTGTACCTTTGAAGCATAATGACAAAAATAATCACTATAATAAAAGCATTCGGCCAATGTGTTCTACTGCAGGGCTACTCGGTCTCTTTATTCATTTATATATATATATATATATATATATATATATATATATATATATATATATATGTATATATGTGTGTATATATATAAAATATAACTAACATATGATTTCCAGCATTTCCCATTAGCTCTGTGGCTTTTGGTATCTTCTAAACTTCAGCAAGGGCTGTAGCACAACTAGCTGTTTATCAGGTGGTCAGCAAGGAAAGCCATGTAGAAGAAAGTACTTCATTTTTTTAGTTAGAATGTTATCCTTAAAGGTGTTAGTTCCCTTGGTCTGGGAAAGATCAGGAAACAAGAACTGGGTTTTTAATTATTTTTCAGATTTAAATATATTTCACTAGCCATAAGTCTCTCACACACTGATCTAGGGACCATGACAGTTGAAAGTACAAAGTAGAGATGTGCCAAACCCATCCTAGGTTGATTCAACTATTGATAATGATTTTTAACAACCATGATAAATCAGGAACAAATGCTAAATTAACCAGATGGGTCTCAGGCACAAAATTTGGTCACCTATAATGTTGAAACTTCTTCACCAGAGAACCACATTTGAAATTGTCATCTAGTTAGATTTCCGTTGCTTATTCCTATTATTTTGGGCAAGTTCCATTTTTATCCTTATAAACTTAAAGCTGACACTAACACTATATAGTAACAATGAAGTATCAGAATGAAAAATTCTCTTTCTTTGTGTGCACACAGTGAAGACAATAGATGAGTACACAGTGGAAAGGCAGCTGTGTACACACCAGGAAGAGAACTCTCACCAGGTCCTAAATTGGCCAGTACTTTGATCTTGGACTTCCTATACTGCAGGACTGTGAGAAATAAATTTTGTTGGTGAAGCCACCCAATTGATGCTGTTTTGTTATGGCAGCCTGATCTGACAAAGATGCTGTCTGCTTTAACCTTCACAGCTATTATCTTTTGCAGCAAATGCTCAAGTTCAGTGTATTCAATGGAAATAATTTCCAGAACAGTAGTCTCTCCCTTAATCTGAAGAGCTCTGAGTAGGAAACAGAACTTAACAGAAATCTGTTGCATTCCTATATGCTAACAATTAACTATCAGAAAGAGAAATTAAGGAAACAACCCCACTTACCACCACCACAAAAAGAATAAAATACCTAGGAATACACCTACCTAAGGAGGTAAAATCCTGTCCTTGGAAAACTATAAGACACTGATGAAAGACACTGAAGATGACATAAACAAATGGGAAGATATACCATATACTTGGATTGGAAGAATCAATATTATTAAAATGATGATACTACCCAAGGCAACCTACAGATTCAATGCAATCCCTATCAAAATACAAATGGTGTTTTTCACAGAACTAGAACAAATAATTTAAATTTGTATGGAAACATAAAAGACTCCAAATATCCAAAACAATCTTGATAAAGAAAATCAGAGTTGGAGGAATCATGCTCTCTGGCTTCAGACTGTACTACAAAGCTACAGTAATCCCAACAGTATGGTACTGGCACAAAACCAGACATATAGATCAATGGAACAGAATAGAGAGTCCAGAAATCAACCCATGCACTTATGGTCAACTAATCTATAACAAAGGAGGCAAGAATATACAATGGAGAAAAGACAGTGTCTTCAATAAGTGGTGGTGGGAAAACTGGACAGCTACATGTAAAAGAATGAAACTAGAACATTCTCTAACATCATATACAAAAATAAACTCAACATGGATTAAAGACTTAAATATAAGTCTGATACTATACTCTAAAACTCCAAGAGGAAAACGTAGGCAGAGCACTCTGACATAAATCGCAGCAATTTTGGGGGGATCTATTTCCTAAAGGAAATAAAAGCAAAAGTAAACAAATGGGACCTAATTAAATGTAAAAGCTTTTGCACATCAAAGGAAGCCATTGCCAAAACCAAAAGACAACTTACTGATTGGGAGAAATAGTTGAAAATGTTATGACCAATAAGGGGTTAATATCCACCATATATAAACAGCTCATTCCACTCAACATCAATAAAACAAACAGCCCATTAAAAAATGGGCAGAAGAACAGAATAGACATTTTTCCAAAGGGGAAATGCAGATGGCCAACAGGCACATGAAAAGATGCTCAACATCACTAATCATCAGGAAAATGCAAATCAAAACCACATGAGATATCACCTTACACTTGTCAGAATGGTTATCATCAAAAAGAACACAGATAACAAACGTTGCTGAGGATGTGGAGAAAAGGGAATATTCATACACTGTTATTTTGTAATAACTGTAAATGGAGTATAACCTTTAAAAATTGTATATAAAAGAAAGCTGATATGAAGATTGAAGTTCTGTGTCTGATAGCCACAAATATTAAGTGTAAGCATCTGGATGGATTGCCACCCACAATAAAAAGTGAAATAATTTCATTTTTAATCCAGTTACATTTATGAATGTTGAGTCTGTTTAATAAATTTAATCTGGACTTGCAGTCATAGAATATTTTTATTATTCACAATGAAAAGGTTAAAAAAAAAGGCTGAAGGTATTTTAAAGAAAGAAAAACATTGGAATAAAGGATACTTGATACATAAAACTGATTCACTTTGCTGTACACCTGAAACTAACAGAACATCGTAAGTCAACTATACCCCCAAAATTTTCTTTTTAAAAAAAGAATACTTTAGTATTCAGTTGCTTGCTTAGGGAGAGGGGTGTGAAAATGGAAACTATAAGTAGAAACACAAAGGTCCCTTTGCCATTAACATCTGTTACAGCCATGGTTATTAATATCAAAACCATTTTTCACAGCAGGAATGGCTTCAACTTCCATTTTATATTACAACAAATAATTTGGGAAATGATTAATGATATTATTAATTATAGGCTGGAGTTTATAATCTGTGCCACGACAGCTGGAAAGGATCAGGCTTTAATTAGATCCAAGAAAAAATTCCACAGTGAAGAAAACCATCCATTTTGGGTGCCCAGACCTTCTCCATTCCTGGTTCACCTTCACACTTGGTTACTTAGCTTGTTTTTTAGCACACGGTGCTAATGAGGCCACAATCATGTTTTCCGTCCCCGTATGTGCCAGTTAGCTTCACTCCGATCCAGTGCTACAGATTGTTTTCTGAAACTTGAGCTGCCAACTCAAAGATTTCTCCACTCATTCACCAGGGAGATCTCGCAAAAAAAAAAAAGCATGGAAGGTTCATCATAAAATTAAAACTACTGCTGATTGCTTGGGGATGGGGGTAAGAAGGCTTACTTGGAAAAAAATCAGTCATCATATTTTTCAATTTTTTCAAAGGCTTCCTCTGGCTGGATTGCTTTTGGTTTTACATTAAAAAATTCAATCATAAATGTGGTTCACTTTCTAAAATTATCAGTGTCCCATTAGATCCCCAGTCTCCAAACCATTATATCCTGGATTTGTTCACCACAGTTACTCATCCGGGGAAAGCACTGAACAGAAAATGCCAGCAGAACAAGGCTGGAATGAGGACATGTCAGTAGTGGAGAAACTGCATATTACCTTAAAACTGCAGGCAGTGCATGTGTCACCCCCTTGAACCTTCCCTAGGGCTTCACGTTTCAAAACACAGTACCTCTTTCAACAACTTTTACTGAGTATTAACTAGCTGTATGGGATGCAAAGAAATATGTGATAAGTGTTAATGAATTCATTGTTTAAATAAAGTCTCATAATTTGATCAAATGGAATACTTTCCACTGGCATTGCAAAAAAAAAGGAGCCAAGAGTCATTAGGCAACTCAGCCATAGTTCTGTCCTGGTCAACGTTTTATGAAGGACTTGGATAAAGTTATAAAGGGCATGCTTATCAAGCTGAACATGACATGGGGCTGGGAGATATAATGAATACAGTACGTAGAAGGAAGGAATGGAGATCTAAAAAGAGCTTCACAATTTGGAATGTCGGACAGAACCTATCGAAATAAATTGTATCAAGATTTACTCTGATCACTTTCTTGAAGTATTGATAGCTGTATTGAATTGTTATCTAATTAACTTGTGCTCATTATCCTTATCTGGAAGGCCTGAGTATTGCCTCAGATAATTTGCCAACCAGGCGAGCCCTAAGGGTTTATAATTCTATGATTCAAGATGTTAGGTATTGGAAGCATTACTGGGCATGAGACTAGAAGCTGGGAAGGGGAACTGATGCATCTTAAAAACTCAAACTGTGTCTGGGGCAGATGGTTGTCAGTTGTTAGTTGTCAGGATCTCTTGTTGAGCAAAAATGTGCTCCCATTGACTTACAGGTGCTTCTGTTTTGTAGCACTGGTTTTACAGTTTGGTTGCTTGTAGGAATCATGCAACATCAGCCATCAGACCGGGGGGGAAATACATAATGCTGGTCTTGATGAATTTGCTCACTATCTTTCTTCTGTTTATCTCAGCAGACTTCTGCCCTAGGCTTGGAATGAACACATTCTTCCCTGTCAAGTCCTGGGAATTGTTTTGCGCCGTAAGCACAGAACCCTTTTCAGCTACGCGTCACTGAATAACTGTCGGGAGACAAGTGCCATGCCAAGAAATGTCCCTCCTTAAATGGTTTATTTATTTCTACCCAAAGACATCTTGTTGAGGGAAGAGGTTGACATAAAGTCTTTATGCTTCATATAAAAACAACGATAACCACAAAAAAACAAGAAAGGTTCTTGTTTACTGATCTAAAGAAGAATA
The DNA here is from genome assembly GCF_964341445.2 of Mesoplodon mirus. NCBI lineage: Eukaryota > Metazoa > Chordata > Mammalia > Artiodactyla > Ziphiidae > Mesoplodon > Mesoplodon mirus. Next base: position 60,018,629 of record NC_138993.1, on the reverse strand, counting down.
AAACTGTCTTTAACATAAGTGTCTATCATAAGGACTTAGTTTTAAAAATTATGAGCTGAATAAAAGTGGTAACTTAAGCAACTCATGTTGAGGAATATACATTATAAGACCTAACAATAAACAGTATCCACCTTTCTGCATAGTAACTATGATTGTGGGGGGACAGACAGGGTCCTTCTGATTCTAAAACATCTGTTACTCCTTCTACTTCAATGTGGTTCTCTGTGTGAAAGGGAATTAATTATAGTCTGTCACCAGAACTTTTACAAGGATCCAGCATATTTGTTTTGTATAAATTTGGGCAGAATATGGTAAAACGCTTAAAGGAGAAAAACCCTCCTTGACGAGCAAAGTTGTTCATGTCCAACTGGGGGAAACATACAGATCAGACCACCTCAGTAAATTTCCTGCCACTGAAATTAACTATGTATGGTGTTGTGCTAGGAAACTAATTTCACATTTATAAGAAAGAGAAAACTGCATTATTTTTAACTGAGGATAATTTTTTTTTACATTTTTATGTTGACATGGGGAATAGAAGTCATTAAATATCTGTTTATATCCTTTACACAGAATTTGAGTAGGAAAGAAAGAGCTAAAACTTTTTGTAGTAGTAGCTACTGAAGGTAAATTAGAAATAAAACTATGCTCAGATTTTGGAAGAAAATAGGTTTTGGAGAAAGTGTAAATTCTAAGTTATAAGGACAATCACTTAAAAAGGATTTCCTCAGCCTCCACCACAACTTCACCTCAGTTCCCACTTCGTGGTGTTGCAAACTGATAAAGAGAATATTTATGAGAACTATCTCAAGTCAGAATCAAAAGTTTAATACTAAAACAATGAAAGCACTCTAGGGCTGGGAGACAGATAAGAATGCTTAAAAATCACCTTATTATTGACATTGTTCTGGAACTAAGGGACAATGATCTTAGATCCAAGAAATAAGCAAGAGATACAAATATGAAAAAAAGGCAGAGCTGAATTTATTATTCTCAGTTGATGTGATTATGTACATAGAAAATCTAAAATTATCAAAATTTTTAGAGTCAATAATCAAATTAAATAAGGTAGCAGGTTATAAATTAATAATCAAGAACTTTTACTATATTTACAAACAATTATAAGACAGGTAATATTTTGGAAGAAAATATCCTATTTCAATAGCAAATAAAAATGCCATAAAGACAGCATTTTTTCCTTAATTTATCTGTTCAAAACAATAACAAATAAATCACTGAAAGTATGTTTTCTAGAAACTGGCAAAATATGCTAACTTTCCTGTGAAAAAATGAATTAGTTTGCCATGAAAATCTGAAAAATAACAATGTTAAAACAACTAGAATCTCAGGTAGCAAAATATATTTTGAAGCAATAATATACAAATTTTAAGTTCTTTATGGACTTTTATTTTTGTATTTCTTTTTTAAAATAGCAATCTGGTTGACTATAAAACATGTTTAGATTATATCTTTGTTTTGGGTATTAACATCTGAATATTAAACAAAAAAATGTTATTTTTAAATCTTTATGTTACCAGTGTAGCGAAACATAGCATGTAAAGAATAAACTTGCTTGAGATCATGTTTAGAGACTATTTGCATGCCTTTTCTTTGGCCTGTAACCAGTCATGTCATGAAATTAAGAAACAGATTTAAATAATTACAAAATACTATTCTAAAATTGTATCATTACACTATACCTTGGAAATTGAGTCCATATTTTGTTGCACAGTTAGTGGAGATTTAATTTATTTGCCACATTTCTTAAAGCAGATGTTTGCTAACTGTTTTATATTGTGTTTTCTTTTTCTGTTAAATAGTAATTGTGCAGAAGAATTGAGAGAACATACTTGAAAAGGCCTCTGTGCTGACACGAGTCACTCCTCTTCTGCCACCCATGCCTCCTGAGTCATCGTAAGGCAGGTGGCACCAACGGCAGAAGATAAATGAATATCGGGGACTAATCAGCTTCACTAATACCCAGCAGTTCACCTTGTCCTTGATATTTGGAGAAATAACTCAATCTTCATCTTAAATATCAGTATAAACAATCACATGTGTTTCCCAAAAAATGTTCTAGAAGTAATGTACTTGAAAATTAATTCAGTTAACGAGCAATTTGATGGGTTTAAAACCAAAATTAGAGAAATGGAAGAAAGAGTAAAGCTATTGGAAAAACACAGAAGGGAATGTAAATAGAGTGTGAAAACTGCTGCAGAACAGATTGCTGTTATAATTAGAGACAGCATTTCACTCTCCTTTAAATACGAATCCCTGGAAATTGCTTTGAGTGCAAGATGGGGAGGCACAGCTGTTTCAGGGTACAGGTGGCGGGAATCCCAAAGACCATAGCCAGACGTAAACTAGCTAGCTAAATAAACTAGCTAAGCAACAGCATACCTGGCTTGAACCTTAGATGCAAATATATAATGTTATCAAGAAAATAAAATATAGTTAGCCCACCTGAGAGTTTTGAGGGAGAATAAGAAAATGCCCAGCTGGTACAAAATATACTGTATGCATATTATGATTTCTCCATGTCTTTAGTATATAAAGAAAAGACAGAACCTAAAAATAATAATAATATTTGAAGCTTATAAGATTAATACAGTTAATTGTAGTTTTCACATTAAATTGGGTCCTTTGTTTTATATAAATCTAGAGGAGAAGTAACTGGATACTTGGTAATTAATCAAGCTTCTTCTCCCTGAACAGTCAAAAGAACATGGAGTGAATGTCCAAGGAGGACACTTCACACACCTGATTACCAGCTCACCAGACCTTTGCATGCAAGCTCTCTGGAGAATCATGTAGCCTCAACTCCTCTCTTACTTTGTCTTGCTAAAAAATAAGCTTAAAAAAAAAGTTCCAGACAGATAAAACGTAAAGAATACATACTCTTTTGATGTAGAGTTGACCCAAAGCTCAGAAATAGCAGGATTGAATATTTTGTCCTCTCATCTTTTAACGTTATCAAATACTGACATTTATCAGATATCAGACATTGACATATATTTCATTTTCTTTCCTTTTTTAAACAGTATACAGAGAACAGTTCTTACGAGTACATTAGCTGCACAATTGTACAAGAAGAGCTATCCTCTAGATTTTCTTAGAGAAGCTGTTATGATATTTGTCAAAAATAAATTAACCTGTGAGTGAGAGGACTGTTGGAAGAACATAAGTAACTCTGCGACCTGGCCCAGAAGAATTCTCAGGCTCTGTGTGTTTGACCTTCTCCCCATCATATTCAGTTCAACCCAGGAAGCTTGAGGGTACTTATCTTTACAACAAAGACAATTTTCACTTTTCTAGCCTTTGCTTCATGCTTTCAGGGAAGAAAGGGATGTAAAGAGGGGCAAACTCTCTGATGGGCATCCAAATACTACACCATCATCTCTTTTGTGTGCACTCCTTCCTCTCTGGTTGCTGTTCCATAGACTATTTGTACTCTAGCATCATGAAGAAAGGAGCAAAACCTGTTCTTATACTTTAGGGAAATTGTTAGTCATAATTTACACTATGTTTTACTGGATTTGGTTTAATCAGCAGTTGTGGATAAATTTATTGTAGAGAAGTAATAGATGTAGTAATCCTAATCTCATCTCCCTTTCACTTGCATATAAAACAAGTATTTGCCATATCTAAATTTCAAGTTTTAATAGTCACTCATGTGTAATTATGTCTTGACTACCTCCCCAGACCAGTAAAATGATTTCACTTTTACTTTGAAAAACATGGGGCACAAAAAATGAGGCCAAGTTTCTGATAATAAGATGTGGAATATGGTGGGAAAACCATATTAGGTCAACAGGCAAGGTAACTCAGACCATTTCTCAAAACAAAAAGCTTTGCTTAAATTTCTTAAGAACTTTTACTCATCCATTAGAATAGAATTTTAGTTCAATTCCTTGGTTGGACTTCTCTAAAACCTCAGATGATGTGATATTATACTCTTTAATAATCCCACCGTAATGCTTCATATTAATTGATCACATCCATAATAATTAATCTAACAGCTATATTTCCCATTAGAAATATTCCTGCATGAAGGTGGAGAAAATATCTACCGCTAGTGCTCTGAATAGGACCTGGCACATACAAAATACTAATTATGTATTTACTGATTTACTAATTACTCATTAGCTCCACAGATATTTACTGAGCACCTTCCCTTGTGGAATTTACATTCTGCAAGAAGAGATCAGACAATAAAAACATGTAATAATCATCCATTGCCTTAGAAACAGAAACGTTACAGGAAAAAGGGAAAACTAGAACAGGTTAAGAAGGACCCAGGGCACTGCATAGGGGTTAGCATAAAATAGGCCTCATAAGGAGAATATGATTAGAATAAATCTGAAGGAGGTGAGTTAGACTTCTACTGGAATTTTGAATGGAAAACCGCTCCAGGCAGAGAAAAAAGCAGGAAAACATCTAGCATGTTCAAGGAACAGGAATTACTTTGTTGAAATATTATCAAGAATCCATATGTATTTTTATTGATACTTGATCTTCCCTTCCTAAGAGTCTTTGTAGTTTTTTAGGATGGCTTTATAGATTTATTTGACACCACAGATATGTTTTCCATCAGAGACACTCATTCTTTCCATCTGAAACAACCATGGAGAAAATAGAGTTGAGGTGAAATAGAGCTTAAAATCAACTTTATTAAATTGAATTTCTCCAGAATTGAGAAGACATCTCACTCTTTCAATAGCCTTCAGGTAAACACTTCCAAAGAGGTATCTTAATAACCATTTAAGCACACAAGGACAGCTGTCCAGGTGGTCTCAGAGAGGATGAAAAATTGCATATGTCATCTGCCAGAGCAGATACTAAATTACCTTGCCTACAGAAACTTTTTATTTGCCTAGAAGGTATTTATTTCCCCACTTGAGGTGTTAGAAAAACAATGGCCTAAACTTCCTATGGCAGAAAATATATCAATGAAAACTCAGCATCACTTTAATCTTTTAATATATACTCTGTTACTAGTGGCCTAAACTTCTTTGACAGAACCTTAATGAAAACTCAGCTTCACTTTCATCTTTTACTGTATTCTGTTATCATATATCTGTGCTTATTAATAGGATTTGTCAAGGATTTGATCATTTTCTTAATATGCATTACTTAACATTTCATACAATATATTCAATCAAAAAAACACATAGTTCACATAGATTCAAATTATTTTCTGGGATTTGTTTAATTTGTATATTGCATGCTACCTTTATAAGTACTTTCTTTTTCAGGACATTTCAATATAATCAATCTATGGGTCTTTGTTACTGTACTTAAAAATAATTAATCAAAATATTATTTCATTACTACATCTAATATTGAATATCTATATGTTTTCACCTTGAGTAATTTGTGGTAATTTATACAACATGGAAAAAAGAATGAATACACCAATGTAATTATTTTTGTTAATTATTAAAATCCTTTTCAGTGCTAATTTTTATGTATTATTCCCTATATACATCAAATTTCCATTTTACATAATAATGTTAATTCATATAGTGGCTTTTGAATTAAGAATGAGAACAAAAACACCTTATACTCATTAGGATGGCAACTGTCAAAATAACAAGTTTTGGTAAGGTTGTGGAGAAATTGGAACACTTGTGCACAGTTGGTGGGAATATAAAATGGTACAGCCACTATGGAAAACAGTATGATAGTTCCTCCAACAATTAAAAATAGAATTACTATAATATCCAACGATTTCACTTCCAAGTATATAGCTAAAATAATTGAAAGCAGGGTCTCAAAGAGGTACTTGTAAACCCATGTTCAGAACAGCATTATTCATAATAGTTAGAATGTAAAAACAACCCTAGTGTCCATCAGTGGATGAATGGATGAGCAAAATACATATATACCGCACACAAACACACGGCAGAATATTATTTAACTTTAAAAAGGAAGGAGAAAAAAAAGATGGTATTTAAGCCTGAATTATAAGCCACCTCAGAGAGTAACTCATTTTTCCCTGGGTATTTTCCATGTATATATGAGGTATACATGTTAATAAACTCCTGTTTCTTTAAGAAAAAAAAAAAAGGAAGGAGATTCTGACAGATACTATGACATGGATGAAACTTAAAGACATTATGCTAAGTGAATTAAGCCAGTCACAAAAAGAAAAATTTGGCATGGTTGCACTTATATGAGGTACATAGAGTAGTCAAAATCTCAGAGACAGAAAGTAGAATGATGGTTAAGAGGAAAGGGAGAATGGAGAGTTATTGTCTAATGTGTATAGAGTTTCAGTTTTATAGAATGAAAAGACTTCTGGAGATAGACGGTTGTGATGGTAGCACAATGTTATGAATGCATTTAATACCACTGAACTGTACACTAAAAATGGCTAAGATGGTAAATTTTATGTTATGTGTATTTTACCACAATAAAAACAATTGGAAAGAATGAATCTGTACAAAAGATTTAATACACTTCAAAGATACAAATTTGACTAAGCATTGAGCAAGGTTTACCAAATCTTTGTTGGGAAATGAGAAGAAAAAGATATCTCTGTCCTCAAATATCTTATTATCATGTTGACGAGTTAGGATACACATGAGAATATCTATAGTGTCAATGTGTGTGTGTGTGTGTATGTGTTTAACTTTGACCAAACTTTGTTGTGGAATCGTAATTTATGATTAAATTTGATAATCTGATAAAAGAAAAAATATTGTAGTCATAAGCACCTGGTCACTCTCAAATATTAGACTGTTTTAATTATTTTAAAAGGTGTTATATAAAATGTATATTCCTAAATTATGTCTAATAAACCAAAATCCACTCCAGAGAAAAAGCAGGCATGGTCAACGTATCATGCTTTACATGTCCAGGGAATTTTTCTTGTGATGACGTCTACTTATTGAGCATGATTAAACTGTTTTAAAATACGCTGTTATATTTGTACACTTATGTTATGAAACCCAAGAATTGACAAATAGTCTAATTTAACCATACAAAAACTGTTGGACCTCTGTTTTCAGCAGAAAGTATGTGACTACTTTGTGTCTCTGTCTCTCTCTTCCTATTCAGACTGCCTTTCAAGAATTAGATTGGTCTTGAGCAGATCTGATCCAAACAGCACATGTAGATTCACTTCTTCCACAACACTCACACATAAATTTCAAAATTTCCAGAGATAAGCATGTGATATTTATGGAAATAACACTATCAAAAAGTCCATATAAATATTCATAATATGAAATATGTTTAATTCTTTCTTTCCCAAAAGGGATGAATAAAGAAATTGAATCAAGGCCAGTAATCCAGGTGAGCTGCTTTACACTGAATATAGACTAAGTGAACATGAAAAAGTAATTTTCCATATTCTAGATGCATTAAGTGAAATAATTTGTTTAATTTCATCTTGGAAAAATATATTTGCATGTTCATAGAATATAATTAAAAAGTCAATTATTTTTTGTTAGTGTGTTTAAAATATTATATTAAATAAAAATACTATTGTTCTAGTATATCTAACATTGAATATCTATAAGGTTTTAATTTGGGAAATTTGTAGTAATTTGTGGCAACAAAGGAAGAAGTAGGATAAGTATAAACTTATACCACATTTCACATATCTGTTTCTTCATCTCAATTTCTAACTTCTGTAAAAAGTCAATAAATATCTGTAGTTGCCATATCAGTTAGAATCACATTAGGCTTTATGAAAAAGTAATTGGATTTCATCAAACAGGGGTTTATTTTTGTTACATAAATAGTAAAATGGAGGGCTGTCCAGACTAGGTATAGCAGCTCCATCATGTCCTCAGTGACCCTAACTCTGTTTAGCCTTCCATTTCACCTTCCTAGCATCTTTACAAAATGGCTTTTGCATCTCTAGCCATCATACCTGTATCCCAAAGGGGAAGATGGAAGAAAATTAAAGTTCAATAGTCAAAAGGTGCAAATATATTCTTTAGGTCTGCCAACTCTAACAAGCTAAAAGAAAGAGATGAATCAGATTTTATTATGTGAAAACATATACATATATAATAAATATTTTAAATTTATTGTCTTTAAGCATAAGAGATTAGAATTAGGAGTCAGATGGGTCATGGACAGCAATCTGAAAAGTTAAAAAGCTTTTAATTATAAGTATGAACAGAGTAAAACACAAAAGATGAAAATGTGGGCAGGACACTTCTTATTATCCAGGATCAGAAATGAGTCAAGAATTAGAGTCAGGGCTTCCCTGGCGGCGCAGTGGTTGAGAATCTGCCTGCTAATGCAGGGGACATGGGTTCGAGCCCTGGTCTGGGAAGATCCCACATGCTGCAGAGCAACTAGGCCCATGAGCCACAACTACTGAGCCTGCGCGTCTGGAGCCAGTGCTCCGGAACAAGAGAGGTTGCGATAGTGAGAGGCCCGTGCACCGTGATGAAGAGTGACCCCCGCTCACCACAACTAGAGAAAGCCCTCGCACAGAAATGAAGACCCAACACAGCCATAAACAAACAAATAAATAAATAAATAAAAGCCAAGCATTTGAAGCCCTTAAAAAAAAAAATGTCCTTGAGTATTTACATTGTGGCCACTTAAAAAAAAAAAAAAGAATTAGAAGCAAAGATTAAACCAAAAAGAGGTCAGAGGTTAAATGCATAGGAATGTAGACCTTAGGAAATCTAATGTATCAAGACTGTTGCTGGTTACAGAGACTGCAACTAAAGAAAATAGAACATAGGAAGACATTCTTTATAATCCATATAACTTTTGATTTCCTTTCTGGTTAAAAAGTGGAGACTAAATCTGAGTGATTCACAACCGTTAAGAGGAAGTGACAGCAATTCGTTGCCAGTAAAAGGATTACTGTAAAACTTTATTTTCATCTTGGCTGGAGTAAATGTGGGCATTTTAGAATTACAATATCTATACCAGATACTGCATAGCATTCAAGAGTACTTTTTAAGAAAACATAGACTTGCTGACAGGGTCCCATGATAAAGGGATTTCACTCGATTATATTGGTCCCACTAGTCTATTGAGCCTCCTGCAGTTTCAACCCAACTGTAGTAAGGGTTTTATGGATTCGTATAGACCAGAATGGTCTATACAAATGAAATTCATTTGGCTGAATGAAAATTAATTGGCAAAAACAAAACATCCAAAAAATTTCTAAACATGAAACTGAATTTTGAAAGATATATATAGATATACACACATATACGTGTATATACACTTATACATATACCCTTATACGTCTATCTATCTATCTAAAATCTTTAAAAGTAATTAAGCTCTTGTTTACATTAAGGAGCTTACAGAAAGTGCTAGCAAAATATCTGTTCCATAGGAAGAATTTGATAAAAAGTACCTCACATTAAAAAAAGAGGATCATTTTCCTGAAACAACAAAATGCATTTATACAAAGAATTGTTTCTTAAGAGCTTAGTTACAAGCTTCCATTTCATACATCACTGATTTTCAAAATTTGAAGCCTCTAAACCCTTTTGTAAAACTAACCTTATGGAGACCTCCAATGTCAAAAATGTAAAAGAACCGCTCTAATTAACACAGAACTCTCAGAAACCCTGCTCTCTCTGCCTCCCAGTCCAATGACTTTGAGATTCCTAAGGCAGCTGCAAGTTGCCCTAGGCTAGGAGTCTTATAACATATTAAATCCAGTAGAACAGGCCATGCAGATGATTATATTTCTAGTTAAAATAATGTTCTTATATATATCTATCGATTTTCCAATGATAATAAATTATGAATAACAGCTATAAAAGGAAGTTTTATTGAATCTCCTATTGTGATATATTTCAGAAGCTGGTGAGAACCAAGCTATTGAATTAGACGACTGGCCTATACTCTTTTATATTCTAATTTATTATGAGGTGTCATTCCCAGTACATCCTTTCTTTTAAACGGTTCTCTCTCTTCTCCTTATATACTAATCTGGGGATTGAAATGTCATCCTTCAATTATTTTAATCTGAATTCTTGTTCAGCCTTTTAAAGCCAGAGCAAGTGGAACACATATAAAATCGGATTATTTGGAATTTATGTCAGGGGCAATGTCAGGTACTATAGTGCCAAAGTAGCAGTAGTGACCCTTTTAGATCATAATTCCTCTGGGATCTGACCTTAGTTCTTATATATTTTCCAAACTTGGCTTAATGTTCTTCCCATTGATTTTATAAACTAAATAACAACTTCCAGCAGATTCCATTCTTGGAATAATCGCAAGAGTCAGACCTGGTTTATAAGAACCTGCTTTGTTCCTTAACCTTTATGTGCCTATATACATATACACATAAACACATACCCACACACTTAGATAATCACACGACCATTTATGTATTCCCTAATTAGAGAAACCATTTACTATGATACAATTCTTTTCTTCAACTATTTTATTTCACTGACTTAATCAGGTGCTCATACATGATTTTGGTTATTAATAATAACTTTAATTGTAAAGTAGATTGCATACATTTTAATTGGTAATTAAATATTTCTGTTAAATACAGATGCTTCTAATATATACATTTAGCTCTACCTCATACTATTAACTGTATAAGTGCTCCAAATTTTCAGCCTAAACAGCATATATTTTGAAATAGTTTTGAAAAGTAATGCTTTTGAAGTGTATTCCTGTAAAACTTAAACTTTGAAACATGTATTTTGGGCACAGATATAAGTTCACTATAAAACTGAGTGGAAAGCACAAAGAGTTCCAATATATCTCCTGTCCCCACACACTCACCAGAGGAGTATGTTTGTTACAATTGACACACCAGCAGTGACACATCTTTACCACCCGAAGTCCATAGTTTACACTAGGATTTACTCTGGGTGTTGCATGTTCTATGGTTTTTGACAAATGTATTTGACATGTATTCACTGCATCATACAGAAAAGTTTCGCTGCCCTAAAATTACTCTATTTCTCTACCGAGTCATTCCTCCCTCCAAACCAACCTGTGGTAACCAGTAATACATAGTTTTACCTTTTCCAGAATGTCATATAGTTGGAATCATAGACGACAAAGGTTTTGGTGATTGCCTTCTTTCATTTAGTCATATGCATTTAAATTTCCTCCACATCTTTTCATGGCTCGATAGCTCATTTCTTTTTTTAAAAAATTATTTATTTATTTATTTATTTATTTATTTATTTAGGCTGTGTTGGGTCTTCTGTGCGTGGGCTTTCTCTAGTTGCAGCGAGCGGGGGTCAGTCTTCATCGTGGTGCGCCGGCCTCTCACTGTCACGGCCTCTCTTGCTGTGGAGCACAAGCTCCAGACATGCAGGCTCAGTAGTTGTGGCTCACGGGCCTAGTTACTCCGTGGCATGTGGGATCTTCCCAGACCAGGGCTCAAACCCGTGTCCCCTGCATTGGCAGGCAGATTCTCAACCACTGTGCCACCAGGGAAGCCCAGCTCATTTCTTATAGTCCACTGTACAGATGTAGCACAGTTGATTTATCCATTCACTTACTGAAGGACCTATTAGTTTCTTTCAAGCTTTGGCACTTATGAATAAAACTGCTATATACATACTCATGTGGGTTTTTATATAGACTTAAGTTTCCGACTCATTTGGGTAAATACCAAGGAGTGTGATTGCTGGATTGTATAGTAAGACTGAGAAGTGCTGCTGCTCCACATCTTCACCAGCATTTGGTGTTGTCAGCATTTGGGATTTTAGCCATTCTAATACTGTTGTCTATTTTAAATTATGTTGTTTTTCAGATATCTTGTTATTATGTTCCTGTTATTTTAGTTTGTTCTTCATAAAAAAGATGTCCTATAAATAATATCTAATTATAAAAATATATGACAAAAAAACTCATTTTTAATGGACACATCAAAATCTTAGAGTGATTTGCCCAAGAAATTTCCCAGTGATCATTCCCTTTGGATGGTCTTAATATTCTTATTGCTTCTTTCTCTGAAGAGAACAATACTTGTGGTTTCCTTCCTTTACATTGTGTTCAATTACATGACCATCTTTACTGAAAATAGCCTCCCAATTCTTGTTTGGGGAATCAGATTGAAGTTTTTTATACAAGTTAATAATTTATTTTTTAACGTACATCTATTTATTTACTGTGGCAGACACTGTTGGTTACTTTTCTGTCATTCACTCTTTACCAACTGATTCTTGATTTTGCTAAGGACCAAAATGACCAGCCCCAGCAAAGGACCCCAGCAAGTCAAGCAATCTGTGACTTTCCACCTTGCCTCAGATTTGAGCACTGAAACTTATGCTACTCACTTCTACTCAAGCAGAGAGGGAAGATTCAATCCATGATGTGTTAAGGAAAATATTTTGTTTCTCCGTAAAAACAGAGATAGGTGGAGAGAAATCCCTTTGGCTGTCTTCTTTCTTAATGGGTCTGTGAAATTATAATCACTGGAGTTATGGCAGCAACCTTGTGACTATGAAGAAAGAAATAACATGTTGAAAATGTAGAGGGAAAGATGAAAAGAGCTTGGTTTCCTTATGATATTTTTGACTATGGAACCACTCACAGTACCACCTATTTCCAGATTCTTTGTTCCGTGAGATAATTATCTTAGTAGTGAAGACAGTATGATCTGGTATTCAGTTACCTGCAGCCAAAAGGTTCCTAACTGAAACTATTTTGTAAATGGAAGACTTAGCATGAATGGCCATGCCCACATCCTTGAAACAACCAACATTATTTATGTCACCAAAATGTCAGCTGGCTTTACTTGAGTCCAATTTAATACTAAAGACTCATGTACAAGGTATTGCTTAATTACACATTTTGCCTTTTAAAATCTATATTTATAATATAAGAAATTTAAGCAATTTTTGTTTATATTTTGCAATTTTGTGTCTTTACCATATTTCAAATTACTTTGAACAGGAAAATACAAGATATTCATTGTATTGCAAATGTCATCTGTCAAATTATAGGACTCAAATCTAGAAAATATGAACACAAATATTCATAACAGTTTGGGGTAGAATTTCTAGTATCTGTTGGTTTTTCTTTTTTTCTTCTCCATCTTACAATAGTTATTTTATTTTGGTCTTAGAGTAGAATCAAATGGGTTACACAGTCCCTTCTTCTGAATGATAAGCAATCTTTCACCCCCAAAATACCTCTCACACCAAACACACATTTTATTAATAAAATTTTTTGAGATTTGTGATCAGAGGAGATGGATTTATCTTGACAAACAGTCATTTTCTTCCATTTGCACTTGGGATAAAATCCAAAGTCATTAATACTGGGGACAATGTTGTTGACTATCTCTCTAGCTATATCTTTATTATTCTCCCCATGAAGAGACTCATAGTTGCTGAAATTTTCAAAATGTTTTCAAACACAGATCCCCAGGGCTTTTTAAACATAAGGCCTGGAATTGTCTTCTCCCAGAGTCACTTATCACCATTTACTTTCACCACAAATATTACCAACTCAGAGAGGCCTGTTCACCCTGCTGAAGGTTCTGCTTTCCATATCTTCAACACAAGGTGACTTTGATTATTTTATATTGTTTTTCTCATCTTGAATACATATTTTAATCTATATTTCTACTTCATTATTGCCAACTCTTTTCTCCCTGCACCAACACAAAGTATGACCCATGAGAGTATCTTTTAAATTTTACCCTCATTCATCATAATGCCTGATAAACAATTATTTTGAAAATATTTTTATATACAAATAGATTAATAATGATTTATAATAATGGTAAATAAATGAAAATGATTTTTTGATACCCTTTCCCTTCTTCATTCACTTTCAGTAACTTAAGCTTCCAAAAGCTGATTTGCCTTTTCACTTCTCTCTCAAAACTATACCTTCTCTAAATTCCTTTGTGTTTCTTGTTGTTATTCTGCTAAGTCATTTAGTTATGACTTGAGTATTTTCTTCCATTTGTGGCCTTAACATTGAAATGCCTATCCTCCAAAAAGGCTTATTTCATGATCTTCATAAACAAATACTATCTCTTCCTTAGAAGTGTTCTGGTATCAGTTGTTAAATTAATATTTTTCTGCTACACCAGATCAGATAACCAATGTCTTTCTGGTAACATTTACCCAGAGATACAGAATTTTATTTTCATTCATCCTATTGAATTATTTTTATAACATTCTATTTTTTTTTAAAGTTTAAGTCTCCTATACTTTAGCATTAATTATCATATTTCTTATATCTTAATAAATATTTTATAATACTGATTGACTTTTTTCCTGGAAAAATTTATTCATTCCTTTTTAATAGCCATTAAATTAAAAAACAAAATCAGTCTATCAGTTTCTACCTTTCTGAAAGTTTGTAAGTATTATTGAGCATAATTAAATTCAGGAAATAGGACAAATACAAAAATAATACCATAAAAACTTCAGGTCATCCTTTATCACCTAGTAAAAAAGGATGGTGATCATTTTTTCATATTCATGTATTTCATTTATATAAAACTACCATCTACATGGATACACACAATCACATGATATACATATGTAACATAATTCTATATTACTCTTTTTCCCTAATATTATGCTCCAAGTATTCAAACTGATTTAGGAATTTATTTAAAAGGCCTGTATGATTAATTGCCTGATACTGGTATTAGACCAATAGACTGTAGAGATATTACGTTCCTGGCACTTAAAAATTAATCATGCTTCTCTTTAAGATTTAACAGGGAATATAAGCTCATTCCTTCAAATTATGACCAAGTGGCATGATATATATTATTATTTTTTATCTTTTATTTTTCATTTTTAAAATCTTTAATTCAGTAGAATTTTGGCTGGCAGATTCTTCGGTCATCTAATCCTTTAATAAGTCACTGCTGTTCTTCATAGATCTTTTCCCTTTTATTTTGTTACAGCTGCATTTGTCTTCTCTGTTGATTTGTTAGTCTATGTACTCAAATCCATATTGCCTTCTTTCTCAAACTATTTCAAGTTTATCATCCAATTCTGTATGGTGAATCTAATCAAGTTGACCATTTACCATCTGCTTGATCTGCCCATGCTCTGTTTAATACAACTGAAAAAGACAAGGACTTGTACTAGGGATCCCAAACCTCTGACCTCAGCTACCATGCAGGCTGTACCAGACAGTCCAAATGGCATATTCTACAAGTACTTTCTTTCACTGGACTCAGTTTGCTTTCAATTTCAAGGCAATGATTTTTCTTCATAAACCTCGATTCTTCATCCTTCTATTTATCATTGTTGTTTAAACTTGGATGGTTTAAATAACACATAGAGCTGTATCACCTAATCTCTCTAAACATCAAGTCAAATGAGGAAAAACTACAGATGTTTACTGATATAATTTGGAGGGAATATTAAATAATCAAATAATGTCCTTAACACTGTGCCTGGTAAATCAAGAGTGCTCAGTAAATGTTAGCAATTATTATTATTTAATTATCATAAGCACCAAACCTTCCTGAAGTGATTTTATTCTTATTAAGTGACTATTAGTGGTATTGGAAAATCCTTCATTATCAAAATATTAAAACATTAATATTAGAAATTATAAGGAAACGTATTATAAAGTACATTCTAGTCACTTAAAATTAAACTTGTAAATGAAATATTTATTACACTGTAAAATCAGAATCGAAGAAGATAAGAGATGGAAAGGATTTAATATTTTCCTCATTTTAAGATCCTCATTTATTGGTGAAGCTAGAAAGGGTGTGATTTTCTAAGGACCTTCCATCAAAGCCTCATTGAAATAACTAATGTTAAAGGAAAATAGATTTGGTAAATGTTAAAATAAATTTCCATGTTTAACCATTTATCATAAGACTATCAGAAACTACAGAACATCAAAGCGTCCCTTATTTCAATTATCTTTTGTAATATTTAGCATACATTTTAAAACTGATTTCAACTCAGGATTCAACATCATTGGCTTATTAATTTTATTTATATTAAAAAACAGAGTGCCTAACATGTGCTAGCATTATGCTAAGTATTTTATAAATAACACTAAACTTAAGCCTCATATAACCCTAGCAAATAGGGACTCTTATTAGTCCCATTTTATTGGCGGGAATTAAGAAGATTTGCTCATTCACACATTATATTAGTCACACCTTCTTATATGTAGAATTTGCTCATATCTTACAGTTTCCTAATCAGACTATGTTTATCTGGGTGATCAAGCTCTCTACTTTCAAATTACAATGAGGTAAAATCAGGTACATGAGTTAAAACCAGTTTTCTATCATTTACCTTATAGGTCTTCCAAAATGTCCAAATAAATAGATATATGCAAGGTGTTTGTTAAATCATTCTTTGCCAACTTCCACACCTCTTTTATTATCAGGCAATATACTAAAAGAAACCCTATATACATTTAATAATTACTCAAATTAATTCAATAATTAGTGGGCTATAGTATTTTAAAGAGTAATTGGTGATACTCTGATTTCTTGATATAATACCAGGCATGATAGTGCCTGTAAACATATTATATAATCCCTTTATCCAATTTGCTGGTAAACTTTTAAGTATTTAAACCTGCCTAATAGCACAGTTGTGGGGTGAATCACATATGTTCCTCAAACTGTGATTTTTCTTTCTTAAATTTTTTAGTATCCTTTTCTAGTGATTTCCTTTACCAGAAAGTGTTTGCTCAACTTTCAAAATATGCAAGAGATTAAGGTTGCTGATTCACTGATTACCATTTTATTACAGGATTTATGAAATATGTAGCTCGTTTTTATATACACCCAAATCATAGCTTCTGTGAAATACATAAGCTTTATATTTGCTATTCAAAAAGGGAATTGCAAGCTTTCTGTAAGAGTAATTTCCTATTTGATGTTTTCATGGAAAATAATGTTTAAATTCTATTTAATTTGCAAGGTCAACTCTAGATCCAACTTTTTTATTATAGAAAGTTAGGATTCACAGCTTTTATATTTAAAGGCTATTACTTAGCTATTGATTTTATGTTTAGCTCCTTCTATCTTATCTAGACTAATAATGCAGAAGTAATAGGAGTAGGTACAAAAAAAGTATTCAGTAAATAGGTGTAATGGAAAAGCACTGTTACCATCTAGATACATGAGTCACGTTAGAGTAAATGCAGAACTAAGACACTCAGGCAGGGATGAAAGCAGTCGGAGCCCATTTTATTCCTAGGAAGAGCTTGCCATTTTCTTTATTGAATTTAGGTTATTTAGATCTCTTTATGTCTTCAGCTCTATGATAAAATCTGATTTTCTAAATTATCCAGGTTCTTCTCATTTTAGAATGGAACAATGGTCTTTTCAAATTAATTCTTTACTAATACAAACACCTGCAAACCTCATGGCCCTATGCTAGATGTTGAAACTACAAATAAAAAGACGTATTTCTTCTTTGTTTAGAGAGTTTGTAGGTTACACATATATTTGTATTCAGTATAAGGACCATAGTAGAGATTCCTCACATAACAGATATAGCAGGTGAAAGGGAATCCAGTTATACCTAGAAGAAGAAGAAACAGCTTTTCAGAAGAAGTAATGAGCAATCTGAGGGATGAACAGGACTTTTTTTTTTTAACATCTTTATTGGAGTATAATTGCTTTACAATGGTGTGTTAGTTTCCCAAACACACACAATGGTGTGTTAGAAATCCCAAATTTATTCCCATAAATTTCCCAGACAGGCTGGGAATGAGATTTTTATTGCAACATTGTCTGGTAGTAAGTAATAGGGACAAGCTAGGGGCCCATTATTAAGGACTGGATGAGCACAGGAGAACACAAACTATGGATACTCTGAAGTGTTCAGAAGCCAGGAAAGCTACTTGTATGATAAGAAGTGTGGCTAGATCTTTACTCATTGTTGAGTAAAAAGTATGACACAGTAAAATGTCTATGTCAAAATTCCATTTATGTGTGTATTCAAAATACACATTAAGCTACATATTTTTAAAGAATTCACAAAAACTCAAGGAAACATATTAAACACTTAGGATAGAGGGAAATATAAGTCAGAAATATGCACAAGAGAAAATGAATAGATGCATAAATAATGTGCTGCTGAAGTGAAATTAAACAATCCTTTACTCCTAGGATCCAAAGTCTTTAAACATTGAATTAAAATTTAGAGTGAAAACTAAAATTCCGTGGATTCAAGTATGCCTAATATTTTAATACAAGTTACTGGATACCATTTAGGAAATAAACCTTTTTTGAAGTAGGTATTTGTAATACAGGAGGTGTGCTTGTGAAGTCATTGACTGTTTATTGCCCTCTGGAGTATGCTCGTATTAATTAGCAAGGAAATCAGCTCAGTAACAATTAATAAATAAATATATTTAAGTGCCATATGTTTCTGTTAATTCATGCATGCCATAGCAATTATCAGGAAATGTTAAGCAGAGATCAGACAATTACTGATCCTAATCAAAATTACAAGATCAGACTTTACAAGAAACTAGAGTTAGATTATGAGCTTGGAATTTAGTCATGTCTAGACAGTTTCTAAAACAGCCTTTCTTAGTCATCCATACCCTATACCTCTGAAAAGAAATAAAAGAAAGATAGTAAAACTAAGACTCAAATGCAACATGTTCCCAAAACTTGAATCAATCCTCCACTAGCTTCCACAATCTTCCACTGTGTTTCATGGATCTGAACTTTAAAAACCAACCATTCACATGTTTTATGTCAAATATATTTCAATTAAAACAACGACAACAACAATAACAGTGACAACAACAATAACACTAACAACAACCACAACCAAGGCCTTATCTGAGGAGCAGAACAGCCAGGGCCGCTGCTGACATGGTACAGCTTGCACAACGCAGTTTGTAGGGGTACCATTCACCTCTCTGCATCATAGACGTGTATACATATTATGACAAGTTTTAGCAAATGGCAGTAAATCCTCCAGAGAATGGGGACTTATTCTAATTCTCACATAGGTGACATTCAGTCCAGCTGAGGTCCTGAGAGCAGTACCTCTAGTTTACATGAGGTATTGAGATGATTTTCCCCCACACTTACTACCTCCCTCCATTCACCTTTCCTTTCTCTCTTACTTTATTCTTGAAAAGCAGAAAGACCCTTTCCCATCTTTCCTGGATAACCTGGTACATAGGAGAGCAGGTGTATCTGTTTCTACTCTTTAAAGCACAGGCCCTACTCCATCTTGCTTGGTCTTTACTTCATATAGCAGAATGTCAAGTGTGGGAGTCTCACATATAACCAAATATAAATAAATAAAACTACAAATCTCACCCATAACCAAAATCAAAGAGACAAATAAATAAACTACCTATATGTTAGTACATTTAATATGTAGTTTACATTGAATTTTATATCTGCTTGTCCCAAGACTGTCAGCATAGTGTCCTGGTGTGTTTGTGGGTGTGAGTGCAATGTGTGTGTATGATATCGTTATATCCAAATTGCTCTGAGTCCTCCCACTGGTTTTGCCAAAACACTCATTATCCATTTTTCTTGCATAGGCTCCAGACGCACAGGCTCAGCGGCCATGGCTCACGGGCCCAGCCGCTCCGCGGCATGTGGGATCTTCCCGGACCGGGGCACAAACCCGTGTCCCCTGCATCGGCAGGCGGACTCTCAACCACTGCGCCACCAGGGAAGCCCTCATTATCCATTTTTCTTTCATGCTAGAGGAGCGTTTAGGCTTCATTTTGAAAGTAATTGTGCTAGGGATCTCAAAGACCACCGTCAGATTGGATGATTCTCTGGAAGAGCTCACAGAACTCAGAAGGCTGTTACATTTGTGGTTGTGGTTTATCACTGTGAAGGGATGCAGATTAAAATCAGAAAAGGAAAAAGATGCTTAAGGCAAGTCCAGAAGACATGAGGCACAGGCTTCCAGTCATCCCCTCCCAATGGAGTCACAGGGATAGCATTTAATTCTCCCAGCAACGATGTGTCACAACACATGTGATATGTTGCCACCCAGGCAATATCACTTGAGCCTTGATTTTCAGGATTTTTATTAGAGGTCAGCTACTTAGGTGTGTGGCTCTCAGATGACTGACCTCAGCTATTCAGAAATCAAAGTGATACAGCATGATCCAAAGCCCAAGGAACACACACACACACACACACACACACAAAAGCAGTCACCATAAATTACAGTGTTATTATAAACTACCTGGCATGCTCCAAGATCTCAAATATACAAAGACTCTTTATTGGTCAGCATATGTCAGGGGCTCAGAGATTATCTCCCAGGAGCTGTTCAATGGCCAGTCCTGAAAACTTTTGGAAGGTAAAGAGTTTGAGCAACCTAGGCCTGCTGAGTTACCCTTGCCCAGCAATAGTGGAAAATGCAGAAATATGGAATAGGTATTCTTTCCCACTTTGCTCAGTGGCATCTCTATAAAAGGATGAAGTAGTGGCAGTTGGTAAAATGGGGCTGACAAGAAAACATTCCTTAAAACTACTAATTTTTACTTAAATTGAACATATACTTAGGAAGATATGAGCTGCAATTAATTTCACTCCATCCAAACTGACTCTTGATACTTCTATTGCCCTAATAACTTCTGAAGAAAATTTCCAGCAGGAAACTTCCCAAATGAACACTCTAAAGTGTGATTTTTCTCACTGACACACCATCTTAAATCTGACACTACCCAATGATCTACATGGCATCCTCTTCTCACTGAGTGCATACTCTAGGAACCGTAACTGTGTTTTCTGGATCCACTCTCACTCCCTGGCGCTCCTCCATCAGTGATTTGGATGTAATGGTGGAGTGTGCTTGGCTCAATTTGATTGCAAGCTTTCAAGTGAAGCTACTGATTATTGCACCACAGTTCAACAACCTTGGGCGATAGTGCATAAGAACATAACCTTTCCATCATGCCCTAGCATTTGGCAGGCCATTAACAGAAAGAAGCCACTATCATTTGCAGTTGATCCTGAGCACTCAGAGGCCAGGATGTGGTGCCAGACCCTGCCTTCCTCTTTGCTCCGGCCTCCTTTCAGTCTACACATGCTCTCCTTTAAGGGGGTTCCTGGAAGCTCCTGATTTCTTGGACTCCTCCTCTTTTCTTTTACCTCTCTGGCTTCTGAACAGAATCCAGGCTTCACCTGCTTATGGCCAGTTTAGTTGATGGCATTCAACTAGGTTTACTCCTTATTCTGAAACCAGGGATATTGGGTGATCCCTCATGGCCTAGGTTAGAGAGACATTTAAATTTTTTTCCTGCGATCACTATTCCCCATAGTTGAACATTATTGAAACATTTTTATAATTTTTAAAAATCCATTTTACATTAACTACATGACATTTTTATGATTTTAGTTTTTATCTTCACTTTTTTTTCAGTGTTTGTGACTTTTCAGTGCATGAAATCATTTAGTATCCATATCAATAAGACCTACTTACATACTCGTTTATAAAATGACTTAAATAGAGTAACTGGACAAACATGCCAAACAAACAAAAAATAGCAAAATAAAGACATAGCTTTTAATTGATGTTTAAGAAACAGGAGACATCTGAATTTAATAAAAAGTGTCAAAGATATGTACCATTACCTATCATAAGAGCAATTAGTGAATCCATATTATCCAATAGGTAATAACAGTGGCCAGATGTGTGTATCATTTTGGAACCATTATAAAGTTTCAGAGAGATATTAGGCAAATAATTTGCATATCTAATGTCAAATTTTCATTTCAAACGCAAGAAAAACTTCTAAAATGCTCTGTAGAATTACTTTACTATAGTAAATAAGATAATCTGAATTGATTGAAATGGAAAATTATCCACTGAAAGTATTTCAGGAAAAACCAGCTGTTGAAGTCAGCTGTTCTGATATAAATAAAACAAGTTAAACCATAACAGCAAAATCTTAGAAATTTGGAAACTTAATCATGCCATCTGGAAATAAATAGGCTAATAATAGACTGCAACTTTAGACTAAATAAAATTATAAATGACTTGAAAAACAATAACAAAAATGTATTGTCTTTACCCTAATCCTGGTTTGTTTGCTGCTTACAGGATTACTGTACCTCTATCTCTGTTGTACTGTAGCTACTGTAGCTCTATTAGTACTAATACTTTAAAAACATTTACAAATAGACTGCTGGTAATTTTGTAAACTGTATTTTCCATGCATAAACTAAGTTACCTTTCATGACATGACCAAGGTTTACTGCCTATAAATTAGCTCACAGAAATTAAAGATGCTTAGAAATTTTAATATGGAGACCAGAGTGCCACTGTGCTCGTGTGTGTGTGTGTGTGTGTGTGTGTGCGTGCGTGCGCGCAGAGAGAGACAGAAAGGGAGACAGAGATAGAGACTCAGAGACTGAGACAGATTTTTATTATTCTTCTGGGATGGTTTAGGTTCAACCGTTGGGCTGAATTACTGGAAGCGTGTTCTCTTAACGATTACAGTCTGATATCACACACACTATATAATCTAGTTTTTTTCATTGTATAGTTCAGAAAAAGGCATAAGATGATACTAACAATAGCAAAATAATGGTATAACAATATAGGTACTTAAGTTACTCCATGACATGAAGGTAAAAGCTGAGAATATAAAAGAAGCCAGGCATATAAAGGGGTTTGCTTAATTACTAGTGAAAAGTGATAGGATTTTGTTTATAAAAGTGAGCTACACAGATAATTGAAATTCTAGTTAATTATTAATTAAATATTTACTAGGTAACATGCAGTGTGCCAAGGGATTTATGTACACACTTGAGTTTCATCCTCACAATTATCCTCAGAGTGTGGGTGGGAGATGACAGAAAGAGGAACCTGAGGTTTGACAGGAAGTAGCCTGATAAAGGTCCCTGGCTAGGCTTTGGCTCTGGTGTACCAGGAACCATACCCAAGATATTAAACACAACCTAGAATTTATTCTAGGAAAGCAGCAGTGCATCACTCCGAAGAGTTGATTGTTTGTGCCTTTTTTTTTTTTTTAAATAAAATAGACTTCAGTTTTAGGAGAGTAGTTGGTCCTTTATATCAACAACAAACACTAATGGAATAACCATCAATCACTTCCCAAGAGGTGCTGGAAAATTTACCTTTACAACAGCGGTGTTCAGATGAAAGAAGTGCCTCAGACCACAACAATTATTTCCCCATAGGAGGTCACAGTAAGCTTTTCTCTCCTGCAGGAGGGCTTTGAGGAGAAAGAATCCTCATGCTGGTACTTCTGGTACAGTGGCTACTTGAGATTTTACTTCTGATTCTGCAGAACTTCTTATGAAATACTTATCCACAGACAGATGCTTCAGTATAAATAAAGCCTATGTCTATCATTTCAAAAATTGGAAGAAAAACTACTTTGAAGAAAGTGACCACAAATGATAACTCAGTTTTGTTTCTTAGATTAACACCAATAAAATACCTTAATTTAAAATTATTTAGAAGATGAGCACTCAGTTCAGGAAGTATAAACTATTTGTCAATCAGAAGGTGAGATTTAAAAATCAGGATTTAGGTTTTTGGCTATTTTATACTATACATTCAAGGACCTGAAGTGGGCAGGAAAAGTATTCCAGGAGGCAATTTTCTAATAAATTAGAACATAATGATGACTTGCATGCTTGTGTAAAATTTTTTGCATGTAATCCCCACACAGCTGAAGCTACAGACTGAAAGGAACATTTTTTGGTATGCATGCTTTCTTCAAAGAACTTCCAAAATAATGTAGCAAAAAAGCATGAAATTAAAGTTGCTTCCAAATACGAGCACACAGTTTGCATCTGTTTCAGATTCTTTTAGCATTTTAATTTTGAAGCTATACATATACAATAGTTAATTAGAGATGGAAAAATCCAGTCAATAGGCCAGCTGTTTTGATTGTACTGTGCCAGGTAGCTGCTTTCACTGATTTGTGATTCACTTAATTTAAAAGACTTAGATCAACAGGTGGAAATGTGATTTCTGTGAGTGCTGGTGTGTGCGTGTGTGCACGTGTGTGTTTAGCTGGGCAGGTGACTAAGATTATTATCACAGTCTGAGACTAAACAATTTGTTTCAAAAATTAAAAACTGACATATTTCTTAGGTTGTATGTTTAAAAATAACCACTTTGATTTTCTTATGATTCTCGTAGTATTATTATTAGTCGACTTAATTATTATTTGGTAATATTGTTAAACACAGTTCAAGGGACTCCCCTGGGAGTTACATTGCTTATATAATTTCAGAGAAGGGAGGGGACAATTTATTTATCTATATTCCTACCTCACTTCACAAAGTGAAAACTGTGAAAAATTACTATATATTAAACATACAGTAACGGAGGCAGCAAAATACCTTAACTGTATATACAAACTGTACATATATATGTTACTGTCACAGGCGGAATGGCGATTTCCTTTGTTCTTAGCCTCTTGACGGAAAGAATTCAGAGGAGAGGCATAGACCAGTTTTAAGTAGCAAAAGTTGTGTAAAGCAAAGCGAAAGTACGATCCTGAGAAAGGATGACAGTGGGCTGTCTGGAAACCAGAAACAGCCCACTATGGGGTAGGGTTGGGTTTTTTTAAGTGGTGGTCCCTCCCTGTGTCCTGCGTCATTTGACTGATAAGTTGATTGACAGCTTTAGGTTATATAACTTTTCTCCTAGTGAGCAGGCACTTACCCATAAGCACCCAAGAGAAACCCATGGTGGGGAGGGGCAAAAACCACAATGCTAATTTATTATAACAATGGCATAGCGAACCCCCGGTTCACTTTGAGTCACCTTTTAGGTCTTGGTGCACCTAGGCCAACCTGCGCTGGCGGTTTTATCTTGCTTGGTCCTGATATGGGTGGAAACCTAGCAGTGGTCCTTGACTGCATGAGGGAGGATCTCTGGGTGTGCTTTGACCACCAGTGTCCTAGTGGGGAAGGGAAAGATGACCCATCCAGGATGGGACGGGACCCGCTCATGTTTGCCTAGCTACCTAACAATATAACTATAAAACGTACTTTATAAAACATGTTACAGAAAACAATGAATCAAAACAAAAAAGAGATAAAGGTGATTATAGCGTTTGTAAGAGGAGGTGAATACGTAATGAAATCAATATTGTTGCAGCCAAAGCTTTTCACTGCTTTATTGTCTTATTTTAAATAGTGTGGCTATGTTCTTACATGCATCTTACAAGAATTTTTTTGGGGGGGTCTTTAAATTCTGAAAGGGATTTCTCACATGGGGATTTATGCAGGGAAGCATGAGCAACTGATTTCATG
Organism: Mesoplodon mirus; assembly: GCF_964341445.2. Taxonomy (NCBI): domain Eukaryota; kingdom Metazoa; phylum Chordata; class Mammalia; order Artiodactyla; family Ziphiidae; genus Mesoplodon; species Mesoplodon mirus. The sequence goes on along the minus strand of NC_138993.1, from coordinate 59,993,461 downwards.
GGGCTGTTTCGAAATGCATTACCTGACAAAACCTGAATGGAGAATGTTGGCATTTATAAATTTAATTTTCCTGGTAGTCTTCAGAATGAAAACAAATACAGTAAACACTTCAGGGAAGTAGCTGGAGTCTATGCTTGTTCAGTGGTTTTCTTGAAAACTTCATACTACGTAAGGGATGAGTAACAAATAGAACCCGGATATTGAAATTCCAAATTCTGCACTTTTCTGCTATTTCATGTGTGAGACAATTTAGAATCTCTGAACAAATGCAGAGGCCTAGTCAGGTAGAGAGACTAGGAATGAAACCACAGTCTGACCACTTGTTTATGTGTAACACTAGCGTGTTTTTTGAGTCTCAGTTTCCTCTTAAAAAAGAGTAACTCACAGAGGTTTGTGTAAGGATTAAATGAGATAGTTTGTACTAAAGGCTTACCATGTGCCTGACAAGAGCACCTATTATTATAAAACAAAGAATTCAAATAGTTAATAGCTTGAGAGCAATGGATAAGGTTAAGTAGATTAAGATATAAACGGATTATCTAATACTTAATATATGTTTGAAACTCAATGTTACATGTGGATTTCATCCTAGAAATATGCTTCTTTCATTGGAAATTATTACTTCAATCACATGCTTGACTTTTGTTTCCATCCAGTTTTAAGTGTCCTGTTTTGACACAGAGATAAAATGGAAGTCTGCTCTCCCAGATGATATAGGAGTCACTTTCATTATAGAACAGGCCTTCTTTTCAGAAGGCCCATACCTTCTTGAAAGAAGGAAGGAAGAAAAGAAGGAAAGAAGGAAAGGAAGGAAGGGAAGGAGGGAGGGAAGGAAGGAAGAAAGCTTGGTTGCTTAGACTGTGCTCTCAGTCTTTTGCCTTCCTCTCCAGATTGTTTGGTGGGCTAGACTAGGATCATGTTATTTATTAATGCAATTAAAATTGTTTTATCCTGGTGTGGATTATTAAGGATCCTGTACATCTATGCAAAAGATCATGTGAAGTAACCAGTAAAAAACAAACAAAAAACAAAAAAAAGAAAAAAAACCCCAAAAACCAAACAAACAAACAAAAACTTGGAGTGATGTGTCTGCCTTGACAGCCATCATGTAAAATCATACCTTCAAATGCATTTGGAAGGAGTTACATTTTTCCTTTGGTTTGCTTTTGATATCTAAACATTTCTTTTTAACTTGGGCTGCCTAATTAAATATACACAAGGACAAAAAATATTTTTTTAAAAATCTAGAGCAAACTATTCACCTGGAACCACTCCTGTGATTATTCTCCTGCTTAAAATTTGATTAGCTATCAGTGTCCAGCAAATTCAAATAGCTCTTTAAAGTCCAGAGCTCTCTCAAATCATCTAAAGTCAGGTAAATGCATCCCTGGCTTAATGGGCAAATGAAGAATACTTGATTGTTGTCCTTGAATATATATCCTCTTCATTCACACAGGCATGGTCTGTGGGAATTATAAAAATATGAATGTATATTCAGTATTTGTTTTAACCTAATTGCATTTTGGAATAAGTTACCTTGTAACTTGAAATAATTTGTTACCTGCATAACAAGTTACCTCAAATCAGTGGCTTATAAAAGCCAATGTTTATTATCTCATAGTTTCCCTGGATCAGAAGTCCAAGAGAAGCTTAGTTGGGAAGTTCTTGCTCATGGTCTTTCATGGGCTTTCTATCAAGCTGGTGATCATAGCTGCAATCTTTTCATGGCCTGACTGGGGAAGGACCTACTTCCAATATTGTATGAATCCTGACAAGCCTCAGTTCCTTGCCATGAACACCTATCCATAAGCTCCCACAGTATCTTCCGAATACAGCAACAAGTGGCACCCAGAGTAAGTAACTCAAAAGAGAGAGAGAAGGAGGGAAGGGAGGGAATTGGGGGTGGTGGGAAGAGAGGGAGACAGAGAGAGAGAGGGGGAGGGAAAGGATTCAAAATGGGAAGCTGTAGTCATTTTAGAATCTAATTCAGAAGTGATATCACATAGCTTCTGTCATATTTTATTCTCCAGAAATGAGTCATTAAAACCAGCCTATACTCAAGAAAAGGGGAATTAAGTTCCACCTCTTGAGGGGAGAAGTATTTAGTTTCTGGATATAGCTTTAAAAATACAACAGTTGTATTTATCTAAAAAAAAATCCATCTGTATATTCTAGTTATGAAAAGCAAATAAAAATTATGCAGCCACTGTTATTAAAACCTACAAAATTTTAAAAGTACTTTGCTTTTACTTATAGCACTGCAAGGAATTAAATTAACCTGAATTCAACAATGTCCTGATTATGAAACGGTCTTTGTGCTGGTCCATTTATTGTTACTATCCATCCAGATAGTTAAGTTGGACAATCAGAATTATACCAATAATTCAAGTGTTATGCTTGCTATCTTCATATATGTAGTGTGTCCAAAGTGCCTGACCCACAAATTCTCCCTTCCCACTTCAATTTCTGAGACCATTGTTTTTTTAAAGCAGTAGATCATTTCCCCTGGTTTTGTAGTACCAAAATTTCCATAAATTGTCTGTATAATTGGACAATCATTTAATATCCAATCCTGCCTTAAATACCTATGAAATGCAAATAGTGGAGGAGAGACCACTTCTCCTTTTCTTCCCATCTTGGAGAAAATATTCAGGACTAATAGGGATACAGACATTCCTAGTAGCCAAATGCACCCCAAGGCCCTTCTGCCTTTTGTTATAACTTTTTTTTCAATCTTCATGAAGCATTTTTTGCTATATTCAGATGTTTACATTTTTGTGCTATACTCCAATGTTTATGAAAAAGAAAAAGCTTTAATATCCTTGGATCTGTTCTATTTGCAACTTCAGAGACTTTCTTTCTGAGTCGCTGTACTCTGTTTGACACAAAAGCCAGGCTAATGCTCTTTTTAATGGTTGAGTAAGGCTGAAAGTATTCACATCAATTTCCTATTGCCACAAAATGATCTGGGTCATGACAATCTACAAGCCAAGTTACTAGACCATTACTAAACTACCACCGCATAAGGATAAGTTAGCAAGTTTGACCTTTTAAACCAAACTGCAAAATGTTCTTTTGATTAAAGTCTGCAACAGTCCCCTGAGAACTCCAGTGCTGAATGTTAGGGATTTAACACAACACTGAGATCTTGGCAGATAAATGTACCTTTACACATAAGCTTTTCAACTGACACGCAGCTTTAAATTCCCTAGCTCTATAGAATTACCATTCTGTGCTTGGTTTTATTTTGAAGGCAGTTGCATTCGTTTCCAAGGTGAGGACTCATGACCAGGAAGCCAATTTAAACTAAGCAAGTAAAAGCTTTATTCTTTCTGAGAAAATTAGCTATTTAAGGATAAATACTCTAATTTGTCCTTTCAACCTACGTTTATGGGTAATTTCTGGCCACTGTTGAATACTTTTCTGATTTCTCCCTTGAATATTCTTCCTGCCTTTTTAGTATTTTTGTTTTCATTCTTAATTCCTAATTCACCCATACAGAATAATAGCTCAGTAAACCTTTTGTCATTCTAATTTTTGCACACTGCTATACCCAATATTTATTTCTAATCTAGCTCATATATTTTTGTATACGTTATCTACAATGCTGGCTTTATCATAAATCTAAACTATACATTGTGAAGAGCAGCTTTGTTGTTCATGCATGTGAATACTTTTGTTTTCACAATTTTATGTTTCCTGGCCTAGAAAATATATTAGAGAATTTGAAAGTACATGTGGGTAGCCTTTTAATTAACTAGTCTTCCACAAAAACAACATCAAAGTGTGAATAAATGTCATTTCCTCTTTTTAATTTGGGGAAATCCAGTTGTGCAAAATCTTCTTCAGATTTGAATAACATTAGTTCTTCAGAGTTAATGAAAAAACTTTCAGCAATTTTGGTTGACATGTAGGTAAAATTACTTTATGGTTTATTCACCTATGTTATGTTCCTTTCCCATGCTACATTTGCTTAAATGTATGTATATCAAAGAGCACTGTTTCAAAATAAGACACTTTTATTAATACATTAAACATTAATTGGGAGATATTTGCATTTCATTTTTACTAATATAGACCTTCCTCGACCTATGATGGGGCTACATTCCCAATAATCTATCATAAGTTGAAAATGCCTTAAGTCAAAAGGCTTTTTATATACTTAAACTACTGAATCACAGTCTAGCGTAACTTAAACACGCTCAGAACACTTACATTAGCCTACAGTTGGGTAAAATCATCTAACACAAAGGCCATTTTATAATAAAGTGCTGAATATCTCATGTAATGTATTGAATACTGTACTAAAAGTGAAAAGCAGAATGACTGTATGGGTCCAGAATGGTCGTAAGTGTATCTGTTGTTGATCCTCATGGTCGCACAGCAGACTGGGAGCTGTGGCTCCCTGGCTCTGCCTAGAAACACAAGAGAGGATCAGACTGAGGTCCCTAGCCCAGGAAAAGACCAAAATTCAAAACCAGAAGTATAGTTTCTACAGAATGTCTATATATTGCTTTTGAACAATTGTAAAGTTGAAAAATAGTAAGTCAAACTGTTGTAAGTTGGGGACTGTCTGTAATACTTTTTTCTTCTAAATTCTAGTAGTCTTTTGTGATTTATGCTTCTGCCAAAATTGCCTCTACCATTTTTTTTTTTTTTTTGGTTTTGTTTTGTTTTGTTTTGTTTTGTTTTCGGTACGCGGGCCTCTCACTGTTGTGGCCTCTCCCATTGTGGAGCACAGGCTCCGGACGCGCAGGCTCAGCGGCCATGGCTCACGGGCCCAGCCGCTCCGCGGCATGTGGGATCCTCCCGGACCGGGGCACGAATCCGTGTCCCCTGCATCGGCAGGCGGACTCTCAACCACTGCGCCACCAGGGAAGCCCGCCTCTACCATTTTTTATTACTAAGTTCATTTTATCTTGGGAGTCTTCCCACTTCACTGAGCTTAACACATTTTTCAAACTCTGCTATTTGATGAGTCAGGAGATCCTCAGAATTTTCTCAGGAGCTAATTCCATGAATAAGAGACAGAAGAGGGTAGATAAATGCACAAATTGTAGGATCATATCCTAACATCAATCTTAATATTTCTTCTGTAATCTGTTTTGGATATATGGTATTGGAATAGGTTTTCATTGCCTTGGGGGTGATGCCTAAATTTATTTAGTAAACATTGCTCTAAGGCATTTTGAACATTAAAATTATTAGATAGGGGCTTCCCTGGTGGCGCAGTGGTTGAGAGTCCGCCTGCCGATGCAGGGGACACGGGTTCGTGCCCCGGTCCGGGAAGATCCCACATGCTGCGGAGCGGCTGGGCCCGTGAGCCATGGCTGCTGAGCCTGCGCGTCCAGAGCCTGTGCTCCGCAACGGGAGGCCATAACAGTGAGAGGCCCACGTATCGCAAAAAAAAAAAAAATATATATATATATATATATGATAATAATAATATAGTATATAATAATAAATATATAACATACAAAATATTATTATGAGATAGAATAATATCTAAGTTTTTTTTAAATATTATTTTTCTACTTCACATTATTCTTCCCCTGTACATTAACTATTTGGTCATTCTCTTCCCCAATGCCAACTTCAGATCTTCTCCAAAATCAACCTCGTGTATTTTGACCCTTTATCTCCTCATATTTCACAAAATATTCTAACTACAATTTAAAAAGCACATGCATATCTCTATCCATCCATCCATCCATCTCTATTTAAATAGGATTATGTCAAACATACCATATGCTAACACATATATATGGAATATAAAAAAAAAGAAAATGGTTATGAAGAACCTAGGGGCAGGACAGGAATAAAGGCACAGATGTAGAGAATAGACTTGAGGACATGGGGAGGGGGAAGGGTAAGCTGGGATGAAGTGAGAGAGTGGCATGGACTAATATATACTACCAAATGTAAAATAGATAGCTAGTGGGAAGCAGCTGCATAGCACAGGAAGATCAGCTCGGTGCTTTGTGACCACCTGGATGGGTGGGATAGGGAGGGTGGGAGGGAGACGCAAGAGGGAGGGGATATGGGGATATATGTATATGTATAGCTGATTCACTTTGTTATAAAGCAGAAACTAACACACCATTGTAAAGCAATTGTACTCCAATAAAGATGTTTAAAAAATAAAATAAAATATATGCTATGGAGAATGGAAAGCATGAACCATGCTAGAGAAACAGTGAGGGACCTACTGACCCATTCACAAGCAATAGATTTTAAGTGGGCTTAGGAAATGTATGTGTCATTCAAGAAGTGTAGGTTAGTATCAGTTATAAAAATCATCCAACAGGTAAACAACTTGCTAAGATCAGCAAGAACCAGCAGAAATGATGGAGCTTACATACTTTGATTCACTACTATTTGACTACTTCCATCTGTACTTAATATTCTCTTGACCTCTCTTGATAGAAGGGGCATGTAACATTTCTCCATCTTCTTGCAAATTGGTAGATTTTTTCTGTTTCAAGAGGGTGAAGCACAGATCAGTCATCAAAGCTACTGCTTGAATGAGCTTCATATATCACATTGTGAGTGGAGATACTTCCATATTTGAGAAACTGCTTGACTATCAGACTTAGTTCTCAAAGGTGTTATTTTTCTATTTCTGTTTTCCATAAAACAGGATGGATCTAGAACGTATTCAGTTGTTGCTTTACTTAGACGCTCTGGGACTTTTTTCCTTAAATAGAGGTAAGGCAAACCTAACTTTATGTTGCAGTATAAGAGCTGAGGGAGAAGGAGAACCTGGAAATGTTGGAAAGAGGACAAATGAAGAGGATAACTGAGATCAAAAGAAGAAAGATGAGGCTTTTTGTTACTGAAAAGTAACAAGGATACTTTATATGAGACTCAAATAATACAGGAGCTGAGTGTGAAGAGATAGATTTAAAGGTAGAAAAGATGGCAAATTGGTTATTTTTTGCCAGATGCTCTTACTCTCAGTAAAGTGGAAATCAAGGTCCTCTATCTTGATCAAAAGGAAGGTGGAATGTTGAGCTTGGAAAAAAAAGTAAAACTTTGTTCTGTTCGAAGAAACTATGAAATCAACAGGACAAAAGCACAAACACACGGAAGATGAAAGAAAAGACAAATCAAATTAGTCAGGAACAACCTATCTTGGGTCAAGTTTAAAAAAATGGTCATTAATTTTCTCTAGTAAATTAAAATATAGAAAATGAAGATGTTGGATGATCTGATTCTGTGTATTGACAAAATGGAAGGAAGAGGGAAGGTGATTTTATTTGGAAAAAATAATACTTTGGCCATTGCCTGGATGTGTCCTTGATTCTATTTTATACTGCTTATTTTATTACTGGGGAGGAAAGGAATTTGTCTTTTTGCCTCTCTGAGAGGGTAAAAAAGACACAAACAATAGGGAATTTGAGTAGATTTCACAGTTAAGGGAATGATGGCAAAAGAAAATAAACTTCTATACTTGTAACTTTTCATCATCTGATACTACTAATGTCCTTTCATCTTTTGATTATGATGCTCATTTTTAGGACATTTCTAGTTTCATTTATTTAGCTCCTAATGAATCACAATCGTTAACAGCATTGGTCATTTTTTATTACACCTCCAGAACACAAAATTTTCAGTACTTTAGTTTTCTGTGTTTTCTAAATGGAAATAGCAACAACATATATATATATACTTATCACACACACAACTTTATGTAATAAAGTAAAAGTTACTTTTATGAATTTTAAGATTTTAAAAAGACTGGAATTTCCAGAGGGAACTTTATCTATAAAATGCTCTAGAGAGCTACCAAAAGCAAAACCCTATAGTTACAATTCCAATTAAAGGAAGTAAGTGATTTTTATAATTCTGAATCTGTTTGAGGGAAGCAAACATTATGCTGAATGTCTAATTTGATAACAATTCCTTACATTCATATATATACTATTTAAAATGTTTTAACTTGCATGATCTTATATGAATTTCACTACAGTCTTTGAAGGTAGGAAAAGCAGGTAGTATAAATCCAACTAGGTCATCATTTTATCCTGACACATTTTGACTGACTGAAAAAAAAAAAAAGACCAGATTGATGTATTTCCTTGCATTCATTTAGTAACAATTCTTCCACCTCAACTCAATTCCTTTTCTTCTGTGATGATTTCCACAGGATGAATCACAATGTGTTCAGGATATATTACTCTGTCATAACACACCGATATTCCTGTTTTATTATTTTTAAGAGTTAAGTGACTTGAATAGTGATTTGCAAGCTCTAAAAACTGATGAAAAACAAACTGCATTCAAGTTTTTACCTTACATAATTCTAATGTGACTCTCTTTCATCTCTGTAAGGAGAGAGCTATGCTGGAATAAAACAAGAACCATTAATTACAATATCACGGTTAAGGCATATTTTTCTCAGAGAACTTATGTGGATCATCCCAACCTATCTCTCCTTATCATTAGAAATAGTGAGTTTGCTTGTTATAAGTAATGGAATATTTCTCCTGCACTGTATTCTAGGCAGTGCCCCAGTTCTGCACTATTCTTAGCGATTCACTCTTTCCGAAAGGCACAGTGCCAGCTTGAATGCAAACATCTATGCTGATAAACTAGATCTGCAACATTATTTGTCTTATTCTGTACCCAAAATGTTTAGATCAGTAACATTTTACCATGATGAGTTTATTTCCCTTCAATCTAAATACAGCTAGAACTTTTCTTCCAAAACACACAATGGTATTAGAATGCAAAAACAGAAGACAAAGCAAAACAAACACCTTCATGCCAGATTTTCCTTAATTGTGTAATCAATTCTATCTGCAGATGTACTAGCATTGTGTCAAGGATACCAGTCATTGAATGAACATCAATGAAGGGCACTATGCAAAAGACAGGCTTTATATAAGATGGACCTGGGTCTTCACCCTGTATCATCCACTATCTCTGGGGCTCTGTCCAAGCTCAGTGAATGTCAGTTTTCTCAAATGAGAAAGCAAACAGCAAAAATATTAATACACCTACAGGGTTATATTGTAAGGATTAAATGTATTGAATGTATTCAGAATGGTCTTATAATATTTATGGAATGAAATATTAGCATGGCTTTCAAAACATTACTTCAAAGATACGTATATGACTGATTCATCCTTGTAATAATTTTCTGTGCTGTGCAACAAGTCAACAAACTTGGTGGTTTGAAACAATGCTCATTTATTATCTCATAGTTTCTATAATTTAGGAGTCTGGGCTGGCTAAGCTGAGTTCGCTGCTCAAGATATCACAAGGCTGAAATCAAGGATTTGGCTGGGCTGCACTCTCACCTGGAGGCCTGTCTAGGGAAGGACTTGCTTCTAAGCCTCCTTAGGTTTTTGAAAATTCATTTCCTTGTGACTATAAAAATCACAGCAGCTGGCTTCTTTAAAGACAATAATGAAGCTAGAATGTTTCTGTTATTTTGATTCTCTAACTAGAGGCAAGGCCTGGGCCTTGTTTAAAAAACTGCCTTACAAGGCCAGCCCCACGCCCACCCTCAGGGCAACCTCTCTTTCGATTAACTCAAAAAGAACTGATGAGAGACTTTAACTATATCTGAAAATCCGTTCATTTTACCATATTACATACATTAGAAGCGATTCATAGGTTCTTCCTGTATTCAAGGAGAGGGAATTATATAGAGATGTAACTTCTTAGGAATAACCTTAGGGTTTGTTCACCACAATCCTTTTTGGTAAAAATGTGTACATAGTAAGTGGAAGAAGCAAAGACCAGGACCAAAAAAAAAGTAAGAATGGAAGGAAAGAGAGGAAAAAATTGGAATTTTTGGATTCCTTTCCCTCCCCTAAGCTTTAATATTTTCCTTTCCTACACATCACTGAAAGTGGGAGAGTTCTCTACTTGTGCCTAGAAATACAGAGGCAATGTAGTCAAAGCTTAAAATACTATATCAAATTATTTTTCGATATACAGGTTTTAAGAGTTTTATAGAAGGTCTCATGCTCTTTCTTTTTCTTTTTATACATCTTTATTGGAGTATAACTGCTTCACAATGCTGTGGTAGTTTCTGTTGCACAACAAAGTGAATCAGCCATATGCATACATATATCCCCATATCCCCACCCTCTTAAGCCTCCTTCCCACCCTCCCTATCCCACCCCTCTAGGTCATCGCAAAGCACAGAGCTGATCTCCCTGTGCTACGCAGCTGCTTCCCTCTAGCTACCTATTTTATATATGGTAGTGTATACATGTCAGTGCTACTCTCACTTCACCCCAGCTTCCCCTTACCACAAACCCATGTCCTCAAGTCCATTCTCTATATCTGTGTCTTTATTCCTGCCCTGCCACTATGTTCATCAGTACCTTTTTTTTTTTAAGATTCCATATATATGTGTTAGCATACAGTTATTTGTTTTCTCTTTCTGACTTACTTCACTCTGTATGACAGGCTCTAGGTCCAACCACCTCACTACAAATAACTCAATTTAGTTTTATGGCTGAGTAATATTCCATTGTATATATGTACCATATCTTCTTTATCCATTCATCTGTCGATGAACATTTAGGTTGTTTCCATGTCCTGGCTATTGTAAACAGAGCTGCAATGAACATTGTGGTACATGTCTCTTTTTGAATTATAGTTTTTGCAGGATATATGTCCAGTTGTGGAATTGCTGGGTCATATGGTAGTTCTATTTTTAGTTTTTTAAGGAACCTCCATACTGGTCTCCACAGTGGCTGTATCAATTTACATTCCAACCAACAGTGCAAGAGGGTTCCCTTTTCTCTACACCCTCTCCAGCATTTATTGTTTCTAGATTTTTTGATAATGGCCATTTTGATCAGTGTGAGGTGATACCTCATTATACTTTTGATTTGCATTTCTCTAATAATTAGTGATGTTGAGCATCTTTTCATGTGCCTCTTGGCCATCTGTATGTCTTCTTTGGTGAAATGTCTATTTAGGTCTTCTGCCCATTTTTTAATTGGGTTGTTTGTTTTTTTGATATTGAGATCCATGAGCTGTTTGTATATTTTGGAGATTAATCCTTGTCTGTTTTTTCATCTGCAAATATTTTCTCCCATTCTGAGAGTTGTCTTTTCATCTTGTTTATGGTTTCCTTTGCTGGGCAAAAGCTTTTAAGTTTAATTAGGTACCATTTGTTTATTTTCATTACTCTAGGAGGTGGGTCAAAAAGGATCTTGCTGTGGTTTATGTCAAAGAATGTTTTTCCTATGTTTTCCTCTAAGAGTTTTATAGTGTCCAGTCTTATATTTAGGTCTTTAATCCATTTGGAGTTTATCTTTGTGTATGGTGTTAGGGAGTGTTCTAAGTTCATTCTTTTACATGTAGCTGTCCAGTTTTCCCAGCACCACTTATTGAAGAGGATCTCCCTTCTCCATTGTATGTGTTTCCCTCCTTTGTTGTGAATTAGGTGACCATATGTAAGTGGGTTTATCTCTGGGCTTTCTATCCTGTACCATTGATCTATGTATCTGTTTTTGTGCCAGTACCATACTGTCTTGATTACTGTAGCTCTGCAGTATAGTTTGAAGTCAGGGAGCCTGATTCCTCCAGCTCTGTTTTTCTTTCTCAAGACTGCTTTGGCTATTCGGGGTCTTTTGTGTTTCCATACAAATTGTACAATTTTTTGTTCTAATTCTGTGAAGAATGCCATGGGTAGTTTGATAGGGATTGCATTGAATGTGCAGATTGCTTTGGGTAGTATAGTCATTTTCATAATACTGATTCTTCCAATCCAAGAACATGGTATATTTCTCCATCTGTTTATGTCATCTTTGATTTCTTTCATCAGTGTTTTATAGTTTTCTGAGTACAAGTCTTTCTTCTCCTTAGGTAGGTTAATTCCTAGGGATTTTATTTTTTTGTTGTTGCAATGGTAAATGGAATTGTTTCCTTAATTTCTCTTTCTGTTTTTTCGTTGTTAGTGTATAGGAATGCCTGAGATTTCTGTGCATTAATTTTGTATCATGCAACCTTACCAAATTCATTGATTAGTTCTAGTAGTTTTCTGGTGGCATCTTTAGGATTACCTATGTATAGTATCATGTCATCTGCAAACAGTGACAGTTTTACTTCTTTTCCAATTTGTATTCCTTTTCTTTTTCTTCTCTGAATGCCATGGTTAGGACTTCCAAAACTATGTTAAATAAGAGTGGTGAGAGTAGACATCCTTGTCGTTTTCCTGCTCTTAGTGGAAGTGCTTTCAGTTTTTCACCACTGAATATGATGTTTGCTGTGGGTTTGTCATATATGGCCTTTGTTATGTTGAGGTGGGTTTGCTCTATGCCCACTTTCTGGAGAGTTTTTTATCATAAATCGGTGTTGAATTTTGTCAAAAGCTTTTTCTGCATCTATTGAGATGATCATGTCATTTTTATTCCTTAATTTGTTAATACGGTGTATCACATTGATTGATTTGCATATATTGAAGAATCCTTGCATTCCTGGGATAAATCCCAGTTGATCACGATGTGTGATCCTTTTGATATGTTGTTGGATTCTGTTTGCTAGTATTTTGTTGAGGATTTTTGCATCTCTGTTCATCAGTGATATTGGTCTGTAATTTTCTTTTTTTGTGATGTCTTTTTCTGGTTTTGGTATCAGGGTGATGGTGGCTGCGTAGAACGAATTTGGGAGTGTTCCTCCCTCTGCAATTTTTTGGAAGAGTTTGAGAAGGATTGGTGTTAGGTCTTCTCTAAATGTTTGATAGAATTCACTTGTGAAGCCATCTGGTCCTGGACTTTTGTTTGTTGGAAGATTTTTAATTACAGTTTCAATTTCATTACTTGTGATAGGTCTGTTTATATTTTCGAATTCTTCCTGGTTCAGTCTTGGAATATTGTACCTTTCCAAGAATTTTCTGTTTCTTCGTGGTTGTCTATTTTATTGTCATATAGTTGTTTGTAGTAGTCTCTTATAATCCTTTGCATTTCTGTGGTGTCAGTTGCAATTTCTCCTTTTTCATTTATAATACTATTGCTTGTATCTCTCCCTTTTTTTCTTGGTGAGTCTGGCTCAGGGTTTATCAATATTGTTTAAATTCTCAGAGAACCAACTTTTAGTTTTATTGATCTTTGCTATTGTTTTCTTCATTTCTATTTCATTTATTTCTGCTCTGATCTTTATGATTTCTTTCCTTCTACTGACTTTGGGTTTTCTTTGTTCTTCTTTCTCTAGTCGCTTTAGGTATAGGGTTAGATTGTTTATTTGAGATTTATGTTTATTCCTGAGGTGAGATTCAATTGCTATAAATTTCCCTTAGAACTGCTTTTGCTATGTCCCATAGGGTCCCAAGGGTCCTTCCAGGCATGGGAACCCCTCCCCCAACTCAGCCACCCTTCAGGGGTGCTGGTCCTGTCCAGCCTCCACTTCTCCTCTCCCCTCAGTCCCTCCACATCCTACCCGGTCACTTGGGGGTTCCTCCCATCTCCTTGGGTGCTGAGGTCCCCCACCAGCGTCCAGCAGGCACCCTAGTTGTGGGGAGACACAAACTCTGCATATTCACACGCTGCCTCCCTCCTATGCTCTTTCTGGGAAGTGATTTCAAATCATTTTGGAGTCTTATACTATATAGAGTAGCCTGAAGTCAAACACTTGGAAGAAGAAAAAAAAAGCTTCCAAGAAATTTATCTCTGAACTCAAAAGTTTGAAGGCATCTTAAAAATGTATTTTCCCTCCTTTGCACTTGATGAAAATTTAAGCCTTGTACAAATTCTTTTGAAAATGAGATCATTGGCAAAATTGTGGGACTGGATAGATATCTACTAGTATGTAATAATTTGACTGTACTTTATACTCTCATGAAAAGTTTACTTCTGTTCATCTTGGAATTCTTTAGAAATAATTTAAAAAATAGGAATAATCAAAATCCAAACACATTCCAATCACTCAATGACAAAAACCATGCGTTGATGTATTTATTTCAAGTAATTTTTTATGTATATTTTTGTGGTGATCTTATTTACTTGTTTTATATATATATATATATGATCCTATTAAATATATGATTCTGTAAAGGCATTTTATTTGCCTTGAAGATACAAACATCTTTATGACATCAAAAAGCACTTATTAAATCTTTATTGTATTTATGTGTACTACTAGGAATTAGAGAAAAATTAATCAATTATCAGAAATGAGTGTTCTAGAAGCACTAAAATATGCTTACAAAGATATAGGATATTTACCATAAATTAATTAGTTACTACTCTCTTGTTAGAAATATTGGATACTTATTTTCCTACTGTGAATAACTGAATTATAAGTTTTTGTTTTTTTTTTTTCTTTTGCGGTACGCAGGCCTCTCACTGTTGTGGCCTCTCCCATTGCAGCGCACAGGCTCCGGATGCGCAGGCTCAGCGGCCACGGCTCATGGGCCTAGCAGCTCCACGGCATGTGGGATCTTCCCGGACCGGGGCACGAACCCGTGTCCCCTGCATCGGCAGGTGGACTCTCAACCACTGCGCCACCAGGGAAGCCCTGAATTATAAGTATTTTTATCTACATATTTTATCTAAACTATTTTTTCAGATTTAGGATTATTACACAGGAGGCATAATTATTTAGATAATTAATTGAAAGCCTCTTTTATGACTAGTACCATTCTGATATACAATTTTCCTATGGTTCTGTTCTCAAGGAAATTACAATATAGTGTAAAAAAATCTGAGCTGTGATATGTAACAGATAAAGATACGTATGAATGAAGATTAGAAAAAGTACAGAAACCAAAGGAAGAAAAGCACAGCCGTGAATGTCTGAAAAATTTTTTTTTGCTGATTCCTCATTGTAGCATTTCAAGAACCCACCAAGACACCTAAGATCTTAAGCAATGTAAAATTTTCCTGGTAGTACAGGAAAGAGACTAAACTAAGCATGTGGCAATGAGAGGTAAGCGGATGAACAGATTTAAGAGGTAGAATCAAAATAAAATAATAAACAAATGAGATTGCTGTATGCCAATATAAGAAATGCAGGAAAAAAAGGGCAAATATCGAGAACAATGTAACCATTACCATTTACTGCAGTTTTAATGGGAGCTGTTTATGGGCAAACAAGAAAAGACATCAAAGAGGCCAGTTGGAAAATAGCAGTGGCTATTTTAAACCTTAAGAGTAAATAAGACCTTTCTGAGTGAGAGAAGAAGAGTCTAGAACTGTGCTATCCCATGTAATACACTATTCATATAGTTATACGATAAAATTTAAAACAGATATTCAGTTGCACTAGTTGTAATTCAAGTGCTTAGTAGCCACATGTAGCTGGTGGCTACCATATTCATCACAGAAAGTACTATTGACAGCACTATTCTAGAAAACTATAGATTATCACTGTTGAAAAGTAGCCTGGAGTGGTCAGAGAGATGGCAGAATAAAATCATCAGAGTTTGGCACTATAAAATAAAGAGAAGAAATATATCTTTTAAATGATAATCATCCATCTACGTCAAAGACGTAGAACAATAATTGCTCAACATATTTTGAGAGACCCAACTACTTTTTGGGCATAGCTAAAAAGGTTTGAGACTTATTAATTGTTTGGATTTGCTAGCATATTTTGGAAATATAACTATGTTAAGAAGTGCTTTGAGGAAACAACTCTGAGGTGGCAGAAATAATAAACTAAGGTTGAGATTGTAATTTGACAAAGTTTAGTTTTACCACATAGATGAGAATTATGCAGGCACAGGTTTCTCAATAGAGGGGAATACAGATTCAAAACAAAGTGTGACCTCACCTGGTAGTTCCACCCAATCTACTCCAGAAACAAAAAGTGTGTGAAGGTTTCAGAAGATATTATAGACAGGTTATTGAATACCATGCTTCGACTATCATGCCTCTCACAGGTTTGACTCAGAATTGTGGCATATTTAGAGATATTTCAGCCCAGTGTTATTTCATAATAAAGTTATAAATAAACTGGGATACTACCTAAGAAGTCTTTTACATCCTAACCAATGAAAAGGCATCCTCTGTTTCTCAAGTTAGAATCTGCTAAGCATCTTCAATTGCTTTGTTTAATGGAAGATGCTTTGTTGAGTGCTTACTCTGTGAAAGGCACTGCTCTAAGTACTTGCGTGAATTAGCTGCTGAGCCTCAAAAAGACATTAGACCAAATGCTCAAGCCTCACAACTATTAAAGGGCAGGATCAGTATTGAACACAGGCATCTAGCTTCCTGAACACTTACTTTTGTCTACTTTGCTATGTTTCTTTTCCAGTGCACCTGGGTGACAGAGCACGTTTTGTACATGCTGGCATATTCTTCTTGGGCTCATAGAGTTTCCACTATTTTGTGGGAAATTTTTGATTTACTGGCTCACTTTTCTGAGTCACTCTGAACAAGAACTAGTTTAAAAGAGTCTATTATTTGGGGATATGTTTCCATTGACAGGTACCAAAATAAAGCCTAAGACTCTGCTGGACCATCTTCTGAGAAAATCAATGATTCAAGATGTTCTAATGAAATTTATTAAAGATACTATTATTTCTACCTACCTAACAAGAGAAAATGAAGCCTACATATTGATTTCGACTCCATGCAAACCATGGTGCTACACACATGAGCTGCAGAACAGCTTCGTGAGAGAGATTTATGAGCAAATTCTGCCGAGCAGTGTATCCGATCTCCCCAGCCACAGTAATTGTTCCACGAATGGCACATGGCTCAAGTTTGTCCAATGAGAATGAATCCTAGGAGTTTTGCAGAAAATATGAAAAAGAAATGTTCTTTACTGTACTCGAGCTTGGGAGAATGTAGAGCCAAAGCTGTTGAAATGCCAGGCACATGTGGTTCAAAATGAAGCAAATGTCAAAATTAAAGGACTTCCCATTTGTGTGAAATATCTGAGTCTTTAAATAAAGCTAGGACTTAATCCAGCTTTATTCCTGGACTTTTGAGTTGTGAGTTAATATATTCTTCTCTATCTTAAACTTATTTTAATTGAGTTCCTTTTCACTAACAAAGTCTATAACCAACGCACATGGTCTCTAAATTCCTTAGGTCTTTGCTAGCATTACTGTTGTTGATCTTGCTTTTCTTGCTGTACTCTTGCACCTTTAAATGCTTCCAATTTGAGAAGACAGTGGCTTTTTTCATGACCCTAAGCCTCTAAAACAAAGGCTCTGAGACTGTTGTAGAACTGGAGTATGGATCCTCATCATCCGTGGATGACATATTAGTTAGAATATGCACTTGAGTCTTGAGGTACAGACTGAACTATTTGTGAGCTTGAATGCTTAGATTTAAAGTCTAAGTTATTCGTGCAGCATTGGACATAGTCTTGGAGGGCCAGGGCTTTATAACTCCTCATTCCCTAGACTCTACCCTTATCACATATTGATGAAAGTATCTCAAATCCATGTGATTCTAAACAATACCAGTTATACATAAGGAGGTAGTGGCACATTGAAAACTTGGGATGTGAATTCAGTAGTAATGAGGGACAGAGATAGGAAAAATATATTAAAACTTTTATAGTCTAGAAGTTGCAAATTTTTATCTAGTGCTTTGGGCCAGGGGTGAACTATGCACTGCTTTAAATTAGAAGCCCTCAATCACCCTTTTTTTTTGTAGAGTTATTTTTCTTTTTATACAGTTAGTAACTTTTTAAAAAAAATTTTATTTATTTTTGGCTGCGTTGGGTCTTCGTTTCTGCACGAAGCTTTCTCTAGTTGCGGCAAGCGGGGGCTACTCTTCGTTGCAGTGCACAGGCTTCTCATCACTGTGGCTTCTCTTGTTGTGGAGCACGGGCTCTAGGTGCGCAGGCTTCAATGGTGGTGGCTCGCTGGCTCTAGAGTGCAGGCTCAGTAGTTGTGGCACATGGGCTTAGCTGCTCCATGGCATGTGGGATCTTCCCAGATGAGGGCTCGAACCCGTGTCCCCTGCATTGGCAGGCGGTTTCTTAACCACTGTGCCACCAGGAAAGTCCCCTCAATCACCCTTTATACGAAGAAGCAGAATCAGAAAAATATTCCTTTTACTTCCTTCTGAGTCATGTAAATAGCTACTGTTGGACAACACAGAAGGCTAACTCAGGGCTGTTGATATTAATTTGTCTTCTATCATAAGATCTAAAAGAAAGATTCAAGGAGAAAAATGGGTCATCAGGGAAGAGGAACGAGGAGATTTTCAGGCCCTGGATTTCAACACTGGCTCTGCATATATTGTCCCCTGCTCAAAATAATTAAAGGGAAAAAAGAGAAATGAATTATTAATGGATCTTGAAGTAGGATTCCTCCCCAGTTCATATCAAATTGAGAGGACATCAATGCTTTGGAAGAATGGATAGAGAAACATTATTTTAAGGCATCTGCTATTTGTTCTAAACAAAAAAATTAGGAAAATATGAAACAGGAGATAAATACACCATGAAAAGGCTACTGATGAAAATGGAACTGAATGAGACAAAACACGCTTGTATTAAAAAATAGAAATCTGATAGAAATTTAAAAATGCATTTTATGTAGATAAGAACAGAAATGACAATGAAGAAAATGTAATCAGTAATGTGAAAGATAATATTAAAAAGCTCTTCTAGAAAGCAGAAGAAAAAAAGATTAAAAAATTAGACCTAAGATGATTGATATACAACAGAAAAACTTAAAAAAGCCATAACCAAAAGAGATGCTTAAAAAGCAACTGAGGGCTTCCCTGGTGGTGCAGTGGTTGCGAGTCCGCCTGCCGATGCAGGGGACACGGGTTTGTGCCCCGGTCCGGGAAGATCCCACATGCCACGGAGCGGCTGGGCCCGTGAGCCATGGCTGCTGAGCCTGCGCATCCGGAGCCTGTGCTCCACAACGGGAGAGGCCACAACAGTGAGAGGCCAGCGTACCGCAAAAAAAAAAAAAAAAAAAAAAGAGTACCTGAAACATAAAATGGAATGTACTTTTCTGTAGGTTGGGGTGGCAGACATAATTTTTTTTTGAGGTTAAAAAAATAAAGGAAAGAAAAAACCTTGAATGCCCAGATTTCTACTGGAGAAAAAAAGAACTGTTATATCACTTACTGAGGTTTGAAGAAAATATTTGTGATCTTATAGTTTCCTGCCAACTTGTTCATTTCCAAAGACAATTGGAAAAAATAATCAGATATTTAAGACTCTGAAATTATAACCAAATTCTTGGTTTTCTGAAAAAAGACATTTTCAAATCACCTGATATAAGCAATCAAATAAAATCAAGAACTCATAGTAGTGACTGTAAAGCCAGTCATTCTATGTAAAAAATAAGCATAAAGTTAATATTTTAAAAGTTTTAAATATGGTGCTATGCTCTAATGAAATCTTAAAATATCACTCCAATGAAATATATGCATAACTTGTATTTTAATTATTCCCTGGCCTTTCACAACACTGAGCTTTAATATCCCATTTTCACTCCCACATGATGCTTTCCTTTATGACTTATGATTCACCTTTTGATTTCCCTAGGAAATCTAAAATAGATTTTCTAAATTTGTGGATACATAATTGTAATAACAACATTGGAATCATGTAAGGCAAATACTTATTATTGAAATACAAATCAGTTGTTAATGTGACTTGGAATTGCTTAATGAAATTGAAATGTAACATAGAGGTCATTAGTAACTGGATAGACGGTTGCAAAAATTACATTGTTAAAATATGTCAAAGATTTAATGAAATAAGTAACTGATTTAAGGGTTCTGTTCTCATTGGTAGAACTGAGATCAGTAGTTTTAGATTATTTAATTAATCCATTAATCTATCTTATCTTCTACAGTGCATGTTACATAGTTAACTCTCTTTGTTCATTTTACTAGGGTGTCTACCAGGTGACCTGATAGTTATGATTTATTTTCATTAACTGCAACAAAACACTGTTAATTGCATTATATTCATTATCTTTCAGCATCAGTATTATATGCATAATTAGTTTATGATCATTTTTCTTGCATAATTAAATGAACTAAGAGTTCAGATTAATTTGAAGAGGCATCATGAATCCATGTAAAAAGAATGTTGCAGGAAAAGGCCTCATAAGACTTATAACCCTGGGCCAATCACTTAACCTCTTTGAAACTAATGTCCTTTCCACCTGTAAAATAAGTTTATGGAGATAGCTCTCTTTAATTAATGGATTTTGTCAGTATTATATATTATAATATGTATGAAATTGCTTTATGAACATAATATACTGTTATTATCATTGCACTGATATAAAATTTCAAAATGAGATTGTAGATCAAAGGCTAGTTCTGTAATTCTTGAAAAATTAGATGGTGAAACTCTCCTGCTGTCATTTGAGAAAGAAGAGATTGAATTTAGATATGTTGATATCCTTAAATATAAGTTAATAATGTATGGAGTATACATAGAAGAAATATGGACCGAATTTGTCTATAAAGAGCCATATAACAATATTAAAGACTTGCCAGGCCAAGAGAAAAATTTGAGGTATTATGTAGGTACTTATTAACCATTTAAAATATTTTTAAAAAATATTTTTAACTGGTGGACCACCCAAACCAAATGGGATTGGAAGTGGGGTGGGAGCAGATTTGGTCCACAGACCATAGTTTGCCAACCCCTGGCATAGAGCAAAATTTTTTACAATTTCAAAAGTTAGCTCTCCAAACTTTCTTTTGAAAATCATGCCATTGAATCTTATATTTCCCTAAAAATGATTCTTCTGCATTTACTTGATTGGCATGTGAGAAAATAGTAGTTTTGCATAATGAATACATGTGGAAATAAGGGAGACTGTAATCTTTGTTCATTTTATAATCCAAGATTTGATGAAGAAAAAAGTGTATCACAGAGCATGAATTTCCCTTTGTGAAGACTTTCCAATTTAGAAGAGTCTAATTGAATAGTTGTATATGAGAAAGATTTTCACCTCTATAACTCTTTCCAAAAGTTACTATCTAATGTTACTATCTAATGAGCATTTAATTCAACTGGAAAATAAATCTGGAACTGATAAGATATTTGCCTATAAATAGTAATATTTTATCTTTCTGCAATGTGAAAAACAATTCTGCCACAATACTGTTAATAGTCAAGCATTTCTGTCACCCCTACATTCAGTGTGTTATGACCCATGCATCCAGAGTAATTAAGTCCATCAGATACAATAACTGCTGCTGACATTCTCAAAAGGAAACTTAGATTGTAATTCTCTGATGAACTGAACTGCTGAGTAGAAGATTTTTAAGAGAGATTTTGATCTTGTTTTAAAATTGGAGTTTTATCTTGACAGGTACTTTTAAGATTGACCGAAATAGTCTTGCTTGGTCTAAAATATCTCCCATGCAAACATATGGGGGTTTAAATATTTCTTGCGTTACTATCATATGTGGGCAATATTGCTATTGGCTCTTGCCATGCTAAGTTTCCCTCTTAGCATAAATCTCCTAACTCAGAGCACCATACATAGGAAAGTGATATGGGATAATTCCACCCTATAAGGATGGTAGTGCTAGGGATGAGGAAACTGGCTCAAGGAATTACTCCTGTTACTTAGAGAGTGATGTGGCCTGAATTGAAAACCTCTGAAACATTAGGGCAGTAATAGCTATCTAAATCAATATGACCTGTTTTTAAGTCCTTTAGGCTATGAAATATGAAAGACACTGATTTTCTGTGGTCTAGGCACCATGTGAGACACTGTAGATTGCAAAGGTTGGGTATAACTCCTAACTAATTAATTTAAAAAATGGTTATCACACCCCTGCTATGTTTCAGGCACTGTGCTGGATGTATAGGGTATTTCTGTGAATCAAACAGACACACATCCCTGAGGATAAGCTGACATTCCAAATGTGGCTCAGCAGGGGTAGTCTCATCACATGGCGATTAAGAGAACTTGGCATGCTTTTCCCTGTCTTTGACTATTCTAAGTTCTGTTTTCTGACTGACTTCTGACTATGATTCTCCTTCCCATCTTTATTTAATCTTTTATTGGGTTTCCCTTGACTGCTAATGCCCCCCCATGATATAATGACCCTAAAGCATTACCCCCTTCCATTCTAATTTTACTAGTCACCATAGTTTCCTGTACTGGTTAAAGAGATATTAATTCCATAGTATAAATGGAATTTTCTAAACTGTGTTGCTGTTATTATCTTCCTTTTAGAACTGAGCAAAGGAAAACAGATGGAAAATGTATCTTTGAATGGCAAATATTATACAAAACAAACACAACGATCAGAATAACTGATCAGTGAGATGTGAACACACAGAAAATTTATATTTTTTATTACTAAATATATCATCTCAAGAAAAGAAAAGAAGTTGAGCAAAAATAATCAGCCTCCCCATTACTCATGGATTGAGGAGCAAATGAGTCAGAGAGAATACTGCTTTCTGTTAACAACATTGATCCTGATGAAACAATGAGAAGGAGACATTTCTGATGAGAAGAGTCAGTCCAGAGGATTAATTCCCATATGATGAGATTGTGTTGATGTATATCTTGACTATCTGGATAGAGTGTGAAGAAGAAATTTTCTCCATGAAATATTAAATATGTGGTTCAGAAGCATTCATGTTATGGTCCAAGATGATTCATCTTTTAATATTTTTGCCAGCCACAAAATACAGCAATGGAGAAAACTTAGATTGTGATTATCTTCCCATATGGGAGCAGGTACAGAATGGTTATAATAGTAAAAAAAAAAAAAATTTAAATTAAAAAGACCACTTTTTTCCCTGTAGATTATGGGGGAAAAGATCTAAGTTGATGTATGACTGGAAGCAGGATATACTGCTCATAAAAATCTGAGCTTTGATGCTGCTTTTTCAGTCTTGGTGAAAATAGGAAAACTGAATTTGATTTAAAAATAAGTATAGGCAATATTGATAGAAAAGTCTTATGCAAGAATTTCATATTTTTTAATGTAAACTAATCCAGAATTAAGATGAAATCCATTAAGTGTAAATGGTTTGTGCCATAATAGTCATTAAGGTTTTTAGAATTTTTTTTCTTCTTTCTTTTGTCTGTTCAGATTTAGAAAGTCCCCAACTTTGCAGTCTCACCTTTGGTGAATTAAAGTTGATCCAAATACTTTGCCACTCCTCCCATTGAAAGATGACATCTATTTCCTCTCCACTTGAAACTGAAATTGCCCTGAGATTTGCTGAACAACTAAATGTGGCAGGATTCACACTCTTTAACTTTAGAGAGTGAGTTTTAAGAGGTTTACAGCTTAAGTTTTCACTGCACGAATAACTTATTCTTGAAACCTAGCCACCATGGTGTGATGAAGCACAAGCAGCCACATGGAGAGGACCACATTGAGGAGAACTGAGACACCCTCCCAACAGTCCCAACTGCACTCCAAACTTTCATCCTTCTCAGAGAGGCCAGTTTGGATCTCCCATCAATCCTTGCACCCCAACCAAAACCAAGTGAAGCAGAAAAAACACATGTGCTTCCCACAGAATTATAAAGAAATAATAAATTTTTGTTTCTTTAAGGAGATAAGTTGGGGAGAGGGAGTTATTATTTGATAGCTAGACCAGAAATTGGCACCTGGGCATAAGAAGGCAGTATAGCAAAAGCACTGACTTTGTGTGTGGGTCATAGTTGGAGGTCTGAAGAGCAGGAAAAAATTTGAAAAGGTAGTAAGGAGATTGCTATTAGAGGTTTGATAAAGTAGGAACTGAGTTATATACTGGCAGAAAAGAAAATAAGATTTAAAAATTACCTAGTGAACTTTTGGATCTAAGAGAATTTCCAGACCAAATGTTGAAAGCTGTCATTTGGCTTATGTTAGCTGCCTATTGTAAAGCATGTATAAAGACGAATGACCTAAAGAAGGAATGTTAAATTTCAGAAGACTCTACAGAAAATTTTTCCATCCCAAGACTTATATGGTTGGAAAATAAGACTATTTTTTATCCTCAGGTTTTCCATCTGGCAAAATATACTCAAAGTATGAAACTGCCTCAAGAAAAATATAAACACAGAGTGCTGCCAGTTAAAGAAATACTCAAGGTCAAAATGAAGTCAAGTGTGAGATATACAACCCTTCATAACAAATGAAGAAATATTTATTGTGGTGGTACATTCTAGGACCTCTTTATTATATTGATTAGCTTCTAAAGTTCTTAAGGGTATGTTTGTTTCACACACTCATTCATATAGACAAAAAAAAATTCTGTGAATCTAAATGGCATTGTCTCACAGCTCCTAATTCTTAGGCTAAAGCAGAGAAATGCTTAATTTACAGAAATTTGTGGATGTGATATTTCTGTAATTGAGTGGATTTAAAAGTTGATACATAGGAAGCTTACACAGTTTTTAGAGGAACTGTAACATCTTCAGTAGAGAAAGACAGTAGTGAAAAGTGAAAATAGGTCTTCTGGCTTCAAATTTTAATGGGCAAGACACAGACTGACAAACACAGAACATTTTCTATCTAAAAGAAGAGTGAGTCAGAAGGAAGAACCAAGAACCCAGAGGGTAGAGCCAAGAGTCACAGATAGTCATTGCCAGGGAGATGAATTGATACCTAATCAGGAAACATGTTCTGCCTCTGGTTAATTGTCGTATGGTTGGGGAGAAAAATTATTATGTACCAGTGTCATCTTTGTAGCTCCTAGTCTTCTCCATTTTTGAATAGGCGTTTATATTATGGCTATCATGTGCCTGTTTCACTACTGTGTTTGATGTGTGGGGAAAAGATACAAGGCCTTTAAATTCACAGGTTGCTAGATCCACGGAAACACACACAAACAGCCTCATTTGCACCTGTACATGATTTAGGTGATAAGATCCATGAACTCAGGCCTCATCCTAGAGCCTTAATGAATCAGTATTTGGAAGGATCTTGGAAAGGAATAAAAGTATTTTGCATGTGAGTGAAATATAAATAATTAGTCCCTGAGAGTAGACTCTGGTAAAATAAAGATGGTTACATATTCTTTGCCACTCTTCCCACAGAGTTGTGGTATCTACTTTTCCTCCTGTTGAAACTGAGCTGCCCCTGTGGCTCATTTTGACTCACAGAATGAAGAAGCAATGTTGTTTAACTTCCAAGGCTAGGCATTATGATGTCCACAAATCTACATTCAGCACTCAGAATACTTCTCTGAAATCATCCAGGATGCCCTGAGGAACTACACACAGCTACATGGAGAGACCTAGTTCCTGGGCAGCATACTGCACCACACTGCCCGGCATGTAAGTCATGACATCCCTCTCTGTGTGTAAGACAAAGTAAAGCAGAAGAGCCAAGAGGTCAACTCACTGGATCATAAAATTTATTCTTATTTTGAACGCCTACGTTTTTTTTTTTTGTTTTTGTTTTTGTTTTTTTTTTTTGCTGTACGCGGGCCTCTCACTGTTGTGGCCTCTCCCGTTGCGGAGCACAGGCTCCGGACGCACAGGCTCAGCGGCCATGGCTCACGGGCCCAGCCGCTCCGCGGCATATGGGATCCTCCCAGACCGGGGCACGAACCTGTATCCCCTGCATCGGCAGGCGGACTCTTAACCACTGCGCCACCAGGGAGGCCCTGAACGCCTACGTTTTGAAGTGGTTTGTTACAAAGTGATAGATAACTGAAATAAGGACCAAGATAATTTGCATTAAAATACAATAGAATTTAAGTAATTTACACTTAAATAATGACATCCAAAATATGCTTCACTTCCTCTTACTCCCAGGAACCATGATTATTTCTGGTAATTTTGACTAAATGAAATCAGTAAATTAATATAAACTTACAGGGTTGTGTGTGCATGTGTGTGTGCGTGTGTATGTGTGTGTATATACGTGCATGCCTCATGCACAGGTGTGTGTCTTCTCTTTCTGCTGATTCACAGGCTTTATTTATTTAATATGTGTTCATATCAATGTGTCCGCATATGAGTGTTGGAGATTATTAGAATAAACTACAAGTGATTCCCCAGGAATAATATTCCTCCTCTAATCTCTTGTATCTTTTTCCTAACTATCTCTTCTAGGGAAACATTTTTTCGTCCCGTTTTCCCAATCATGGCTCTCTTAATTTGTCCCAACATACTTCAGATAATGTCTCCTCTTCTATCCTTTTTCTCTATGAAAGTGATACACAATATTACTTTCCATGTACTTAAACTTTATAAAGTGTATTAAATACATTCTTTGGCAATTGCTTTTTTGCTCAATATTGTATTTGTGAGATTCATCTACAAATATCGATACCTGTTTCTTTCACTTTCAAAGCGGTGAAAATGATAGTATTATTTATCAGTTCTCTACTTGAAAGAATAAAGATTATTTTCAAATTGTTTTATTATAAACAATGTAAAGATTCCTACTGTTCATTCCTCCTAGTGCTCATATGGGAAAGCTTTTCTAGTGTCTCTTTACAGAACTAGAATCACAGGCTTTAATTTATGCACATTTTCAATTAATAGATAATGCCAGATTTGTTCTCCGAAGTTTCTGTACCTATTCACACTTGCAACAGAAAGATATGAGTGTTCTTTGTTCTGCACATCTTCATCAAAGAGTGGTATTGTCAGATTTTATAGTTTTTGTCCATCTGGTGTCTAGGAAATGTGTCTTACTGTTTTATTATATTTCCTTGATACATGAACATGCATTTGTTTGTATTTTAATATATATAGGGTACATTTACATGTGTGTATGTCTGTGTGTTTGTATGTGTATACGGTAAAATAAAAGCAAAAGAATTGGACTAAAAAGCATGAAGTTCAAGTGAGTGTTTACCTGTGATGGAGATGGAGGAGCATGACACTGGAAATAGGGTGTTTGGAGGATTTATACATATATGGGTAATATTTTGGGTTTCTATTTAAGTAGGGCATACAGTAGCATTACATTATTAATACAAAGTGTTACATCAATTTTATACTTTTTAATAGTCTGAAATATTAAAAATTTTACTTTTATAAAAACAATATATACATGATCACTATGGCAGACACACTTGGCCACTCTTGCCTAGGTCTCACCACAGAAATTGCTACGAGTCAGACCATTTCTTTTCCAGGCTCTCTTGCTGCCATAGAGGTCACATAACCATGATGTGGCACTATAGGCATAAGAAGTCTGCTGGGAGATTCTGGAAGATAGTTTCTTTGCTAATGAAATAAATGAGCCATGGAGATAGGTTAATTGTCATCTGGCTGGCTTTCCTACTTCCAGGCTGTGAATATAGTTGTGATACTTAGAGACTAAGAGCCATCTTCCTATCAAAGGAAAAAACTCAACATTGTGAGAATTCTAGAGATGAATAAAAGTTTGCATTAATATATTGAACAACCCCTGGATCATCAATCTCTGATCTTTTGTTTTCTTATTGATTACAAAATCATAATTATTTTGAGTTTCTGTTCTTATAGTTGAATGCTTTTTAATTTCTGAACATTTAAAAAACTTGGAATAGTTAGAATATTACAAAGAAAATAAATATTAAATATAATCTTACAACATAGCTTTATATACAGCTTGCCAATATAGGTTATTTCTCTTAGGTTTACCTTAGTTGCTCTGACCTCTCTCCCACTTTTTCTTTTAAGATCTTATGTGGAGTCCTCTCTCTACAGGGAATTCAAATCACCCATACCCAAAGCAGCGTCATACGTTATGCAGTCAAATGCTCTACCACTGAGCTATACCCCCCAGAAGCAGCATTATACATTATGATGCTTATGTGAAAACTGGCTCAGACTTGTATAGGAAGCCTAAGAGATTTATTAACAACCTTCTACATGTGGGCACACACAGTTACACATATATGTCACAACCCATTAACTGAGCATTTCTAAGTTAACCTGTATTGGATTTAATTTCTGATAAGTTTCTTTCCACAGACATATGTTGCTATTCTGCTGTCAGAAGATTCCTTCACTAGCTGACATACAACAAACCTCTCCTTCTATAGCAACCCCCTTTACTCTTCCAGCCAAATACACCTACACCTATTAATCCCTCAACACTTCTTATCTGAGGTCTACCCAGCCACCAGATTTTTGGTATCAGCCCCAAGTTTGAATCAATTTGAAGAATCCTCTTAAAATTTTTTTTACATGTTCTTTTTTGGTCATTAACCGCAACACACAATCTAACAGCTAAAGAGAAGTGTCAGCATACTATCATGACTGTACTGCAACACAGCCATTGATATATTGTTCAGTCAACTCTACTGACCTCCTCGTGACCAGTCATGATCTGAATGAGCTATAATTCATGTAGGAGCACTTCCATGACACCTTCCAGCATACCAAGACCTCCTTTTATTCTACTTGTGCCCACCGAGATTCCTTTTTTAAGTACTACTTCCAACTCTGGGTTATGCACTGCAATATTACTTGTCAATTTACTGCTCATTTTTCAATGCCCCTGAGCATGTAAATGTTTCCTGTCTGTCAAACTCAGGGAAACATTGTCCCTCTTTCATCAGAAGAGAGTTTTGAATACGGCCTGAGAGGTGATCTATAGACTTGGCTGTGGGTGTTCCATAAAATACATCTTCTCCTTAAATCTTATTACCTCAGGAGAATTTATCCTAGATTCAACTTCCTAAATCCATTTATTTTATTACTTTTTTCCCTCTATACACTTTAAATTCCAGATTTTAACCATTATCATTATTATTATTATTTTGATAAGGCTGATGGTTGTTCTCTGTACAACCATTTAAATAGGAATCATATGGTTCCTAATTTCAGGAGTGTCCTTTTCTAGACTTTTTTATACCCAGTTGTCATGAATTATCATTGACATTTCCCCATGCATATTCCAGCTTCTGAACTCTCAGGCTGGACTGAACCGATTTTCTTGATCACTCAGATATGACATATTTTTTTAGCCATTTATAGTTTGGTCATTCTCACATTTTCATTATTTGATTGGTAGAATTAATAAGAGAAACAGAAAACACTCTAGCTATTTTAATAGGGGGACTTAAGAACTGAAAGAATTATTTGAAAGACTGGAAGATTCAGTTCTAATACAGACCTCTTTGAGTGGTCACTTCACAACTGATCCACTGGGGGAACAACTTGCTTCCAAGCTCTACTGTAACTAAGTCAACATCAAGAAGCCATAGTGCAACTACCTCTCATACTCATAAGGCTAGAGAATGGACATCCAAAGCCACTGGCCACATTAAAATGCTGGAACAGTTGCAATTGCCTCTTGACACAAGGGACTGGAGAATGGACATGACATTGGAATGCTTCCACAGGGAACTTTCCTCTCTCTAAGAAAAGCTAAAATAGAGGATGAAACGCCAATTCCACCTTCCAAATATCTCAAGACTGCATCTAATTCATATTTGAATTAGATGGATTTAATTCTTACTTGAAACTCTGGTTAGAGAGGAAATTATAATGTTCAATAATAATTCAAAATTGCAGGATGGATGAATCATATATGAGGCACCCAAACAAAAGTATTTCCACAGGTATTTATGCTTAGTGTGTTTTTAAAAAATAATAAATAGTATATAGCAGCTCTAAAAGTATCATTTTTTATAGGACTATTGCCAGACACTTCTGATTGTCATTTACATCAGACTTCCCTAAATTTATGCTTTTGGTTTCAAAAAAAGAGTAAGCTGGTTGCCAGAGTCACCAATGAGCTCAGATTCGGATGGAATAAGTATAAGTAACAACTGTGTATGTAGGGTGTTGAAAGAATGCACTGAATAAAATAAAATTAAAATGAATGGTGAAATTTGAAGCTATTAGCTGATTTTTAATATTACCATCATTATCTTATTTTTCTCAAATTGTCAGTGGAATTCATCATCATTTCAGGAGATATTTATTTACACAATGGTAGGGAGACAAAATTTTTTTGTATATGACATAAAACATACAACTGAGTTTCTAAATAGATTTTGAATCCCATAGAAGAGATAACCTTGAAACTCGAGGTATTATTGATTTGCAAGATAGTAGTCATTTCATTATACCCATATTACATCTTATTTCCAGAAATATTTAAGTGGTTCTCTGAAAATAGTGGTAAAATAACATGTACACGATGGCCTTAGACAATTTCAAACCTAACTTACCGTCAGTGAGTTTTTAAGTCATTGAGCAAAATGACTGTCATTTTAATTATTGCAAAGTTATAGCTAAAGATAAGTGATCAAGATAATAAAAGCATTTTCAAGCATGTTTTATTCATCTTTAATCAAAATGTTTTATTGTTTGAAATATTAGGTCTGTTATTTGTAAAATAAACAAATTATCTAATTTGGATTTAATTACATATTGCTTTCTTATATACTGCTTCATTTCTTATCTTGCTATGGGTAATAAATTTATACATTCTTACAATTATAACCAATGCAAAAAAAATAGATAATGAGAAGAAAAAATGCTAGTGACTACAGATTTGTACAAGTGATTGAAAAGTTATGATTCATAATGACTTGGAAAATTCATGAGTAGTAATTTAATCCAATGTTATTGCTGACATAACTGTGTGCTCAGTTAACTTCCAAAATACGCATAAAAATCTGTTTGCTTTGGACACTTGTGATTTGTTATCTTAACCAACACATAATTCTGACTCAACTTTTCTGTCATAAGGGAAAAAAAAAATGGAGGTCTCATCAATGATCAATTCAAAATAACCGCAATTACTTCTACAAAATGTTCAACAATATTGATGTAATTTCCAAAACCTAAGTGTAATTACCTTTGTCTTTCAGGTTTAAGGTATATTCATTTTGGATATTGCTCTCAGTTCTCAAAAATTAGAGCCTTTAAATGCTAATTTAATAAATTTCTTAGCTCATTATATACATTGTTCCATATTGTTAAATATGGATAAATAAATTTGGTTTTCTTTTGTACACTCAGTAGTGGACTTATGTTATTAGCTGCTTGTTCACCCGTGGTTCTGAGGGTATAGGTAGAAGAGTGCACTTATCTCCCTATTCTGAGAC
The DNA here is from genome assembly GCF_964341445.2 of Mesoplodon mirus. Taxonomy (NCBI): domain Eukaryota; kingdom Metazoa; phylum Chordata; class Mammalia; order Artiodactyla; family Ziphiidae; genus Mesoplodon; species Mesoplodon mirus. Next base: position 59,962,576 of record NC_138993.1, on the reverse strand, counting down.
TCAGTTGTAAGAGTTTATGACAAATAACACAAGATTCCTATTATTACATTTCTTAAGGATGAATTCAATCAACTTTCTCAACTAGAAACCGTGTAACAAATTTCACCAGGGATAGCAGTAGAGCCAGAGTGGCTAGTTCAGAGAACAGGCATCAGCCACAAACCATGTCCAGAAATGCTCTCCCCAGCCCACTCACACGCCAGTGTGAATTCAGAGAACAGATTACACCTCTGGGCTCTTATAAGGTAATTCGTTTATGATGGGATTTACCTTAGAATTCACGTGTCCTTTGCCATGTTTTACCTTTTTGCTTTCCCCTTGAAAATGTTCAAACATTTTGAATCTAAAAAGAAAAGTCTTTTGTTTGCCTTTTAAAAATTATTACTAGGGAGTTTAGCGACCATTGGTAACTGCAAATAGAAGTGAAGGGACTAGCAATACATCTCATCACCGACCAAACAGGATGCAATCTCCAGAAGCTTCTTTGCAAAGCTCCCCATTCCAAAAAGTGAATTTAAGTGCACTCTTCCCTACATAACATGGGTGAATAACTAAAAGATTCTATGTTGATGTGTTTGCCCAGACAGAGTAATATGCTATCTATACTTCCTGATTCCAAACTAATTGGGGAAGTTTAAAATAGAAATTCCGGGCTTCCCTGGTGGCACAGTGGTTGAGAGTCCACCTGCCTATGCAGGGGACACGGGTTCATGCCTCGGTCCGGGAGGATCCCACATGCCGCAGAGCGGCTAGGCCCGTGAGCCATGGCTGCCGAGCCTGCGGGTCCAGAGCCTGTGCTCCCCAACGGGAGAGGCCACAACAGTGAGAGGCCTGCATACCACAAAAAAATATAATAATAATAAATATATAAAATGGAAATTCCCATACATATAACAGATTCTTTACATATCATATCATATTATATATATGGAATATATATGTGGTGTATGTTTTATATTTTTAATATTATAAATATATTTGTGTGTATATCTACATCTAGCTATGCTACATATCTATACCTATACATACAGATTTATCTCATTTAGAATGTTGAATTTAACTTGTATATTAACACCAATAGTATTGTTGTAATTCAGGAGTCAGGACATTTCTTATTCTCAAAATAAATGTAAGCTCACTATTATTCAACATAGTTTTGGAAGTCCTAGTCACGGCAATCAGAGAAGGAAAAGAAATAAAAGGAATACAAATTGGAAAAGAAGAAGTAAAACTGTCACTGTTTGCAGATGACATGATACTACACATAGAGAATCCTAAAGATGTTACCTGAAAACTACCGGAGCTAATCAGTGAATTTGCTAAAGTTGCAGGATACAAAATTAATGCACAGAAATCTCAGGCATTCCTATACACTAACAATGAAAGATCAGAAAGAGAAATTAAGGAAACATCCCATTCACCACTGCAACAAAAAGAATAAAATACCTAGAAATAAACCTACTTAAGGAGGTTATACTGAGAAAACTATAAGACACTGATGAAAGAAATTAAAGATGACACAAACAGATGAAGAGATATACCATGTTCTTGGACTGGGAGAATCAATGTTGTGAAAATGACTATACTACCCAAAACAATCTATAGATTCAATGATATCCCTATCAAATTACCAATGGCATTTTTTATAGAACTAGAACAAAAAATCTTAAAATTTGTATGGAGACACAAAAGACCTCGAATAGCCAAAGTGATCTTGAGGGAAAGAAATGGAGCTGGAGGAATCAGACTCCATGACTTCAGACTATATTACAAAGCTACAGTAATCAAGAGAGTATGGTACTGGCACAAAGACAGAAATATAGATCAATGGAACAGGATAGAAAGCCCAGAGATAAGCCCACACACCTATGGTCAACTAATCTATGACAAAGGAGACAAGGATATACAATGGAGAAAAGACAGTCTCTTTAATAAGTGGTGCTGGGAAAACTGGACAGCTACATGTAGAAGAATGAAAATAGAACACTCCCTAACACCATACACAAAAATAAACTCAAAATGGATTAGAGTTTCAAAAAATGGGCAGAAGATCTAAACAGACATCTCTTCAAAGAAGACATACAGATGGCCAAGGGGCATATGAAAAGATGCTCAACATCACTAATTATTAGAGAAATGCAAATCAAAACTACAATGAGGTATAACCTCACACCAGTTAGAATAGGCATCATCAGAAAATTCTATAAACAACAAGTGCCGGAGAGGGTGTGGAGAAAAGGGAACCCTTTTGCACTGTTGGTGGGAATGTAAATTGATACAGCCACTGTGGAGAACAGTATGGAGGTACCTTAAAAAACTAAAAATAGAATTACCATATGACCCAGCAATCCCACTACTAGGCATATACCCAGAGAAAACCATAATTCAAAAAGACACATGCACCCCAATGTTCACTGCAGAACTATTTACAATAGCCAGGTCATGGAAGCAACCTAAATGCCCATCAACAGATGAATGGATAAAGAAAATTTGTTACATATATACAATGGAATATTATGCAGCCATAAAAGGAATGATATTGGGTCATTTGTAGAGATGTGGATGGACCTAGAGACTGTCATACAGAATGAAGTAAGTCAGAAAGAGGAAAACAAATACCGTATATTAACGCATATATGTGGAATCTAGAAAAATGGTACAGGTGAACTGGTTGCAAGGCAGAAATAGAGACAGAGATGTGGAGAACAAATGTATGGACACCAAGGGGAAAGTGGGGTGTGGTAGTGGTGGTGGTGGTGGGATGAATTGGGAGATTGGGACTGACATGTATACACTAATATGTATACAATGATAACTAATAAGAACTTTCTGTCTAATAAATAAATTAATTAAATTAAATTAAAAAAATAAAAATAAATGTAAGCTTTATTTCCTTGAGGAAAGTGTGAGAAGATAACAGCAGAAAGCTAGATGCAAACTGTTACTGATTACTGAGACATCCAAATTAGCTATAACATAATTTCCTAGTGACAACTACATCAATATGGAAGACTTTAGACATCTGTGGACAGGGGATACTTCTGTGTGAATATTGCTGAAAGATTCAAAAAAAGTTTATTCTTTATTCCTTTTTAGCACTTCCCTCCCACATAAACAAAATGATCTATTTTAATTATAATAATATTGAATAAAAGTTTTTAAAAAGGCAACAACTGAGAAATATCCTACTAAAATTATTTTAGGTTATGCTAAAGAAAAAAGTCCTGTTAGCTGCCAGGCAGAGTATGTCACTACATTTTGGAACTGGAAAAACAAACAAGTTCGAGACAACTCCCCAAAGGGCCACTAAACTTGGTGAAAATACATACAGAACTTGTCAAGTCATCAAGCAACAAATTCCACACTCCATACTCCTCAACCACTGGACCAGATTGACAAGCCGTGACACAACCTGGGATGAGGAAGTCCAGCCAGGTATCTCTTCTCCCATAAGCTTTCTGCCCCAACTCTTGCTGGATAAGTGACTACTGCCCAAATTGCAACCTCTGCACTGGGACAGGCTTGGTACCTGGATTAGAGATGGGAGAGAGGTTTGATCCTGCAAAGTCACCCACTGAATAAAGACATAGCTGCTGCCATGTCTCTCCATGAGATAACATGGGGCATACTTGCTTGACCCCAACCCTCTCCACACCAGGCCTCTGCTAGGGATGGGTGGGCTGTAGTAACTAGGTAGAAGTAGGGAGGGGGAAACTGGGGAAGGACTCAGGTGTCAGTGGCAGAGGCAGCAATGGTACAGAATACATCTCATGGAGGCAAGGAGGTGGTGAGAGGGAGACCATTTGTTAGCCATGTTCCAAGGTAAGCTTATTAAGAATTTCAAGACAGCAGAGCATTAATCTCTAAAAGCAAATTCCCTCTGTGTAAGTGGTCTTATGTAATAGCACTGGTCCTAAACCCATGAAGCTGGCTCTGTTTTTAGTGAAAATTTAGAAACTAACACCTTAATATAGTGGACTGGGACCCACTTGTTATTCCTGTGATGTGACCATTCTGTGTTATTGATGGGTTTTTAATTTTAGTTCTATTAATTTAGCTCCTCTAAATCAAACTCCAAACTCTGTCTCCTCTTCTGTGGGTAGCAGCTGAAATAAATGGTCAGCTCCCTGAGACTTCCAGATGTTGATTTACATTGGGCTCCTTAAGTCCCGCCTGCAACTTGTATCATCTCATGGTCATACAGGAAATTAAGGAGCACTTACAGAAGAATCTGGAAGTTCTTTCCAGTGTAACCTTTCCAGTTTGAATTTCCAGAGTATGCCAGTCATCTTGGACTCTAAATTTTGCCTCCTTAGCACTATAAATTAGTGACTTTCTGCTTCACTTCCAACTGCCTCATGATTTGAGCACTCCAGTAAGTGTGGTATATTATGTTATTTTTGAGAGGTAAATTGATTTGCAGTTAAAAAATTAATTTGATCAGGATATAGTGCCTTTAAAGAGTTGGGCTGTTTTTTCTTGGTTTAACTTATAATATTTTGTATCTGTGGGAAAGTTAGTTCAATATAAATTAATCCACCTTTAACAGAACTGAGACTTCATTTGATACTTTAGCCAATGAAACTCAAGAAGTAATCTTCTTGGGATGCTTCTTAAATGTCCATGGTTTTCCATAAAAAAAGGACAGATAGGGGCCTCCCTGGTGGCGCAGTGGTTGAGAGTCCGCCTGCCGATGCAGGGGATACGGGTTCGTGCCCCGGTCTGGGAGGATCCCATATGCCGCAGAGCGGCTGGGCCCGTGAGCCACGGCCACTGGGCCTGCGCATCCGGAGCCTGTGCTCCGCAACGGGAGAGGCCACAACAGTGAGAGGCCCGCATACCGCAAAAAGAAAAAAAAAAAAAAAAAAAGGACAGATAATACTGGTGCTGACCTTTCCATTTTTCTTTATCTAAATCTTAGACAATATTCCTAGGGCTGGGGTGGTTATTTCATGCCCAAAGAGCTATAAGCATGAGTTCAAAAAAGCCAACATACTAAGGATGGCAGGAAAGAATGATAAAAATACCTTAGGTTTTTCAGAGCTTTTTTGACACTCTAGCCCTTAAGAGCTTAATGCCAGACTAATGAGTTGATAAAAATATATTGATATGTTTTGAGTCACAATTTTTTGCTTTTGTGTCACTTGTAGATACACTATCCTTGATGGATCCAGCTATTCTCTAAAAGACTGTCACAGGATGCCAAACACTCAGAAGGATTAGATAGAATAATTTGTTGATAATTACATTTTAAATGGCTACTGTCTCATATTTCTTGATAATGCTCCTTTTTTCCTCTGCTTCAATTCCACTACTGCTGTAATCACATATTCTAGATGTCTATCTATGTTGTTATCAAGTTATGGTACTGAAGTCAGAATCTAATTGCTCTTTTGGAGTTTCCTTTGTGTATATATATATATATATATATATATATATATATATATATATATAATATATATACACAAGAAAATGATAGGATATATATATATATATCCCATCATTTTTGTTTCTTTGGAGAACCTAGATAAATAGATAGATAGATAGATTTATTTTAAGAAATTGGTTCACATGATTGTGGGAGCTGGCAAGTTTGAAATCTGTAGGAGAGGATGGTAGGCTGGAAATTCTTACCAGAGTTTAATGCTGTAGTCACGAGTCTGAGGTCCATCTGAAGGCAGAATTCCTTCCTCTTCAAGAGACATTGTGCTTGTCTTTTAAGGACTTCAACTTATTGGGTGAGGCCCACCCACATTATAGAAGGTAATCTGATTTATTCAAAATCTACTAATTTAAATGTTAATCACATCTAAAAATTATCTTCACAGCAACATCTAGACTGTTGTTTGACTAAACAATTGGGCACCATGGGTTTTTAATTTTAGTTTCATTAATTCAGCTCCTCTAAATCAAACTCCAAACTCTGTCTCACCTTCTGTGGGTAGCAGCTGAAATAGATAGTCAGCTCCCTGAGTCTTCACCATGGACTAGCCAAGTTGCTGAGTTCTAAATAAATTTAAATGTGTGTGTGTGTGTGTTTTGGTAAATCTATAGAGTTTACTGACTTCACAAGTATAATACAATATCACAAATGATTACAAGCCAGGTTAATTTTGATCTTCACTTAATGTCTTATTTTCATATATGAACAATAACTGGATATGGCACACAATGCATTTAAGAGTATTATTTTTATGTGGTAGCTTGGCTGAGCCATGGTACCCAGATGTGGTCAGATACTATTATGGATGTTTCTGCAGAGTATTTTTAGATGATATTAACAGTTAAATCAGTGGGCTTTAAGTAAAGCAGATTGTCCTTCATAGTGTGAGAGGGCTTTATACAACCAATTGAAGGGCAGAATAGAATAAATAATGACATTCCTGGAGCAAGAAGGAATTCTGTCAGCAAAGGAACTTTGGACTTGAACTGTAGCATGACTCTTCCCTGGTCTCCAACTGGTTCACAGATTTTGGACATGCTGGGTTCCATAACTGCATGAGCCAATCCCTTAAAATAAATCTCCATATGTATCTCCTATTGGTTCTTTTTCTCTGGAGAACCTGGATTAATACAGTATTTCTTCAATCACAGAGTTATTGATGCATTAATATCTGCCATGTGAGTAGTTAGAAAACAGAAAATATACTCATGTAGATTAAAAGTTGTTCATGTTTTCATTATTATGGTTATTAGTTTATATCATTACACATAATTCATTGAATTTCAAAAAAAACTTGCTCTTTATGGTTAAAACTTCTTTTTCTTTTTAAAATGTGCTCAGTTCCTTTGATCTAAACATTTTTTTATTTTGTCACTTCATTCAATTGTTATCTTCTTTCATTGCATTTTTGTTTGTTGCTTCAATCTGACTTCTTATTTTTGCATTGGAAGCATTACTCTCCCTTTTACAATCAGAAATTTTTTTTCTCAAGTTCATTATTATTTTTTCTCGAACTTAGTACTGCCTTTAAATTCTGGGAAGAAGAGACTCTTCCTAGGTTCCAACATTTAAAAGGTCATGAATCAGACAAATTATTGTTCAGGCCCAGAAGAATGCTTCTCCAACATCCCTTAGAGAAGGCAAATGAGGAGTAATACCTTGAAGGCTTCTGTGATGTGCTGCTGTCAATATCAGAACAGACACTGCCTAGAAGAGTGTTATGTATTTGAGCAGTGGAAGGATTTAGATAAACACATGACAATCTATTAAAATGACAAATTTTTACTTCCAGATGACAGGAATGCAATAAATCCTCACATAACATAGAATTATTTCTCTGCATTTCTCATCATTTATTTTATTACTCTCTTCCATATTTTAATACTTCATTTTGGAGGTGTTATTAATACTAATATTTCACAACAGTTCCAAATCTTGCATAAAAAAATTGATGACTCTAAGTGAAGGGCATGTGTGTAATAATTGCACTTTCACGTTTTTGTAATTTTTTAGTTTTTCACAAGAAAAAAAAGAAAGTGCTGAATATTATATCTGGCATGCTCCTTTTTGTATAAGAAAGGTATCTAAGAATGAATGTTTGTATTTTCTTGTATTTGCATAAAAAGTGGAAGTGTACATAATAATTAAAGAGAATAATGATGGAGGTGTGAGAAATAGATGAGAAGGGGTGAAGCAAGAAGGAGACTTCTTTTTGGAAACTGTTTAATATTTTTTAAAATTTTGAAAACAAATGAATATAGTTCTTATTAAATTATTGAATTAAAAATAATAAGATTATCAAGTGGCCAACTGCCTGAAAGTAGCCTGGCACACCTCTATGGCTTTAGGGGAGAAAAAAGGAAGCAGTTTGCATGATTTGGGGATTAGCTAGTCATTGGTGTATTCCATATTATTGTAGGCTAAATTTAATTGGCTTACATTTACATGTTTCTCATTTTAAACAATAGCTATGCAGTTATCTATCTGGATGACCTTTGGTTAGTTGCTTCACTTTTCTGATCCTCAATGTCTTCATTCATAATATATAGAAGTAACTAGCTAGTAAGGTATCTCAACAAAAATGAGGTGATGAAAATAAAATATTTAGAATGGTGTCTATTATTTATACAGTGTTGCACTAATGAAGAGTGACTGTTACCATGAGCACTATCATTTTATTAGATTTAAAGGGAATATACTGCAATTCACCAAACATTTGTGAGAAGAGTTATTTAAATATCAAATCTTCCCTAGAGGACCCTATATCTCTGTTGGACATATGAAGTACATTTTGGTGCAAAGAAAGAAAGAAGCCATGGGAATTTTTCAGGAGGCCATTGCATCTGTCTAGGTGAATGAATTAAGATCCAGACTGTCAAGATGCACATGGGAATCAAAAAGTAGACAAACGAAAAGGATTTTTAAAAGATATATAATGAATATAAGTGTGTATGGAGTGGAGAAAGACAAACTGAACACTTGCAATCAGGTGTAGGAAGACATAGAATAATGAGAAGAGTAGTAGGAGAAGAAGGAAGACCTTATCATTGTTTTATTGTCAGCATGGCTATGAATTATTAATTACACTTAGGATAGTTTCCTGTTGCTGATGTAACAAACTGCTTGATGGCTAACAACAATACAGATTTACCATTTTACAGTTCTGGGTGTTAGAAGTCCTAAATGGGTCTCACTGGGCTCAAATCAAAATGATGGCAGAGCTGAGTTCCTTCCGGAGGCCCTAAGGGAGAATCTATTTTCTTGTTTTTCCAGTCTTTAGAGGCTATACACATTCCTTGGCTTATGACCCCTTCCATAGTCAAAGAAAGTAACAGAAAGTAGGGGGTCTTTTTCATTTAGTGTCTCTGGGACACTGATCCTACTTCCTCCCTATTTGACATATAAGAACTCTTGTGATTATGTTGGGTCCACCCAGATAATTGAGGATAATCTCCTTATTTTAAGTTCTGCTGATCAGCAACCTCACTTTCATTTCCAACCTTAATTCCCTTTGCCATGTAGCATAACACATTCACAGATTCTGAGATTAAGATGTGGATATCTTTGGAGGCCATTATGCTTCCTAAAAGAGACATGTTATATATGAAGCTATTATATCAAGCATATAATTAGTTAGGAGTCTCATGGTGAAAATGACAGCTAGAATGGAGAAAGGAAAAAAATAATATGGGCAGGGAATGAGGGATGAAAGTGGTAAGTATTAGAGCACCCAAACCTCTCTAATAAGCCTTGATGATTTATATGAAAAAAAGAGATGAAAGCATCAATCGACTATTTCAAGGACCGACATATTCAGTAATTTTCATAGAAGGAGAATGTGAAACTTTGTAGAAACTCAAAAAGATAGACATAAAAATATTCCAGGGCTTCCCTGGTGGTGCAGTGGTTGAGAGTCCGCCTGCCGATGCAGGGGACACAGGTTCGTGCCCCAGTCCGGGAGGATTCCACATGCTGCGGAGCGGCTGGGCCCGTGGGCCATGGCCACTAAGCCTGCGCGTCCGGAGCCTGTGCTCTGCGACGGGAGAGGCCACAACAGTGAGAGAGGCCCGCATACAGAAAAAAAAAAAAAAATTCCCGTCTCATTTCTAAAAATATACCTAAGACATAGCAATTACACCAATAAATAGAATAACCTATAATTGAAGAATAAGGCATTTCAAATTTATCAGTTCTGTAAAATTCTGAAAACATTTTTCAAAATGATTCTGTAGAATAAGTTCAAATAATTTCATACTTTATAATGACAGGCACTTAATTTTAGGGTGCTTCATGGAACTATGTCAGAACGTTAACAATTCTCTTTCTGTATTTACTAATCATTATTTATCTATTTTAAATTCTAGCTCTATAAAGAGCATAATTTCAAGAACCAAGGTTTAGAACTCTGGGATGGGAAATGTATATGTTTACTTTTTGTACTATGTGTTTTAATGGCATCAATTTAAACTTTAATTATGCATGAAATTATATTGGATTTCTCACTAAATTCAAAGGAAGAAATTTCTTCATGATTCATTCTTTCTTTGGTAAACATTTCGAAAATTGTATTGCTGATACAGCTCATCAACTAAACATTACAAGAAATGAAATATATGGGAGGAAATCACTAATTAGGGAGATTTTCTCTCCCAAATACACATGAGAAACTCCCATTAATGTCAATCATGAGGAGATGTCTATCTGCCGACTACTCTAGGTAACAACGCACATCTTCCCTTGCCTTTCCAATTAGAAACACAGCAGTTTTTTTAACTGTTAACAAGCTGCATTACATTCCAGGCCTAAAACTTTGGTTTACATAAAAAGAGTATATTATTTAAGCTGTTCAGATGATATTTATATTATAAAATGTAGTTTTAAAAAGTGATTTTGAATTAATTTGCTTTATATTGGTTTTATATTCACTAAAGTGTATTGTCTCTGTACCTGAATTTTCCTTAGAATATTAGCCAAGATTTACCATTAGTTTCATGTAGAAGTAGCTTACTTGATTCTTTATATGTTATTTTTAAATGATTATGTTAGAACTGAGTACTACAATGTAGGCTACACAGGTGTTCTCTATAATCTATAAACACTGCAGTGCACTAATTTAATATATAATTTACCAAATATTTAGGGACTTTACCATGCTGTGTTAATGTGTAAAATCGTTCTCAGTACTATGAAATATATAAATACATACTGTTATTCTTGCTCAAGACAAAAAAGAAAAGAACAAAAAAAGCAGTGTTTTACCAAAAATACACATAATTCTGCCTATCAGTTAACCTTTAAAACGTATGTAAAAAATATAAAAATTATCAACAAAGATTAATTTCTCTACAGACAGTAAAAATTCCCTCCTGTAATTGATATAGACTGCTTTGTGTATTGCATGGTGTGTTAGTGAGGGTGAATTTTCTTTACTCAGACTACTGATTCAAATGCCCACCTATTGCGGAAACACCCTTAGAGACACATCCCAAAGTATGTTTTATCAGCTACCTGAGCTGATAGTTCAGTCAAGCTGACTCTTAAAATTTCTCATTACATATTGTGACTCCAAAATATTTCAGGCTCATAAACTCAAGGGCATTTGTAGTAACCATATTATTCACAGTTTTACTGATTTGGGGGATAATGGCTTAAATTTTATTTGGAAGACAGAATGAATTCACCATTGAAGGAGATGGGATCTAGAGTCAAAATTTTTGGAGTTAATATTTATTTCCAAATATGTTCTGAGCATAAGCAACGTTATGCCATTTTACCTGGTTTTAGCTAAATTTAACTTATCACTGAGAGAGTCACAACCAAGATCTGCTTCCCTGCAACACGAGCTGGTGGAAGTATAAATTTGCAAAAACAATGTAAATGAAAATTTTAAGTTGCTGGAGGCTGAATGTAGACTAGCCTGAGAATAAGGAACTCCACGGGTCTACAATCTTAGGGGTTGACCCACATGTTCATGTGTTTTATCCCTAGAAAACTCATCAGGATCTCATGGTTAAGAGAGCAAAGAAATCTCTCCTCATGACTCTGGCAGGGGGAGGGAAGGAGTAATCTTTGTAAAATAGGACCACAACCTATTCCACAACAAAGGCTTGCTCTCCAGGAGAAAAGATATCACCAGAACCTTGTCCCAGAAATGTGGGGGAAGGGCATTCTTCTTATTCAGTTAGAAATAAAGGGATGGAGAAAGAGTTAACATGTTAACAACAGTTAAAATAAAGGTGAAGTAACTATAGTAATTTCAGAAAAAGCAGACTTTAAAACAAGGAAAATTATCAGAGATAAGAGGAGTAGTACATAATGATAAGGTTGTCAATTCACCAAGAAGTTATATCAATATTAAATATGTATGCACCTAACAACAGAGGATCAAAATACATGAGGCAAAAACTGGTAAAACTATGAGAAGATAAGTCAGAAAGTGAAAAACAAATACCGTATGCTAACACATATATATGGAATCTAAAAAAAAAAAAAAAAACGTTCTGAACAACCTAGGGGCAGGACAGGAATAAAGACGCAGACATAGAGAATGGACTTGAGGACACAGGGAAGGGGAAGAGGAAGCTGGGATGAAGTGAGAGAGTGGCATGGACATATATACACTACCAAATGTAAAATAGATAGCTAGTGGGAAACAGCAGCATAGCACAGGGAGGTCTGCTCTGTGCTTTGTGTCCACCTAGAGGGGTGGGATAGGGAGGGTGGGAGGGAGATGCGAGAGGGATGGGATATGGGGATATATGTATATGTATGCTGATTCACTTTGTTATACAGCAGAAACTAACACACCATTGTAAAGCAAATATACTCCAATAAAGCTGTTAAAAAAAAAACTACGAGAAGAATAGATACACTATTACCCATTAATATGCTATTATTCAACATCTCCTATAATTAGCAGATCAAGGAGGCACAAAATCAATAAGGATATAGTTGACCTGAACAACACTATTAATAAATTTGATCTAGTTGAAGTTTATCAAATATACTATCTAATAATAACAATAGAATACCAATTACTTTCAAATATGCAGGGAACATTCACCAAGATAAAACTCATTTTGGCCATAAAATCTTAACAAATTTGAAACTGTATAAAATATGTTCTCAGACAGCAATAGAATTATCTATAACTCAACAGAAAGACAGCTGGAAAATCCCAAAATACAGCAATTAAACAACACATTTCAAAAACACATTGGGCCAAAGAAAATGTCTGAAGAGAAATTTATAATATTTTGAACTCAATTAAAATGCAATGACGATGTTCAAACACTGTATGATGTAATGAAGGCAGAAAGGCAGTGCTTAATGGGAAATTTATAATGTTAAATGCATTAGAAATAAGAAAGATCTAAAATTAATAGCCTATGCTTCCACGCCAGGAAATTAGAGAAGGAAGATAAATTTAAGCCAAACACTATTAGAAGAAAAGAACTAGTAAAACTTAGAGCAGAAATCAATAAAATTGAAAACAGGAAAACAATAGGGAAAGTCAACAAACCCAAAAGCTCTTTGTTTGAAAAGATGAATAAAACTGACAATCTTCTAGCCAAGCTATCTAACAAAAATGACAGAAGACACAATTATCAATATCAGGAAAGAATGAAGAGTCATCACCACTGATCCCATGAACAGTAAAAACAATAATTAAAAAATGCTATGAACAGTTCTATGCCCAAAATTAAGTAATTTAGATAAACTGGAATAATTCCTTGAAGGACACAAACTACCAATACTGAACAAGCATAAATAAGTAATCTATACTTATTAAAGAAGTTTGATCAATAATTGACTTTGCAAAAAAATCAATAACCTTCCAAAATAAATAATCAACTGGCCCATATAATTTCACTGGTGAGATTAACAAAGATATTCTACCAATTCTCCACAAAATCAAACCAGAGGGAACTCTACCTAATTCGTTTCATTAAGCCAGCATTATCCTAACACTAAAACCAGATAAAGACATTACGTATGTATAACTGAATCACTTTGCTGTACACCTGAAACTAACACAACATGGTTAATCAACCATCCAATATAAAATTAAAAGGTAAAAAGAAAGACATTACAAAAAAGGAAATACCATACAGCAATACCTCTCAGGAGCATAGACTCAAAGATCCTCGACTAAATATTAACACATTGAATTAAAAATGTGTAAAGAGCATTATACACAACAAACACGAGGAATTTTATTCTAGATATGCTAGGCTGGTTCAACATTTAAAAATCAATCAATGTGGGGCTTCCCTGGTGGTGCAGTAGTTGAGAGTCCACCTGCCGATGCAGGGAACACGGGTTCGTGCCCCGGTCCGGGAAGATCCCACATGCCGCGGAGCAGCTGGGCCCGTGAGCCATGGCCGCTGAGCCTGAGTGTCTGGAGCCTGTGCTCTGCAACGGGAGAGGCCACAGTAGTGAGAGGCCCGCAAAAAAAAAAAAAAAAAAAAAAAATCAATCAATGTAATCAACCACATACTAAAGAAGAATCTACTGATCATAAGAATAGATACAAAAAAGCATCTTACTAAACCAACATCCATTCATAATGAAAAATTTCCACAAACTAGGAAAAGAAGCAAACTTCTCCAATTTGCTAAAGAACAGCTAAAAACAAGACAAAACAACAGTACAGCTAACTTCATAGGTAATTGCAAGAAGATCAATGCTTTCCCCTTAGATCAAGAACAATTCATTGATATCCAATCTCATTATTCCTACTAAATTTCCTACTGGTATTTTTTCCTAGTACAATAGGACAAAAAAAAAAAAAAAAAAGAAAACAAAAGAAAAAGAAAGAAAAGATCTAATATTGGACAAGAAGAATTAAAACTATCCCTATTTGCAGACAACATGATTGTCTATGTAGAAAATCCAAGAGAATAAACAACAAAAGCTCTTGGAAAAGATGAAAAGGTTGCAGAATGCAAAGTTAATATACCATATCAATTGCTTTCCTACATACAAGCAATAAACAATTAGAATTTAAAAAAAATACATCATTTAGAGTAACAGCCTGAAACATGAAATACTTAGGTATTAATATAAAATATGCCTGGTATCTGTATATGAAAAGCTGTAAAACACTGATGAAAAATATCAAAGATTTAAAGAAATCAAGAGATTCTGTGTTATCAATTGGAAGATCAATATTGTTAACATTTTAATTCTTCCCAAATGGTGTTAGAACAAGTGAACTTTTTTATGGAAAAAACAAAGGAAACTTGACATAGACCTTACATCTTTCAAAAACATTACCTCAAAACGGATCACAAACTTAAATGTAAAATGCACAAATATTAAAATTCTTGGAAAACTTACATTATCTTGAGTTTGGTTATAAGGTCATAGATACAATACCAATAGCACAATACATGAAAGAGAAATTGATAGGCTGAATTTTGTTAAAATTTAAACTTCTGGTCTGTAAAAGACACCATTAATAGAATGGAAGAATAAATCACAAACTGGGAGAAAATACTGTAAAATACATGTATAATAAAGGACATATATCCATAATATTCAAAGATATTAAAAAAAACCAAGCAATACTAAAATAATCCTAATTAAATGTACCATCCTAATACCATTTTAATATAATGATGTTAATAATAGAGAATGCTGGATATATGGCATATGAAGACTCTCTGTATTATCTTCACAATAATCCTGTAAATCTATAAATATAATTTTAAAAAAGAAAATGGTTCAAGATGCTGAAAGACAGATTAAGACCAACTACCCACTCCTCTTAACTTCTCACCCATTTTCATGGAAGAATTGGCTCTTGCTTCATGGCATAGATGGAGATACTTGAGGACAGCATTGCCAAAGCAGTCAAAGGAAGGTGAAGCAATCAGCTTTATCATAACTGAAACATAGTTGTGCACTTCAAATATTTATAGGAATTTATGCAGTGACAAGGAGCCATATAAATATCCGTAGCTACAGATGTACACATTGGTGAAGATTCTGGGTCTCTGAAGTAAAAATTCTGAAGCTCACAATGGGTCAATCAAGACAAGATCAAATTCAAATCTTACCTCTCAATAAAACATGTTTTATTTTAGGAAGGCCACCTATTAACCATGATGTGTAAACACAATAAGTCATGGATTAAATTTATACAGAAAATTAGCCAGAAAGGATATTTAATAAATAGTGATTGGATGAATAAATAAACATCCTACCTTGTGATTCTAGTTTGACAATACTATCCACTAATCATTGGGAAAACACTAATGAAAAGATATTTAAGCACATTTGTAACGGGATAAGGGAAGACTAAGCATAAACAGAAAAACTAAGAGGCCTCTGCACTCAAGAGAAGGTAAGGGTATGAGCAATGATATTAAAAGCAGGTTCAGGGAAGATGGAAAAGGGGAAAATAATGGGCAGCATTTGGTAACTTAGTAAATATGGAGAGTGAGAGTGAGAGAAATAGTGATGTGAAGGACTTGATTTTCTGTCCTTGACTGTTTCCTGACAGGCCTTCTATGTATAAAGTAATGCTGGTGGATCATAACTCTGATATTTAAATTATGTTATGCTTCGGACTTATGGGATTGGTCCAGAGGGAAATTCAGGGAATCTTTATGTTGTGACAGCATGTTCATTAGCCATGGTAATAGCTGAGTTTAGAGATCATTTGTTTCTGTGAAAAGGAAAAAAATATATACAATGTATTTAAGTGGTTGTGCTGATGTTCCGTTTTGTTCTTGTTTTTGTTTTTTTTTTGCGGTACGCGGGCCTCTCACTGTTGTGGCCTCTCCCGTTGCGGAGCACAGGCTCCGGATGCGCAGGCTCAGCGGCCATGGCTCACGGGCCTAGCCGCTCCGCGGCATGTGGGATCTTCGCGGACCGGGGCACGAACCCGTGTCCCCTGCATCGGCAGGCGGACTCTCAACCACTGCGCCACCAGGGAAGCCCTGATGTTCCGTTTTGACAGTAATTACTACACGATTTTGAATGGAAATTGGTCATTTGCAAACAGTAATAATAAATCTTAATCCAGTAATAACTGCAAATGTACTCCATTACACGTGTAATTGGCAGTAATCTGTATCCAAGCACTGGTCCAGAAAGAAAACACTTGAGGACAAAATTCTCATTTCCTAGATGTATATTGTTCCTTGAAATAAACAGCCTAATAATTCTAGTTACTGAACTATTATTTTATAACAATATTAATATGCATTTCTTTACTAGGTTCACATTCATTCTTAACTATCTAAAGAGACTAGGAAGTTGGTTTAATGAAATTCTTGTCATTTATATTGAGGTTAAAGATATGCACTGCTTTATATCTGAGTTCAGTTCAACACTTTTATTGGCAATGGTGTGCCTTTAAATCAGTGCAATGTAATGAAGGCTTCATGAATATTAAACTCATTAACCACCAGAAAAAGGGTTAATAACAAACTGTTACTGGTCAGTGTTATGACCAGCTTCCTGAACCCTTACGAAAACTGCGATAAAAAATACCATCAGACACAGGAAAGTTAGTGGAGACTATTTCTGGTGGCCACCATTTAGTTATGATTGGTCAATTCTCTTTTTCTCAAAGTTGGCAAATCTAATATGCCCCATATTAGATTACCTACTCTATTAGGTAATCATAGTAGCAAAAATTTTGTAATAAATGGCTTTTGTTTTCCTTTAAGATTATAGATGCTTAAAGTCACATTTTTATATCTTATTACCTGTTTTAAAACTATTTCCACAAAGAACAGATTCTTACATAGACCTGTGTACAAATGTAAATTTGTACGAAATTTAGAAATGTAAATATATATACACTTTAGACAAGGCTAAAATTCCTTTGATCACCATTCCTAATAGGACCCCCTGACCACCTACCTGGAGATAATCATATTTTTTATTTTGATGGATATCTTTTCATACCTATTTCTAGTTTTACATATACACACATACCAACACATGCGCCCCCCCCAAACACACACACACTTTGTAAACACTTCCTAAAGTTTAAACATTTGTGTGTGTGACATAATCTGTTAAGTCTCTTATAATATACAACCTGGAAATAGAAGTGTCCTTGTGCAAAACAGACCTGAATTAAGAATGTCATTGCTGTATAATTTGCAGTGGTCATGACAGCAAAAATTTGGAAATTATCTAAATGCCTATGATTAAGGGAATGGTCAAAATATTCAATTTCTTATAGAACTTTTAATCAAGGGAGCGGTATGGTCATATTTTTTTTTTAAAGATGAATTTGGAATACATGTTGAAGATGGATCATATAACAGAAAAGACTGTAATTAGGGAAAGAAGTTAGAAAACCATTGCAGTGATATATGTGAGAGATGATAAGGGCCCAGTCCAGGTCCTGTCATAGCAATGCTAAAAACGTGTATGTTGGCCTAGTGAATTTCAAAACTTTTCTGCCTATGATATGCATATCAATAAAAATAGAAATTACTATATAATTGCAAGGTGCCTGACAGATTACAAATCAATTTCAAATATGTTATATAAATTCAATATCTTAGATATGCTATGGGTTTGGATTGGAATGGCATGTAATTGATAAATTGTTAATATTTATATATCTATATCTATATATTCATACAGATATAATATCTATATAGATATAGATATTATCTTGAAATTTAACATGTGATTTCTGGACCAAGACAGGTTATTATCATTTCAGCAATAACCTTGTCAGCTCCCCATATGACAAATATTCACAGTTTGGCAAATGTGATAGGGTATTTAGTACTTGAGGGCAGGATATGTTCTTATCATAGTTCAAATGATAAAGTGAAATATGATTAATTAGAAATTTTACTGGAGGGTTTAGACCAAATAAAGACATCCAGTTATCTAGTTTGGAAAGAAAGGATAATTCTTTATTTACAGATGACATGATCTTGTTGTTAGAAAATCCCAAAGGAATGCATACACACACTCATACACACACTCCTACTAAAACTAATGAATGAGTAAAGCGAGGTTACAGAAGAAATTACCTTCATGGATTGGAAAACTCATTATAATCAAGACGGCAATTCTCAAATTTATTGACAGATTCAACACATTCTCTATGAAAATTCCAGCAGAATTTTTGTAGAAATTATCAGACTCACCTTAAAATGTACATGGTAATCCAAGTGACTTACAGTAACCAAAATTATTTTGAAAAATAAGAACAAAGTTGGAGGATATACAGCACCTAATTTCAAAACTTACTATAAAGCTGCAGTAAAAAGATATAGTATTGCTACAATGATGGGCATGTAGATAAGTGGAACAGAATTGACAATTCTAAAACAATTCCATACATTTATTTTTGTCAATAGTGCCGAGATAATCTGATGGAGAAAGGATTAGGGTTTTTTTTTTCTAAAATTAATGTTGGAACAATTGGATATCCACATATAGAGAAGAATACTTAGACCTGCACCTCACACCATACATAAAAAGTAACTCAAAATAGACCATAGGACTAAATATAAAATCCAAAAGTATAAGAATTCCAGAAGAAAAATTGGATAAAATATTTGTGACCATGGGTAGCAAAGAACTCTTGATACAACACAAAAGTCCAATCCAGAAAAAAAAAAAAGATAAATTGTACTACCTCAAAATTAAAACTTCTGTACTTCAAAAGAATACTAAGAAAATGAAATGACAAGAAACAGCCTGGGAGCAAATATTTGCAGATTATATATTTGATAAAGACATATGAACAATGTATATAGAACTCTTACAACTTGATAATAAGAAAGATAAACATCTCAATTAAAGATTTGGGACCAGAGGGCAGACAGCAAAAGCAAGAAGAACTACAATCCTGCAGCCTCTGGAACAAAAGCCACATTCACAGAAAGACAGACAAAATGAAAAGGCAGAGGGCGTTGTACCAGAGGAAGGAACAAGATAAAACCCGAGAAAAATAACTAAATGAAGTGGAGATAGGCAACCTTCCAGAAAAATAATTCAGAATAATGATAGTGAAGATGACACAGGACCTCAGAAAAGAATGGAGGAAAAGATGGAGAAGATGCAAGAAATACTTAACAAAAAGTGTCCTTTAAAATGTAAATGATATTTAAGCTGGTCACTTTGTCAATACAATTCTCCTGGATGAAAAGCATGCACTCATTGAATGTATCTCTAAATGGAAGCAAAGAAATCCTCATCCCATGCCCAGCTGCTAAGAGTATAATTCTGTCTTATTATTTTCTTTTTTTCCATTTAACCTATTTTTCCTCTATATAGGTTCATAGAAAACAAAAGTAAAATCCTGCCCACTTGTCATTTAAACAGATCAGTGAAAGAGTTCAATATATATACCATATAAAACCCAACCTTTCGTAGGGCAGGTGTGTGTGTGTGTGTGTGTATCTACTTTGGCTAATTTTGAATCACACCTTTTCCTTTCCAGATCTCACATGAACCACTTGAGAAACTCCTGTCCCATTCCCAAGGTCAGAAATGACAAAAATGTGTGAGGGCAGAGGCTTCTGCAAAGAAAAACAATTTGATAGGTGAGGGAATAAGATTCCCAATGAAGAAGAGCAAATTCCTTAGCAAAAGCAATAGAGGGTCATAGGGGGAGACAGTTTAAAAGCAGATTAAATAAGAGAGGAAGACCCCCACCACTTATGCAATATTGACGAGGAATCACAATTCAGATAACTCAAAATTATATTCATTTAACAAGTATTTGAATTATGACTTTTTATATTTAGATTTTGCCTTTCTCTTTATTCCCATGCTGTGCTACCACAGCTATTAGTACATTAAAATCTTTAATAAGTTCATGAATTACTTAAAGTGTCACTAAGAAATATTCCAGTTTAGATGTGTTATTCTTCAGAGGGATAAGAGGAGTGGAATGATATCTGCTTATACATCTGCTTGTCTCCTAGACTGTTTTTTGTTGCCTATGGAGGGAGAGAGATTCTGATGGAACTGCGTTCATGAGGCACTTCCAGTGACTCTGGACCAAAATGCATCTCCTGGTGACAACACATGCCATTGCTGTGAGGAGAAACTCTCTTCACCACTCATAGAGCCCTGTTCTCATGCTCTGAACATTCAAGTCTGTGAATCTCCAGATATGGTATGGTTATCCAAGACACCAGCATTCTTATAAGGGATTGTGGTAGAAGTAAAGCTTCTCTAAGGAGCTTTGCTACCTGCAAATGTTCAGAAGAGGAAACTGGTATAGGCAGCAGTCTGGCTTGGGAGAAAATGTGAGCATCTCTTTGAGAACTCCAGGATTAATTTGAGGTGAATGGACTAAACTTCAAATGAGTGATAAGCTTGGCAGACACTGGGTTGGAGACACATTAGCTGTGTTTCCAATTACTTAGCTGAAAAAGAGCACCTTATTAGTAATTTTTGTGCTTATAAGTGTTGCGGTGGTACACATATATTACAATAAACTCAATTTTGTTCTTTCTTCAAAAGATTATTTTTCTAGTATTAGTAGAACACAGTATGATAAAAGAGCAAAACAATTTATAACACAATGAAAGTTATGAAGTTGCAAATTCTAGTCCCATTTACTATTATACCAAGATTTTAGGGTTTTTTTTTCCTGTGTCTTATAATATATAAAGGATGCTTGAGTATATGGAAAATTCCTTTATCTGTGAGTACTTGCTTCTATAGCAAACCTCTCCGATGCCATGCTGCTCCACGCGTGTCCAGCTAACCATCCTAAAACCTGCAGACCACACCACACTCCATAGCCATGGTATTGCTCACAAACTCTTCTCCAGTTTTGATCGGAAGGCTCCTAATTGGAGTCCCCTCATATATTTCATCTCCCCACTACATGCCATTAGTCACTTCATTTGATTGCCAGAATGTTGCCTTCAGTTCCACTCACCATATTATTTATTCAGATCCCAGTCGTTTGTCTGACAGTCCTTTGAATTTTTATATTCTCTTTTAAAGTCACGTTAAATGTAATTTACTAATAGTTCATCTTAGCCTTTTACATGATAGTATACAGCAAGAATTTAGGGTTAAAATTATCATGCCATTCTGGAGGTAACTATATGCTTCTCTCACCAAAGAGAAGCCTTAAGTGAAGAGTGGGTAGGATACTGTAGTTTCAGTCTAGGTTGGACTGTATTTTACCTTCCTATTTCTGGTTCTAGATGCTAGGATAGCACTGTCTATATCTGTATCTTATGATTGTGCAAATGAGAGGGGTTACTTCCTGGTATCAGTATTTCACTTATCACTCTGCACTGTCAATGCAGACTTAGAGAAATCTGTGCTCCAATAAGGAAGAAAGGATATAAGATATTACTGAAAAATGTGAAGGCTCTTCCTTCATTTCTATGTACTTAATTTTCACTGAATTGATTCTTACCTCTTAAGTTATCCCTGAGCTGACATTATACTTTCTTCCAATCTCTTATATCCCTTTCTTCAAATTTTTGTTTTGTCCAGCTTCATCCCTAGTTATGAATATTGCCTGTCCTTTGTGCTATCCAAGAGCTTATTCCCTATCAATCTTCTAATGATCGTATTGGACTTAAAGAGGTGTCTCTTCTGGGTAATATACTTCATCTGAATTAGAGGAGTAGAATGATACCAAAACTGCGGACAAAATAT
This sequence comes from Mesoplodon mirus, assembly GCF_964341445.2. NCBI lineage: Eukaryota > Metazoa > Chordata > Mammalia > Artiodactyla > Ziphiidae > Mesoplodon > Mesoplodon mirus. Next base: position 59,940,504 of record NC_138993.1, on the reverse strand, counting down.
TTTTAGGCAGGCAATCTCACGATGTACTGTCCATATGAAAGTGCCTGTATATAGAAACATTGTGTGTGGAGAATGATGGGGAGTGATGACAGAGTAAAGTGGAAGTTGTGGAAAGTAAGGAAGTGTGAACACAGGGAAAGAGCCGTATTTCTGTGGTTTGATCAGTAAAGATGACTTAACAAGAGTAGCTGGAACTTATATGTATATAGATGGAGAGGGAGAAGGAAGGGCTAGACAGACATTAACTTTGTCTTTCTTAGGTGTTCTTCTTCAATTATACTTTATTCAGATTTTTTGAAAAATTTGAATAACTGCATATTACATACTAAGAAAATGAATGCTATAGAAAAATAGTGTCGTTAGTACAGTTCCTGGGTGTTTAGATATTCAACAGACATAATTCTGTTTGTTCCCAAACTCACTCTACAATTTTTCTGTTCAGAAAATTCTTGAATATTTAATAGTACATGATAAATTATTCCTCAATAGTGAGATTGCCCACATTATGTGTATATTGCCTTTTATTCTTATTATTGTGTTGGATTGGATTCAAGTGTTCAGTTATAAAGATTAAGCTGAAATGTTTTTAATTTAAAAGCCTACATGCCAAATATTTACATTGGTATGGCTTCTTGGTTTTCTTTTTACAAGATCTGATACATTTAGATTACTGATTTTTTTTTATTATTTATTATTATTTTTTTATTTTTTTTTATTTTTTTTTTTTTGCGGTACGTGGGCCTCTCGCTGTTGTGGCCTCTCCCGTTGCGGAGCACAGGCTCCTGATGTGCAGGCTCAGCAGCCATGGCTCACGGGCCCAGCCGCTCCGCGGCATGTGGAATCTTCCCGGACCGGGGCATGAACCCGTGTCCCCTGCATCGGCAGGCGGACTCTCAACCACTGCTCCACCAGAGAAGCCCTAGATTACTGATTTTTAAGAATTGGTCAACATGAATCTATCTTGATAAGGTCTATTATGAAGTTTTAACTATTTTCCAGACAGGATAGTCTTAGACATTATATGTTATAATATTATCTATTCACTTATAGATTTTTATTTGGATGCAAATATTAATTTTAAAACATGAACACAAAAATACATAGTTTTATTCACATGATCTTAGGATACCAACATTATAATACAAAAAATGTCAAGTAAATCAAAAGGCACAAATCTGAAAATGTGGAAATTAATATTTTACTATTGAATTTACCAAAGTATAATATATAAATAACCATTAAATTGTAAATAATAAATCATTATGTTATAAATACTACAGATAAGTATCTTATTGTTTTCCATTTTCTCGTGGGCTTAATGTATTTAATTTACTTTTAATTTCTGTAAATTTATGTTTTAACATCTATAAAATGGCCACAAGGTCTTCCCCAGTAAACCCTGGATCACCCAAAAACATCTGGAAACTTTAGACAGTCCAAAACCATATGGTGTAACGGTCTCAGTAAACATGAATTTTGCAGATGTGCCACTTTCAAACACAGCTAGCCAATCCTAAACGTACTCACTCTGCCTCACCCTTCCTTCCTGTGGAAACCACAATAAAAGTACTTTGCTTACAGTTCCATTCTTTCTACCTTGTGACCAACCACTGTGCTTCCCTGAGTGGGTCTGTGTGGCATGCTGTGCTCTCCCCAGGGAACTGTGAGTATAATAAAACTATAGAACTCTTTCCAGTTTCTCTCTCTTGATCTGCATCTAGCCTCACCATATGTCACTCAAGGGAATATGGTTCAAACACTTAACTACAGCATCTTACTATTATTTGCAAAGGTGTGTGTTTAAATAGTCACATATAGAATAAAATTAAATAATGACATATAGAATTACAATATTTTCTGAAAGGACAGTGAAAATTGCTTGCCCTTTCTTTGGAGTAAACTAGGAGAATATGGTAAATACAAGTGGAGTTCAAAGTGATTTTTTCTGCTGGCAATGACCTTGTGTGTACTACTTCCTGTGGAACATACAAGGTGTAATAAACGGAAGGAAAGTAATTTGCTTATAATAATTTATGAGATTCATTTCTCCACACTTTGAACAATGAGAATGAATTGTACTTGTGAAATTCCAGAAAGGAATAGGTTAAAAGGGAGGGGTGCACTGCAATAAGTCACAGGGCATTTCAGGTACCAGTGTCATTAATTTAATCAAATTGACTACATATGCTTCCTGTCTCCACTTGTAATGTATAACTGTGCTGATCCTCATATTATAATACATTTGTTGATATTAAGAAATTATTGAAAACAAAAAATAATTAAAATGATAAAGCTATAACTCAGCTTAGAAAAACTGTAAAAGCCAACTGTATTAAATTGGATAACAGCAGTACACAATGGACTGTCCAGAATACTTTTTAAGGATCGAAATGGGAGTAGCTGGAATGAATATCCTGCAATTTCTAATTAATTGACAACGTTGCATAAGAGTTTAAAAATAATACAGTGCAAACACTACACAAGCTTCTACTTGCATCTTAAATTGTTGAGACGCTAGGCAACAGCTAAGGATTAAGGGCTATACTATTCTAAAGAACTACCTGTCATTTTTTTTTTCTTTTATGTATAGTAGTGTCCTCTTATCTGCGATTTCTACTTCTGTGGTTTCAGTTACCTGAGATCAGAAAATACTAAATGGAAAATTACAGAAATAAACAATTCATAAGTTTTAAAGGGCACCCCTTTCTGAGTAGTGTGAGGCAATCTCACATTATCCTACTCCGTCATGACTTGATGATCCAGGATCACCTGAAGCAGATGATCCTCTTTCTGACATATTGTTAGAAGGTCAAAATTAGCCTAATGCTACATCACAATACCTGTTTTATTCACTTCATTTTATCTCATTACATAGGCATTCTACCAGATCACATTATCATAAGAAAAAGAGTAAGTACAATACAATAAGATATTTTGAGGGAGGAACCACACTCACATAACTTTTATTACAGTATACTGTTATTAATGTTCAACTTTATTATTAGTTATTGTTAATATCTTTACTGTTCCTAATTTATAAATTAAAGTTAATCGTAAATATGTATATACAGGAAAAAGCATAGCATATACACGGTCCGGTACTATCCATGGTTTCAGGCATCCACTGGGGCAGGCTTGGAACGTATCCCCTGTTGATAAAGAGGGGCTACGGTACTGTGTTTTTGGTATCATATCTAAGAAATTTTTGCCTAACCCAAAGTCACAAAAATTTTGTTCTGTATTTTTCAAGAAGCTTTATGGTATTACATTTAGGCTTATGATCCTCTTCAAGTTAATTTTTAATATTATGCAAGATATAGATAAAAGTTTATTTATTTATTTTTAACATGGAATTCTAATTGTATGGAAACAATTTGTTGAAAAACAACCTTCTCTGCATTGAATTGTCAGAAATTAATTGCCCTTATATGTGTAGGTGTATTTTGGAATCTTTATTCTGTTCCATTGATTTAGATGTTATCTTTGTTACCAATACTATGCTGTCTTGACTACTATGGATTTATAGTGTGAGTCTTTCAACTTCATTCTTCATTTTCAAATTTTTTGACTTGTCTAGTTCTTTTGCCTTTTCACATAAATTGTAGAATCAATCTGTTCATTTCTGCCAAAATCGTGCTGTGATTTTGATTTGAGTTGCATTCACTTTACATACCATGTTTGGGAGAATTTACATCTTAAGTATTGAGTCTTCCAGGCCATAAACATGACATACTTTTCCATTTCTTCATGTCTTCTTTGGTTTCTTTCATCAGTGTTTTTCAGCTTTCAGCATACAGTTTTTGCACATATTTTATTGATGTATACCTAATATTTCATGTTTCCCAATGCTATTGCAAAACGTTTTGACTTTTCAAGTTTAACTTCCAATTATCCATTACTGATATATAGGAATACAATAGATTTTTGTATATTGACGTTGTATCCTACATCTTTACTAAACTTACTTATTAGTTCTATTAACTTTTTTTTGGAGGTTCTTAGAGATTCTATATGTAGCCATATGTTGTTAATTTCTCTTTCTTGCAATATTGCCCCAGCTTAATCTCTTCACATGCATTAGCTGATAACCACTCTGATGAAATGGATCCTCTGAACATCTACAGAGTCTCCTCTCTGTGCGAGTTCCTCCTCTCTGATTCTCTGCCTTTGTGGATTGTAGTTATCATGGCCTTTTAAAACCCTCAACTCAGGGATACCCCTGGCTCTGCCTATGCCACCCTTCTTTCTAGCCATCAAATTATGGGCAATCATAGGGTTTTAATGTTTCCCATTACTCAGAGATCACTGCTCTGTACTGCCTGTTATCAAATGTCTAAGAAGCATTATTTATTTTTCCAACTTTTTGATTTTTTTAAGGGTTGATGATAAATATGATACTCGTTCCTATATCTTGGGTGGAAGCAGAATTTCCCACCTCGATGCTGAATATGACCAAATAAACTGAAAATGATGATAATAAAAATAATGCACCTTCATATTTGCTACATGTCAGAAACATCAATGAATCTCTGCTACGTAGAGTACATTTAATGCTATATTGAAGGAAAAAGATAAAGCCTAACTCAAACCTCTCCTAACTCAAAGTAGAATGGTGTTGTAGAAATTGAAAGAGAAAACTGGAAGGACCTGGTTTTAAATTGGGTTCTCTCAAAAGCAGTTCCTGACATGTACACCTCAGAGCTAGTAATTTATTTGAGAGTAAATCCCATAGAGTTGAGGGAAGGAGTGGCATGAGTGAGACACAGAAGGAAGAAAACCCAAAATGAAACCTTATAGAATAACTATCAAAATTATCCTGCAAGGGATTGGAACTTGAGGCATTTATGAATCAACTCCTTCTCCCCATCTGTTGAGAACTCCTTCCCAGGAGTGTTAACTTTGGGTTTTGAAGGGCTTAGTGTCCTCTCTTTAACTTTAGAGAGAAATCTGAGGTGTGAAAGTGGAGAGACAATGTGGAGGGTACTTGAGCTGCAGTGTGAGCCAAAGTGTTTAAAGCTCTTTACCACAGTTGTACTGAAATTCTAGTGAATTGAGGGGTCATGACATAGGACATAAAAGGTGTTTGCTACAAATCTAAATATCACCCACTATTGCAGAAAATCCAGGTAGACAAAAGGTCAAACAGGAAATAGGCCATTTGAAACTGCTTTTGTCACTGTAGATTAATTACAGTCACCTGACATAGTACTGGGAGACCAAAGGGCAGAGGTGGGCAAAACAAAAGAAAAGCAGGTTCATTGGACTTTACTAGATGTTCTTCAATGACATGGAGAGTCAGAGCAACAAGGAGACCAGACACAACCACACTTTCTTCCTGGAACAGAACTGAGGTCAAACACAAAGCAAGAAATGGAATACTTCCCTGGTGCACAGCAGTTCATCAAACAAAGAGAGTCAGAGCAATACTGAATAATCTGTAACTGGACAAAAACCAAGTTCCCTTTCAACTTATCTTTTGCATCAATAAATGACAAAAGGCAGTGGTGCTAGGAACAGAAGATTTCAAGGACTAAAGTTTTCATCCAATAATTCCATATGACAGTTACTTTTCATGTGTTAGAGTATATACATGTAGTGAATTTGTATTAAAAACACGCCAACTAATGAGCAATGCGGGATATATGGCTATTTTAATTTAATTGTAAAACATAAATTTCAACATGGAAATTTAAAAGGTGTAATATAAAGCAATAATATTATGGGTCTCCACTTATAGATTATATTAAGAAAATGAAAATTAAGGAAAAATAATAAGGAATAAAATTGTGAATTCAAGGTAGTTGACAGAGATGAACAACAAAAGTAAATATGCAAGTATAAAAACTTAGGGATTGGAAATTAAAGATAATAAAATGTATATCACACAACTCCTACATTAAAAACAATGTAGGAATGTGAAAAGGAACATACACAAGTAGAAGCAAATAAGTGATATATTACATGAACATAGAGGGACCTTTTATTATTATGTTAATTAAGTCTCAACATGAAAAATTGGCAGTCATAACTCTGAACGAAAGAATTTAGAATTAAAGCATGTAAATAATTGTCGGAAAAAAGAAGAAAAGAAACAAAACATATAACCATAGTCTTTAGCATGCCAGTTTAAGACTGCCACGTGTCAAGTAGTTAAAATTAATTGTATAATCATAAATAAAATTAATACCTATGATCAAATAATATTGATAGTAATAGGCAACTATTTTTAAGTACTTTCCATGTGCCAAATGAAGTTCTGCGGCTGAAAGATCTATCATTAGTTACAGATTATATTCTTCTTTTTTATTATTACTTATTTTTTTAATCAAATAGGGGGTTTATGTCTCCTTTCGACAAGATCACCTTTCTTGGTAAGCATCCATGAGCTTAAACATATTATTAAATAGCAAAAAGACTATACAAACCTAAAGACATTTATTTGAATCATGGGAAACAGTGAAGATAAACGTTATAATAAGAAGAGTCAGTATTTTCAACTTAAGAGTCTTTTTCATGTTAAACAGAGGGAAAACACCCTTTTTTTTTTTTTGCGGTACGCGGGCCTCTCACTGTTGTGGACTCTCCCGTTGCGGAGCACAGGCTCCGGACGTGCAGGCTCAGCGGCCATGGCTCACGGGCCCAGCCGCTCTGCGGCATGTGGGATTTTCCCGGACCTGGGCACGAACCCGTGTCCCCTGCATCAGCAGGCGGACTCTCAACCACTGCACCACCAGGGAAACCCGAAAACACCCTTTTAAAAAGACATAATATTTTGATGTTTATGGGTGGGAAACATTTTGCTTGTACTTAGTACGCATTTAGTCCTCTCAGCAACAAAATAAGTATAACATCACTCCCATGTTATTGATAAAGAAACTGAGGCACAAAGAGATTAATTAAGCTGCCAATTTCATATAGCTAGCAAGTAGCAGCAGTAGACATAAAATCTTCGTCCCTGACCCGTGGTGTACACTCATAACAAATCCACTGGAATTAATATTTCTCATGCAGAATAATATAATGCAATTTAAGAAAAATGTCAAAATAAACATATGCTAGTGTCAAGTCCATAAATTAGCCAATCCAAGTACAGGTAATTAATTTGTCTACCATATTTTTAGAGGAAGTTATTGATTTTGGCTTCTAATTTTGATAGGTATGGTTGATTTTTAAGGTGATTTTTCATCATTATCCATAACAAAACACATTGAGATATTCCTACTTTCCAAATAATGTCTGTGCTTAGCAGCAATTAATTTTTTAATGCAATTAACAATAATGAGATGTCTTAAGTCTCACCTTTTCTGAGTGTGGCTGATTCTCTGGTTTCCCAAGTGTTTACTCTTCTTTAGGAATGAAGGTGTATTCAAATCGTTAACCACCTGTAACCACACTAACTTATTACTAATATATTACTTATTGCATACCAATAAGTAGTGGGTCTGAATTAACACTTCTCCACTTCTCTTTATTAAATAATTCACTTACTATAAATTAATTCTATGTAAGAGTTCTTGAAGATTCTAAAGTCAAGAAGCAAATTTTAAAAAATTCAATAGGAGATGAGAGTTTAAATCCAAAAATACTTTCAAAAATGGTATCAATTCTGTCTTTGCCGAAGTTTGTAATCCAGATAAGGCAGGCAATTTTGATGTGTTTAAAGCAACATGTGCTGTTGAAAACTATCAAAACTGGGGTGTTCCTTTCCTCTAGTGATTTAAAGATCCTTGTGTTAAAGATCTGGTGATCATATAGGCAATAGTTTTCTTTTATGCTTATTCTAAGATTGTCCAACTCAATAAGGAAGAATGGTGTCAAGGGTATAATTTTTGCTTAGTTAAGAGTTTTTGAAAGGTGACTTTATCAAACTTTAGATGTTAGATCATGAAAATTATGCCACTTTTATGATGTCTTCTCCAAAAAGACTTTCGCTTTTCCCCTTGGAATAATCTAAACAAGCTTCCTTGGTTTTCTAGAGCTAAGTCAACTCTACTTCTCATTCACTTGTACGCCATTCACAGTAAGTCTCTTTGCTTGTGAATTTAGACTCTCAGCTACTTTCCTTTATGGTCCAACTCTACCCTTTCTAGTCCCGATCCTGGTTGTTGACTTAGTCCTGAATATCAGAAAACTATAAGCCAATGCCAATGACTTGCTATGGCCTGGTTGTTGTCTTACCTCAAACTGCAAATGTTATATCTTGGGAAGAGTTCAGGCTGCTAGTCTCAGCAGACAGCTGCTGTTTCAACTAAAACTATTCTGTCAAAAAAGTTAATAGTTGAATACATTTAGATTGAGGTCATTACGTGAAATGTGATTCCTTTCCCCCCACCAGAAAATGGTTGAAGAACTAAAGGCTAAAATTTCTGTTATTTTAAAATTTATTTCAGTCTTATACATCAGCATGGAATGAGAAAAAGCATTTTGTCACATTTAGAACTTTAGAAAGATTTCTCTCTGCATAAAAATTTGACTTCATTTTTAATGTTGAGTACTAGCAGTTTTCAAGACCAGCACTCTCCTAGCTCCTTCTGCACCACAGTGGGCAAGCTGATAAGAAAGCCCGCACACTTCTTTCTTTGGCACGAGCAGGAAGCCATGGTCCTATGAGAAGAAATTCTCACTCTGACCCCACCCAAGAATAAAACCCAATTCCATCACCTCTTCTTGCTTTCTCAAGTCATTTTTAGGAGGCCTTTTTGCCTTCTCCAGAAAGCCTTATTAGACCCACTGTAGACCTATTTGCCTTCTCCAGAAAGCCTTATTAGATGAGTAATAAGACTTTTCCTACCTTCATCACACATGTTTGGTGTTACCTGTCTCAACATTTGAGCCAAATTTTCAGTGGGGTTCCCTTCCATCTCTCCATCCCACAACCCTTCCCATTTAGAAAAAAAGGCATGTTGGCAAACAGTCTGCTATCTCACTCTGATATCTGTCTCAAGGCTATCCCCCACTATGTTTGCTTATAGAACATAAATTGGCTTTTACTAAATCTAATTCACTATATAATATAATCTCCCTAAGCTGTTTCTCTTTATCTTATCAAGGCATATCCTATGAAATTACTGGTCATATTTTAATAGTTGTAAAATTTTTTATTTGCATGTAGATCCATAACCAGAATTGAGGGACTTACAGAGGACTTAAGAGAATTCATTTTCTATAATCCAATGCCAATAGGTCCCTATGTTCCTCATCACAACCAACTCATTGAGTTATCTTCAAATCCTACTTCCTAATGACTCAGGCTGGCTTTTGCCCACACTGCTCCCTGAGCTTACTCTTACCTACTCCACTGGGCTGTGGAAAGTTCCTCACATGTGCATGTGGTTCCTTTTCTGTTCATTACTACTCTTCCTCTCCCAGCCTACCCCCTTTGCCCTGCTGACTCCTGATTACCCTATGTCTCGGCTTTCTATGACCTTGTCCCCAGAGCTGGCACCAGAAATGTTTCCTATTGCTTCCATAACATCCTTTATTTCACCTGCTGAAGAATTTACCCCATTCTATTGCTAAAACCTGTTTACTCTTCTGAACCCCACCAGAGAGGAACCCTACTACGAGGCTTGGACTTATGTACAATTTCTTCAGTGATAAGGTTTTCAGAACTAGAACAGTTCTGGTCAATAAATATATGTTGAATTACTGAAGCATCAAACTTAATAAAACATTAGTCATCAAATTAATTGTTTTAACAAATGAGTCTGGAAGGAGAGAACATGATGAATTAAAGTGATGTTTGGAACTTTAACCATTTACCTCTCCTTCCTCAACAGAAGTAGTAGAGTTTTCTCCCTAAGTGGGAGGGGAAAAAAATCCTTGAAATTGGTGGCCTGTCAGAGAGAAGCTAGGGATTGACTTTAAGGATTGAGCTGTCTCTAGCATAAGGCCTTCTTCTTTCAGCATAAGGTAAGTAACAGCCTGTTTGCCAGTTTCTTATCCATACCCTAAAAGTAAGTATATCAATTGTGTCCCTATCTTAATATAATATAAATACATTGCTAATTCTTTCATTCATGGGAAAGCTGACAAAAACAGGAAATCCATTACAGCAATGTTAATCAATTGACTTAGTTCCTCATTCCTAAAAATGAACTGTCATCAAGAGATCACCAGATATTCAAAGAACAACTGCAGCAAAAATAAACAAACAAACAAACAAACAGAAAAGAAAGGATGTTTCAGAAAGAAAAAAATATTTTAATGGTTTCAGGAAAATAACATATCAGTGATGGAAGGGGAAAAGTATAAATTTCAGGAGTATATATTTCTGTTGGTACCAATTTAATACATAGGAAAGACTCAATAAATATTAATCATTAAGAATAAACAAGTCATCAGTATAAACAGGAGGAAGAGAAAGAACTATATATGAGTAGGGGAGACTACCTATAGCCAGAGACCCTTTGAAAATCCTGCATCTTATGAAAAAGATATTGGCTATCTTCCATATGAGAGTCTCTCTGTCATCTGCAAGATATAGAGCCTATAAACTTGGCATTAGTTTTCCCAAAATATGTTACTACAGAATGTGAGCTACTCCATTCGCCTAAAATCATTTATATTGCTTGTAAAAAAGGAATTGACAAAAGCCGAGATATTCTCCCACAAACTGTGTAGATGTCTCTAAGAAATGAATTGTGCTTGCTGTTTCTTAATATTTCTACTGGAAAGAGAAAAAGCCTGTGTCATTAACCCAAATGGGGGAGGTTGGCGAGTTATACTTACTTACATTGGAAAAAAAAATCACCTTAAGTTAATGATTCAGAGAGTGAATAATTTTAGGCTTTATATACATTATGAGGAGGAGAAAACTTTGCACTCTAGAATGATCTTACAGATATTTCCCTTGACAATGTTAAACTTTATTTGAGTTTTGGTCCTAGAAAAGGGAAGGAGTTAAGAAATCCCCCCACTCATTTGTGTTCTAGGAAACAGCTAACCACAGAGGACCACACTGTTCCCCCAACGCTGCACAATCTAATACCCACTTCCATCGTTCCACATGACTATCCTAAGACTTCTTGATGACTCCCTAATTGCTTGCCTCTATAAAGCCTTAGGACTCCTTTTTCTTAGAGATGCTCCTCATTAACGAACATTCTCCTTATTGCAGCAGACTGTGTAAAAGCATCTCTTTAATTGCCCTGTGCATTCTATGTCTGTCATCAGACCAAACTAATTTCTTGTAGTATTAAGGTCAATGATTAGGTGACTTCCTCCATTTCTATGATCAGGTCTTGTGTGAAATAAGCCAACAAAAGACAGGCTCTGACTTTTAAGCCAACAAAAGACAGGCTCTGACTTTTGATGTAATGAACTGATAACATGGGTGAGTACTCAAGAAAGTAATACAAAAGGATTAAGCCCCAGTTGAAAGACAGAATCCTTGTTTTTTCAGCTAATGCTCTGAAACAGAACTCAGCAATACACACCCTCTCCCATGAGTACAAGTCAACAACCTACTAATCCATTTGTGTGGGACCCAAAGCACTCAATTTAGGTTCCTGAAGGGGTTATTAACACACCATTAATTGCTGGTAACATACATCATAAGGAAAAAAAAAAAAAACAAACAAACCCAAATCACCATATCCTTTTACTTTAGGATTAAAGGTGGGAGGATAGAGGGTTAATAATTTCCTTTCTTGTTTAAACATGTATTTTTTTTCACAATGCTTAAACATATAGGTATCCTTTCTTTATTTGAGTATCCAGGATGGAGACTTGTTAATTCAGTTGGACCTTGTAAGAGGCTAGAAAAGATTTTGACAAGTATGTTTTAAATTTATCCAGCTTACTAAAAATTATAATAAAACGTATTGTAAATAAATAGTTGAAAAACAATTATATCAAAATATTATTTTTTAACAGTATTTTAATTGTACCTGGCAGCGTTATATGTGCATATAATAACCTGATGGTCATTTAGCAGGTAGATTGTAGGCCTAAAGTAAACAGAAAAAGAGTTCTTCAAGTAAAAAAATATATAATAAATAGCAAAAAGAAAACATAAAAGTTAGAAAAAGAGAATCTGAAATTGTAAACCATTCTAATAATAGAGATTATCTGATGTAATTGAATAAACTATACTTCTGAAAAGGCCAAAAAGCATGAAAATCAAAGCAAATAAAATTATTTCAAGCTAAAAATTATTAGATGTCAAGAGCAATTCAAAACAATAAACCCAGCCTGTGTATTTCTAAGTAACTTCAATGTTTATTATCTGAAGCATTGTCTCTTTCTATTTCTTCAAAGCAGATAGAATAATTAAACCATTTAGAACTTTTGCTCTCTGGTGTGCTTGATTTGCAAATTTGGAAATCTTGAAAAAGGAAAGATAGATAAAGACACATACATTTGCAAATATACACACTTGCTAAGTATATCTATTGACATAACTGGTAATATTCCACTTTGGAACATTTAAACAGCATACTTCAGCTACAATTAGAGAACAATCTGCATTGACAGAAACAGCATCAGTAGGAATCTTGGACATGCACTGACTTGCTAATGAAGCAGTCAATCTCCAACTGCCTGGATAGACAAAGCAGATATGAGTCTCTAGGATTTCTATGACTATGAAGCTATACTCAAAGAAATAAGTACTGTATATGCGACTTGTAGAAGCAGCCTCATTAAACGTCAGTCACACGTGTTTATACGATTACTCAAATAGGACCTGTCAGCATCTGGGAAGACAAGATTTCTTATAGTATTGATGAAACAGAGACCCTTACTTAAGAATCATTTATCTTAAGACAGATTTTTACTCCAGATGGATAGTGTGCGTCTTCTCTAGGTAACTGCCCGAAACCAACTGATCACTCTTCTCTATAAGCACATCAATGTTGTGTTTCAAGGAGCACTGTTTAGGGAGTCTCCCTATGGTTAATGAAAGCAAGCTAGACCTCGCTGGGCATAAAGTTGAGTTAGGTGATGTACAACTCTCCAGAAGAATGCAAGGAAGATAAGCAGTTATCTAAGTAAAAACTGGACTGGACAAAGTTGAACAGGCAAGAAAGACCATTCAAGACTATTGCAACAGGGGAAGGAGTCTGAAATGAACTCCTTGAAACAATGGGCTGGAGAGTTTTTAATAGCTGAGGTGGTGGTGATGGGATCACAGGCCACTTTCATTTGTTAGTTGGCTTTAATCAAAGAAAAAGTAAACTTTCTCCTATCTTCATGACAGGAGGTAGTTTGACATTATGGAGCAATGCACCTACTGAAGATAGGCTCCTACTCTCCCAGAGACTGGAGATAGGAATTTACCTCCTTCAAGGTTTACGTTTAAAAGAGACAGTTCTCAGGTCTTTGAGAAAGACATTTCTGGGTCTTAAAGTTGGCAAGAAACTTTAAGATTTATAAACATTTTTCAAAGGGGCTAGAGAAAGAATTTGCAATTACAAGTTTTCTAAAGTTAATGCTCTAAGAAAAGGGATTTAAAGGGTAGGAAGAAACTGTCCAAAGTTAAGTCAAGCTGAGAGGAACATGAAGGCCATCTTGGCCATAACACTTCTGAATTCATTTGCATAGTCGCTTTAACGCATGTCATTTCTCCAAAAAATTATGTTTTTTTCAGCCCTTACATTATTACCATATGAACCGAAGTTACTCCTTTTGCCTATGTACAAAATCTTCCCGTTCCTCTTAGAACTTCTTCTTATACTTTTATGACAATTTCCTATCATGTCAGTGCTATGGTCTGAATGTCTGTGTCTCCCCAAAATTCATATGTTGAAATCCTAATCCCCAGAAGTGATGGTATTCTCCCCAGAAACTAGCCTAAATTCCAGTCAAATCAGCAGTCCACTCTCTGTTCTCTATTACTTCCATCCAGTTAGAACACTGCTTTCTGTTTGAGGTCACATCTCTTTAAGCTGTGGTTTGGAAAGTACCCCCACTTAGAGTATTGGAATGGATATAGAGTTTGCCTTATTTGTTTTTATATAAAACATCACACCTCTGAAGCATTCAATACCATAAACATTACTTCATATATATTTTCCTGTTCTATAATCATTTATGTTAGGAGACTAAGTCAGATACATATAAGTCATAACTGAAACTAAGTATGTTATCTTTTATTTAATCTTTATACTGCATCCCCTTTTTAGAGCAGGTTAAGAAAAATTAAGAAAGAAGTTATGTTAAGAGGGTTAGTGACTGAGCCAACTTTTGTCCAATTCTAAAACTTGTGAAGTCTAGCTTTTAGTGAAGTTAGTATTAGTTTACTTTTTTTTAAAACTGTAGTTATGATTTAGGAACAGTTTCTCATTTTAAAAAAAGATTCCTCTTAGAATGAATGAGTTAATATATTAGGATTCAGCATAAAAGGGGCTTCTTAAAGTACACTGTGTTATTACGGTAATTATTTTCATAACCCTGTAAAAATATTTCTCTGAATCAAGAACTAAATAAAGATGCCCCATAAACATAGGCTTGTGTTGTGTTTACTTGCTTATGTGTCTGGTCTTGCTGTGGGATTATCCCTTAATTACAAGTTTAGCCTTGGCAGCCAAGATGAATATGAAATCATGTTAAAACTCCAATCTGCCATTTTCCTTGTTCTTCTGCCAGAGTAGTTCTAATTAAGAAATAAATTAAAAATGGCTTCTTGCAGATACCTTGTTGGAATAATTGCTGTAAATTCAAAATTTACAAAATAAGTGATGCCACGCAGCTGAAAGAAAATTAAGTAATTCATGTTATGAGACTTCAGAATTAGAAATGAGATGGCTTTTTTTAAGCATTCACTATGCTCTGGTCAAAACAGCAAAGATGGCAATGGGAATTTGACTAATACCAGTATTTTGAATGATGATCAAAGGGTACATATACTATGAACCTGTTTTTCAACATACACAGAAGTTCATGGTAATTTTTAAAAAATTTTGTATATATATATATATACAAAAAATATATATTTGTATATTATACAAATATATCTGATATCTGTACTTCACAGTTTTCCAGTGAATGTCTATACTTTCCATTAGCAAATCTCCCAGAAGAATTAGATACTTCTTAGCATGACATAGAAGATGCTGATGCCATCTCTAATAGTCATTAAATGGTTCACTTGATTAGTTGAAATTTAATTTGTGCATAATAAGGCTGAAAGCATGAAAGTAGTACTAATTTAATGTTATACATTATTTATTATTAAATAATAAAATGATTTTACACAGAACCTTATAATCAAAATATTACCTCTACACTGACTTTGTATGGATGTTACTTCAAAGTGCTCATATTTTAAAGTGTGATACATATGTTTCTGAACTGAGAATTTTTTTCTATTTAGTAAAGCCCTTGTGAATTCTAGCTGGAAGATGGCTCAAAAACTGATCAAATGCTGATGAATCATGAAGATACTCCGCCTCACTGCAGAGAGAGCAGACAGTCCAATTTCAGAAAGACTTAAAAAGACTGAAATGTGTATGTGTGTGGGGGGGTGTCTTTAAATTTACCTATATAATTGTATAAGCATGCATTAAAATTTTTTATTGAAGTACAGTTGATTTACTATATTGTGTTAGTTTCAGATGTACAGCAAAGTGATTCAGTTTTACATATATATATATATGTATGTATGTTTTTTCTGATTATTTTCCATTATAGGTTATTACAAGATATTGAATAAAGTTCCCTAGGCATGCATTTTTGACATAGTTTCTGGTCTGATAACACTATAAACAATTTGTATAAATTCTTCACAAATAATAATGTTTAGAACCAGTGATTTTCACAGTACTCTCAAGACTCCACTGAACATTCTAATGGTAGTCTTTAATAGTAGAACAGGATATGTTGCACTAGGAGCAAAAGCAGAAGTGAACATAAGAGAACTAAGATACTTCCAACCACCAACTAAGTAGATAAGGAGGGACTATGTACAGGTTGTTGTACCATTAATAAAATCTTTTCTTTCTAAATAGTCAATGTCTTTCAAGAATAAAATTTATGTTAAGTAAAATATTACGTAAATATAAATTTGCTTTTCTAAGGATATATAACACTTTGAACTGGTTTTAAGAATAATACTCAAATGATCTTGAGCCAAATCCCCAAAGATACTGCATATTTCCTGTGTGTTTATGACATTTAAAGTGAAACAGTATAAATTCAGTCATTTCTCATGATAAAAATGATGATAAAAATGGTACAATTGGCTCAAACTGCATGAAACTGTACCACATATTTTCTCAGACCAAGCTAAATATTATTTACTCAAATTTAAATTTTCCACTAAAATTTTGTATGTCTGCTAAATAAGTAGAAGGTAGTGAAGGTATCATATGAAATATTTAAATCAATTTTTACTTTAGAGAATTTTGTTGATATTAAATTTTAGAAGATAATATTTTACTAGTATTCTTATTAAAAGTAGACATAATATGCAATAGACTAAAATTAAATGATGCAATGGCTGCTTGTTACAATTGGTCATGAAGCCCTTTTTGCCATTCATAATCTTCTTTAGTTGCCACCAATATTGTACCACAGTTTGTCTGGATAACCAATTGAATACAGCAAGAGTGAAGATATACTACATTCATAATTAAATTACAAGAGACCCAAATTTTATCTGACACTCTGGGAGAGGCCAGTTGCAACACCATCAGGACAATCAGTCTATGGAAAGGCCTACATGGCAAGAAATAAAGGTCTTCAGCCAACAGCCAGAGAAAAACTGAGGTCTTTACGACAACCATGGAAGTCAGCTTGGAAGTGAATTCTCCAATTCCAGTAAAGACTATGATGACTGCTGCCTGGACAGCAGCTTGATCACAGCCTGATGCTCGACTATGAGCAAGACTACCCAGAAAAGTTTCTCCTGGATTTCTGACCCATAGAAAGTGTGCAGTATAAGAAAAAATTTTAAACGCCTAAATTTTAGGATGATTAATTACTCAGAAATTGTGTACTAATATAAATTATTTAGGAGACATAGTATTGCTAATTTTTAATTTAGCGAATGGAGTGTTATAAAATAAAGTTTATGATAATATAAATATTTAAACATAAATATTAAATATACGCAGTCCTTTTGGTAAACTCATTGGGAAAATCTGGGACATGAGGTTGTAAAATTCTAACCAATTGATGTAATAATAACAGTGCGATCTCAGGGGAAAAATGCAGAAAAAAGATTTTTTCTCATGAAATCAGTTTATCTTGGATTAAGAAAAATAGTTGACATTGAAAATTTACCAATTTTATTATTATGAATCAATAAATAGGTAAATAATTTTTGACTACATATCAGTTTTCTTTAAGTATTTACAATTATACCTATTATATTTACAATTATAGAAGAAGTTTGTTAAAATTCTACTGTGATAATCAAAAAACTCTACAGGAATGACTTCATGGATGAAACAAAACTCAAACCCTTTCCATATCTGCATCATGGATACAAATAAACTCACAGATATCTGCATCCATATTTCTAAAGAAATTCAAACAGAATTATTAAAAAAAAAAGTTTCAATGCTCTTATGGCAGAATACCAGGTAACTATTTTCTTATGGCTTAATAGGAACAAATCTGAAAGTCCTGACGTGAAGGTAAAGGTAAAAGCAAGGTATGGCAATAGCAAAAGTAAGATTAAAATACATGTTATACTGATAAGGAAAGAAAGCAGAAATAAACATTTTTTTTTTTCCAGTACGCGGGCCTCTCCCGTTGTGGAGCACAGGCTCTGGACGCGCAGGCCCAGCGGCCATGGCTCACGGGCCCAGCCGCTCCGCGGCTTGTGGGATCTTCCCAGACCGGGGCACAAACCTGTGTCCCCTGCATCGGCGGACTCTCAACCACTGCGCCACCAGGGAAGCCCTGCTCTAATCTTGATTTTCAATCATATCAGTATCAATGCAGTACAAATTATGTTTACCAAACCAAGTTTAGGGAATGTGTGTAATTTCTCTCCATTCAAGTGTCACAGTATATATTACATTAATAGTTCTGAAAAGTGCAACAGTAAATAATTCCACTTCACAAGCATTTATCCCATTGTCTATGGACTTAATGTGAATAAATGGTTGCTTTAACTAGCCTTGCTGATGAAGGTATAGTCAAAAGCAGCCTCTCTAGATACTGGTAGTCTTACGAAAAATTTGGAAATTCCCTCTGAACGTTCCCCAGCTGTTGATCTCATACTGATGTACTTCTGATTGATGAACTTCTTTGTCTCACACTGCGTTGCTGGCAAGCTCAGAATTTCCAGTGTTTCCACTCTGGGTTCTGGAGGTATGAGAATGTCCTACTTTCCACACAACACAAACACTAGTTAAACAAAAGGGTGGTCCTTATTCCTCTCTGCCTGTCCATCTCTTCAAGTTGTCTTCCTCCAATATTTTCTATATTAATGGCCAGGTAAGCAAGCCTCCCTCTTTACATCTGCCCTACAGTTTTGAATGATTCTCTTAGGGCTTCTGCCCTGGATTAAGGAAGAAAGCTTACCACATCCTTTCTCCATTACTAGGAAACATGAGGAAAACAGTTGGGTTCTATTAAAAAAAACACGCTCTCTTCTTCAAAACAGGCTTAGCTCCTCTTACAGTGGTGAGGTGGAGATGTTTTGTTATTCAGGTTCTGTTAAAATGGCACCTCTCGGCAAGTAGAAGGAGTTGGTTGCCCTCAGTATATAGTGAGTTCTAGAAAAATGAGGGGATTTTATAATTCTAATGGCCTTTCCACACTCACAGATCACCTCACCTCATATATCTCATTTACTTTTTCCCTTTACTGAATGTACAACAGTAGCTATTTCCAATGCCATTTGCTCCCTTGGATTTTGCAGATTAGTAAAATGATTAATGTACATTTGTGAGCAGATTAATTACCGAGAGTATGAAATTGTGAGACACAGGTTAAATCTAACAAATTTTAAGTAGATTAGAAGCAATGTATGATTGCTAACTCTCAAACCTACCTAACGTTTACATGAGTCCCAAGCCAACTACATGTACTGTTTTTCCATAATAAAAGAACTGATCTAAAGTTACTTCTATCTAAAATATAGACAACGTATAAAGGAAGAGTCAAATATAATATAAAGCCAGTTTTTCAATACTCATTCCCACCAATAATTCAAAATAATTCAAAACAAATGAACAAAAATAACAAAACAGAAACGTAGTTACAGAGAACAAATAGGTTGTTGTCAGAGGGGAGGGGGTGGGGGAACAAAGAAAGAGATGAAGGAGATAAAGAGGTACAAACTTCCAGTGGTAAAATAAGTCATGGGTATGAAATATACAGCATGGGGAATATAGTCAATAATTATGTGATATCTTTGTATTGTGACCTATCTTAACTAGACTAATCATGGCGATCATTTTGAAATGCATGAAAATATTGAATCACAAAGTTGCATAACAGGGGCTAACATAGTGTTATAGGTCAATTATACTTCAAAAACAAACTCATAGGAAAAGAAATCAGATTTGTGATTCCAGAGGTCGGTGGTTGAGGGATGAGGAATTGGATGAAGGCAGTTACAAGGTACAAATTTCCACTTATAAGTAAGCAGTAAGAATGGAATGTACAACATGATAAATATAATTAAATTGTTGAATGTTATAATAAATGGAAGTTGTTAAGACAGTAAATCCTAAAGTTCTCATCATGAGGAAAAATACCTTTTTCTATTTCTTTAATTTTGTATCTATATGAGATGATGGAAGTTCACTAAACTTATGATAATCACTTCATGATGCATGTAATCCAATCATTATGCTGTACACCTTAAACTTATACAGTTTAAGTTGCTGTATCTCAATTATACCTCAATAAAACTGGAATAAAAAATAATTTAAAATATCAATGTAAAATGTAAATGTGAGCCAGGCTGAACGTATTCTGTCATGCAAGATGTCATTTTTTTATTCAGAATATTTGATACTTGTTTCAAGTATTCTTAGATATACATATGGCAGAAGATTTCCTTCAAAGAAAAAAGCAGACATGTTTCATTTTTGTTCATCCCACAAATTGTTGTGTTATGTTCCAAATTTATTCCACATTTTGAAATACAAAGAAAAAACGTTTTAACCATAATATTTGGAAATACTTTAGGTTTTGGAAAATTGATATATTTTTCTGAACTCATTTTGCTGCTTGACTTCCACATACAAAATCTGGCTTATGGATTTGTATTTAACAACTTTGACTACTTATATCATGAAAAGGACACTAAGTGTTATGACTTTATGAGAGAAGTAGGCAAACTAAGTCTTTCAGGTCAAATCTGGCCCTCAGCTGTTTTTGTAAATCTTAGTGAAACACAGCCAGGCCTATTCGTTTTCTTATTATTTATGACTGCTTTCATCCTATAACAGCCGAGTTGAGTGGTTGTGACAGACACTGTATAGTTTGCAAAACCTAAAATATTTACCACGTGTTCCTCTATAGGAAAATTTTGCTGACCTTTGCTCTGTGAGAATATTGTAATTATCTCCGTTTTACACAAGACATAACTGAATCTCAAAGAATTAAACATGTGTTCTAGAACACAAAACTGGTAAATTGAAAACTGTTTACTGTCCAAGTGAGTTTAACTTCAAAAGACACATAGGGATTAGTTACAAAGGAAAGGAGGGTAGGCATTCTGAGCAAAGAAGACGTGATATTTGATGGAACTGAAGAGCACTGAGATTGGTGAAGCACCATTTTGCTTGGTTGGGGGATGAGATGTCCTGTAAATGGGAGAGAGAGGCTCACTATATGAGACTGGAACAGAAGTCAGAACATGCTACGAATAAAGGGCTCTGTGACTAAGCTACTGTGCTTGATCCAGATGCTTTAAAAGAATGAGTAACATGATCGGGTTTGTTTTTTAGGGGTATCACGCTAAGAACATAATAGGAGATGAAATGGAGTCAGGCAACTCTAGAAGCAGTGTGGTTATTGAAGGGATATCAGCAAAGTGATTAGGGCATTACGTAATAGTTGTGGTAAGAAAGATCAAGGGACTCTGCATGAATGAACTGTAGTGAAAATGTGGAGCACAGAATGACTATAGGCATCAGGCTTAAATGGCAAGTTGATGGCTGTGCCTCACGCTATGATAGATATTGCAATTTAAAGAGAATAAAGAGGAGTTCCAGTTTGGGGTTTGGGAGAGAGGATTAATTCTTTTTTGAAAAGCTGGCTTTAATTGTCCGTTAGTGTTTAGATGAAGTTACTTTGCACTTACTTGGTAGGAGGTTGGCTATGCAGATTTGTAGTTCTGATGAAAGCTTTAACTGCACGTATAGATTGCGGCTATCCACTGATGTGATATTTAAAGCAGGACTGGTGCAGAGTCAGGTCACTTTGGTAAGGAATACTAGGTGGCTTCCATTCTGATAAATCAGATGCAGGTTCTGAGTGTCAAGCTTTTATTTGCTGTGTGTGTGATTCAATTGTGCTAATGTCTGAATGTCTTGTTGTTGATGTTTTTTAAAACAAGAGTTAAAGGAGTCTTAACTACTTTGCTCCATGTTTTTGTAAATATTTAAGAGTATTTTAAGCAGTTTCAGCTACTCCATTAAGGGGTTGGGGAGAGATCACACAGAATGATAAGGGCAGGGTGGTGGAAGGGGCATTACTACCATTAAAGGGCAAGTAGAAATTAAAAAGTCTGTGACAATCATCAAGGAAAAGAAGCTAGAAACTATGAGGAAAGTCACTATATACACATAAAGCATATTGCTGGAGAGCTCCGAAAGGTAAAGCCAAAATTGCACAGGCATTATATTGCAAAAATGTTATAATTTATCTCATTCCTCAGATGTCTGTATCTGGTATGATGCTGGTTCAAGTTTAGGTGTGGCCACAGAAGGTGTAAAGGGAAAATCTGATTCATTTCCCATAAACACAGCCCCTTCCTTCTAACTCAATGTCTATCACCCACGCTTGCACAATGTACACACACACACACACATACACACACATATACACACATGCACAGAGCAACAGCAAGGAGATGAAACTATGTAATAAGGTGGACTGGTACAGCAGGAACGGACCATTCACAGCTGCTCTTAGACGGCTGATCGCTATTTGAGAACTTTCTTCTTGCCCTTCCTCTCCCTCCTTGTCCTCCTTCCTCCCCTCTTTCTTCTCCCCTTTTCCTTTTCTTCTTCCTCTTCCTCCTCATCTTCTCTTTCTCTTCCCTTTCCTCTTTTTTATCTTTTCTTTATCATTGGAAGAGATGAAGGAATGAAGTCTAAGTAATTACAAGCCAAAGCTTGGCTATTTGAATATTAAAACCCAAAGCTCAAATGACAAGAACTGACTATAAAGAGACTCAATATTCTCTAAATTGAGAAGCTCTAAGAAGCTCTGCTGTGTTTTTGAAATAATAAATTTCCTCCAACTCCCCCCCACCCCCTCAGAGACTCTGAAGCTCTTAGCGCCCCAACGCCAGGTTTTCATGTATAACACTAAACTAAAGCAACTTCTGGAACCAGAAGGGTCGCTCCTCTCTTATCAAACCAACCTTATGCATATGCTAAAGCCTGATTATTGTACACATAGCATCATAGACCTTGAAGACATATAACTATTATATTGGATCATTCATAACTATAAATATATGATAAATTCTCCTGCTTATTTATTATCATTTTGATTTTACTACATAATACACAATTTTTATTTTAATAAATACTGAGTATAAATAAAAATAATTCTCAAGTTTCCCTTGTGATCTCTTAGTCCCTCCATTTTAAAAGAAACTATTTTGCCCTAAGCACCTTGTTTCAAAATTTCCATAGGTCAGCATTTTAAAATAATAGAAAAAATTAATACTGTAGCTCATCAGTTCCTTTATGGTAAAATTCTGCTTACTATGTTGCCATACCAGCAACTACAAAATTTTGATTAATGATAAAAAACTTATTTCCTTTTTTTGATGTTGTATTAATATATCTGCTAGCTTTCAATTTTCCATTTCTCAGGACAATGCCTCAAGCATTAATACATTATTCAGCTTTATATCTTCAAGTATAAAGTCTTGCTACCACCATTTTCCTAAATATATAGTTAACTCTCAAATATTCACTCAAATATAAAGAGCAGTGAGGTGTGCAATGCAATGTTTTAAATAATATTAAACACCTGACTAGGAAAGCTTTTCTATTTATATTTAATTTATGTATATTTTTCTGTTTCTGCATGTTCACTCCAAACAAATAACAAATAATCCACATTGAAGAACTAATAGAAAATTTATTATACTCTATCCAGTTTTCTGTTGCTCTCCTTTACTCAGCTCCTATCTAAATGCACTTTTACATAGAAAATCAGCTATTTTCTCTCAGTCTAGTGCAAAGTTCTCTCTTTTAAGAATGTTCTCTAGAGCTAGTTATAAAGAGCTGTTAAGTTCAGGAAATAAACTGAGCAAATCAAAAAGTCAAGATGTTTTAAAAGCATTTAGTGAGTAACATAGATATTAAGAAATTCAGTGTTTCAGTAGAATTGCTTTGTCATACTTAAAAATGACCATGTATCCTAAATGTATAAAATCCACATGGAAAGTTAACTCCACATTTCCAGACTATTCCAATAGGCAAACTGCAGGAAATGTGCTACATAGCTTCAAAAGCAAGGTGCATGCTGAGTTAAAAGTTAGTGAGATTCAATCCTAGAATATAAAAGATACAGAGCCAAAAAACAATAAAATGTATTACACATTTTACCGTTATGTTTCCTAAGATAGTTTGCACCAACTATGAGCACTTGCTGTATCTATAAAAGTCTGCCAGCAGGGCTCTCCCTCGCATTATAATTTGGAAACAAAGAATTTAATTAATTTAAATAAATTTTCTTGGAAGAAATGTCAACCTTGAAATCCCTAACAAACCTAAATACATTGAATTCCCAACGCAAATCAAACCTAAATACATTGAATTCCCAATGCAAATGACTAATGCTTACAGCCTTACACTTGCTTGTGCCATTTCTTTATGATCAAATCCTTATTAATCCACTAGTGTTATAAATGTTATTTAATATTGAAAGCTATCACTGTTGTTAGTTTAAAAAGAATAAAACATGCAAAAATGTACATTACAAAAGTTTATAGCATTGATTGAGCACTGAAGATAATGCTCATATTTACTTCTAGCTACTGATCTTTTGGGCAAATTCTTATTTTTCGTTATAAAATTGAAAACTTTGCCATAAATTGTTTGTGTTTTGCCTTTTTTTTAAATAAATAAAGTAATGGGATCAATGGTTCTCTTATGACAAAATGATTACTCATGGGTATAGATCCCTGTGTAATACATGATAATAAGAATATAAACAAGCATAACCTCATTTCTTACGTTTTGCTTTATTGCCCTTCGCAGATACGTCATTTTTTACAAAGTGAAGTTTTGTGGCAACCCTGCATTGAGAAAGTCTATTGGCACCATTTTTCCAACAGTGTTTGCTCACTTCGTGTCTGTGTGTCGCATTTTGGTCATTCTCACAATATTTCAGATTTTTTCATTACTATTATATTTGTTATGGTGATTTGTGATCAGTGATCTTTTTTTTTTTTTTTGTGGTACGTGGGCCTCTCACTGTTGTGGCCCCTCCCGTTGCGGAGCGCAGGCTCCGGACGCACAGGCTCAGCGGCCATGGCTCACGGGCCCAGCCGCTCCGCGGCATGCGGGATCTTCCCAGACCGGGGCACGAACCCGCGTCCCCTGCATCGGCAGGCGGACTCCCAACCACTGCGCCACCAGGGAAGCCCATGATCAGTGATCTTTGATGTTACTATTGTAATTGTTTTGGGGTGCCATGAGACTCACCCATATAAGATGGTGAACTTAATCTATAAATGTGTGTGTTCTGACTACTCTAACAACCAGTTATTACCCCATCTCTCTCCCTTTCCTCTGGCCTCCCTATTTCCTGAGACATGAAGATATTGAAATTAGGCCAATTAATAACCCTACAATGGCCTCTAAGTGTTCAAGTGAAAGGAAGAGTTGCACATTTCTCAGCTTAAATCAGAAGCTAGAAAAGATAAAGCTTTGTGAGAAAGGCAGGTTGTGAATGCAAAGGAAAAGTTCTTGAAGGCAATTCAAAGTGCTACTTCAGTGAACACACAAATGATAAGAAAGCAAAGCAGCCTAATTGCTGATATGGAGAAAGTTTTAGTGGTCTGAGTAGAAGATCAAACCAGCCACAACATTCCCTTAAGACAAAGCCTCATCCAGAGCAAATTTCTAACTCTCTTCAATTCTGTGAGGGCTGAGAAAGGTGAGGAAGCTGCAGAAGAAAAGTCTGAAGCTAGCAGAGGTTGGTTAATGAGGTTTAAGGAGGAAAATCATCTCCAGAACATAAAAATGCAAGATGAAGCAGCAAGTGCTGATGTAGAAGCTGCAGCAAGTTATCCTGAAGATCAAGCTAAGATAATTAATGAAGGGGACTACACTAAACAAAAGATTTTCAATGTAGACAAAACAGCCTTCTCTTGGAAGAAGATGCCATCTAGGACTTTCAGAGTTACAAAGGAGAATTCAATGCCTGGCTTTGAAGTTTCAAAGGACAGGCTGACTCTCTTGTTAGGGGCTAATGGAGCTGGTGACTTTAAGTTGAAACCAATGTTCATTTACCATTCTAAAAATCTAAGAGCCCTTAAGAATTATGCTCAATCTACTCTGCCTGTACTCTATAAAAAGAACAACAAAGCCTGGATGACAGCATGTCTTCTTACAACATGGTTTACTGAATATTTTGAGCCCACTGTTGAGACCTACTGCTCAAAAAAAGAAAAATAAAAAGGGCTTCCCTTGTGGTGCAGTGGTTAAGAATCTGCTCGCCAATGCAGGGGACACGGGTTCGATCCCTGGTCTGGGAAGATCCCATGTGCTACGGAGCAACTAAGCCCGTGCACCAAAACTATTGAGCCTGCGCTCTACAGCCCGCGAGCCACAACTACTGAGGCTGAGTGCTACAACTACTGAAGCCCTTGCACCTAGAGCCAGTGCTCTGCAACACGAGAAGCCACCGCAAAGAAGCCCGCGCACCGCAAAAAAGAATAGCCCCCTCTCGTGGCAACTAGAGAAAGCCTGCATGCAGCAACAAAGACCCAATGCAGCCAAAAATAAATAAATTTTAAAAAAGAAAAAAAAATGGGTCCCTTTCAAAATATTACTCACTGCTAATGTACCTGGTCACCCAAGAGCTCTGATGGAGATGTACAGTGAGACTAACATTGTTTTCATGCCTGCTTACACAACTTCCCTCTGTAGCCCATGGATCAAGGAGTGATTTTGATTTCCAAGTTTTATTGTTTAAGAAATATGTTTTGTAAGGCTAGATCTGCAATAGACAGTGATTATTCTAATGGATCAGGATAAAATAAATTAAAAACCTTCTAAAACAGATTCACCTTTTTAGATGCCATTAAGGACGTTCATGATTCGTGGGAAGAGGTCAAAATGTCAACAGTAACACGAGTTTGGAAGAAGTGATTCCAACCCTCAGGGATGACTTTGAGGTGTTCAGGACTTCCGTGGAGTGGAGGAAGTAACTGCAGATGTTGTAGAAATAGCAAGAGAATTAAAATTAAAAGTGGAGCCTGAAGATGTGACTGAATTGCTGCCATCTCACGATACAACTTTCACAGATGAGGAGTTGCTTCTTATGGATGAGCAAAGAAAATGGTTTCTTGAGATGAAATCTACTCTTGGTTAAGATGCTGTCAAGATTGTTGAAATGAGAACAATGGATATAGAACAGTACATAAATTTAGTTGATAAAACAGTGTCAGCGTTTGAAAGTATTGACTCCAACTTTTTGTGGTTTTTCTTGGGCTGCGTTGTGTCTTCGTTGCTGCACGGGGGCTTTCTCTAGTCATGGTGAGCTGGAGCTACTCTTTGTTGCAGTGCACAGGCTTCTCATTGTGGTGGCTTCTCTTGTTGCAGAGCATGGGCTCTACGTGTGCAGGCTTCAGTAGTTGTGGCACGTGGGCTCAGTAGTTGTGGCTCACGGGCTCTAGAGCGCAGGCTCAGTAGTTGTGGCACACGGGCTTAGTTGCTCCGCGGCATGTGGGATCTTCCCGGACCAGGGCTTGAACCCATGTCCCCTGCATTGGCAGATGGATTCTATTTTTTTTTTTTTTTTTTTTGCGGTACGCGGGCCTCTCACTGTTGTGGCCTCTCCCGTTGAGGAGCACAGGCTCCAGACGCGCAGGCCCAGCAGTCACGGCTCATGGGCCCAGCCACTCCACGGCATGTGGGATCTTCCCGGACCTGGGCACGAACCCATGTCCCCTGCATTGGCAGGCAGACTGTCAACCACTGCGCTACCAGGGAAGCCCGGCAGGTGGATTCTTAACCACTGCGCCACCAGGGAAGTCTCTTGACTCCAATTTTAAAAGAAGTTCTACAGTGGGTGAAATGCCATCAAACAGCATTGCATGCTACAGAGAAGTCGTTTGTGAAAGAAAGAGTCAATGGATGAGGCACACTTCATTGCCTTACTTTAAGAAATTGCCACAGTCACCACAACCTTCAACAAACACCACCCTGACCAGTCAACAGTCATCAAATCAACCTAAGACCCACCACCAGCCAAAAGGTCGTGACTCACTGAAGGCTCACATGGTGGTTAGTATTTTTTAGCAATAAAGTATTTTTAATTAAGGTACATATATTGTTTTTTAGACATAATGCTATTGCACAGTTAACAGAATACAGCATAGTATAAACATTACTTTTACATTCGCTGGGAAACTAAACATTTTTTGTGACTTGCTTTAATGCAAAATTTGCCTTTATCGAGGTGGTCTGGAACCAAACTCGCAATATCTCCAAGGTATGCCTGAATTATAAAATAAAGTCTGGGGCTTCCCTGGTGGCGCAGTGGTTGAGAATCTGCCTGCCGATGCAGGGGACACGGGTTCGAGCCCTGGTCTGGGAGGATCCCACATGCCACGGAGCAACTGGGCCCGTGAGCCACAACTACTGAGCCTGCGCGTCCGGAGCCTGTGCTCCGCAACAGGAGAGGCCGCGACAGTGAGAGGCCCGCACATCGCGATGAGGAGTGGCCCCCGCTTGCCACAACTAGAGAAAGCCCTCGCACGGAAACGAAGACCCAACACAGCCAAAAATAAATAAATAAATTTATAAAAAAAAATAATAAAATAAAATAAAATAAAGTCTGCCATTAAACTCTAAATAATCTTGTTATTGGACTATTATCTCCTTAGAGTCATTCTAACTGCACAAAGCTTTGTAGCCTTACATGGGTTTTTTTTACTTCCTATAGTTGCAGAGAGTTTCTCCTTGTTAAAATGTATTATTATTATTTTTTATATTTCACCTTTTGAGCCCAATCACTTGGTTAACTTTTTAGATATTATAACTCCATTATTTCTTAGAATGAAAAAAATTTATTTGGTGTCAGAATAATACAGAGTCATTTCTATATTTTTACCTTCGTAGTTAATTATAAATTTTGAATTTGTCTCAATAGCCCTGGTTGAATACACTATTAAGGCTAGACGTTGTCATGAACAAACTGATAGATTATTTACCTAAAATTCAAATGGGTGCTTGAGGTCCTAAAGGACAGGAACATATCATGATAAAGGAGCCTAAGAGGTTATCGACCTGTGACCAGACATTTATATGGTATCAATATATTCTGGTTAATGAAAGATGCTATCAACACCAGTGAGTGGATGTATGAAGGAAAGTCGTAGATTTTTCAGGGCAGATTAATAATGTTATTCAGGAGATATATGATTAGAAATGACCCTATTGCCAGGATTTTTATGTAGTAGACATTTTAACTGTAGTCCACATGGGCAATATATGGTGGAAAATCAACGTGTCTTTGTTTCCATCTGTGTTGTCTCCAGACTGTTTATCAACTCTGCCACCAAGAGCCTGATCACCTTTAGGAAAATGAGGCTGCAGTAAAACAATGTCCTCTTTTATGTGGGTAATATGTTTCTGCATTACAGGTTCACTGTGGTGCTAAGAATCAGCTTGATTGTAGAAAAATGACTCACTCTCCAATATGCTGAAATTAAGACAATCACAGTTATATACATCCTTTTAATCAAAATAGGCAAATACAACAAATTTAAGCAAATGTATACTCAAATGATATAATATAAATGGGCAATAAAAAATTAATTAAAATAAACATTTATCATAATAATGTATGGGCCTTCCTTGAAGATTAAATTTTTAAACTTCGAGCAAAATGAATAATTTGAAGTTGTAACTTGCTTAGAATGATTAGGATAGGTAATCACAGATCAGTCATGTATTTGGATGGTATTTGCAGTGCTCCTCTCTATTGCACAAAGTGGACTCAGGTACCAGAGAATAGGATGAAAGGCAATGATACAATGTCCTTTATAGTAGATTTCACAGTCACCTCTCCTCCCCCATTATAATCATTTTAATTTCCACATCTTAACAATAATGTATGACTCAGTAAGGATTACCCAACCATTGAATTTTTCTGCTTAAGAATTTCATCATGATTGGGCTAATGACTAGGCTAAGATAAATGAACAGATTATCAAAGTGGCAGCAGTTCAAACAAGAGGCCCATATCAGCTTCAAGAGTTACAGACTGTCCCACAGTACACAAATTTCAGTATGTAAGGAAATCTTAAGTAGGAAGATTATTCATTATCTTTTCAGACACCCCTGCCTGGTCCCTAGAAATGTCTACCTTAGGCTGAGAAAACATCTAAATTTTTGCTTTTTAAAATTATATATGTCTTTACTGTTCATACAATTGCCTCTGGCCACATGTTGCTATCTAAATTATTCAATGAATCAAAATGAAATTAAATTAAAAATTCAGTTCCTTTGTCATACTAGGCTACTTTCAAGGGTACAATAGCTACATGCAGCTAGTGCTACCATATTGAACAATGCTGATATGGAAGAATTATTATTTTATATGAAGTCTTTTCATACTGTTTATTTTCTTCCAGTTTAGTAAGAGATAATTGACATAAAGCACTGTATAAGTTTAAGGTATACAGCATAATAATTTGAGTTATATACATTATGAATGATTACCACAAAAAGTTTACTGAGCATCCATCATCTCATATACATACAAAATAAAAGAAAAAGAAAAAAATATTTTCCTTGTGATGAGAACTCTTAGGATTTCCTCTCTTAACAACTTTCATATATATATATATATATATATATGTATATATAAATATACCATACAGCAGTGTTAGTTATATTAATCATGTTGTACATTACATCCCTAGTACTTACTTATCTTATAGCTGGAAGTCTGTACCTTTTTGACCACCTTCATCCAGTTCCCCCTCTCCCTGCTCCTGCCTTCTTACACTGATTTTATAGCTCCCCTTCAGATTTTCTTTTTCAGCTTAAGCCTTGTGATTTTTTTTGGGGGGGCTATTTCTTTTCCCCTCAACTATCAGCAGCTCATTTATAAATATATTTCTCATAAACCACTGACACCTTGAATGCCTCATAGGGAGTTCAGATGAACACCTCTGCAACCCTGGAATGCTTCTAGTCTTTGTTATCTCAGTCAGTGGAAACATCATTCATACATTTGCTCCAGCTATAATCTTCAGTAACATTTTTTATTGCTCACTTTCCCTCTATTGAGAAGTCCTATCATTTCTATTCTCAAATATGAGGTCTATCCTTCCTATTGTCTACATAAGCCACCATCAGGTCTGAATGAATATGACAGCTTCTTTTTTGATCTCCCTGCTTGTACTCTCGTCCTCTAAACCATTTTTCTTTGCATATTAGCTCTGGTAAATATTAAAGACAAAAGAGTCATAACCTGCATGATCCTTGTGCCCTGTATAATCCATTGTTTATGACCTTTGAAGCGTATTACATAATGCCCTTAATAAAACCTATGAAATCTTCTACTTGCAGTAAGCATACCATAGTGGTTAAGAAAGAAGGCTCTCTGTAAGTAAGTCTGCTAGTTTAGGATCCTGACTCACAGGCTTACTCACGATGCGGTTTTAAACAATTTACTTAAACTGTGTTTCATTTCCTCATTGTTAAATACAGATAAGAATAGTTCTTTTCTCAAAAGACTGTTGTGAGGGGTAAACAAATTAATTCACATGCAGCACTTAGAATGGTTCCTGGCACACAGTAATTGCTCAGTAAATGTTTAATATTATTCTTTCTGGACTGAAAAAGACAGCATAAACTGGACTCTACCTTCTCTGCTTCCTCTTACTTTCTTGCTCGTTCACTGCATTCCTGACTCAATGCATACTCTCTGTTTAATTTTTCTAAGCTGACGCATTTTTTCCTAGTTCTGGATTTTCACTCAGAGACTGAAATGCTCTTCCCTGTGTTTTCCACACTGGCAAGGCTGTTTCTCAGCCTTGTTTGGCTGACTGTCACCTTCTAAATACTGTCCCCCAAACCTCTGGGTTTCCATCTGTCAGGCCCTATAATTTTATTTCAATTGATTGCTTCCTAATCATTATTAGTATGTTTAATTATTTGTCTATCTTCCTGTTAATTGTCTGCTGTTTTCTCTTGTTCACATCTAGTCCTGGATGCCTCTTATATAAGAGATAACAATAAAAATGAATTGAACTGCTCAATGCAAGCACAAATTAATGACTACTTATGAACCTAACACTTTAAGTATACCATGACCAGAACACAAGAGAGTGGTACTAAAAACATTTCAGTCATTCTTCATACTACTTTTGTATAGTAACACTTAAAATTACAGTTCTTGAGTATTTACTCATAGTGAGTTTATTCTGAGTCAAAATCTCTTTTTCACACACATGCAGCCAACTTTTGGATTTGAGGTTCGATATCTTTTTTATAAGGAAATATTGCTATTGATCATCTCATGAGAGTCAAACTATTGATGTAATGCATAAACTTGGTAATTGTATTCAGAATACAATATTTGATATACCTCCTAGGTCTTTGTGTAGTACATTAATTGCCAAGTGAATGTCAATGCTTTGTTTCAACAGATAGGCAATATGTAACCTGTTAGCATCACAAATCTGAGAATCTGGTAATAAACAGATAGTATTAGTGTATAAGTCCTCATTCTCCCACCTTGAATTGATGATACCTGGGTTCATAAGGCAGTGTCAACCTCATGTATCTACCCACTTGCAGGCAAAACCTAGAATGAGTAGATTCTAGAAAGTCAATCACTGGTTTGCAGAACAGGTCTAAATGAGGCTGCTCATTACATAGAAACGAGAAAATGAGTTCCATCTCTCTAGGCTCAACCAGGTCCAAGAGGTGATATGATGAAACTTAATGAATTATCGATCCTCTGCCATCACAACCCCAACTATCAGTATAAATACCCATGTGAATTGTCAGATGTGTGACTTCTCCTGTGTGGAGTTTAGAGTACGTGTTCACATTCACCTTGGTCTTTTCAGGGAACAGAGTAGAATGGCATTGGATATGTGAGGAGGGGTAGTTAAGGTTTCTCTTCTTGTGTTATTTAAAGTCATTCTTAGATATCTTCCCTAATTCAGAAAAATGCTCCATCTCTCACGACAGTTTACCCTACCATTTTTTCTCTGAAACAATTCTTTCAGATATTCATATGAGAATAAATTAGGTCTTTATCTGAGGTCATTTTTTAAAAGCAAGGATTTATGTAAAGGCTGCAAACAGCTAAAGATAACTAACTCTTAGCAAAATTAAAAACCCTTTAGTAGAACAGTGAAAATGTTACTATATAGAGAAAGAGAGAGATGTGGAAGGAGATCGATGGCTATGAATTCACACTGCAGGTGTTTAACCTGGTTGGTGGAGAGGAAACCACACCAAGGTGAGGAACTGAGTGACTCAGATATACCAAACTACCTTCAACTGAACTACTCCACTAATGAAAATGAACATTGGCTTTGGTTGTTGCTTCTTTATAAAAAATAAAAATAATAATCAGCCATGAAACCTCCGTTTCATTTTTAAATTGAAGTATAGTTGACTTACAATATTATATTAGTTTTGGGTCTATAACACAGTGATTCCATATTTTTAAGGATTACCTCCACTTAATTTTAAATGAAGTAAACTTAGGACATTTTTGTTCAAATGCTGATTATATTCATTGCACCAAAAAACAAAACAAAACAAAACACACACACACACACATACATGAATTTGTAACTGAAATTATCTGTACTTGCTTTTTTTAACTGTGAAAGAGGTAATTACTAAATAACCCTTTATTATGTATTATAAAACTTGAAAAAAGTAAAATAGATAAAACTTTAATAGGAAAAGCAACATATCAGAAATGACAAGTTAAATAATTTTCATTCTAAATCATATATAAACATTTAACATGGAGTCATGAAATTATTGTTTTGGATACCAAGGCTTAATAGTGACCTTTAAATTTGTTATGTGCCATCGCTATCAAATTAAGCTGTACATTAGAATTCACACTGTTGTAAAGGTTATACATAAGACTTTGTAAAACTTTGATTGTAGTTCTTGTTATTTAATATTTAAGAAAACATTTAAGTATCAAACTAAGTAAAATAATTGAACAGAAAATACCTAAGATTGAGAAAATTAATATCAGATAAGTATCATCATGACATATAGATTACAAATAGCTATTACAAAAATATTAGAGAATGCGTCTTAAATGTTTACATATTATATTCAATTCATTTTCTCTGGATAAAATCAATATTGTTACCTTGCACGGTATCATTTTGTAATTCAAGGGGTAGTGCTTTCTATTATTCAGATAAAATAAACTATTAAATTTATTTTTAAGGAAATATTTACTGAGAAGTGTTTGAAAATAGTTGTGCTATAAACACTGTGATAGATATGAATATGAGTAAAACATGTCCCCAACTTCAATGAAATGAGTCTAGTACAAAAGTACAGAAACAGAACGAACACCATCTTATCATATTCCATGTTCTCATTTAATGCTAAATATATTTTTATTGTAATTCTAATCACAGCTGAGAAAAATTATCCTCAGATCAAGTAACTGATTTATTCAAAATCCCATTTGAAGTGAAAATATGGAAACAGAAGTTGAACCCGTATGTGCCTGGCTCTAAGGCATATGTTCTCAGTAATGCATCACATAACTATCCAGGAAAGCAAGGTCCATATATCTACCAGGTAAAAGCATTAAGACATATAAACAGATATTTAGAGTACAAGATAAGCACAAGGAAAAACCTATTTGTCTTCAGAGAGAACAGAGAAAACTTGGCACAATGATGATTGAAAAAGGTTTCCGAGTTGCTGATTAGCAGAACGGACAATGAAGGATAGTTGGAATTTTAATAGGTAGAACTGAAAAGAAAGCCATTTTGGGGGAGTGGGGGGAAGTTCACTGGGAAAGAAACATTCCTTCCTTAAAAATACTCTAGACATTCTTTGTGAGGAATGTTTTAATAACAAGTTTTTTGTGAGATGGTGATTTTATGCTTAGGTGAAAGTCATTTGTCTCTACGGTGGTACTGCTGGAGTAATAAATAAATGATGCAAAAATCAATGGCTGAATCTCATACGACATTTATTTCACATAATTGCTGATCAGACAGAAAACTAATACCTGACTGGTAGATTTACCTTTTGATATCTGTCATATTCCTCTATTTTTTTAAGTTTTGGAAGGCAAATGGTTTAACTAATTCTGTACAGGAATACCTATTGTAGTGTAGGTTTCTGCACTATTAATAGAAGTGGATAATCTAGTTTTCATGTTTAGAATTTAATATCTTGAACAGTGGAGAAATATGATTATGATTAAGTGTATAATAGGGTGTTTGTTCATTAGAGGTAACGGAGTAGGCTTATATTAAATACATTTTCCAGATCTCAAATTCAATACCAACTTTAGAACTTGCTTTTCTCATTTGATAAACTGCCATGGTCATTCTTTCAGGTTAATTGTAGACGTGTAGATTTCTGTATTGAATGAATGACAATTAACTTATTCATTCTTGAACTGATGTGGATATTAATATTTATGTCTGTTTAACAATTCCAAAACAGTGATGTAATATATAGCCTTATGACTATGTCCTTAAATATTGGTGTGGGGTTGTGTAGTGATAGGATAAATCTCCAAAAGAAAAACTGTCACTCAAAACCTGCTTTATGTCTTAGATTATAAAAGATCTTGCTAGATTTCTCTTGAAATTAACAATCACCCTTAGCTCTTGATATCAGTATATGAGTATGCCGCTCTCTGAATCTTTACAAATATTGGATATTATCACTCTGCAAATAATGTTTGTATTCTTATGAATGAAAGGTAAACTATATAATTTTTGCTTGTTATAATATGCCGATCATAACTTCTAGAGAAACAGGACATCTTTCCTCTTTCATGAGGTGGGGTGCACACTTGTTTTTCTCTGTAAATTGTTTATACATATGTATTAAACATTGTTTATTGTGTTGTTTATATTTTTTGTATTAATGTGTAAAAATACTCTGATTTTTTATTTACCCTTTATGATGTATATAATGGGTTGTGATTATTGTTTAATTTTCTCTTTTGAATTTAATTATGATTTAGTTTGGCTCATAGAAATGTTTAATTTTCATGTGGTCTATACATGCAGCTTTTCCTTCTGGGCTTCTATAGTTTTACTCTTGCCTGAGGAGGTGAGTTCATCCCAACACTACTGAATATCCTTCTAATTTTTCAGTGATTAATATTTCATGTTTAAAGCTTTATCCACCAGGTATGAATTTATGTATACAGCAAAGTAGGGATTTACTCGGGCTTTCCTCCAGATGAGGGACAGTTTTGCCTGGACCACTTATTAAATCGACCATCTTTTTTTCATTGAAGTAATTACTCCTTTTTTGTTTTATTCATGCTATGTGTTTAGTTTCTAGAATCACATGGACTTAGCCTGTATGTTTTGTTCTGCTGTCTCTTCAAGTTCACTACCAACTGCTTTAACTATAAAGGCATTTAAAACATTTTAAATGCTTGTGAGTCAAGTACACTTTTACTATTATTCTTCCAATATTTTCCAAGATATTCAGACATTTTCCATTCCATAGTAACTTGAAAGCAATTTTATCCAGTTTTCAAAATATTCCATTCTGTTATTGATTGGAATTACATTTAAAGTTTATATTAATTATCAAAAGGTTGACATGTAAATGTTCTCATCTGGAAGCCTGACATCTCTTCACACTTTCAGGTCCCATTTTTGTCTTTAATTAAGACCACAGACTTTTGTTCACATTGGACTCATACTTAATTCTTTAACATGCTTTTAGTTACTATTGTGAAGAAGATAAATTTCTATTCATAATTGGCATATAGAAAAGCTAGTATTTGTTGGTAGCATAGGGAAAGCTACTATGTGTGATACAACCATCTCAGTTTCTCTTTATATTTGTGGTTTTTTTAATTGTTTATTGTAGGTTTTAGATATTCAGAATTATTTTCTTCACATAATGGCATTTCTTCTTTTCAATATATATATTGGCTATGCTTTTAAAAATCTTATTAACCATGAGAAAATCAAAAAGAAATAATTTTGAATAATAATGATTAAGGTGCACCTCTGACTCTCCTCTTATTTTAATGGAGAAATGGCTCAGAAGTTTTGTCCAAATGTTTGTTATTTACTGCTGTGTAAGCCTAATGATAATTAAGTGGTTTCTTTCTATTTCCATTTGGCTTAGACATTATATTACATTTCACTCCTAAATTTTATCAAATATTTTGTATTGATAACATTGTTTGTTCATGTAATGAATTATGTTACTAGGATCTTAATTTTGGTCTGAATGTTGGGGAAAGGGCGGAATAAGTTTTCACGGTGCCTTATTTTGAATCTCTACTGGATTCAATTCTTAATGTTTTATATATAACATTTGTATGTGAATTTATATTAATTTTATTTGAAATTTTTAATTTTATTTTACTAAATTTTTATATTAATGTTAGCTCAGAAAATAATTGCAAATGCTTATATTTTTCCATTATCCAGACTATTGTAAATGAACAGAAATTATCTGCTATCCAAAGGAAGCATTTACTTTATCAATAAAGTTTGGAAACTTTTAAATGGCTAATCTATTATTATTCTTTTTCTTTCATGATTATTTCTCAGTTCGTGTTTTCTAACATTTTATAGGTAGGTACATTTGGGTATATTACATTTTACTAGAAAATTACTGATTGCCACTAGATTTCAAACAGACTGACAGAATTACAACAAATTTTCTTTGAAATTCATTTTACTGTCATTTCAATTTCTTATTTGTGGTTATATCTTCCTTACTAATTTTTATTTATATTTTAGTATTTCTCAATACTAAATACATTTTTATCTCTATTATTGATATTTTCCAAGAATTGGGTTCAGCTTTATTCTTCTTTATTAATATGTGTGTTTTTTTTTCAGTTTCATTAATTTTATAATTAACAATTCCCACATTCTATTGTTTTCGGGTTAATTTTATTTTTCTTTCTTACAGATCTTGCTCTCATATGAAGTACTCTACTTTTAATTAACTTTTGGATAAGTTTCATTACTGATTTTTATTTTGTCTCTTTAGTAATCATTTGGAATCATTTTATGAAACTTTCAAAGTAATGAATTTCTCCTTTTAATAATCTATGCTTTTAAAATGTATTACATTCCTTCCGATCATACACATACTTTAGTTTTATAATTTATTTTTGTTTCTTCTTGCTTTTTCAAAAATATATACATACATATATACTCTAAAAAGTGTGCTCAAAATATTTTTTTAATTTAATGCACATTTAGGCAATATTTTATATAAAAACAGCAAGGCTAATTGAATGAAAGCAGGTGAGAAGAGTTGAGAGATTTGTTTTTGGTGGTTTCCTCCTGGATTTGACTTTCAATTCAACCTTTTAATACTCCATGTGCTAACTTCCTCATGAGTAAATTGGATTTATTAACATTACCTAACTCTTAAAACTTATGTGAATATCATATCATCTAAGTGCTTAATACTTACCTCATAAAAATAAACCTGATGTGAGTGCTCAATAATATAAGCTAATATGACATAAACTGAAAATCATGAGAGAATATTTTTACCAACAAATTTAAACTCCTAGGTAAAATAAACAATTTTCTAGGAAAATATAAATTTTCAGAATTAATTCAAGGTAAACTGGCTACTTGTTATAAAACAATAAAAATAAACTTTAAAAAACAAAGATATAAGTTAGGAATGATATCTATAAAACCACCAAATTTCATAGTAGGTTGTTCCAAAATTCAAGAAATAGAACATTTTTATTTTATATAAAGACTTTCTGAGTCTAATATTACCTTGATATTAGAATCTTCTTTATATATACCTATCTTTGAAAGAGTCATAGAATTCTACAGTACATTATTTTTAAATGTCTCTGTTTTAGAAATAATCATGCTCCCATCTTGGACTTCAGAGTATTTAATTAGACTTCATAACAATGATAATAGGATTAATTTGATGCTCAGAATAAACGTGTATTCATAATAAAGTATACTCATAATAGTAAAATTCTGTTTTTCCAAATTCTATTTTATATTTCTTAATCTCCAATCATTTTTTTACTAAGAACAAATATCTAAAAACAGAAGAAGCACTTTTCTTTGACAAACAGGGTTCTGGGTCCTCAAATACAAGGAATTTGAAGGACTAAACCCACTTTTACTAACCTTCTGGAGTGTATTTCATTGTGTAACTTTTAACGTCTATATTTCATATTTGTGACTTTTCTCTCCCTTATTAGACCATCAGTTTCTTGGAAAGATAAATCATGTTAGATGCTACCTTGATTTTATGAGAAATGCAAATATAAAATGTTCTGCTAAATAAACAATGTAGTTTTAAAAGTATGAGATCAGATTATTAGAACAAGTTTCTCAGTGTAATGACTTCCATATTTGTAATCACCTTCAAGTAATTCAAGCTCATTAAACTTCAAAAGTCCCAACTTCAGAATTTTCTTCTGATTCAAATAGGCTTCCCTTTTCATTCAATTATAATACCTCTGGAACGACTTTTTCATTGCTGCCTTTGAATGTTATCTTTGTTTTTGTGAGCAATTTTGTTTGCCTTATTTCACAGCTTATAATCAATTTTCAACATTTTTCAGTGAGATATTTATCTTTTAACTTCCATTAGTACATTTCATCCAATTTAAAATAGATGATTGGCTATTCACCTTTCTTTCCAAACCCTCTCTCAATTATCAGTAAAGAAAAAGAAGTAAACCCCAAATCTGAAATGGAGTAATAAACAGAGAGAGATAAATGATGATAGATAGATAGATAACAGACAGATAATGAATTCTGAATTTTGAAATCACACAAATTATTACCATGTTGTTTAGGAGAAGTACAAATTTCTTTTTCAAAAAAAGTTGATTTTTCTTGAAAACATTCCTCTTTAATGTGCAAACAAATTTTCAGGAGATCTTGTTTAAATGCTTTGACTCTTTTTTCAAAGTAAGTGAAACACATGATTATATGCTCATATGGTTAAAATTCAAAGCCATGTTAACCAACGTGTGGTTCTTGAAACAGCATCATCATTATCTTCTGGGAACTTATGAAAATACAGAATTTCCTTCACTTACATAGAAAGAGTAAACATTTAAAGCCTTAAGTGAATGTCATTGAAATCATTATTAATCTGTGCAAAAGCGCTGTTTTCTCTTTTTCATCTTATATATTCTTAATTGTATCAACATAATTTATACATGTTTCATTTTGTTCCATAATTACTACAAATAGTTCTAACTTGCTTCTTCTTGGCTCTCAATCATTTGTGTCATATTCAACTTCCATAATCACATCAACTCTTGCCCAACAAACTTTCAGTGATTCTCTATTGTTTACTGAATTAATAAGCTGTGAAGATAAAAGAAACCTCACTTAAAATGGAGTGGGGAAGTCCTAAAGGGGAAGCTCTCAGCAGGTACAACTCCTTGCACCCTGCATCACCAGCAGGGAGAAAGAAGGTTAAGAATTATTCAGGCAAGGGAAG
Source organism: Mesoplodon mirus (assembly GCF_964341445.2). NCBI lineage: Eukaryota > Metazoa > Chordata > Mammalia > Artiodactyla > Ziphiidae > Mesoplodon > Mesoplodon mirus. Next base: position 59,900,488 of record NC_138993.1, on the reverse strand, counting down.
ACTTTTTCACCTAGGAATTCTATCTCCTGCTTTTAAGAAAAGAAAGAAAGATCCCTCCCTACCCCAGGGACAATGTCCTAACCACTACTTGAAGACAATGAGAAATGGCAACAACCTCTAACTCCTGTTCTGCTCCAATAAAATTTAAAACAACCCTCTCCAATTTCCTCCTAGTACCTTATAAAAGCTGATCTTCTCTTTGTTTCTTCGGACTTGCCTGTGGTTTGCCATAGCTTGCTTGTCCTGGGTTACAATTCCTCTGCCATTCCCGAATAAACTCAATTTTGCATTTTTATAATTTGTCAATTATTTTACTTAAGGTTGACAAAACCAAGCTCCTTTGTTTTCTATTTAAGGTTTGCCATTATACACTCCTCAGCTTTTCCTTTTAACATTGTCGGTTATTACTTCTTCATATAAATTCTATATTCCTTGTAATCTGACTGGTCTTTGTCCCTCAAACATGTATTATAATTTCCTAGCTTATGGACTAATTGTTCAAAATATTTTAAGAACACAAAAATGGCTTTAAAGTTGTATTTGGGTTTGTCTCCTATTCCAGACAAACATTATACCTCAAAGCACTGAGGTATCTTTCAAATAAAAGTGATTTCCATATATTATAAGGAACTGTGAAAAATCAGAAAAATATAGAAAGATAATAATATATAGGGAAGAATTTCATTTTTTAACTAGAGTCAAACACCTACATGCAAACTATAGCCAACTTACATTGTATATAAAGAAAGAATGTAGCAAGGGAATTGACATATGTAGTATACATCAGAGTTAAATATTAATTCATATGAGTTTCTAAATAATAAACATCCATAGCAAATGCAAAAGACAAGAAAACAGGGGGAGGAGAATGGGTTTTAAACCATTTGGAATTATTTCTTTCATGACATATTCTGTTCTCACATGTACTAATTCAAATTAACATTTTTGTTTCTTTATAAGTGTGAGTACGTTTTTTCCACTCCTTTAAGAGATGGGATGAGCTTGTCTAGTAAAATATACTTCATTCCCATCCTTCCAACATTCATGCATTGCACATTGGCCCCTTATCTCCTTTTGTACGCCAGATTCGGATTTTCATACCTCAGCTAGTGAAAGAATATTTTGAGCTATTATATGTTGCTGCCTGCTGGCTGTAACAATTCAGTTTCGTCAAGATCACCAACTTAGTATATCAGTACATGTGTATTTTTTTTTTTTTTTTTTTTTTTTTTTTTTTTTTTTTTTTTTTTTTTTTGCTGTACGCGGGCCTCTCACTGCTGTGGCCTCTCCCGTTGCGGAGCACAGGCTCCGGACACACAGGCTCCGCGGCCATGGCTCGCGGGCCCAGCCGCTCCGCGGCATGTGGGATCTTCCGGGATCGGGGCACGAACCCGTGTCCCCTGCATCGGCAGGCGGACTCTCAACCACTGCGCCACCAGGGAAGCCCAGTACATGTGTATTTTTGAATGACATATATCATTATTCTCATATAACTTTATACAATGAGCGGAAAATAAAGACAAATATAAAATTATAATATCAGCTTGAAAAGCATGGTTTTTTATCTTTGATAAAAGTAGAATTTGTGGAAGAAAAATAATAACATGGAAATATGATAGATTATTTGGAAAATATATTATTCCAGACCTTAAAGGAAATTTCAGGGAGGATTCTAATTACTGATTATTGACATTGCTTATACACTTATACAAGTGTTCATCTCCTCAGTATATACTTCCACAGTGCATGAGGTTACTTTAATAAAAATTTCCTTTTAAATATTTTAAGACTTGAAGAAATTGATTCATTTTAACAATCTAAGCATGGTTTTGATACTTGGGGTAGCCTAAAAGCTATTTCATTAATAAATATTTCTGCATACAATATAGCATTTTTCTTACATTTATTTTTGATCTTTGAATTTAGGGAAATCTAATTTACTTGTCTTTTTACTGTGTGCTTTCTAATTGACTAAACATAAATATAACCAAACTTTCATTCATGTTATGCTTTATACTTTCAAAAATCTTTATATAACCTAGTCAGTCATCTGAACATTCTGTTAATATGTAGTCAAAGGCATTTTAATATTGCTGAGCCCCTATAACTGTATATTTGTGAATGCTGGAAGTTCCTTATGACCTTTGTGAAAATTATAAAAATGATTATAAATGCCTGAACAGCTAGACAAAACAAACAGCACCGGGTAGTCCAGGAGTGTGATGTATAAGCCACAGAACATCTGTGCTATGAATGTTTAAATCCATATGAAATTGCCTTCATGCAGCAAGGACCCAGTAAGACTAAACACATAATGGTGGTTTTGTGGAACATGTTGGTCCTAATGCAAGGAAATTCTATCTTAATATAGTAGGAATCACGACAGATCCACAAAATCCTGATTGGTGTATAATGGCATTCAGGTATATTATGACTTGTTCAGGTTTCTGTGTGGAGATAATTGTGTTTAAAACAAACAAAAACGATCCGTATATTTTTAAGTTGATCTCAAGTAGCTTATTTTTACATCATATTAAAGAATCTTAAATACATGTATATAACTTTAATGATATCTGAAGTACTCACCATATTAGCTTTTTTTCCCCGTTTCTTATAAATCACCTCTTTGAATTCTTTAGCATGTTCGTAAATTAAGAAGTTAACTCATAGTAAGTAGGGAGTTTTTCAATGCTTCCCCCCACTTTTTTTAACTTAGTATTTCTTTTTTTTTTTTTTTTTTTTTTTTTTTTTTTTTTTTTTGCTGTACGCGGGCCTCTCACTGTTGTGGCCCCTCCCGCTGCGGAGCACAGGCTCCGGACGCACAGGCTCAGCGGCCACGGCTCACGGGCCCAGCCGCTCCGCGGCATATGGGATCCTCCCAGACCGGGGCACGAACCCGCATCCCCTGCACCGGCAGGCGGACTCTCAACCACCGCGCCACCAGGGAGGCCCTAACTTAGTATTTCTTAAATATTAAATTGTTACATGTTAAAAACATGATACTGGATCTGCAATTTAGGAGATAGTTTCACATATAAAAACATTCTTGATGAGAAGGAAGGATTTTGCTGCTCACATTTAACTGTTCTGTGTAAAACTGCATTAGATTTTCCAAAGGTGCCTGACTCTTTCTTAAAGCAGGAGTATGTGAATTAACAGCTAAGAATCATCTTTTGTAAGAACTTTTAGATATAGATATTCTTAAACATTATTCATATAAGCATTAAAGAAAAGCTCATATAAATAACAGCCACAGCCGGCAATGAACATTGCTAGAGAAAAACACAGAAAGTTCTGTCTTCTAATTTCATGAAAGCAAGTTAAAAATAACATTAATTCAATAAAATATGCAAGTCCATGCTAAGCCTATTACATGATTTATGTTTATAATACAGTTTTAAGAAGCACTTATTATCTAATTTTTATCATCATAAAACTGAGTCTTAAAAAGGTAAGTAATTCGCTGGAGGTGGCACAGCTAGAAGTGGTGAGGCTGTGGTGGGAACCCAAGCCGTCTCACTGTAATGCTCTAAACCATGTGTTCTGCTGAATGTTAGGCAGCTAATAATGCCTGTTCTCAGGACTGCATTTACCTTTTTCTTTCAACACATTTTCATGCATAGAAAATGCTGTTCCATTGTTCTCTGATTTTGAATTGAAACATAAATAACACAGGAGAAATTTTTCACACTATTTCCAATTGTACTTCTCACATAGAGACTGACAGAAGGAAGTCATTTTATCACATTATGATCAGTCACACTTGCAAATGCCATTTGAAGTGTCAAAGTGAAAAAGTCTGCTCTTTCTGCTGTTTTCCTGGATGACTTATCTGTCATTTAATTTTAAAAAGCAAATATATTGACCTATACTGGCATTACTGTTTATATATAAGCATAACAGAAAATATGAATCGACCTCTTTCTTCCTCATATGATTTAAGTCATACTATCCTCAATTAAAATTTCAAAATCTACCATATATACTGCAATGAACTTGTATAATTTAGATACTTTAATTGATTTTAAGTGTAGTTTTCTCTTTTATTTGCATGAGTGAAACAGAAGAAAAATCTGGGGCTTGGAGAGTAGGAAATGGATTAAAAAAAATAAATACCTGTATCTCCACTTAATTTCCTGGTGAAGATATTTTGGCAATTTTTCCCTACAGAACAGAATTTAAAATGTATACACTCAAAATATTATGATTATTTCAATAGCACTGAGATTCGTGATAGAAGGGAAAGGTTTTTAAATGACTACAAGTTCATGATCCTCAGCAACCCCATTAAATTCCTGTGAAAGTTTTAGGAGCAAAGAATAGACAACTGGACCATATGCCAAATTCACTATTCTAACTGTACCTGTGTATGCATATGCATGTGCACGTGTTTTTGCTTTCTGAGAACATAGCAGCTCTGCTGAACTATATTCCTCTTTTTCATTCTAAGGGAGGCTTAAATTCATTTGGACTCCATAATGGTTGCCATGATATTCTTATAATTGCCTTGTTCTTCATTTCTTACAGTAAAAGGGGCAAACTGTGATTACTACAGGACTAGATCATTGTGTTGGTTAGTGAAACTACTTCCAAAGTATTTGAGTTATTCCTACCAAGGTACTCTTACTTTAACTCACAATATTTATTGGTTCAATGTAATTCAATTTAACAAATCTACAGAGTGCTTCCTGTGTGCAAAAGAGGCTTGATTGTAGCCTGATTTTCTTCCACACAAATAATCAACTCTAAGAAATATATCTAATTTTCACCTTGATATTTTGTAAATTATTATTTAAATGTAAAGGATTATTCCATTTTTTGGGGAATATAAGACGTCTTGTACTGGATTACAATTCTATGTTATTTTCTAGAATTAACGTTCATTTTCTTCAGCTTCTAAACTGGTTCTCTTGATACATTTAAAAAATGTTTGCTTAGAGAAGAAAACACAAATTGGACATTGTACTAAATTGATTTTTCCAACTTTAAGGAACCTCATTCCTGTTTCAGAACATTTTTACTTCCTATTTGTGGATGACTTTAGGCTTGGATCAAACCAACACTTTTGTCTGATTGGAGAAGTATCCTAGAAAAGCCTCACCATCTAATTCATTCTACACCCACCATATACATACATTCCTAAACATTTCTCACTCAGACCCAAACATACATCTTCATTTCCTATCATGTTCTTTGGATTTAGACCCTCAAGACAACCATTTCCATGGAAATTATGAGTGCCAAGTCACTGAGATTATTCTATGCAGATGTGAGCAGGGACCTAAGGTAATTTGTCAGAAACTCACTCATGCTTAGTGGAGAAAGTTTTCTCTGATAACTGTCTATATTGCCAGGCCTACTTGGGGAAGTCAGTCATACCTCTGCAGAAGTGTGAGTATTCACGGGAAGAGGGAGTTACTGAAAAGATTAATGGGGACATAACAGAAAGAGTGAAGACATCTATATTGGGTAGAGGAATGGAGCCACTGGGCAGAAAATACGAAGATAGTATATCCAACCCTGACTCCCAATAGCTGTCACTTTGGGTAATCGACAAAGGCCTCTGAGAATATTGCACTGGGTGTTTATATATATAAACCTTAAGTCCCTCCCAATTCTTAACATTTTCTTTTCTAAATATATCTCTGCTTCTGTTCCATCTTAAGAAATAATAGCAAGGAAGGCAAAGAAGGGAGAAAATTACCCATCATTGATCCTGATTATACTATAACTACCAGCATGGAATTTTAATAGCAAGGATGAAAGAAATTGCAGCAGATGTTGTGGCATAAATAAAGGAGAGAGAAAAAAGGAAAAGCTCCTTAAACACTCAAACATAAACTCATTGCTATATCTCAAGGCACCACCCATAGCATCTTCTTTTTATTTATTTATTTATTTATTTTTTGCGGTACGCGGGCCTCTCACTGTTGTGGCCTCTCCCGTTGCGGAGCACAGGCTCCGGACACGCAGGCTCAGTGGCCATGGCTCACGGGCCCAGCCGCTCCGCGGCATGTGGGATCCTCCTGGACCGGGGCATGAACCCGTGTCCCCTGCATCGGCAGGCGGATTCTCAACCACTGCGCCACCAGGGAAGCCCCACATCTTCTTTTTAAATGTGATCATGGAGAGACTCTCATAGGTTTCTACTTTTCTACACAGTTGGGGATTGTAGAGAAAATATTTATTTGGACAAAGTTAATTTGACACATGTGATACCACCTGCTGTCTGTACTGTATATTTTTTGCTCATTCTAAAATGGCTGTGATGTTGTCATGGTGTCTTCAGGTACAGAAGGAAATAAACCACCCATACCCCCAACCACTATTCTCCTTCATTTGTCCTTCCCTTTGCAAACCACAGGGCCATAAAAATATGATTTGCAGAACTGGAATGAAAGATCAAAATGTGATTTTTTTATTATAATGGTAACGACATCCCTGCAAAGTGAGCACTGCCTGGTTGTCATTCTTTGTTGTGTAGAGGCCAGGGTCCAACAGTCTGTACTCGGTCCTTCAGAAGATGATTCATCTAATCATTCATTACTGCCTCTTCCACTCCTGAAACTCACAAGTATATCATAGTCAGTGTTGATGAATTTTATATGTCAATTTACTGGTCTAAGGGATGCCCGGGTAGCTGGTAAAACATTATTTCTGGGTATGTCTGTGAGGGTGTTTCTGGAAGAGATCAGCATTTGAATCAGTAGACTGAATAAAGAGATTCCCCTCACCATCATCCAATCCACTGGGCACAAAATGAAACAAAAAGGCAAAGGAAGGGTGACATTTCTCTCTTTTTTGAGTTGGCATACCCTCCCATATTGGAGTTCCTGATACTTTCTTTGGCCCTCAGGCTCCAGGACTTACACCAGTGACCCTCTGCTTTTCAGGCCTTTAGACTAGGACTGAATTATATTGTACCTTCCTGATTCCTAGTTCTCAGCTTTCAGACAGCACATCCTAGGATTTCTTAGGGTCCATAACCACAGAAGCCAATTCCTAAATTAAATTTCCTGTTACATATTTCTATATATAGCCTATTGGTTCTATTTTTCTGGAGAACCTTGCCTAATGCAATCAGGTTATTAAGAAAGTCACCTTGAAAAATCACATAATCATCTTTCTGATAACAGGATGTTGAAAATGGATGATGGGTTCTCTCAAAGAGCACAGACATGAACTTTACTGTACTTATATTAAAAGATCTATGTTCTGTTCTCAGAGAACACTCAGAAACTCTCCAAACCCTGCTTTCTAGGACGTTCTGGATTGACATTTGTTATTGTGAGAGTAATATACTTTCTTTTATTTGTCTTAATCCCATGGTTTACAAGTTTGAAGAGATCACACCTGGGAAGAGAAAAGGGGGTGCTTGGTGAACAACCCAGGCAGTCTTTCTGCTTGTCTGTCTAGCTGCTAAGAAGAGGAGAAAAGTTCTCTTCCAAACAGTGCAGGGGGGAAAGTCCTGAGGCCTTCAGGTGCCTGGAACCCCTTTAAACAGCCAGAGCACAAACCTGCATCATCTGTCCCCTGTTGGCAAGGCTGGAGCCCAGCCCCACTGAGACCCCAGCTCTACCCCTGTGAACACAGCTTCCACTACCTGTGCTTATCTCTCTGGGAGACCCCCAGCCTGTCCCCCAAGCCCATGCATTGGTATTTATTTTTGTCCTTTGCTTGATGACTTTTAATTATAGTACTATTGAATTTGGGGGAGTCTATACTTCACTTGTTTATAATTTTTTCCCCTCCTGGTGGAAGCCATAAAAATGTACCACTCAAACCCCATTAGGGATAGGATGTGGCTAACTGACAGTACCAGCTGTCACCCTTGGTGATCAAGCACCATATTTCTGCTCAGGTCCCACTACCTGAGATTACTCCCAGCCAATGCCTGGGCAGGGTCCCTGTGGGAGTGCTGGCCCATTCCTGTAGCGCTAACAGGAGTGCCCTAACAGGTAGCCCTGGCTGCAAACTCCTCACCATCATGGCAGAAACTGTGCTGAGACGCAGAAACTGTGCTGAGACGCTGTAACTGCAAGATCCTCTTCCCCTACCCTATCCTGTCACAGGCCAGCCCTGTATTATAGTCTGCAGGCTCTCTCTGCCAAGGCCTGCTTCCTCTGTTCTCTCCTTCACAGCCAGTTCCCCTAGTAAGTTGCTTGCATTTCTAATCCTGTCTTGGCATCTGCTTCTTGGAGAATCCCAACCAATGGATTCCCTAATCCTGAAAAGCAGTTGATATGGGTCTTCAAAAAGAGAAGAAAATCAACACATACAGAATCAGGTTTAAAAAAAGAAAATGTGAGAGACAGATCTGAAAGACCAAGGAGGTATATATAGATACTGACCAAGGAGACTCTGGCTAACAAACAATTACAAACCAGTAAAATATTTTACATGGAAACCATACAAATATTTTTAAAGTATAACTTTCCAATTTCACTCTGAATTTTCTGGCATTTGGGGAAAATGATAAATATAATATATTATACAAATTTCATATCTGGTTTAGAAGTTTGGCCTCAGCTACAGCCACTTGCCAGTGCCACCCCCTCCTTCCTTTGAGAAACTGTCCCTCCACTTCCTTGTCCCTCCACAGAGCCATGTTTGATCAGCAGCTACTTTTTCTTTCATGACCCTACTCTCCGGGCTGCAGTAACAGGCTGATGTATAGACACATGCTCACCACTCTGGAAACAGTGAGTGGTTCTGCTACACATATGACCCAAGACTTGCCAACCAGTGATCTTGCCTAAGATTGTTCAACTATGACTGGAAGGAAGGAGTCCTCTTTGTTCTTCTTCTGGGGCTCTGCAGTTGTGAATGAAAACGCTAACAGTCATAGAGAATGATTAACTAAAATAATAAGATCGGTAACTTGAAAACAACAGAGGTGAGAGATTGAGTGCAGATGGTACTAGAATCATTGGTTGCAGTAATTCCTAAGGCTATCTCCAGCCCTGTTCTTGCTGTGGTTTGGCTATGCTATTCAATTAATTCAACATTTTGCTTAAGGCATCCTGAGTTGATGCTCAGTTGCTTGTAAATCAAAAGACTTACCTACTGTAGTTGTCATTCTAATTCCTTGATATTACTTTCTTCACAGTGTCTCTCTAACTAACTGACATTAAGTGCATTATATCATAGTAAGCACTGTAGACATTTGACAGAATATGACTCTTGCACTTCAGTGGAATATAAAATTAGTTTATTTCATTGGTTTTAAACATTTTGGCTTGTATTTTATGTATTATTTAAGTGCTTAATAAACTTCATTTTTAGAATAGTTTTAGCTTTACAAAAATGTTGCAAGAATTTTAAAAGAATTCTCGTACATGCCACACTTCATTTCTCCTATTGTTAACATCGCTACGGTGTATTTGTCATAATTAATGAAATGATGTTGGCACACTGTTACTACCTAAAGTCAATAATGTATTCATATTTCCTCACTTTTTTCCATTGATGTCTGTATGTGACCCAGATCCACATCTAGATTTCACCACGTTACTTTTAGTAATCATAACTCTTTAGGTTGATTTCTCTTTGTTGTGACAGTTTCTCAAATCTTCCCTGTTTTTTGATTACCTTGGCAGTTTTCAGGAATACTGATCAGGTATTTTCTAGAATACCCTCAATTGGGATTGATCTGATGCTTTTCTCATATTAAGACTATGATTATGGGGTTTGGGGAAGAAGACCACAGAGGAGAAGCACCATCCTCCTGCCATCATATAAAGGGTATATGCTACTGACATGCATTACAACTGTTGATGTGAACCTTGACCACCTCGCTAAGGGAGTCTTTGTCAGGTTTCTCTACTATAAAGTTACTCCCCCCTCTTTACAAACAGCACCCCTTAGAATGAAGTCACTATGCCCAGACCATACTTAAGGGCTTAAGAGTAATATCCCACCTTCATGGAGTATAATTTTTCTGCACTAGAAATCTTCCTATGCTGCCTCATTTATTTAGTTAATAATTTATTTGTATCAGTATAGACTCACAATACTAATTGTATACACTGGATTATAATTCAATATTATGTTATTTATTTTGTTTCTCAAAACTGTTCCAACATTGGTCATTGGGAGCTGCTTCAGGTTGGCACATGTGTCAATTTTATATGCCCCCATCATTTCGTTTTTTCTGAGCACTTCCTTATTTCTTGGCACTGCAAGATACTCCAGGATCATCTTGTATGTTCCCTGTCCCTGGTCTAAAATCAGCCACTTTTTCCTATTATTTGCAAATGGTATTAGAAACCAAGATCTGCATGCTGGGCTAGACTCATTTTAATCATTTTAGAGCAAAGCTCAAAAAGTTAGTATAAATAGTTAGTATAAATATTATTATAGATAGGTAGCTAAACATTAACAGTTAGATGTGCACATATATATATATATGTTTAATAAATCAGAGGTTACTGAGACAAAATGTAATTGTTGATATCTTATAAATGGGAACATTCATTATCATAACATATAACTCTTAATCTTATCTCTAATTTTCTGTTTTCTCCATTAGCTCACCCATTGTTTTTTACACTTTTGGCTTTTCTGTCTAGGTAACCTCAAATTAATAGTCTTTGTTTCTCTCTTAGTTTACAGTGACTCACCTGTAGTAGGTTAGTGAACATTCTGAAAGAGAGACTAGCCCTGTATGTGTACAAGGCCTTTCATAGAGTTAAATGTCACAACAATGAAGCAGAGATATTTTGGTAATCATTTACCTTGTTCAGAGTTCTTCCTTTTTCTCCCTTTTCTTTGCTTTTGTGTTTGTTTTTAATATTTTACTTTGTTTTATTTCATGACCCTTAGCTCCATCTTCAATTGTATCTTTTAGTTAGGTTTGATGTCACAATATGGTTAATATAAATATAGAATCAAACCAACAGGGTTTGTTCTTTATTTTTTTATTATTACAACATGTAGTAGCAGTTCCAAAGTTGGGGTCATCCCATTCCAGTCATGATTCCCATGGATGATAACATTCATTTAGGCATTAAGTATCAAGAAAAGGCATTAAATTCAATTTAATTTTACTCTATCCCTTAAGGAAAACTGCATTCCCACAGAATATTGAAAATCCTACTCACTTTGTTCAACAATTTAATATGTACATGAGAAAATGGCTTTACTGGAGATCTATGGCTCGCTGACTATTATGTTCATAAAACCCTCTTCCATTTCTTCAGGCTGTTATTTATTTTCTGACCAAATAAGTCATGATCAGATTTTTTTTTCTAAAATGCATATTGTACATCCTCTGCATCTCACTTCCTGACATTTAACTCTAATATATTTTATATTTAACTTTGATGCAGTCCGTATAACTTCAGTTTTATATAACTTTTCATTAATATTATCTAACTATTATTTTTATGTTCAGTTTGGTTTTTCATGTCTCAGTTGTCAAAAGGTAACTTGGACCTATTTTGTGATGGTTCTCTTGTCTAGTTAGAGGAGGAGAAATGGCTTCTACTGAGATATAAAGAATGTTTATACAATGGAGTTTAAGGCAGAGGATTCTTGATGTGCAGACTTCTCACCAGCCTTACCACAAACTGGCCTTAAATCTTACTTGCCCTTTTCTTTTCAGTGTGCTTCAGAGCTCTGCACCACATGAACCTCCTATAATAGGTATCCAGAGTTGGTTGGTTCTTATAGGTCTTTATCTTCTCTTACCATTCTTCCAGGGATTGTGGGTAAAGAATTCAGGGAGCCTCTCCTTGAGTTTCTGGCCATATAGGAACAGGAAGGCAACAAGCCAAATATGTTGTCCAGTGGAAGGAGAAATTTACTCTACCCGATTTCACTCCAGATATTTAAAGGATTATGGCCAATGAGGATTTAAAGATGGAGAAATGTCTTTGCTTCCATGATATGAGTTCTCATAAATTTTATCCCTCATCTGCTGAATTTGCTTAAGACGGAGAGGCAAATATTACAGTAATTTTTAGAACTGTTTATTGGCATCCTTGAAAGAGGACCCCATTTACTCTGTAGTCTAACTTTTACACTTTTAATGTTTGGTTTTCAAACATACATTCAGGGGCACTTTTATTGCAAATGAGGGACAGTCTGCATCTGATTGAGGGCATTTTATTTGTTTTCACTTTACTCAGCATCAGTGTTCTTGAAACATGTTTCCCAGTGAGCATGATAGTGGATTATCTATCAATTTCATTGGTATCTTCCTACTCAAACTTTTTCATGTTACTTTAATCAAACTAATTCATCATCTAACTTTCCTTTGATGTTCCAGAGATCTGTATCTCTATATACGAGCACTACATCTTTTCGGACTGATTTTTCCCCATGTTCAGTATAAGTATTATAACCTCTGTTGGGTTTGATCTAGCTAAATTCTGTATCTTAAATTGAATTTTCTGTTATTTCTAGGAAACTGAGATTTCACACTGATCAGCACTGCTGAGAGTGAAATCAAAGTAAAGAAAATTCCTAAAGAATTATTATGATATGATATATTCATAGACTTTATTGAATACTGAAAGTGTTACATTAAATTTTATTTTATTGTGATTTATAGAACTTCTTGCACCTTTAATGAAGTGTAGCCACAATTCAGGATTTATCAGTTTTATGTGGCAGTTAAATCTATATGTGGGGGGTGGGGGGTGTTAATGGTGTCCTAAATCAAGTCGCAACATCCTGCCTAAAAGAGCAGGAAAAATGTTAGGGAAACCATCTAGATTTCAGGTAGTAAGGGCAGGTTATATTTGGGAAGCAGAGTACAATATAACAGAGGACCCAACATGAAAATATTCAACATCAAGGAATCTGATGCAAGATAGTGGTGTCCTATCCGGCAAGTAAAACATAAGATATATTATTATAAGTGCAGAAAAACTGTTATTTGTGATTCATTTTGTCTTCCTACAGATAACTACAAGTTAGTATTTGGGAATGAACTTCAATTTCTAGAGAATGAATTGGAGAAAGCAAGATAGGAAACAAGTTCTGGGAAAAAGACTGGGGAACTGGACAGGTTACTAGAATCAGAATGCAGAATCAGGACACCACTGTGGACCAGGGCATGTGGGAGAGATTAACTCATTGTTACTTAGGTGAAAGTGCTTGGTCAACACAACGCATGTATTAAATTAATTAGGGAATCAGTAGTTTGAATTGGTCTTTCTCACACTGTTTCAGAGATTTGACAAGGGCACTTATTGGGTCCAACTACAGAACACTGTAGTTACTGTCAGGAAGTGGCATTGTTAGTGAACTGAATGGAGAACTTTGCTCAAGAACAATTCCTGTTCATAGTGTGAATGTTCACTAGTTATTGTAAATTGCATTACCCAACTTCTCTCCATTCTGAAAATGATGAAAATGGGTCCTTTGACTTCTAAAGCCTTGATGAGGAGTAGTCTATAACCTATTGGAAAGGAATTGAGATCTGTTATATTATTAAAAAAATAATAAAAGTATTTCTAACTAGCAAAGGGCAAAACACTAGGGGAAGAGCATAGTGGTGGTTTATTACCTAAAAACAGGATATATAACTTGGGCGAAATTTTGTGGGAGTGCTTGAAGGTAATGCAAATGATTATCTGGCTTAGAAAAGACATTCTTAATAATAGTGGGTATTTCTACATGAAAAACAATCCATTCTCAGATGCTTTTGAGTCATTTCATGTATTCTATAGACAACTTGTATTTTCTAGACTTTATAAGAATCAGTCATTTCTACTTAATGTTTTTCTGCATAAATTGATTTGGCTGAAAAAGATAAATTCATAGAAGTGAAAAGTGTTATAGTGAAAATGTCCCTGAAAAGTTTTCCCATGCCTTTATACTGTCGTACACCACTGAGCCTCCAAAAAAAATTATAATAGAAGAGGGAAAAATGTTTAAGTGATATGCTGAAGGAATTTTGAATTCATATGTAGAAGAGTTAGGTCTGAAATTCACACACCTTGATTTTCTGTGCAGTGTCTAGTGTTCTCATTGATATGGTCTTTGATTTCCTACCTTTTGTTAGTAATATTAGAATAATGAAATGTTTTAAAAATTTCTGGAGTATCTAAAATAGCAATGGGGCTTCCCTGGTGGCGCAGTGGTTGAGAGTCCGCCTGCCGATGCAGGGGACGCGGGTTCGTGCCCCGGTCCGGGAGGATCCCACGTGCCGCGGAGCGGCTGGGCCCGTGAGCCATGGCCGCTGGGCCTGCGCGTCCGGAGCCCGTGCTCCGTGGCGGGAGAGGCCACAGCAGTGAGGGGCCCGCGTACCGCAAAAAAAAAAAAATAATAATAAAATAGCAATGATGTTTCTTTTAAAGTTATATTTCAATAATTCCTGAAAGTAATATTTGAAATGACATCGAGACATAAATAATATGGTCCTCTTTAATTCCTTTATCATATTAGAAATACTAAAATACTGCCACTCTAAAATAGTGCCACTTTAAGTTAAATGTTATTTTTTCTTGTATTTAAAAGTATATGAAATATTCTTCCATAAACTGAGCATAAATTAGTGAACACTCCCCACGATGGCCCTCACTTCTGCCATTAATAGCAAGTTTGGGGGTTCCTAATATCACCCTCATTTTTGGTAATTTTTTAGAGGGGCTCACAGAACTCATTGAAAGCTATTATGTTCATGGTTACAATTTACTACAGTGAAAATACACAGATCAAAATCAGTCAAGGGAAGAGATACATGTGGAGGAGGATTCCAAAAGTGCAACATTCAGTTTTGCTCTTTCCATAGAGCTGTGGACAACATTAACTCCTCTTAGCAATGATGCATGACCATATGCACAGAGCACTGCCAACCAGGGAAGTCCTCTCAGGCCTTGGTGTCCTGAGTCTTTATTGGGTTCTCTCAGGGAGACATGGTGGACAGCCCACAAGACTGATGCTGGCCCCCAGGCCCTCTGGAGTTACTGAGCTGATACTTTGTCCCTCAAATCCTCCCACCATAAATCACACTGTTAGATTAGCTGGCATGGCCCAAGGATCCTGGCAAACAAAGACACTTTTATTAGGCAGGACATTCCAAGGCCACAGAGTTTACATCTCAGGAACCAAGGGCAAAGGTCGGACTTCTCTTTGGGCAAGGTTAAATTATTTACTACATACTGAAAAATGTGGGGGTTTTTTGTTTTTTGTTTTTCTCTCTTACATGAAAAATAACTTATGGGCTTCCCTGGTGGCACAGTGGTTGAGAGTCCGCCTGCCGATGCAGGGGACACGGGTTCATGCCCCAGTCCGGGAAGATCCCACATGCCACGGAGCGGCTAGGCCCGTGAGCCATGGCCGCCGAGCCTGTGCATCCGGAGCCTGTGCTCCGCAACAGGAGAGGCCACAACAGTGAGAGGCCCATGTACCGCAAAAAAAAAAAAAAAAAAAAAAAAAAAAAAAAAAATCACATAAGCTTTTTTAAAATTAGGAGAAAATAGATACCTGAAAATGCTAGAATAGACACATGATCAGGGATAAACATATCGGTTATCAAAATGAATTTTGTAGCTTTAATTAGTTGACTGGGCACAGGTATTTTTCTGGTCTCTTGTATTGTTATAACAGAAAATTAAGGATCCGCAAAGAAAGAAAGGAGTGAACAGCATCAAAGCCTAATGCAAAATTGAAAAACAAAAACCTAGAATTAAGCTCCTGAAGAATTACAGTGGATGCAGGCAACTGACAGAAAAATAAAATAACAAACTAAATACTTAGGATGTTTATGACAGTAACCACCCCCAACCTCATTGTTTTACCCACTTCTTGGAAACTCTTCTCAATTCCATACATTATTTTACAAAGTTAACTCTTCTTCAAGTTAAAAATAAAATTGCTACAAGGAAGCCCTGTCTGATCCTTAAATATAATTCAGGTAATTTTATTACAACACATACACACATACAAACACACTGTCTTGGAATATATATTAATGAACATACATATATACACATACATGTGTGTGTATATACACAACATACACAGAGATATGTATATATGTGTGTGTTTATACATGCATACACATATACACACAGATAGTATATATGTGTGTATATACATACATATACACATGTATACATGCATACATGCACACAAGAGAGATTATATATGTGCCTGTCATCTCTCACTAACACTGTGCTTTAGCTTTTTAGTCCTTATTGCAAACTGCAGTTGAATATTACTGATGTAATTGTTTCTTCAGGTAAAATCCTCAGGGGCAGAACGATAGTAATCTTGATCATTTTCTTCCTGGCAAGTAGCACAGTAGCTGGTCAATGATGAGCTTCGAATTAATATTTGTTAAAGGTAATATTTGTTGAAAGAATACATATTATATATTAAAGTGGTAAAAGGTAATGGTAAACCACTTAAGAACCTAGAAAGCTGACACCTAGATTTACAGTATATAAACTGTAAGTCAAATATCATAGAGGACAATTATGAACTCTTTCAAGAAGATCACTAATCAGACAAGAGAAAATTCAGATAAAATGTCATTGGATGTAGGCATTTTGAGCTTATAAGCAATCTCTAAAAATGCAGCAATTGTAGTTAGAAAGATATTGTTGTGGAAGTATAATCACTAAAGCCAACATGTAATAAATAAGCTACTGTCAGCACCAAAGTCAGCCTTCAATATTGGCTTTGTGGTGCTGCAGCTGGGATCTTGGATATCTCTTATTAGGGTTTGCGAACAATGAGTGATCGAAGGAGGTTCTGTGGCTGGAAGAGAAAGAAAGGATTTGTCCTGCCTGGATTCTGATTAGGGGATTCTTCTCGGCTTCCAGCTCACATGAGCATCACCCCAATATAGCCTGTTCACTCCTGCAGCAAGTATTTCGTTTTGTAGCAGCAGCTGAATCCAGTTACCAGTTTTCCCAAAATGTGCCATACCAGCTTTGTAGCTGGTATGCAATGAACAACTGAGCAGAGCCCCCTCCCACAGGGCCCTCCTCCAAGCTCAGGTCCACCAACACCAGTGGAACAGCTACTCCAACCTCAGAGGTCTTAACTTTCATCTCTGCAGACAAACTCTTCAAGTTTTTAAGTTTTAATAACTCCAACATCTTTCCTTGGTTCCCCTAGCCCTAGGGGTGATAGTTACTTTCTACAGCTGCTACCTCCACACTACACTGGAGTTTTCTGTCTACCTTTTTAGTTTTATACCTAGGTAAAAATTTCTACATCAAGTTCTCTCAGTTACAATAACTGGGTAACTTCTGTTCTTTGATGGAACTCTAACTGATACGGGGGAGTATGTATTGAAGAAATAATTAGAGACTGAATATAGTTTGATAGAAGTGACTTGACTATAAGGAGAAGAGAGACAGGTTTGACTTAGAATAATTGATGTAAGTCGTAGGGAAGATCTGAGGCTGTATGGGGACGGAAAGGAAATGCTAGTGGAAGGAGAAAGCTTGAGAACTGATGAGGGGGAATGAATGAGGCTGGGGGAATGAATGAGGCTGAAGGCCCCAGAGGCAATAGAAGTCATTTAGTTTAATGGATAAAAAGATGTCATTAGTCTGAAAACAGAGGAAAGTGACATATTCCTTATTAGAAGGAAAAAAACAGGTAAAAAGCAGTTTAATGTTATAGGAGAGTTTTCAAGGGAGAAAGAAAAACACAGGGATAAAAGAGAGAGATTGAGAAATTTAATTCTCATTAAACAAGGTGGTGAACATCTGCCACAATTGATAAAACAAAGGAATCTAAAAGAGAAGTAAACATTTGGATAGCTGGGTGTGGTCATCAACAGCCAAAATTATAATAGTTTAAATTATATTAGCCAGGACACTTTCAGTTTCAAGTAAAAGAGACCCAATTTGATCAAAAACAATGATAAAACAATAAACTTATTGGTTGAATGTTAGAGTAGCTTTTAAGTTAAAGGGAAAGTCTTGGGAACTTATGATCTAGGGAAACTCACAGGCCGACAAGGGTTAGAACAGCAACACAGACACCATTATTCTTCTTATTTTCTATGCCATTTATTTATGCTTCCCTCTGACTCCTGGCTCCATTTACTCTATCTTTGTGATAAGCTTTGTTCATCCAGCAGGAAACATGGCCACAGGAAGTTCCAAGGTCATATGTCTCTTTTCCAGATATAAAAGAGACAACTATTTTAATGTAAGAAACCCAAGTAAAAGATGGCAGGTAGCCTGCCTGACTGAGGTATATGACCTTCAGCAATCACTCTGCCTTGGGATGAGGTTGAGTGATAGCTCAGTTTGGGTCAATGGCCCATGATGTGGAAATGCAGGAAAATTGCAATTCCCATTCAAAACATCCATTGATGGTGTATTAGTTTCTAATGATTGTGAAACAACTGACCACAAACTTGGTCCTTAAAACAACACAAATTCATTATCTCATAGTCTTTGTAGCTCAGAAGTTCAGGTACTGTCTAGCTAGGTTATCTGCACAGGATCTTAGCACTGACGGCAAAGTGCCAGCTAAGGCTCAATGCTCCACTGGAGCTCAGGGTCTTCCCCTAATCTCTGTGCTTGTTTGTCTTCAAGAATCCAGTTCCTTGCAGGTGTAGGAATGACATTCCTGTTTTCTTGCTGGCTGTCAGCTGTGGGCCACTCTCCACTTCTAGAGGCCACCATTAGGTCCTAGACATGTGGCCTCTCCCATAGGCAGTTTACAATATGGTTGTTTGATTGTTTCTAGGCTAGCAGGAGAATAACTCAACAATGCTTTACCTTCTTTTCAAGAGCTCACAGGAGTAACTTAGGCATATTTAGGAGAGTCTTTCATTTGATTAACTTAAAGTCAACTGAGTAGGGATCTTGATTAAGTCTAAAAAACCCTTTTCCATATTCTATTGATTAATCATTAAAGTAATATTCCATCATTTTCTGTGGTGCCACCACATTGAAGAGGAGGATATACACATACATCAGGGGGTGGGAACCTTGGGGGCCATCTTCGAATTCTGCCTACTAGAGTCCAACTCCTGGCCTCCAATGATTCATGTCACTCCCACAAGTCAATTCATTCACCTCCATTCATATTCATTCACCCGCACTCCCAACACCCCCAAGAGTCTCATCCTATTATAACATAAGCTGAAAGTCTAAACTCTCATCATCTAAATCAGGTGTGGATAAGGCATCTGCATGTAATTCATTAAGTACAGCTGCTAGGCACAAGCCCTCTCCATCTGTGGGCATGTGAAACTAAAGAGACAGATTATATGTTCTCAACGACCCTAATGTACAATAGAAGGACAGACATAGATTAACAGTTACACACATTCTGGTTCCAAAAAGTGGGAAAAGGAAAGTAGGAAGGACTATTGGTATGAGTCAGTTGTGAAATCCAGCCAGGAAAACCCAATCATGTCATCATTAGGTTCAAAGGCATGGGAGTAACTATCCACAGCCTTTGCTGTAGGTCTCTGAGCTCCTGACTCCTTTTCCTTCCTTTTTCATGGAAGGCAGCATGCGTTTGAGGCTTAGTTCTACTTGTGTTCTTCTCCTTAGAAATTTGGGGGTCCAACAGCTTATTTTTTAAAACTGAGATATAACTGACATATAACATTGTCAACATTAGTTTAAGGTGTACAACTTATAGATTTGATACCTTACATATTGCAATATGATTACCACCACAGTTTAGCTAATGCCTCTATCACATCACATTATTGGTGTTTTATGGTGAGAAAAATTAAGATCTAATATCTTAACACCTTTGAAGTTTATAATATGGTTTTGTTGAATACGATCACTATACTGTGCATTTGATCTCCAGAACTTATCTACTAGTTGCAAGTTTGTACCCTTAAACAATATAACTCAATAACAAAAAACAAACAAACAAACAAACAATTTAAAATAAATGGGCAGAGGAACTGAATAGCCATTTTTCCACCAAAGACATATACGTGGCCAACAGATGCATGGAAAGATGCTCAACAGCATTAATCACCAAGGAAATGAAAATCAAAACCACAATAAGACATTACCTCACACCTGTCAGAATGGCTATCATCAAGAAGGCAAGAAATCACAAGTGTTGGAAAGGATGTGGAGAAAACGGGAACACTTATGCACTGCTGGTAGAAATGCAAATTGGTGCAGACACTGGAAAACAGTATGTAAAAATTAAAAATAAAACTACCATATGGTCAAACTTCTGGGTATATATGCAAAGGGAATGCAAACAAGATATTGAAAAGATACCTGAATATATTGCAGCATTATTCACCATAGGCAAGCTATGGAAACAACACAAGTGTCCATCAAAAAATAAATAAAGACAATGTGGTATATATAGATACAATGGAATATTATTCAGCCAAAAGCTTACTTTAATTTCATCTTTATTCTGTCCTTTCAGTCTAAGCTGGTATTTCTGCTAGAACAATTTTTCTCAAAAGCTTTCTGGATCTTGTATGAATTTCACCAGGTTTTGCTCCATTAGTCAGAGGCATACTTATAAGACTTTCTGAGATAATCTCTTCTCTATCTTTGTTTTTTAGTGGATGGTTGAGGTACAACACCCTTAAGCTTCCTAGAGAACCTCTAGTTTGATTGAGAGGGTTTGTAAAGCACATCCTTAATCTCTTGAAAAGTCCCTTTATGTTATTGAATACTTTGAGTTTTGGTCTTTCTGAGATTTTAGCAAAAGGTTATATAGTGACACATCAGCTTTTTCTCTATGCCAAATTTCTAGTAGCCATTTCTGAATTTTAGAATCTTCTGCCATTCAAAGAAATTAAAAGTTTCAAAATCATACATCCCTGGCTCCTTTTTAACAGCTCTTGCCTCAATTTATATCTCCCCTCATGCATTTTATTCTAAGTAGCAAGAAGAAACCAAATAGCACCACTGACACTTTGGTTAGAAATTTCTTTTTAAAACCAAAATTTATAATTTATTTTTTAATACTTAATGTATTTATTTTCTGATCTTGATGGAAATTTGTCTTTTTTTCAGTTTTACTGAGATATAATTGATATACAGCACTAAGTTTAAGGTATACAGCATACTGATTAGACTTACATATATTGTGAAATGATTACAACAGTAAGTTTAATTAACATCAATCATCTCATATAGATACAAAAAAAAAGAAAAAAAATTTTCCTTACCACGAGAACTCTTAGGATTTACTCTCCTAACAACTTCCAAATATCCCTTACAGCTGCCTTAACTATAGTCATCATGTTTTACATTACACCCCGAGGAGAATCTCTTTACCTACCTTAGTTCATCACTTCAAAATTCTTTCAACATGAGTGCAGTTTTGCTAAGTTTTCTGCCACTACATGATAAGGATACCCCTTCTTCCAAATTCCAATAACATGTTTTTGACTTCAATTTGAGCCTTCTCAGGCAGCATCCTTAGAGCACCAATTTCTACTAGTAGTCTGTTCAAGCAATATAGGCTTTCTCTCTTATGCTCATCAAAATTATTCTACTCCCCACCTATTGTCTGATTCCAAAGCTGCTGCCAAATTTTAAGTGTTTGTATTAGCAGCACCCCACTTCCAAAATACCAACATTTGTATTAGTTTTATTTTAATGTTATAACAAATTACCACAAATTTATCAGCTTAAATGAACACAAAATTATTGTCCCAGTATCAAATTTATCAGCTTAAATGAACACAAAATTATTGTCCCAGTATCTGTAGATCAGAAGTTCCAAGAATAACATAATTGGGTTGTCTTTTTAGGACCTCATGAAACAGAAACCAAAGTGCCAGCTGGGGTACTTTTCTCATCTGGAACTTTGGGTCCTCATCAAATCTCATTCAGATGAATGGCAGAATTCAGTTCCTTGTGGCATGAGCACTGAGATCCCTATCTTGCTAGCTTTTGGCTCCTAGAGGATTCTAGAGGCTTCCTTCAGGTCAGCCTTGGGGCCTCCTCCATAGGTAGTTTACAACATACATGGTTATTTGCTTTCTTTCAGGCCTACAGGAGATCTTTTCAATGATACATCATCTTCATTTAAAGATCTCACCTGGGTAGGTCAGGGCTACCCTCAAAGTCAATGGCTTAGTGACCTAATTATGTAAGTGATACCCCATTATACTCACTGCTCTCACCCACACTGAAGGGGAGGGAATTCTTAGAATGGGAATATTGGGGGCCTTCTTAGAACTCTTCCTACCCAGATGGAGACAGTAGCAATTATTCACACCCTCCTTTCCAAGGGCATTACTGCTTCCTTAAGTGGGGGTTTTACTGTAAAGTCAATATTACTGATATCTATTAAATGCCTGTTCTTCACCCCAGTCATTTTCAACTAAACAAATGGCCCTATCCAGCTTACTGGTCCAGACCAAAAAAAGTCACTCTCAATACTTCTCTTTTTCTCACACCCACTATGTCATATGTTAACAGGCCCTGTCTTCAACTCCTAATCCAAACAGCAGCAGCATCCCTCATGGCACTTGCAGTAGCAGGAAGGTCTACTGCTTCTACTCCGGACTCCTTACAATCTACTCTTCATACTGTAGCCAGTATTATCTTCTGAAAACACTCCCATGTATATTAAAATATAATCAGATTATGTAAATAAAAGAAATTAAATTTTTTAAGTAAACATTTTCAATTACTATCAGTTGAGCTCAGAATAAAGTTCAAACTATGTATCATGTTCCACAAGTCACTATATGGTCTAATCCCTGTCTACATAATCTCAATGTCATCTCTTATTACTCTCCCCACCCAATTCATTCACCCATTTCCAGTCACATTTTTCATTTCTGCATTAGGGTATTTTTTCTTTCAGTTTTCTTGAGATATAATTTACACACAGCACTGTTATAAGTTTAAGGTGACAACATAATGATCTGACTTATATACATCATGAAATGATTATCACAATAGGCTTAGTGAACATCCATCATCTCATATAGATATAACACTAAAGAAATAGAAAAAAAGAATTGTTTTTCCTTGTGATGAAAACTCTTAGGATTTACTCACTTAACAACTTTCATCTGTGACATACAGCAATATTAATTATCTTTATCAAGTTTTATATTACATCCCTAGTACTTATCTTATAACTGGAAGTCTGTACCTTTTGACTGTCTTCATCTAATCCTCCCCCACTCCCTGCCTATGGTAGTCATAAAACTGTTCTCTTTTTCTATGAGTTTTTGCTTTTTTTTTTTGCGGTACATGGGCCTCTCACTGTTGTGGCCTCTTCCGTTGCGGAGCACAGGCTCCGGACGTGCAGGCTCAACAGCCATGGCTCACGGGCCCAGCCGCTCTGCGGCACGTGGGATCCTCCCAGACCGGGGCATGAACCCGTGTCCCCTGCATCGGCAGGCGGACCCTCAACCACTGCGCCACCAGGGAAGCCCCCTTTTTTTTTTTTTTAAAAGTATAATTGACCTACAACACTATGCTAGCTCCTGGCACACACCATAGCGCTTTAATATTCTACACAATTCAAAATGATCACCATGATAAGCCTAATTGTCATTTGTCACCAAATATATTACATCATTATTAACTATACCCCCTACACCATACATTTCATGCCTGTGACTTTTTTTTTTTGGGGGGGGGTAACAAAGTTTGGAAGTCTTAATCTCCTTCACCTGTTTCTCTCTTCTCCCCTGCCCCCTCCCTGTGGCAACCATCTGATTGTTTTCTGTATCTATGACTTTGTTTCTGTTTAGTTATGTTTATTCATCTGTTTTGTTTTTTAGATTCTACGTATAAGTGAAATTATAGAATATTTGTTTTTCTCTGACTTACTTCACTTAGCTTAATACCCTCTAGGTCCATCCATGTTGTCGCAAATGGCAAGATTTCATTTTTTAACGCTAAGTGATATTCATATATATATCCCATCTTATTTATCCATTCATCTATTGATGAGCACTTTGGTTGCTTCCACATGTTGGCTGTTGTAAATAACGCTGCAATGATACAGGGGTGCGTATTTTTCTTTTCATATAAAAACTCACCACCTTGATACTGGCATGACTTTTTAAAAAAATCATTCTAGTGTGTTCTCTGACCATTCTACCTAAATTGCAAACTCTCATTTACACTCTTTCTGATACAAGTAACTAGCATTTATTTTGTCTTGTCTCTTTCTGAAAAAAATAATTCTTCTCTATATGTCCCTAACTTCTACTCTCACTTTTCAATGTTACCTCTATTCTCACAGAGGGCTCAGTTCATCCCTGCACGTGGTGTCTCACCCTATCTCAAGGTTTGCTTCAGCTCTGGCTCTCAAGATTTCAGTCCACACTAAGACTGTGCCCCTCGCATGAGTTGAACTATTCAGTCCTCTTTGAGGGGAAGCGGGTAATGATGGAAGCGGTGCAATGGTAATGCTAAGATAAACTTCAGGAAAAATTAGATAATGAAATGTTAATGCAACTTTTTGTCTAATATGCAAACTAAGCCTCAGATGTGTTATATGAAAGTTGATTGTCTCTGTTATTTCTATGATTTTTGTGACCCAGAATTAGTTTTACTTTTAGCTTGTCACTCATTGTTAAGCTTCATTTAATTTGGGGGATTATGTTGCATATATTTAAATGCACATATTTTATTTACATTGCTAAAATTACTTTTAGCAATCTGAGGTAGTTTCAAAATTTATGTAAGTAAATGTTTAGCCTTAAATACAGTAAAAATGCTTACAAACTTTTTAAGGTGAATGTATTCAAAGGGATTAAGAAAAGTAATTTACACTTATTTAAATACACATTGCAAGATAAGTTTTTTATTCAAATGGAGAAGCACTCTAATAAAATACTTGATCAATATTCCACAAACCATTATGTTACTTACAGATTCTTATGATGAATTTCTGTAAATGCAGTAGGAATTTGTGGGTATGTGTGGAAGTATGTGTACATAAAAGTATAAATGTAGATCACAGAGGTTTAAAACACAATCTGATTTGAAGTCTTGTTTTTGAATACAAGTCACAGAGTGTACCAGCTGTGTAGCTCTTAAAAAGTTACTTTTCCTTTTTAGACTTCAGTTTTCTCATCTGTTAGATAGAAATAATAATGTCTAAAACATAGAATTTTGTGGAGATTAGACTTATGTGATGTCCTTTAATAGCACTGTTCACATAGTAAATTCATAGTAAGCATATAATCAGGCATATAATTATAACAGAGTAATGGTTTGGAAGCAGTTAGTTTTCTATTGATGCCACAACAAATTATCACACATTTAGCACCTTAAAACAACACACGTTTATTATCTTGTAGTTCTCTATGTCAGAAGCCTAACGGGTTTCTCTAGGCTAAAATACATATGTTGGGAAGATAGAGTTACTTCCTAGAGGCTGTAGGGGAGAATCTATTTCCTTACTTATTTGAGTTGCTGACAGAATTCAGTTCACTGAGGCTGTAGGATGGAGGTCCCCATTTCCCTCTCAGCTGTGTTGCTCTCTGCTTCTAGAAGCTGCCTGTATTTCTTGGTTCATGGCCCTCTCCTCTATCTTCAATCTCTTCTACCTCTTCTGCTGCATCTCTTTGACCCACTCTTCTGCCTTCCTCTAACACTTGTAAAGGCCCAAATGATTACATTGGGTCCGCCTAGATAATCTAGAATATTTTGCATGTTTTAAGGTCTTTAACCTTGATTCCATTTGTAAGGTCTCTCTCTTTTTTTTTTTTCCATTTATATTAACACATTCTCAGGTTCTACGGATTAGAATGTAGAGATCTTTAGGTGGGCATTATTCTGCCTGTCACAGTCAACATTCTTTAAGAATTCTGCAAAGGTTTTTTAAACAGAATCTGACTTAAAATATCAGTTTAAAATATTTTCCAACTTTCCATATCTCTAATAACTAACTTTGTACTCAGTTATAGAATCATGTACACACAAGCATCACTGGAGATTAACTACATTAATATTAAGCAATAAACAATATATAATTTAGTATCAGAATTAAAACACATGTTAGAAGATTCAAACACACACATATATTCACATCCATCCAGCCATGCTTAAAATTAATATACAGACCTAAGTACAAGATGATTTTTAACTCTTTCAGCCTCATCTGGGAATCAACGTTTCTCTTCTTGAGGGATGTGAGCAAGGGTAACTTCACAATTCTATTTGCATCTGATATTTATTGTTCTCTTTTGTTTCTTGGTTCTAAATTTTGACATGTTTATTTGTCTCAAATCAGTCTCCATCAGTAATCATTTTCTTTTTACAGCAAATGTTTTACCAAGCTTTCTCAATGTATTTGCCTATAGTTATAAGAAATTCAGGTGCTGACTATAGGTTCTTCATCATCTGATTTTCTAGAGCTCTGACTATATCCCCCCTTTTTTCCCCTATTATCTGCTGCACAATATCATCTTACCTGGAAACTTAAAGGGGGATATTTCTTTCTCTCAGTTTTGATAAAACTGTGCCTGTCACAACTGCCTTTGACCTCAAAGAAAAAATTTTATCTTCGTACTCCAGTGCCAAGAGGGGAGTTATAAAGATTGACCTAGTTTTAGGGGAAAGAAAACAACATCTAGGCTAAGTCATACCTGGAAAGTATTTCACAAAGTGCAGAAAACATTTATTCTATCGATGTATAACTGTTTTGCCCCAGAATTTAACACTCCTGCTGACTGCAGCCATCTGGATGTTGCAGTTTCACTGTCCTATGTACACTTCTGTATTCTGCTGTCCTTCATGGTTCTAGATTTTTACAAATGTAATCCTGGCCTAGAGAAGCATGCCCTATATAGCAGCTTTCAGTAGCTAATGATTATAGGGAGAAATAAATAACATGAGCTAAATGCTTTTTTAAATGACTATTCACTATTTATACACTCTATTTTATTGCTATGGAGTGGATAAATTCAACTAAAACATTAATTTAGTACTTACTCATCTCAGCTCCTTATGGGCCTGTGATTTAACTCAGAACTTATTTTTTTCTTCATTTCTTTTGTAAATTCCAAAATTGATATAAGCATTTAAAAATTAAAGAACAGTGTTGAAAAACTTCTCCTAATCCCTAATCCTATTTCTTGGAAATCATGATATTTGATCATTTCTGTTATTTATTATTCTGGTAATCACCTTTTTAAGTAATATGTTTACAATTATTTCCTATCTATCAACATCAAGCCTATCTTTTTACACTCTACTACAAGAGATGATATTAGGTAGCTGACCTGCATAATCTTCTCTTCCCACTTGCCCATTACTTCCAATCTTTGTTAGATTTATTTTTATTTTGTTTTTCCTTTTTATCACTCTTATAAATCTGAATACTGTGTTACAATGTAATTTGAACCATCATATTTACATGGTATATTTTTACTTCTCTTTATATGAAATGCTACAACTAGCACTGCTGTACCTCTCCAACCTCTCTGCCCTCTTACTCTCAGCTCCTGAATGACATCATTTCTTTCACAATGTCAGTATTAATAACACTGACATTTCATTACATGGCTATAATTCTTTCATACTCTGTCTTTGATTCTGAAAAGCAAAAGGTCATAAACACTTTTTATTACAATATAGTGATGTAAATATTACCTGCTGAATAACAATATTATTGGACTTATAGAGGACACAAAATCAGCTTTCTCTAAAACGTACTCGTTCTAAGGAGATTAGTTTAATCACTTTTTTAATATTGTATTAACTGCATAAAGTCAGGTAACCTTTTAATTTCCTTCACATCTAGACCACAAGTTATATTGCCAAATTTTTTCCATAACATTTTTCATTTCTATTGTTGACTGAAGCATGTAAGGCTTTCTTCACCACATCTCTGAGATCATCAAGTCGTTTTGTTCTACTAATTATTAAATAGTGAATTTTAGATTGATTGCACTCTAAATCTGTTGTAAAATGTCATCCAAAGATTTGTTTTTAAGACACTGCTGTATGAGATACATAGTATCTTCAGTGTAAATTGTAAAAGAAAACAAAAACAAAAACAAAAACCACTCTTCATAGATTTGTTTGGCTGTGTTTACTTATTTTTCAATTTTGGTTGTTAATTTGTTGTCTTTTTCCTCCTTGGAGAATTAGGCTTGAGATCACAAAGGACCAGAAGATGGGTGGGATGGTGTCTGTCATTACAACACTGAATGAGAAACACTATTTTATATTCTAGAATTGGTCCTCAAACAAAAACCCCAGCTGCCCAAGGAGAGCTACTGGGGAGAAGTGTACCAGGGTACTGAACAGACTGTTTTTAGAAGAGAGCTCCCTGTCTAATTTCCAGATTGGCATAGAAACTGAGCCCCTTAGTGGTGGGGAAATCTCTTTATATCTACCTTTCTGTATAGAAAACAGCAAATGTTTCAAATGCCAAAATTTTGCGAGCTAATAGTTGAAATTTTGAGAATTGCTCCAGTCATTTTCTGATTATAGCTCAGAAAGCTCTCAGATTCTAGCAACAGTTATTATTAGTCTAATTTTTTTATGTATTTCATGAGATACATCTTCTCCGAGTTGTCATAGATATGATAATTTAGGAGAAACATGTTAAGGGTTGCTAACCCCACACCATTCCCATTTTTAAATGTTTCCATTTTTAAAAGTGTTTTTGATTTATATAAAAATATTGTGTATATCTTCAAATTTTGAAGGGGTGTTATTCTTCTCTGGTGTGAGGTGAGTAACTGTAAATGAGGTCTTTTATTATGAAGACTGCAAGGTCAGTCATGGCTCATCCCTCTGATGATAATGTCCAGTAGCAAAACACTGTCTACAAAGGAGAATTTCATGCTTTTATATTTCCACTTAAATTAAAAGTAGAACTGCACCTAAGGCTAGAATCTATTATCTAAAAAGAACTACCAAAGGAAAGAAATGGCAGGTATTAAAAATAACTTGTATGCAAAATGATGTTTGAAGTTTATGGCAAAGTTTATAGCAGTGATGCTCCTTGATTTGGGGACTTTATATATACTGCCTATTGCATTTAAAAATTTTTAATGCATTCTAATATGTAGAAAATGTTTTTAAAGTGTTATACTTTTTACTAATTTGCGTATGAGCATTTATTACCTGCAATGCTAGATTGTATAAACAGTTCCCAAAACATACTCAGATTTATTGGACAGAATCTGGGTTCTGCAGTAAATATATGAAAAACTATGCTTCCTATTAGTCCATATTACATTCAGCAAAATAAATAGAAATTAACATGCAGTGCTTTTGTAATAAATGACTGTTTTCATTAATATAAATTGAGAAGACATTTATGAAACTGCCTATCAGAGTATCTGTAAGAGAGTTGGTGCTTAATAACTGCCTTACCTTATGATACTATAATGAAAAGAAGAAACACTTTCAATCAGAGCAATAAAATTTTGTACCAGGAAAAGAACTTTGTTTCATCCAATCAGAGTTTTTAGCCTCAGGCAAAGTAAACATAGCAATAAATCTTTATTTAGTTCATCTATCTGCAAAAACAGTATTATGTACTTAAAAGTTCTTAGAAGGCAATCTGTAATGACTTAACAGAATGCAGCATGTTTTCTGGGCTGAATCCATAAGTAATAAGTAATAAACTGCGGGAATTTATAGAGTTTGAAATTACACACCAAACTTTTCTTAAGAGTAAGTTGCATAGAACAGAGGTAACCTATCATTTATATTTTACTATTTACAACTTAAATATTCTATGCTACATTTGGTAGTTACACATTATCCTTCTACTGAAACTCTTCACTCCACTAAATTATAATAGTTCTCCAAAACAAACTGAAGTGTGATAATGAGTTTGTTATTTGTACCTTACAGTTCAATAGCTGTGGAATAAAAATAAGAAGGATTTCTTGTTTGCTTAAGGTAGATTTTTAGAATATACAAAAATACTTTTGTGAAGTTTAAGAAGACCATTTATTTGAATTGCATGGATAGAAATACAATTTAAACATAAATTTTCTTAAGGTAAATAAATGATCAGTATTTTTCAAGTATGTAATGAGATTGCACTTCTGTCCTCATTTTATGATTAATACATAAGTTGGTTTTAAATATTTAAACTAAATATACAAATTGCTTGTTTATAACTAGCTGTTTTTTTTTTTTTTTTTTCTTTTTGCGGTATGCGGGCCTCTCACTGTTGTGGCCTCTCCCGTTGCGGAGCACAGGCTCCGGATGCGCAGGCCCAGCGGCCGTGGCTCACGGGCCCAGCCGCTCCGCGGCATATGGGATCCTCCCAGACCGGGGCACGAACCCGTATCCCCTGCATCGGCAGGCGGACTCTCAACCACTGCGCCACCAGGGAGGCCCTATAACTAGCTGTTTTTAAGTCAAGAATATTTTTCAAATAACACATCTAAATGTTTCAGAGAATTCAAATTCTGGATTGTGGAAGAAGCCTCATTTGAATTCAAAGAAAAAGGATTTTCAATTTATATGGGAGATTATTCTTTTCCATTTTATTTCTGACAAAACAGGAGCAATAACTTTTCTGAAGCAAAATTAGTGCTTTAAACTAATAAGTTTTAACTACAGAAATGATTAATCAATTAACATTTGGATATGTTAAAAAGTACTCAATAATTTAACATGACAGTGTGCCACTCTGGCATATTGATTATTTTGAATTAAAGTTATTTAAGAAAGACCTGGTACAAGAAGGACACTCTGACCTTCCTTTGTCCCCCTGAAAGCAGGAAATAAATCTCCCTTGTGAAAGATACCCTCCCTGTACCAGAAGGGTAGAAGGCATCCTTATCACCAGGGACAGGGAATTTAGGGTTGAGAAGGCTGTATAAATAAACATGTTACTTCTTCACTAATTTACTATCCCAAGCCCAAACTTTTGTCTTGTCAATTATTCACAAACTTAGTGTTTCTCTGTCTAAAAGGTATACAAGCCACTTGCTTTGGTTACTTCTTTGAGTCTCATATATTTGGGGGTCCCGTACATATGAAATTAAATTTGTTCTTCTCTTGTTAATGTTTCATGTCAATTTAATTTGTAGACCAATCAAAGAACCTTGCTGAGAAGAAAGGAAAAGTTTTTCTCCCCTACAAATATCACAATGTATACTACTTATAAACTTGTGGTTTGGAAACGATAATGATATTATATTTTATACAACTTTCCTTTTAAAAAGGTGTTATATTCTACCAATATTAAAGGCAAAGAGCTACAAATGGTCCTGTTGTTCTATCTGTTCCTATTAGTGATGATATTTTTGGAAATGGAGAATAGCATGGGGTGTGGCATTTCACTGTATGTAATAAAGTGTGCATTTTTAGATCTATATCTCCTCCATTTTTTCATATTTAAAATATCTGAAAACCTGGTTTTTAAAGTTCCCTTCTTAAAATATCAGAAAGAGAAATGCTTCTAGACTTTATGGATAGGGTCAGAACAGCCCAGAATCACCCTTCATTTTTGAAAATTGTTTAAAGGAATCAGAAACTCTAGTATTTTTAACTTGTCTCAGATTCAGAATCATAAGAAGTTATTATGAGGAAAACAGGAAGGACATTTTAGATAGGAAGCTCTCTTTTGATTTTCTTACCACCAGTAGCAACTTCACTGTTAAAGGTTTTTCCATCTTTATGACTATAAGCCTTAAATTTACTTTTGCTCCTTATTCAGTATAGTTCTATGCACTCCATGCACCTTTCCTCCTGCATCCTCCTACCTGCACCTGGATATCACTGCCTAGGGAAGTAGATACCTGGTCCACACAGAAATGGTATCAGATTTTATTACATGTGAAAAATCTCATCACAATCATGGTTACAGAGGTCAGCTCTGAACAGCTATATCATTAATTTCTCCATCCGGCTTTTTGCAATATTTGGGTTGCTGTCATTTCTCAGTTGCAAGTAGATCCAAAGCTTGATAGAGTGTTCATCTTTCCAGAGTTATCTCAATTTATATTTTAATGAAATACTTCGAAGTAGAAAGTAGAAGTTTCTCAAATGACAGTTTCTAGTAACCCAAGACTGTAGCTACACTCCATGTACTGGAAAACTAGAAATCACCTGAGTTTAACTGTATCAATCTCTTGTCTCCCTCTCAACTCATTCTTTATTCTCTTACAATTCTTCTTGTGATAATCTATTTCCATTTACAGAAGCCTGGTTTTCACCTACATCAAGTGCTTTTTAATATTTCTGACACATAATATATCTCCATGCATTATGAATTTGTATTTAAAACACATACAATTGTATGAATAAACTATATAACAAACATAAAATACTTATTTTTGTAATACAAAGGATACACAGAATGTAAACAATTGAAAAGATATGCTGCATATTACTGTCGAACATTCCACAAATTTCTACCCTTGATAGCATCCTTCACCAACATGACATCTTAAGAATATTCTGGGCTTGCTGAAAAAAGGTGCCCTCTATGTAGAGCTGGATGAACTCCAGGTAGTTTATATGCTGTTGTTGGCAGAGTATATAGATTTATACATCATCCCTTATTTTGACAGTGTGCTAATATGGAGTTGAGCCAACATACAGACCTTGCACTGTACATGTGGCTCTGCCCTTTGAGGGGCTGGGACACCCTACACCACTGTGCTTGTACGTCGGAAAATAAAAATATGCAAGAGATAAGACTGTAAAAGTTGTAAGCGTTATTCAGGAATATTTCACAGCAGACTAGAAATTCTATAATATTTGAGTCTCCTATTTGAGTGGTTTGAGGTCAAGTCTGACTTTAGTGAAATTCCTGGCGAGAGGGAACTCTCAAATAACTTAGCTTTTTCCTTCATCTTACTCTCCTTCTCTTGGTCACCATACCTTGACTGCCAACCCTACTTCAGCAATATGCAGATTGCTGTTGAATACTGTTTTCCATAAGCAATTCACCTTAAAAAAGTTGTTAATAAGAACAATGTACATTTATTTTTTAAAGATAAGAAATAAAAATAGAAGGAGCTTCTTGTATGTCTTCATAGGATTGTAGGTCATTATCATTGGCCTAGGATATGACTTTCAGTTTTCCTGTATGGAATGCTGATTCCATTAATGTAGGAACCTCATCCAGAAAACTGACTTGCTGTATTATAACTCAAAGGTGACCACTGCGCTTCCCTGGTGGCGCGGTGGCTAAGATCTGCCTGCCAATGCAGGGGACACGGGTTCGAGCCCTTGTCTGGGAAGATCCCACATGCCACGGGGTAACTAAGCCCTTGTGCCACAACTACTGAAGGCCACGGTCTTAGAGCCTGGGCTCCGCAACAAGAGAAACCACCATAATGAGAAGCCCGTGCACTGCAACAAAGACCCAACACAACCAAAAAAATAAATAAATAAAGGTGACCACTGAATGAAACCTAATACCGATTTATTGATTTACATTGAAAAATAAATATCAACATATATGTTTGAAAAATAGCAAATACAGGGTGGATCATTATTTTCCTAGACTATGATGTGAAGAGTGTACTCTCTCAGGATATAAGAAAGAAGCTCTGCTTCTTACCAAATAAGGCTAATATAAAATTCTTGGTGAATATAAAGTCATGTTAAAGAGAACTGGACAATCCTAATAAATACTAATAAGCTTACCATCCATATATTCATTTACTACACAAAATTAACTAAGCACCTAAAAGGTGGAAGGTACACTACCTAATGCTAAGAATATATTGGTAAGAAAAACATTTTTTATGAGTCCTAAATGAATAATGGCATATCATAAAATTCTCTATCTTTTTTATTGCTAATGATTATGGCACACTCTAAACACCTTAAGATTATCAATCTTAAATTATAAACATACAACACATTGCATACTTTTAACTTTTTCTTTTTTAAAATTTTTTTAAAATTTATTTTTATTTTACTTATTTATTTATTTTTGGCTGCATTGGGTCTTTGTTGCTGCGTGCGGGCTTTCTCTAGTTGCGGCGAGCAGGGGCTACTCTTTGTTGTGGTGTGCGGGCTTCTCATTGCGGTGGCTTCTCTTGTTGTAGAGCGTGGGCTCTATGTGTGCAGGCTTCAGTAGTTGTGGCTCGCAGGCTCTAGAGCACAGGCTCAGTAGTTGTGACACACGGGCTTAGGTGCTCCGTGGCATGTGGGATCTTCCCGGACCAGGGCTCGAACCCGTGTTCCCTGCATTGGCAGGCAGATTCTTAACCACTGCACCACCAGGGAAGTCCCTTAACTTTTTAATTTGAAATAATTATAGATTCACAGGAAGTTGTAAAGATAGTAAAGAGACAGTGTACCATTAACTCAGTTTTTCCTGGTTGGTGACACCTTACGTAAATACAGGTGACAAACATTCTCTCATTGATCAAACTCTAGCCAGGCTCCTCTGAGCCTTCTTCTCTACTAGGCCTCAATCTTGGCCTATAAAGACTTGAACAAACACTAGATTCTAACACGGAAAGGCCTCATCGCTAGATTGACCATAGTCTCTCAGAAAATGACTGCCTGAGAAAACTCAAGGTTGCCAAAAGAAATGACTGTTTCTTCCAGTCAATAGCTGAAGGTAGGGGCCCTGTCTCCCAGTCTCTGTGGGAAGATAGGAGCCTAACTTTGATAAGGATCAGTTAGCAAACCCAAATGTGTTTCACAGGGACTAACACCCATTTCCAGACTTTTGTAATTTTTCACTTTCCTGACTCTACTGAGCCCCTGTTCATCTCCCTCCATAGTCCTTCATTTTCCCTTTAAAATACCCAGTCATTTATGAAAAGAACAAAAGTTCAGTTCATGCTGGACTCTTTTCCCTATTGCAATAGTATATACTAATTAAAATCTGTCCTCACCATCTTAATTAGTATCCAGATTTGTCTATCTTTGACATAGTCAAAACCAGAAAAGTGACATTGGTACAATCCACAGACCTTATTCAGATTTCACCAGTTTTACCTGCACTTGTGTGTGTGTGTATATGTTGGAGTGTGTGTGTGTGTGTGCATGCACGCACTTGTAGTTTGATGTAATTTATACCACAATCAAGATACAGAACTGTTCTATCACCACAAGATCCCTCTTGCTACCTTTTCATACTTTATACCTTTCATTCCCATCTCCTTCCAGCCTATCCTTATAATTTTGCCATTTAAAGAATGTCACATAGGGCCTCCCTGGTGGCGCAGTGGTTGAGAGTCCGCCTGCCGATGCAGGGGATACGGGTTCGTGCCCCGGTCTGGGAGGATCCCATATGCCGCAGAGCAGCTGCGCCCGTGAGCCACGGCCGCTGGGCCTGCGCATCCGGAGCCTGTGCTCCGCAACGGGAGAGGCCACAACAGTGAGAAGCCCGCATACCGCAAAAAGAAAAAAAAAAAAAAAAAAAAAAAAAAGAATGTCACATATATGCAATCACACAATACATATTCTTTTTGAGTAAGGCTTTTTTTTTTCTTTCAGCATAATTCCTTTGAGATTACTCTAAATTGTTCTGGGTACAAATAGTTCCTGATTATTGTCAAATAGTGTTTCATGATATGGATGCACCACAGTTTGTTTAAACATTAATCCAGTGAAGGACATTTTGGTTGTTTTCAGTTTGTGGCTATTACAAATAAAGTGTCACATGCAGGTTTTTGTATCAACGTAAGTTTTCTCTGGGATAAAAGGCTAGTAGTGAGATTGTTGAGTCATATGTTAAGAGCATTTTTAGTTTCCGTTGTTTTTTTTTAAAAAACTGCCAAAATATTTTCCAGAGTGGTTGTGCCGTTTTACATTCTCACCACCAATGTATGAGAAATCGTTTCTCTCTATCCTTACCACCATTTGGTGACATATTGCATTTTACTGTGGAGTAATTAGCCTTATCTCGGTGAGACAGGTCATATTAACAGCACATTATATTATTGGAGTAGATATTTATATAAATGATAAATTTAAGGTACTCAAATTTGCAAATATAGTGTATTTAAGTAAAAAATGTTATTTTTCACATTGTAATGTGTTGCTGCATATACTTTTGACATAATTGACAGAACACAGACAAAATCTGCAGAACTGCATTAGAAGGAATAAAACTGCTGTTATTTGGAAAGTTTATAATAAAATGTCATAGTATCAATAATGGAAGAATACTAAGTTAAGAGATAATACTAAAGTAAGTTATAAATTTGGTTGGATAGGGAAGCATTTGACAATTATTCATCTTTGACAGTTTAAGAATTCCTTAGCTAATAGACAAAGTGCATTAAGTAGTCCACAGTGTGGTTTCCACCAATGACACTTTTCTCTTTCACTTTGCCTTTGGGTAGTTTTCAAGTCCTACTGCTGCTTAAACACTTAATTCATTTCAACATTTTGTGTGTTCAGGTACTGTGAAATGCTAAAGTCAACTAAGAATATATTGGCCTATATTTTTTCATTAATTTTTATGTGACAAAATGGGTATGTGTACATATATTGTTGAATATTACATATGCATATGTAGGTGTACATCTATACCTATATGTATAATGCACATACATTCATATGTGTATGTGTATGTGCACATTTTTTCCTCAATAAAAATAGTCAAGATATATTGGGCACTTTTTATGTACTAGGCATTATTATACAACTTAACAGGCATACTATCCCATTAATTACCAAACCATCATACAATATATTTTAAAGTGAAGACTCAGAATTGCTAAGTTTGAAACTAGAGGCTTCATTATTATCCACTACATGATAGTCTATTAACTTCAACAGGGAGAGAGAGAGAGAGACAGGGAGAAAGAAAACAGATCTGAATAAATTAGACACTAAGTTCAAAGGCGTATTAAATTGAACCATTTAAAAAGCCTTGCAGCTTTGATAGATTGGTTGACAACCCCTCCACCTCCAAACTCACACACACTTTGAATGATTTTCTGAACAGAATCTAAAAGACTTTTATAGTGCTTCTTGAAAAACATTTACACTTGTGGTTCCTCTATATTATTTATCATTATAGATTCTGGTTATTTATAAAAACTTGATGATAAAAATCTACTGCCCCAAATTCCTGCTTTGAAACTTCCTGAATTTCTATGCATAAATCCAGACTAGTACATTACATAATTCTTTATTTTTCAGTGAAACTATATATAGCTTCAGCTTTTCCTTATTTGACTCTCCTGACTCTATTGATTACAAATTATATATTTACATTTATTCATCTGTGTGAAAGACAAGAGGAATAGTGTTTCTTTTATAACGGCATCTAAGTCAATCATTATTTCCAGTTACTCCATTTATTACTATTTACACAAATTAATGTTGGCATATTTTATGTGGAAAACAGTGTGTCACTT
Source organism: Mesoplodon mirus (assembly GCF_964341445.2). NCBI lineage: Eukaryota > Metazoa > Chordata > Mammalia > Artiodactyla > Ziphiidae > Mesoplodon > Mesoplodon mirus. The sequence continues at coordinate 59,863,311 of NC_138993.1, read as the reverse complement.
AATTTATCTAGAAGATCATATTTTTATTCCCTAAATTGCGATCATTGGTTTTAATTTTAAAAAGAGAGAGGTCAAGAAATCGGATTGTTTACACCAAGTGTCATTCATTAATTGGTTTCTTCAGTACTGTGGTAAGTCAATGTAACTAATGCAGTAGCCTTAATTTTAAGGCTAAAAAAGAACAGATCAAGAAACATATTGACTCTAGTTAATAATCCTGTATTGTACACTTGAAATTTGCTAAGCAAGTTGATCTTCAGTGTTCTGACCTCTCTCTCTCTCTCACACACACACACACACACACACACACACACAAATATAACTCTGTGACGTGATGGACATGTTGTTAATTAGCTTGATTATGGTAACACTTTCACAATGTATACCTGTACCAAAGCGTCACATTGTACACCTTAAATACATGCAATATTTATTTGACAAGTATACCTCGATAAAGCTGGGGAAACACTATGCCCTACGTTGTGACTCTGAAGGGACTTCTCAGGTTCCTGATGTTCACCCCCTTGTGGAATCCCATGACCGCCCTCAAAGCTGAGCCTTCGGACCCGGTTGCCTTTCCCACCGGAGGTTTTCCCGCCAGAACCCTGTGGGCAGTTACTTGCCTTGAATTGGAAAACGGTTTGTTTTCCAATTAAGTTTATTCACCCTTTTACTGTCTGCCAAGTTTTGGAACGCAGTTCTCAACTCTTTAAGAAATGAAAACGGATTTTGGTTTCCTACCTTCGTGTGAGAACCTTCGGCCCAGGCGCTGCGGCCGTGGGAGCGGCCGGAAGTGCCCGCCAGGAGCGCGGGTCTCAGCCTGCGGCGCGTTGGGAGCGGGAGGCGGGCGGGCGCTGAGCCCTGAGAGGAGCCGGGTGTCCTCGGCTCACACCGTCTGCGCCTCGGTCTGTCGGTGGGGGACACGCCCCAGCAGTCCCGGTCCGTCATCTCAGGAGCATCTCCACCCTCGCGCACCTGCTGCCCCTCAAGGTTCAGGTCCAGGAAGCGGACGCAGCACTTCCGGGGAAGGAAGCTTCCAGGCGCGCGGGGTGTGGCGTCTTTTCCGAGCGCCCAGTCTCTGCGCGGGCAGCGTTCTCCGTGAGGCGCCAGGCCGGCAGCACCGGAGGGAGCGCTTGGTGGCTGCTTGGCTTGCTTATTAACCGTGGGCTGTGGCAAAGCGACGGACGCTGCTGAGTGCTAATACGTCACCTCAGACTCCATCTTGCTAGCAGACTGCTCTAGAAAATCTTGGGGGGCTTAAAGAAGCGGTGGCCGTGTGGGGAAAAACCTTGTGTCCAGGAACTGTGGGCTGCCTTCGGGAAAGGCTGGTGGCCTCCAGGAGCTGAGGGCTCGCTATGGGCGGAAGGTGCCTCCAGTCAGTAGCCGGCAAGAAGCTGCGGCCTGGGCTTCCCTGGTGGCGCAGTGGTTAAGAATCCGCCTGTCAATGCAGGGGACACGGGTTCGAGCCTTGGTCCGCGAAGTTCCCACATGCCGCGGGGCAGCTAAGCCTGTGCACCACAACTACTGAGCCTGCGTGTTAGAGCCCGTGAGCCACAACTATTAAAGCCCATACGCCTAGAGCCCGTGCTCTGCAACAAGAGAAGCCACCGCAATCAGAAGCCTGTGCACCACAACAAAGAGTAGCTCCCGCTCACCACAACTAGAGAAAGCCTGTGCACAGCAACGAAGACCCAACGGGCCAGCCATCTCCATGAGTCTGGGAGTGGACTCTTCAAACCATGGAGCCACAGTTGGGAGGTTACCTCGATTGCAGCTTCTTGAGACCCTAAGCAGAAGACACAGGTAAGCCTTGCCTGGCCGGCTGACCTGCAGAAATTGTAAGATAATAAATGTCTGCTGTTTGCAGTTGCTAAGTTTTTGGTAATTTGTGATGCCAGAATAGAAAACTAATATAAAACTGATTTCAGGCAGAAAATGGAAAGGTAACTTTCTAAAATACTGTGTAGCACATATCCTTAATGACAGGTTTCAGTGAAGGAAAAGAGGTTTAAAGAAGTAATCGACACCTTAGTTGCTATCAAATTACTCTCACATAGAGAATCATGGAAAATCAACCTGGGAGAGATGACACATCTTCAGCCCAACCAGGAAAGTAAACCAGAAGCAGGTTTTAATAGCTAATTGACAAACCATTTCTTGCCTTTATAAGGAGTTCGTTTCAGAAGCAAGAGAAATTTCTAAATTTCTCTCAGTAAGGGAAATTGCAAGAGCTGTTGGGTAGCTCGTTAGGAATTTTAATAGGAGTTACTAGTTCAAATGCCCCATTGTGACCATGAAATAACATAAATAAATGAGATGTGGCAAGAATAAATGCTTATGCAATCATTATGTCAAGAAGGGATTCTGTTAACTGGGGTGTGTGTGTCCTACTAGGTAGCTTTTGTTCAGCCCTTGGCCATTAGTTGCTGTGCGGGATTTGTCTGCTTTTAGCTGGGTTTTCCATCCTTTTAGGAGATTTCAGAAGCATGTGTTTGTAAATATCAAATAAAATATATAGTTTAAAAATATACTTAAAACTATATATCTGGAGACCAGTTGTTTGTGGCTCCTGATTTACCACAAGGTTCCTTTACAGAATAGTGATGGGACAGCAAAGAATAGCCAAAGGGAAGTGAGTCGCAAGGAAAATCTTCAATTAGAAAAGGAATGAATCATTTTCCGTGTGTTGAGAATAGAAGTTCATGATACAAGTTTGGAGAATGTACCATACCACGATGATATAATCACCAAACATGGAGGGATGAAGTTGGATCAGTGATTTTACAGAACTCAGAAAAGTACAGGCTGTCTTGTTTTTGAAATTTATATACCAATTGAAATTTTACAATATGTACTTTTTTTTCCTGGCTTCTTTCAGGCAGTAGTGTGTGTGTGTGATTCAACCACATTACTGCAGTTTGGGGCTCTAAAAAATTATGCTTCTATAAACATACATATATATCATTTTGTCCACATTTTCACATGTGTGATTGATATATGCCAGGGAGTAGAACTGCTGGTTCTAGAAGGTGCAAATTATTTAATTTATAAAGCTACTGCTAAATAGTTTTCCATAATGGATGTACAAATATACAACCCGCCATCTTCAGCATAAATAGTACCACTATCTTTGTAATTTATTATTTGTTAGTCTTTGTAATTTTGCTGATTTCTGTTGGTGTGTTCTATCATTGGGATTTAGATTGAATTTTCCTGATGATTAATGAGTTTGAGCACCTTTTTCATGTCTCAAGGGCATTTACATATTCTTTTGGTCAAATGCTATAATTGCTGATGCTGCAGCTTCTTGGCTTTCTTTGGTTGTTTGGATTTCCGTATGAATTTTGGAATCCAAAACAAAATTATGAGATTTTGTTTGAGGATACATTACATCTAAAGAGTAATTTTGGGAGAACTGACATTTATAAACATTGAGCATTCCAATCCATGAACATGGATAGTAAAAACATAAAGGTTTCATTCATTTTCACTATTTTGTAGTTTTTTTGAGTTGAATGTTTGAACAGTGTTCACTAGGTTTATTTTTAGGTATTGAAGTTTCTTGATGCTATGATAGATGGTTTCATTTATTAATTTCATTTTTAATTATTTGCTAATGGTATATTGAACTACATTTGAACTTTGTATATTAATATTTAATTCAGCACACTTCAGAAATTGTTATTGATTCTAATAGTTTGGGGGTAGATTATTTTGAAATTTTTATGTGTACAATCTTGAGTTTGCAAAACTGACGTTTTAATTTTTTCTTCTTTAATCTTTGTGTTTTCCATTTCTTATTCTTGCATTATTGCATTGTTTAGGAGTTAGAGTTTTGAACAGAAGTTGTGAGAATGGACATTCATGTTTCCTTCTCAATCTTAGTGAAAATTCTTAGGGAAAAAACATTTCACCATTGAATACATTGAATGCTGACAATTTTTGATTGGTACCAACGGTAAGCAGAGTTCCAAAGTTCCTCCAAGACTTCTGGCCCCTAATAAACATACATGTCTTACAAAACAAAAACAAAAACAACAACTAACTTAGTTTTAGTCTACTTTGCTAGCAGCTTTGCTTTTAGATACTTGGCTATAGAGAGACCCCATATCTCTTAAAGCTTATTAATCCCCTTTGGACCATTGAGCACTTTTTTCTCTTTTTTCAGTTAAAGTAATAAAAAGGAAAAAAACAGGTCAAAAACAGGTCACCCATTTCTTCCACCTCCTTTGCTTCTGGTACCCACCAATCTTTTCTCTGTATCCATGAGTATGGTTTGTGTGTTTGTTTATTTCTTGCGGTACACGGGCCTCTCACTGTTGTGGCCTCTCCCGTTGCGGAGCACAGGCTCCGGACGCGCAGGCTCAGTGGCCATGGCTCACGGGCCCAGCCGCTCCGTGGCATATGGGATCTTTCCGGACCGGGGCACGAACCCGTGTCCCCTGCATCGGCAGGCAGACTCTCAACCACTGCGCCACCAGGGAAGCCCTGGTTTGTTTGTTTGTTTGTTTGTTTATTTTTAAGATTCCACATATGAGAGAGATCATCCATAATTTGTCTTCTCTTATTTCACTTAGCGTAATGCCCTTGTTGCAAATGGCAGATTTTATCATTAACGGGTGTTAAATTTTATCATATTAGTTTTTTGTATTTATTGAAGTAATTGTTTTTTTCCCCCATTTTTCTGTTTCTGTGGCAAATTAAATGATTTTTACTCTTGCATTCTCTTGGTATACACGGCATTTGGTCATGATGCATAATATTATTCTTTTTATATATAGATAGATTCAATTTGATGATATATTGGTTAAGATTTTCAACTGTGATTATGAGAGAGGTTGCCTCTGATTGTTGTTCTTTTGATATCCTAGTAAGATTTTGGAATTCAGAATTTGTTGACCTCATAAAACCAAGTGAGAAGGAAATATATATGTGTGTGTGTGTCTTTGTGTACATGTACAAAAACTGTGGTTTTATATATACATAAAATTTGGCAGAGAAAACATCTGGGATTTGATAACTTGTAAATATTTTATTCACATATTTGTATTTTAGTTGATATGGGACTATTCAGTTTTTCTATTAGTTATTCTGTTTGGAATGTTTTCTCATTTTTATCTCCCAGGCCTAAAATGTGTGACAGCCAAAATTGGTGATCAGCTTCTTAGCTCATGATTAGATATTTTGTGCTGGACTTTCCAGCTTCCACTTAAATTTGGCAGGTGCTTTGAAAGAATTTCTTTGCCATATTCTCTCTTGAGCTCTAAATGAAAAAAAAAAAATTCTACCTTATGTTAAAAGGGTGTATTGTTTACAGAGAGTTTTTCAGTAGCAAATTTAGTTGGAATGTGTCTATATTTCTACCCTGAAGCTACCTTGGCTTAAACTAATTTTGGCTGATGTTAAATTGAGGGAGGAAAGACTAATTTGATATACCTCTACCCCCTGCCACTTTCGTTTTGTTTTTTAATCCTGGGAGGAGAGTGACTACCTGTCCATGTCCCACACGGATAACTTTGCTGCATAAGCATTCCCAAACTTCCTTACTCAAAAGTTGTTTATTTGTAAGAGCTTTGCTCTCATAGTCAAGGGAACCATAAATTCCAGCCATCTGGAGTGACAACAGAAGATCGAATAAATGATGAATAAATCCTAGTAGATTCCATCGTAGATACCTGCCAAGGAATAAGGGTTAGATGTTCACTTTTTTTCAGTGCCTTAGCACTATGGAAGATCCCAGGATTATATGGGACCCATAAAAGAGAGAGGGTAGGCTAAATAGACTGATGAACTCTCAAATTGACTGAGATTAATTTTTTGCCAACTGACAATATAAAGATTAAATTGAATTACAGAAAAGATTTTAAGTTATATTTTTGAATGCGGGAGTTTGAAGGAGAGATTTGTATCCACTCTACACACACATACACACACACACTTGATTTTTCTTATGAATATTGAATATAGTATTCATATCTTTTTTTAAATGTATCATGTTTCCATTTGCATTTTGGTACATATATATCTACTTTATTCATTTGAAAAGCTTCAAAGTATTTTATAGCATAGGTAGAGTATAATTTATCTAACCATCTCCCTAAGGATGGGTACTAGGAGCATTTCCTGTTTTTGTTATCAAAAACAATATTGTGAGATCCTTAGTAACAATTCTTTTTACTTCTGTGGGAAAAGTGAATAACTGGCCAAAGAGAATATGCATTTATCACTATAAGATAACCAAGTAGATTCAATAAACAACTCATGATTGCTTTCCAAAATTTCTTGAAGACATTCATTTTTACTTATTTTTCTGTAGTCAAAAATAAGCTACGTGAAATCCAAACCAAGTTATATATGGGTATAATTGTTTTAAATTTCAGTCTGCCTAAATAAAATAAGGGGGAACTTTTATATTTTCAGGTACTGTGCTCTTTTTTAATAGCTTGTTTTTGGTCTTTTTTTTATTCTAGAGTTTTAAAATTAAGGTTACTAATAAGCCCATCAGTAAATGGAGTTCCCTAATGACAGATTTTTATTCATAATAATGTTTTTCCCAGGTCATTATACTAATTACATATCCTTTTATTTTTCATTGAGATCTTTAGAAGCCTAAATAATACTTCCTAAGGAGATAGATTGACTATGAACAACTTGAACAATAAGTTCTCAGCACAAACACTAGTGTAAAAGGAATACTTATAAATGGCAGCTATCTAATATTTCAGGTGCTTCCTCCTGCATCACTGTACACATCAAGACTATGACTAATTCAAATTTAACTGAATATTTGTAAGATGATGATGTATTTTACACAAGAATAATTTCCACTTGATTATCAACTTGACAAGTAAATATTAGATCTAAAATGAGCATTGGTTTATGGTGAAGTGGCTAGTAAAAGTGCCTGCAGTTAGAGTGGTAAAATATTTTCACATTTCTTTCAGAATTTTTATGAAATGTTTGTATTAAATGTGTAGCAGTTTTCATTAGGATATTTTCATGCAGTGTTATAAATGTTTTGTTTTGGAATATTTTGCTAACACTTCCATCTCTCTTTATACACCTCTTTTTTTCTGTGTTGTTTTTAATATAATTAAACAGTATGAAAATGCCATTCTTGAGATCCAGCTGTAATATAAATGGAGATAACATTTGAAAAGATAATATAATGCATGATTTATTTATTTTGTTCTTTCAAAGCTGTTTAAGGATCACTTACAATAACTATAGTTACTATGGCAGAGCAAGAATAATTTTGTTAGGATGAAGCAGAGGCTATGTCTCCTTTGCTCCCAGCAAATAGAATTCACCAAGTTTTATAAGAAAGAAACCTGCTGTCATGCAACAAATTGTGAGAATAAGAATGTATAGTAATGATTAATATTAAATACTGTATAGGAAGTAAAGGACAAATTCTGACTACTATGCCAGCCAGAATTTTATGTGTTGGTGACAGATCAGTTTCTGTATCAGTAAACAAGTGGAATGCTCCTTATTGTGCAATGGTGTCACATTCTCTTAGCTTATATAGTTGCTATGTAAAATTTTGAGAATGAGTATCAAATATTTGGAACTGGGGTTGGAGGCTGAATGAGGAGAAAACCTGAAGACTGTTTGGGACTGACCCTATAGAGGTCTTGGTTAAGGCACCTGAGCAGAAGTCCAGCTAAGGCTGCAAGGCTAAAGCATTTCTCATGTGAACAGAGTATTGTTTCTGTTTTCTTTAATACCTCATTTTAGTTTCAGATTGAAAGGAAAACAGAGTGAAGAAAATCTTTGATATTTTCTAAAGGGAAGAAGTGTGTAAAATATGTAAGTTGGACAATGAAGTTAAAAAGAGAATTCAAAAGTAAACCTAAGGACAGGAAGTGCCAGCACCCAAATTTATAAACGTTGGGAGGAGAACTTTTTGTTTCATAATTCATTATCACCAGAAAAGTACAGGCAGTACAGGCATTATACCAGAATATGCAAATAGAAGCCTCATGATGAGCTCATTTCTGTGGAGATGGCTACTATAAAATATTTAGCTCATAGTTGGAAAATTCTGTAAAAATTAGCAATTCAAGCCTGAAGACCTGGAGAGAACAAAAACCTGAAGCTATTCTTTTATTCTTTTTTCTTTTTTCTTTCTTCAATTTGACCTCATTATTCCTTCATCTTTTCAAAAATTATTTGCTATTTTCTCAGAATAGTAAGTATGTACAGATGGAAACATGAGGCCTTCAGAATGTTAAAGGCCTCAAGACTCATGAAATAGATGTGTAAAAATTAAACTTTTTTAAAGTAATGGGAATTCGATGTTTGACCTATTTTCTAAACTTTTTTAATAGGGAAGAGAAGTTAGCCAAGTGAACAAGGTTAAGATCCTGAACAGAAAAATGCTTTAATATTTTATTCCCAATTCCTATGCAGCACCAAGATATGTGATGGGCCATATGACCCACATGATTAAGGGGATGATTTTATGCAGATTATTGTATAGGAGGATGATCATTAATGAGGAAGGTCTCAAAGAAAAGGAAGAGGGTTTGGGGTTTTGTAGAGGCAGATAAACAAGTCATATTTAATTTACAGGAGTTGTGAGCACGAATGGACAGTAAGTCATACTGTGAAGGGCGGTTCTTCTGATATTAGCTCCTTCTTCAACGCGAAAGTGTGTGTATTGGATTGGGGCGGGAGTTCTTAAGCATCACTCATCTCTGAGAACATAGAGCCCAGGTTAAATTCCACATTTATTTTATATGACCTCTGTTCAACTGCAAAAGTACTTTTAACTGCGTTGTCTGTTGTTTTGTTCAATATCCACTGAATAAGGTCCCAAGTGATAAATTCCTTTTAAAAGTCATTTCTAAGAAATAATACTAATTATCCTGAGGAATTGATTTTTTTCTTTTTATTATGTAATGAAAATTGTATGAAACAAATATAGTTTTGTCTGTAGCTAATCTGAGAGCTAAATTGAATACTCAATTACAGTGACTATATATATGTATGATAATATATATTGTTCTCCATTATTTCCATAGTATTATTCATAAGTACTCTATATTAGCAGTTTTATTGTTTGAATATATTTTTTACCATCACCCAAATCTTTCTGGAAGGAAGCAACATAGAAGCAGTACTCATAGCTCAATGAAAACTAGGGCTAATCAGCTTCTTTTTGTTGCTTCCTTAAAGCTTAGCTCATATTTGTTGCAATAATTTATTTATGAACTATAAAGAATTTTGAATTGGGTCTGTAGGGGGGCCACGATAGCAGAACAAGAATTATGTAACCGTTGGTGACAATGGCTATATAGGAATTATCAGAGTGAAGAGGTATTTGGCAAAGGAATATAAGATAAATGGTTAGGGAATAAATGAATAATTCCAAAAACCATATGATCTCAATGATACACAAAATCAGTGCTTATATCAAAACTCCTCAGAAATATTGGTGAAGTCTCCTTTGGCACTATTGTCATAGTCTGGGCTCTCATCACTTGGCTAAGAGATTGGGAATGTCAAAAGTAAGAACTTGAAAATGACTCAGAGACAACTTATTTGGGTAATTGGAATTCCTTCTACTAATCCTCTTATTACATTTCTGTACATTTTTATACTTCACCTTTTCATATCATAGCAACAAGTAAATATTCATTGAGAAGAGAAAAGTAATTGATGACTTGATTACCTGCTCTGTACCAAGTAACATTTATATACATTATCTCTTTAGGTTATGATATCTGTGAGATCACAACTGTTCACAGCAGTGCTACTAAAATTGTGGCCTGACATTATTTGGAAACTAACTGAAAATATATATTATGAGGCCCTATCCCAGATCAAAAAAATCAGTCTCTGGAATCTGTAGCTTAACAACCTATCCAGGTGATTCTTATAAAACTAAAATTTGAAATACTCTGATTTATGCCATTGTACTGAAAAGAAAAGGGTCAGAAATATTAAGCAATCAACCCGATGTCATACAGCTAGTGAGTTGTAGAATGGGAGTGGGTACTGAAATGAGCAAACTCCCTCTTTTCATCAGATGCTGTATCTTTAATTCACTAATTCATAAATCATTTCTGTAACCAGCCTGCCTGCTCAGTCTCTCATTTCACCTTTTCTTTGACCTCATCAGCCCCATCAAAATATTGATCTCCCTACTTCCTCCTTATTGAACAGAAGTTCTAATTTTACTTCCTTCTCTTTGAAGTTTAGATCCATGGTGAATCATTTCAACTGCTTTCTTTCTAATTTCCTAACCTCGCTTACTTGATTTTCCTTGTGTGATATCTCATTGGTGAAACTCCCGTCATGTATACCTGAATATCAGCAGCTATTGTGGGTGCACCTGGGCAGCTTGACAATGCTGGGGGTAATTAATACAACTTGCAGCATAGGATCCATAATGATCACCAGCCACAACTAGATCTCAGCAATGCCACGTTAATTCAGTTTTTTTCTGTTGATTCTCCATTATAATTTTCACAATGTCTGTTTTAATTTTCTGTACTTGTCTCAAATTGTATTGACTCTGCCATGCCCTTTCTCTCTCGAGACATGACTTTGCCTCTGTTTCTCAGATGAAATAGAGGCAATTATATAGCAACACCTTCACATCTTAAATGCACCAACCTAAATAAATTTGTACCATACGCTGTCTCCCTCCTTTCACAGTGGAAAAGGGATGCAGTCTCTTTATCTTTTCTTAACTTTTTATTTTATACTATCACCATTTAAGTAAATTGAAGGCTTTTTTTTTTTTTTTTTTTTTTTTGCTGTACTAGGGCCTCTCACTATTGTGGCCTCTCCCGTTGCGGAGCACAGGCTCCGGACGCACAGGCTCAGTGGCCATGGCTCACGGGCCCAGCTGCTCCGCGGCATGTGGGATCCTCCCAGACCGGGGCACGAACCCGTGTCCCCTGCATTGGCAGGTGGACTCTCAAACCACTGAGCCACCAGGGAAGCCCCAAGGCTGTCTTATATCATAAAACCTAGCTCAGTAAATAACACTGCCCATCACTCAAATGCATAATCCAGAGTTCTAGGAATTATATTGGATTCCTCATTTTACATTCATTCATTTAATAAACATATATTAAACTGTATGTTCAACATGCTGTTCTTATAAATATCTGTGTAGTGTTTCTTTTCTACTTACTCCTAATCAGTTTCCATGTATCCACCTTGTCACCGTTAATTTTTTTTCCTATCTGCCTCTAGAGTGGAAAGAAAAAGATAAAATTCATCATTACATTCCATTATAAATGTCATGTTATTTCCTTTGAGAACAAGTATATATCCTTGGAAGAGCTTGAGTGTCTGGTTTTGACTGCCTTTTTAGATGTGAAACTCTCCCCCTTTCTTTCTTCCATTCAACTTGGAATCCATTCTTTAAATTCAACATGTTCTTTATTTGCCTCTAGATCCTTAAACTTTTTGTTTCTTCTGTTTGAATCCTCCCATAATTCATCTGGCTAATTGCTACCAAACCTTTTCGTCGTCATCTTTGTACTGTCTCATAAGGAGGACAAAGGCTTGTGTCCATATGGTATACTATCAAATTAGACTTGTGGTTCATTTCAAAGGATGCATCATGTCAAGGTATATTCAGTATTTATAGTCTCTGTATTAAAAGATAATTTTCAAAAGAAGGTGTCATATGAATATAAAATATAGATTTGTTTAGGATTTTATGTAATGAATTATTAAGATGATGTTTTAACCAGGTTAATGGAGACTCCAAAGAACACATTTATTGTTCAAGAATTTCAAAATGAGTGTGCATATGGAAGCAATGAAGGATGTTTACATGGTGCTGGATGGAAGTCAATTGAATAGACTGAATTGGAAAGAATTTTGCATATCAGCAGTAATATTTTTTCACTGCTATCACATACCTACAACTTACAGAGTTGTAAAATAGCTCCAAAGAAAGGAAAGGTTAGAATTGAATAGCCTTGAAGAGTGTATTGTACAATGCACATGGAAGCAAAAATTTTTCTCTGCACCCAGTGTATTGTCAAATCCAAAGAGATAGAGGACCTGTCTGCTTTGTCCACAAAATATTTTCCTAGAATCTATTAAAGTATCTACCTTATAATAGATATAAAATTGTTCATTAAAAATTAGATTATCTCCCTAAATTTTCAACTATAGACCATACCTCTTTTCTGAAATTTAAGCCAAAATATCTAATTCCTCCAGTAGATAGTCCATCTGCATACACACAGGCATCTCAAACATGGCAATATCAAAACATATCATGTTTTCATGAAACTACATATTTCTTCAATATTCCAGAGCAGTTAATGATTTTGTGGACTAGATTGAGTTAACAATTCAACAAAGTATCTAGATTCCCAAGATTTAAATCTATATGTCATCTTGGAACTATGTACCTGGCATCTCAGTCATACAGATCTAGTTAATTTATAATTTATTTTCAATTTATAGACTTAATATTTTTATATCATATCACCCAGCATTTATATCTTAATAACTGTGAAACTCCTATCTATACGTTACACATGATTCTGTGATTTTCCACTTTTCACATCTTATAACATCAGACATCCTATTGACCTGTTAAGCTCCATCTCAGTACTCTCCTCTGTCAAGACTGTCTTCTGTCAACTCCAGCTTACAATCCATTCTTCAGTCCCTTCCGGAGTAAGGAGAACTGCTTATTTCAACCTTTGTGCTACCACAATATTTAGCACTTGATACATTCCTCTACTATGATACTTCACATGCTTCACTGGAATTATTTTGATAAAAGTCTGTCTTATTAATCTGTAATATTTGCGGAGCTAGAAAACTTACACCTTTTATCTTTGAAACTCAGTTTGCTAACACTAAATAAATCAATAAAATAATGAATAATGTACAAATAAACCAATGCCTCTTCCTTTTAAAAAAGAGAACTATCTAGATTCACCTTCTGTTGGAGAATAAAAGTCTCCTTCAGGATGATATACGAGGGAGAAGATAAAAATTCAACTAAATTTCTTGAGGTTTCAAAAGCATTTTCAATCTCAAAAACCATAATGGTGAAAGAAATACATATATGGGGTTCAAGGTTGTAATTGGTGCCAAACCATGACCAACAGCTTTTTGCTTAAAATGGATATCATAAATGTTTCAATCACTGTGGAATATAAGACATCAAAGGAGATTTCGTCTGGAAATGCTTCTTTCTAAACAGCATAGTCATGTAATTTGTTTTTCTTTTTCAACAAAGTAGTGTCAAATTGCAGTGTAATAGCTCAGCATGGAGACATCTCCAATGGTGAATTTCACCAGGGTTATGGAGTCAGAGCTATAAGAACTAGCAGATGACTTTGGCCCCTCCTAACTCATTTTTCTTAGAAATTGTGGAAAGAGTGAAAAGTATAAACAAATTTTACAGAAAATGAAACACTCTCTGAGGCAGAATGACAGGGTTTATTTGTATATTATAAAAAAAGAAACTAAACTTTTCTAACAAGTTGCCTTTTCCTCATAGCCCTGACCACTGACCTGCACACAGCACAGTTTGATCTTGTTCTTTTTGTCTTTTTCTCCATTATCTTTGCTATTACAGTCAAGTACCTACTTCATCCATGTGAGTTTTTAGTAGGAGCATAGGTTTTGTACATTCAGAAATTTTTTAGAGTGGTCAGAGATGGAATAAGAAATCCTATTTCTAACTAGTTCAGCATTTTATGGAGTACGTAGTACAAAACATTAGTATTGTGAGATTTCAATATTTTGCAGTAAATTTTTGATAAAATTAATCAGGTTCCTTTTTTAAAGGTTATTTTTTTTTCAGGTTATTTAATATAATGTGCTTTCCAAGTCTCCACGGGAGCAAAGAGCACAACTCTCTTTTCAGTCACATTTGATGATGCAGCCCTTTCCTTAAGAAGCAATTCCAGACAAACATAGTTTATAGAATGTAATAGGAAACGATACTCGACTCATATAATCTTGTTTTGAAAACAAACATAATCAAAACACATCTCATCTTTTAGTATTTAATAATGATTTCCTCTCATTTTTTCACCTTCTGTAATTTTTATTTTTAGAAATGTATCTAACAAAAGGATAAATATGATATGCAGTACTCTATACACATAGACACACACAGATATATTTTTCTATTGTTCATGGTTATTCTTAATCTTGGCCAGGCTTATTTTTCTATAGACTTGCCCAAAGACTTTGGAACTCGCTTTTCTTGTGGTCTGAGCAATGAATGCACAATTGGTCGGTGATCAGATACGAAGTACACTTTGGTGAACGTTAGAAAAAATGTATATTAATTTATTTTAATATAGAGGATAGAAAAAAGAAAATAAGAGGGCAGACAATTTTAATAGCTTTTAATTTATTTTTTACTCCGTGCCATTGGCTGCACTAGGGACATCACTAATAGGTGATTTATTTGTTTTCCACAAGAACCCTAGGACAAAGAAATCACCATTACCTCCATGTCATAGATGAGGAGACTTGAAATTCTATAGGTATTTGACTATAATTTCCCAGCAAGCAACAGAGCAGGACCAGGACTGAGGCAAACTGACCCTGGAGCCCACATTCTCTGGTTATCAGTGGCTGCGTTGTCCCACATCAGCCTTCATTATGCAATGCTTATAGGCAGGAATGATTGCTTTAGGACTTCAGCAATGAGCAAGGTTTTGTAGAGGTCCAAGTCAGTGGAAAACCACAGAAGAGATGAGAGAAGATGCCTGCTGCTCAGTCCATTGCCACTATCCTTGGTATAAGGAAAGGAAGCTCTCCTGAGTTACCAGTTTGTCTCCATGCCCTGCTGAGGAGGAATCCTTGACATATGGAGTGCAGTTTCAGTGGAGATGAGAGTAACATAGAGTCCCTATTCTATGAGACTTGGGGTGTTCTGTTAATAACCTCATCTCTCAGGCCATTGGGACATTACCCAAACTGTGAAAGCTTTACCCTCACAGAGACCTAAGGAGTACTTCTTCCACCCCTAAAGGTGAAAGGATAATGGTGTGGCAGACATCCCAACCAGTCCTAGGAGTTTGATAATGGTTTTGACAAACAAGTTCCAAGAGAAAATCAGACCAACATTCAAAATACTTTGTACACACTCTCCAACAAGGATATACCAATTGTCTAACCATTCCCAAAGAGAAGTTGGTTTCTATACAAATTGTCTCTGTTTATATTTTTTTAAAGTTCAGGCTCTTTAAAAAAAGAAAGACCTATAATGGCTCATTAGTCATGAATACTAAATATTCTCAAATTTGATATCTTAAAATGTTGACTTTTGAGACCAGTATTTCCCCAATCTCCATACTTTCTCTTTAAATTTGTTCCCTGGAAAAATTCTCAGAACAGTACTATTGCCTCCACTGCTTTTTCTTCCAGTCTCAACTTACTCTTTGTTATTTTTTCTCCTACTAATTTTCTGAAACTACTGTCTTTGAGAGCTCAATTCACCAATGACCTACTAATTAACAAATTCAGCAGTCTCTTCTAAGTCCTTACTTGACTAGACCTCTTCATAGCAATCAAAATCACAGACTACTTGTTCCTTCCTGAAAAGCTCTTATATCTGGAAGAAGAAAATGACTGTCTCTTCCCCACAGAGAGATAGGGGAGACGAATGGCCCTTGGCTAAGAATTTAATCAAGTACGTATAAAAAGTAATTTCAAAGCCTCCACCTGGTCTTAGTGTAGCGAAGGTAGCATGCTGTAGAGATTTATGGGTCAGCATTAGCCAATTTATTACTCCAGGTAGATCTGAAATAGCACATTTGAAAAGGGGGTGTGGTTTGGAAAGATGAAGCACCATGGCAATGCATAATAATGAGGCCATACTGACTCCATTACAGTTATGTGAACTTGTAAGTTATGAAGTAATTGGGAAAGTGTTTATTTTTTCCTCTATAGAGTTAGCACTGTTCTAGAGGAATATGTATGTGTATAGGTGTGTATGAGAGAGAGATTTTCAACATGTAACAGTTGGAAAATTGGAGGAACAGAATGTTTGTGATGCCATCTGAATTCTGGAAAACAACTTAAGGGTACAAAGTTAAAGTGCCTAGGGCCCCTCCTGGTTTGCATGAACGAATTCTGTGAAAAATAGATAATTCCCTAGTACTCCATTAAGGCCCACTTGTTATTCTAACCTGACTATGACTAGGATAGTGACATTTAATCTGAGAGGAGGTCAACCTTTATAGATTGACTATGGAAGGAGTAATTTTTGCTAAAACCAATGTAAAAAAGCAATGGAAACATCAACAAAGATGCCACATGTGTTTGATTTATGTATCTGTCTCTCCTCTCTCAATATTTGAACTCTTGGAACTTCAGCATGTTGCCTTAGTAGTTTTGTAACATCAGTCTCTCCCAGGGAGCTCTCATATTGTCTAAATGCTAAGTGCCCCAGAAATATTTTAGAATTGAATTGTTGAACTAACCAAACATATATATACACACACATATATATATACACACACACATATATATGGTAAATTAGTCATTCACTAAATTTTATGTTAACTGATAAATTATGTAAAATGAAATAAATGTAAAAAATTATTAGTATTAAACATAAAAACAATCATGTAGTAACATGGTATAGAAACAATGAGATAGTGTAAGTAGCTATTTTTGATGGTATTGATGGTAGAGGGAGAAAGTAGGACCTAAGCTAACATTTATAAAGTGCCTGTAAAATGTCAGACACTTTACATACATCATCTTATGAAATACAAATACTCTGAAATATAGGTATTCTAATTTCAATTTATCACCAAAGAATCCAAATTTTGGAAAAGCTGAGTAACTAGCTCAGGGAAGAAAAGTAGGTTTCACCTTTCTTGCAACTACCTATGAATTCATTCTGACTGCAGAAAATGATGAGAAGAAATCTTTGGCCGCATCTCTATTCAATAAGAATGACTCCTCATGAATCAGCAATATCTGCTTTAATCTTAGAAGGAAGAAGAGGATGTTCGCTGCCAAATGTTGCTATCATTGCACAAAGCCAGAGCCAGAAAGGAAGAATGCGAGTTTGTGGACAAGTTTATTTGTGGGTGTCGGAGGGAGGGTTGAAAAATAGTACTGGTCAGGATTTTAGCTCAGATATGTCCTACTCTCAAATATAATACTATTTCCACTATGCCTTTAATTTAACTTTAAAATCTGGAAAAAAGCATTAATGTAAGTTTTTGATGAATGTATTGTTAATGCCAGATGACACTGAAAGAGGAGACTCAAACAATTCAAATTAAAAATCTCTTAGTAAATAATATATGAAAATGGATTAACAATAGGGCAGAAGTTGCTTCCTATTCTGCTTCCTTCATTCTTGGCTTATCAAGACAGATTTCACCATTTCTATATCTAGTTGTCTTTGTGAGCTTGAAGATAAAAAATATATAAACATTTTGATGAAGTACCACTACATAATTAAGAAAATGAAATATCTATTCCAGAGTTCAGATAGTATTACCCTGTCAGGAACTGGGTCATACTTTTCAAAATTCAAGTTATATGTAAACTGCCCCAAAAGGAAAAAAAAAAGATATTTAGTTCCTTAAAATTTTCCATCTATAAGCAAAGGTTTTACAAAATAAAATTTGTTCACTGTTAAGTAGGGCCTTAAAATAAGCATATTAAATAAAATAGGAACTAAAAGATGAAATTCAGTACCAATGAAGGTGAGGAAAGTGAGGTGATGTAAATTCCCCAAAGTACAGTGTCTTTTGTCTTAAATCAACAGTGCCATTGACATACTGATTCTGTCTTCCAAAGCCTGGACATTGTTTGGCGTGGAGTGCTAGTGACTTGCCAAACTGGAATTGGGCATTCTAGACCACTTGTAGTTACCCTAATGAATTCATAAAAATGTAACTATAAAAGACCAACAGGGGCTTCCCTGGTGGCGCAGCAGTTGAGAGTCTGCCTGCCAATGCAGGGGACACGGGTTCGTGCCCCGGTCCGGGAAGGTCCCACATGCCGTGGAGCGGCTGGGCCCGTGAGCCAAGGCCACTGGACCTGTGCGTCCGGAGCCTGTGCTCCGCAACAGGAGAGGCCACAACAGTGAGAGGCCCACATACCGCAAAAAAAAAAAAAGACCAACAAAGTCCTCTTTTTTTTCTTCATGGTAAACCTTGAAAATGTGAGCAATAAAAGAATTACGTGATTTTCTACTTGCCCACCCCACACATTTGGTTCTTAGCCACTTAAGCATCAGGGGCCAACCACTGTGGACAGCATCACCAGGGGCCCCTTACTCACTGGATTCTGATTAAGTTTAACAAATAGAAAGCACTAACATGAGATTAGAAGGCTAGAGTAAAGACAGATTCTTCATTCTTCTTTGCTTTGAGTATACATTTTTCTCTGTGCAGCTGCTTCTCTCCGCAACTGGAGCTGGGTAGCCCTTCCTCCACTAGTTCAAGTTCTCACTGAGGAGTTTTAAAGTATTTTCTGTCCTCCTCCCGTCAAGTGTACAGATAGTAATGGCTCCCTAACATTGCTAGTATCTGGATGTCTCACTGTATCTCATTTGCTTCTTTAACCCTGCCTGTAACTCTTAATCAATCTCTTTATATTAATCGTATGAAGCAATTTTTATTTTCTTCTAGGGCTGTCACCAATCCACATTGTGTCCTTGTTTTTGATGGTGTAAGTTTTTATTTTTTAATTCTTGTTATTTTGTTTTGTTTTGTTTTTATGGCCTTGGTTTAGTATCTCTAGTCCACACTGTATCCTTGATTGTCAAGGACATTGTATTCAGTTTGTCCTTCTCACCACTTTCATCCTCCTTCCTCCACTTTAAAAGTGGTTTTCACAAGAAATTATTTTAATTTTATGTTATATGAATCCCCCCACAGGGTTAAAATGAGTGACAATAGCTCATAAATAAATCAAAGTACTCCCTCCCAGATAATATCCTAATATGTCTACTGAGCAGTGATATTATGCTGGGAAGAGCCCTGCAATTTAAGAAAGAAGATCAGCACCTGATCTGAGTTCTGTCTTTGATTATTTCATATTACAAGGACCTATTAAACGCCTAAACTTTTATGTTAAGAACAAGCAATTGTTGATCTGAGATCTCAAAAATGATTAATCACCTTAATTTAAAGTATACTTTGAATGGATAATACATAGCAGAATAAGGACGTTGTAAGGATAGAGCAGGTAGTTTCTAACCACTAAAAAACATTTGTGGAAAATTCTAAAGACTCAACAAAAGAATTGTTAGAACTAATAAATGAATTGAGTAAAGTTGCAGTATACAAAATCAACATACAAAAACCTTGTGTTTTTAAATACAAACAACAAACTATCCACAAAGGCAAATGAGAAAATAATCATATTCACACATAACAATGAAAAGAATAAAATACCTAGGAGTAGACTTAACCAAAGAGGTAAAAGACTTGTAACTAAAAATTGTAAGCATTGATAAAGGAAATTCAAGAAGACGCAAGTAAATGGAAAGACATCCCATGTTTATGGATTGGAAGAATTAATATTATTAAAATGTCCTTAACTACCCAAAACTATCTACAGACTCAGTGTAATCCTTATGAAAATCTCAAACAATAGCATTCTTTATAGAAATAGAGAAAACAATCCTAGAGTTCACATGGAACTACAAATGACCCAAATAGCCAAAGCAATCTTGAGGAAGAAAAAACATAGCCACAGGGATCACACTTCCTGATTTCAAAATACATTGCAAAACCAAGTAATAAAAACAATATAGCACTAGGCCAATGGAACAGAGCAGAGAGCTCAGAAGTAAATCCATGAATTTTCTTTAAGTTGATATTCAACAAGGGTGTCAGAAGTTCACATGAGGGAAAAATAATCTGTTCAGTAAATGGTGCTGGAAAAATTGGACATTCACATGCAGAAGAATTAACTTGGATCATTGTCTCACGCCCATATATATAGACATAACTAGTTTTATTGGACTTTGCTTTATTGTGCTTCGCAGATACTGTGTTTTTTACAATTGAAGGTTTGTGGCAACCCTCCATCACATAAGTCTGTTGGCACCATTTTCCAACAGTGTTTGCTTACTTCGTATCTCTGTGTCACATTTTGGCAATTCTTGCAATATTTCAAACTTGTTTGTTATTAATATATTTGTTATGGTGATCTGTGATCAGTGATTTTTGACATTACTACTATGACTTACTGAGGGCTCAGATGTTTTACCAATACAGTATTTTTAAATTAAGGTATGTACATTGTTTTTTAGACATAATGCTGTTGCACACTTAACAGACCATAGTACAGTGTAAGCATAACTTTTGTGTGCACTGGGAAGGCAAAAAATTTGTGTGACTTTGTTTATTGCAATATTTACTTTATTGTGATCATCTGGAACTGAACCTGCATTATCTCGGAGGTATGCATGTACAAATGTAAATCAGCTCAAAATGTTGATTAATGATTTTAATGTAAGACCTGAAACC
This sequence comes from Mesoplodon mirus, assembly GCF_964341445.2. Taxonomy (NCBI): domain Eukaryota; kingdom Metazoa; phylum Chordata; class Mammalia; order Artiodactyla; family Ziphiidae; genus Mesoplodon; species Mesoplodon mirus. The sequence continues at coordinate 59,842,846 of NC_138993.1, read as the reverse complement.
ATAAAACTGCTAGGAAAAAAACATAGGAAAAATGCTTCTTGATATTGGTCTGGGAAATAGTTTTTTGGATGTGATCCCAAAAACATAGGTAACAAAAGTAAAAATAGACAAATGGGGCTATATTAAACTGAAAAGCTTCTGCACAGCAAAGAAAACAATGAACAGAGTGAAAAGGCAACCTATAGAATGGTAGGAAATTTTGGATTGGCCAAAAAGTTCGTTCGGGCTTTTCCATAGCATCTTACAGAAAACCCGACTGAACTTTTTGGCCACCGCAATATTTGCAAGCCATATATCTGATAAGGGCTTAATATCAAAAATACGTAAGGAACTCACACAACTCAACAGCAAAAAAAAAAATTCAATTAAAAACGGGCAAAGGATCTGAATATACTTTTCTTAAAAGAAGACATATAAATGAACAGAAGGTATATTAAAAGGTGCTCAACATTGCTAATCATCAGGGAAATGCAAATCAAAGCAATAATGAGCTATCATGTCACACCTGTTAAGATCGTTGTTATCAAAAAGACAAGTGATAAATGTTAGTGAGGATGTGGAGAAAAGGCAACACTTGTACACTGCTGATGGGAATGTAAATTGCCATTATGGAAAACAGTACTAAAGTTCCTCAAAATATTAAAATAGCAGTACCATATGATCAGGTAATCCCACTTCTTGGTATTCATCCAAATGAAATGAAATCAGTATTTAAGATACTTGCACTCTATTGTTCCTTGCAGTATTATTCACAGTAGCCAGGATGTGGAAACAATCTAAATGTTTGTTGACGGATACATTTCTAAATAAAATGGTACTTCTATATCTTTACATTCTTGCCAATGCTTACTGTGTTATCATATGTACATATATGTTTATATATTTATAAATGTATACACACATAATAGAATATTATTCAGTCTTTAAAAACAAGGAAATTCTGGCATTTGTGACAACATGGATGAACCTGGAGAATATTATGCTAAGTGAAATAAGCTGAACACAGAAAGGCAAACACTGTATGATCTCACTTATATGTGGAATCTAATATAGTCAGACTCATAGAAGCAGAGACCAGAAAGGTAGTTACCAGGGTCTTGGTGGGGAGGGGGAAATGGGGGATGCTGGCCGAAGGGTACAGTAATTTACTTATGTAAGATTTGGGCTTCCCTGGTGGCGCAGTGGCTGAGAGTCCACCTGCCGATGCAGGGGACATGGGTTCGTGCCCCGGTCCGGGAAGATTCCACATGCTGCGGAGTGGCTGGGCCCGTGAGCCATGGCCGCTGAGCCTGTGCGTCCGGAGCCTGTGCTCCGCAATGGGAGAGGCCACAACAGTGAGAGGCCCGCATACCGCAAAGAAATAAAAAAAAAAGATTAATATGTTCTGGAGATCAAATATATAGTATAGAGTGGGAACCCTAACAATACTGTATTGTATACTTGACATTTGCTAAGAGGGTAGATCTTAAGTGCTCTCACCACACACACACAAATAACTACATGAAGTGATGGATATTTAATTAGCTTGCTTGTGGTGATCATTTATTTCACAATGTATACATGTATCAAAACATCAAGTTGTATACCTAAATGTGTACACATTTTTTGTCAATTATCCATCAGTAAACTAGAAAAAATGAGCATATGATTTCGTTTTATTATTTTCCTTTTGTGTTAGACTTTATTTTCATTAAATTTCCATGCAGTGATTTTTTTTTGAGGGATTTGACTAACACAGCTTACACTACAGTGTCTCTTACTTAGTCGTTACCTAAATATGTGTGAAATTGAATTAAATTTTGTACAGATTGTTTTAAGTTGAAGAACATATGTTCTGTAATTCCTAGCATGAAATTCTCAGGACCAGCTGTTTATTTGTAGCACTACTAAGTATATTGATAGATTGATACCATATGCTCAAATTGCACTACCCTTAGATAAAAACAATAAACCTTGTTAATATCTCTGGAATTACCCAGGAAATTTGGGAATAATGAAAAGCTCATTCATTTCAGATTTTTCATCAATACAATTTAATGTTTAATCAAATTTTTAATATTCAAAAATTCGTATCATGCAGGCATACTAAATCTGTTTTGCGAGTGCTGTGACTTATTTGGAAAATACTAAAGGCTAAGTTGTACACATAGGGTGGACATATTGTATTTTCTAATATCTCAAAATAGTTTAAGTGAAGGAAATAAATGCATATAAATCATAATGAGCTCATATAAAATGGTATTGTCTTATTAATACTGAAGAAATTCTCATATGCTCCCTCAAACATAGTTGAAGTATATGAGCATTAGAACCACAGCTAGCTTTTGTAGTATTGATATTTGCTCAACTATCAATGTGTAATTTTGTTCTGTCAGAGTATATCATCATGTCATGAGACTCCATTGTTCTTGAGTCAGTAGAGTTTATTTTAGATGGAAAATAAACTTAATCACATTTTTACCTAGTTTGTTGTATTTCTTTGCTACTCTTGTTGATAAAGGTTGATAGTGAAACAGTTAAGTAAACACAGAGTTTCTAAGAAGAAGCACCGAAGTGCATATGATCTAACATAATGTGCTTCACAGAAACTAGAAATTGGATTAATACTGCTTGCTCATGCTTGAAGCACAGAAAATTGCTCAAAGGCAGATAGATGGAGAGTGAAAATCTAAAAATAAAGTTCCCAGTGGAAATGAGGATTTTCAAAGTTTAGACTGGATGATTCTAGGATATGAGTCTCAGGACACAGAAGAAAACCTTACAAGCAGGACATTTAAGAATAGTATAGGGCTTCCCTGGTGGCACAGTGGTTGGGAGTCCGCCTGCCAATGCAGGGAACACGGTTTCGTGCCCTGGTCTGGGAAGGTCCCGCGTGCCGCGGAGCGGCTGGGCCCGTGAGCCATGGCCGCTGAGCCTGCGCGTCTGGAGCCTGTGCTCCGCAATGGGAGGGGCCACAATAGTGAGAGGCCTGCGTACCACAAAAAAAAAAAAAAAAAAAAGAATAGTATAAATTGCATATATATATATGTATATATGTATATAATTTATATATATATATAGTGCACACACGTGTGTGTGTGTGTGTGTGGGTGGATGGAGAGAGACAGAGAGAGAGAGATAAGAGAGAGACTGAGAGAGATGCTATGGGAATCTGAAAAACAACAAAATTAAAACTATTTTTCATTTGTAGCCAAGAATTATTATTTATCCATCATACCTATGATTTCTTGTATAGACTTCTATCAATAGGCTTTCAAAATTTAACCCACTATTATCTTAATTAAAAAATTCAATGGACCTCGGCATCGTTTTTGTTTTTTTTTCCTTTAATAAAATCTAGATAGGGGATATAATCTCCTTATGATTTATACTTACTAACTTCTGGAAAGCTCAGGTGTCTAACTGCTGCAATTATAATATCTACAGATAAATCAGCTCAACTGTACATAATGTGATAAATTATCATAGTAATTATGAAAAAAAGGATGAATTCTGAATTAAAATAAGTCTAAAAGTATTGCATTGTGAATAGCATTGAAATAAATTCCTAACCAGAGAATGTGTTAAGTAATCAGGTTTAATACATATCTTTTACCATAAGGAAAAATATATAAAACTAGTGGTTTTTATTGTTAGCATAGTCATATACTATCTAGTAATTTAGTATAAATACAAGGACTAAATATGCCTATTTGTTAAGAATGCATCTATTATGTTTTCCTCTGTTTAATTCTAGAAATCCTGCCTACATGATAAGCAGATAATGCTTAAAGTGATGACTTACCTCAACTATCTCATTTTCTTTAGTGAAAAAAGAGAAAATGTTTAAAAAATATTGTCTCCTTCATAACCAACACCAACACACATAGTACACAAACAATTTCATAATTTCCTGATAATTTATTTTATAATGTCTTTATTTCAATAAACCTTAAATACATGAACTACAATATCAATACAAACTTTATTCTGGAAGGGATTCTTAGACTATATGTCATGATTCTTCCATATTAGGCTTAGGTGGAGGAGGTAACCAACTTGAAAGGGGTTAAGCTTTTTTCTTTCACAGTTTATGAAATTTGACTACAGTGATGTATTTTCTCCTTGTCTATCCAATGGTTTTATAAGTTAGCTTTAAAGAAAATTATAAAGTGACTTCTTTTTCTTTAGACTAGAAAGAAAAAAACTCAGAAGTGATTCAGTAATGTGCTTAAGCTTTGAAGACTAAAGAGATCTCAGGCGTGCCAAAAGATTGCTCCTTCCGTCCAACCTCACCATGAATTTGCTGGGTGACCTTCGCTGTTACCCAACACCTTACCCATAAGTAGAGAGGATCAGTGATGTTCCAAGGCCCTTCTCAGGCTATAAATACATTTTTAGAGAAAGGATTGTGACAGCTGTTCTTCATTTTCACTGATAAGAAAGCAAAAATACAAAAGAAAAAGAAAATCGACCTACATTTCAGGAAGGTTTAGTATATGAAGAAAAGGTAAGAACTTAAATGAACCCTAGGAATCAGTGATGGCAGTGACCTAATGGCAGGTCCTTTTGGAAAAATAGAAATCCTTTAAACAATCATATATGCCCATCTCAATGAGATTTTAGAATCGTTAGTTTTGTCATAGATACATAAGGTAGAAAATTAACATTTCAATTTTTATGAAACTAATATATAAACATCATGCTAACTGACATATATTAGGGAAGAACTGTCTTCAATATCAACATTATGAATTCATAAATAATTTCAGGGGATAATCCAATTTATTTTTAAGTCCTGGCATGAATCTCTGTACACTAGTAAATGGAAGCTGTATACCAAAGAATGTATCCCACAGAGTGTATAGCCATGGTTGACATGTTTCCCCATTTACATTAAAAATATCTGTATGCTTTTCTTCCTCATTCTAACATCTGCTAAATTTGTCACTCTCCTAAACGTAGTACTAACAATAAATTAGAATACAGGACTACAGTTTGATTGTTAAACATTCCACTAAGAATAAATAAACCCATCTTATTCTTTTCTAAGGAATTTTCACTTCCTCCCATTTTTAGAAGTGGAAGTATTTCTGCTTGAGCAAAATAAATAAATATATTTAAACACAGGAGAAAATAAAGATGGCAACAGGAGTTTCTTGGAATTGTCATAGTGTTCAAAACAAACCATTTCAATTCTGAAGTAAAACAAAAAGAACTTTCAACATAAGAAGGAAAAGACCTTAATTACATACATTTGAAAACTCTTGTAACTATGAGTGAATGCTCCTAGTGTGCAAACTACTGAGTCAGACTATTCTAAAGTCAGACTATTCTAAGATTATATCATTTAATTTGACTGAACATACCATAAATCACCTTAAAAAATTTAAAGAAAAATTAGCAGTCTTATTTCATAAAAAAACATCATATACTGAAAATATTTTTAAGACAATTTTAATCAGTAATAACACCTTTTTAGGATTTATAAACATTTTTTTCTTTAAGAATAGTTACTCATTTTTAAAAGATAGTATCAGTGTTCTGCATCTATTTTATCTGAATATGATTTATATCTATTATTATTTTTAATTTCTGCATTTTATTCATCTAGAGTTCTCAAGGACACTTATAAATTCTCAAAAGTGTTAAATTATTAGTGGGGAAAAAAACACCCTAATACTACCATAATTTTATGCTTCAAAATCTTTACAGTGTTTTGCATACTTTAAATGCCTTATGGATAGTATTTTTATTTTTGCTGGTTTGAAAGAATAAAGCAGTGCCTTCCACTTAACCAAAAGCAAGATTTCCTTTAAACTTGGTATTTAGAACACAGATACATGGCCAGAAATAAGGGAAAGTGGCTTGGTAGGGCATTGACTGCCCCATGGTTTACAAACTTAAGGGAGAGTGACAGAACTGCCTTAGATATATGGGAGTTTAGAATTGTTCATAAAATTAAGTTTATTGATTTGAATAGCTTGGTTAGAAGGGACTGTAGATCAGAAGCCTCACATGGAATCAATCAGGCCAGAAGGAGAAAGAACACTGCAAGTATAACCTGGAATGCTTATCCTTTAGAGATACCTGGAAGAATGGAAATTTAATAGACCACAACAAAAAATGGAGCTTAAGGAATTATTCAGTACAGGAAGCATGTGATTTACAACATATAATATCCTCTGAACATCACTGTAAACCTGCTCCAGATATTGTAAAAGAGTAAGCAAGTCGGAGCCACAGAGGAGAGCACAGCAACATGGGTGCAGAGGGCAAAGCGGAGAGATTAATGCACAGAGGATTTGTGCCAACCAGCACTAACCAGCCTGAGAGGCTTGTCTGCTCAGCCGCTGGAGCAGGTGGGGGCTGGGAGCTGAGGCTCGGGTGTCGGAGGTCAGATCCCAGGGAGAGGATTGGGGTTGGGTGCATGAACACAGCCTGAAGGGGGCTAGTGTGCCACAGCTAGCCAGGGGAATCGAGGAAAAAGTCTGGAGCTACCTAAGAGTCAAGAGACCATTGTTTTGGGGTGCGTGAGGAGAGGTGATTCAGAGCACCGCCTAAATGAGCTTCAGAGACGGGCGCAGGCCACAGCTATCAGCGTGGACAACAGAGATGGGCATGAAATGCTAATGCTGCTGCTGCAGCCACCAAGAATCCTGTGTGCAAGCAAAGATCACTATCCACACCTTCCTTCTGGGGAGCCTGTGCAGCCTGCCACTACCAGGGTCAGCTTCCCCAGGAGAATACAAGGCACGCCTCAGGCTGTTGCAATGTCACGCCTGCCTCTATGGCAGCAGGCTCACCCTGCATTCCGTACCCCTCCCTCCCCCCGGCCTGAGTGAGCCAGAGCCCCCTAATCAACGACTGCCTTAACCCACTTCTGTCTGGGCAAAGAAGAGATGCTATAGGGCAGCCTACATGCAGAGGCGGGGCCAAATCCAAAGCTGAACCCCAGGTGCTGTGCAGACAAAGAAGAGAAAGGGAAATTTCTCCATGCAGCCTCAGGGGCAGCGGATTAAATCTCCAAAATCAACTTGGTGTACCCTGCATCTGTGGAACACCTAAATAGGCAATGAATCATCCCAAAATTGAGGTGGTGGACTTTGGGAGCAACCGTAGACTTGGAGTTTGCTGTATGCAACTGACTAGTTTCTGATTTATATGGTTATCTTAGTTTAGTTATTAGCTCCTGTTATCATTGATAGATTTGTTTATTGGTTTGGTTATTATCTTTTTACTTTAAAATTTTTTTTAATTGTAATAATTAAAAAAAAATTTTTATTATTCTTTTCCTTTTTCTTTCTTTCCTTTTTTTTCTCCCTTTTCTTCTGAGCTGTGTGGCTGACAGGGTCTTGGTGCTCCGGCCAGGTGTCAGGCCTGAGCCTCTGAGGTGGGAGAGCTGAGTTCAGGATATTGGACTGCCAGAGACCTCCTGTCCCCACATAATATCAGTCAGCGAGAGCTCTCCCAGAATCTCCATCTCAATGCTAAGACCCAGCTCCACTCAATGACCAGCAAGTTCCAGTGCTGGACACCCCATGCCAAACAACTAACAAGACAGGAACACAACCCCGCCCATTAGCAGAGAAGCTGCCTAAAATCATACTAAGTTCACAGACACCCCAAAACACACAACTGAATGCCATCCTGCCCACCAGAAAGACAAGATCCAGCCTCATCCAACAGAACACAAGCACCAGTGCCCTCCACCAGGAAGCCTGCACAAGCCCCTGAACCAACTTTACCCACTGGGGGCAGACACAAAAAACAACAGGAACAGCAAATCTGCAGCCTGCAAAAAGGAATCTCCAAACACAGTAAGTTAAGCAAAAGGAGAAGATAGAGAAATACTCAGCAGATGAAGGAGCGAGGTAAAAACCCACCAGACAAAAAAAATGAAGAGGAAATAGGTGGTTTATCTGAAAAAGAATTCAGAGTAATGATAGTAAAGATGATCCAAAATCTTGGAGATAGAATGGAGAAAATAAAAGAAACGTATAACGAAGACCCAGAAGAACTAAACAGAAAGCAGAGAATGATGGACAACACAATAAATGAAATTAAAAATTCTCTAGAAGGAATGAATAGCAGAATAACTGAGGCAGAAGAACGGACAAGTGACCTGGAAGATAAAATAGTGGAAATAACTACTGCAGAGCAGAATAAAGAAAAAAGAATGAAAAGAATTGACAATCTCAGAAAACTCTGGGAAAACATTAAATGCACCACCATTCGAGTTATAGGGGTCCCTGAAGAAGAAGAGAAAAAGAAAGTGACTGAGAAAATATTTGAAGAGATTATTGAAGTTGAAAACTTCAATAGGAATAGGAAGTTGAAATAGGAAGTTGAAGTTCAACTTCAATAGCAAGTTGAAAACTTCCCTAATATGGGAAAGGAAATAGCCACCCAAATCCAGGAAGTGCAGAGAGTCCCATACAGGATAAATCCAAGGAGAAACGTGCCAAGACACTATTACTCAAACTATCAAAAATTAAAAACAAAGAAAAAATATTAAAAGCAGCAAGGGAAGAGCAACAAATAACATACAAGTGAATCCCCATAAGGTTAACAGCTGATCTTTCAGCAGAAACTCTGCAAGCCAGGAGGGAGTGGCAGGACATATTTCAAGTATGAAAGCGAAAAAACTACAACCAATATTACTCTACCCAGCAAGGATTTCATTTAGATTTGACAGAAATTAAAACTTTTACAGAAAAGCTAAAGCTAAGAGAACTTAAACCAGCTTTACAACAAATGCTAAAGGAACTTCTCCAGGCAAGTAACACAAGAGAAAGAAAAGCCCTACAATAACAAACCCAAAACAATTAAGAAAATGGTAATAGGAACATACATGTTGATAATTACCTTAAATATAAATGGATTAATGCTACATCAAAAGACATAGACTGGCTGAATGGATACAGAAAGAAGCCCATATATGTGCTGTCTACAAGAGACCCACATCAGACCTAGGGACACATACAGACTGAAAGTGAGGGAATGGAAAAAGATGTTCCATGCAAACGGAAATCAAAAGAAAGCTGGAGTAGCAATTCACATATCAGATAAAATAGACTTTAAAATAAAGAGTATTACAAGAGAAAAGTAGGGACAGTACATACTGATCAAGGGATCAATCCAAGAAGATATAACAATTGTAAATATTTATGCACCCAGCACAGAAGCATCTCAATACATAAGGCAAATACTAAGAGCCATAAAAGGGGAAATCGACAGTAACACAATCATAGTAGGGGACTTTAACACCCCACTTTCACCAATGGATGGATCAACCAAAATGAAAATAAATAAGGAAACACAAACTTTAAATGATACATTAAACAAGATGGACTTAACTGATATTTATAGGACATTCCATCAAAAAACAACAGAATACACTTTCTTCTGAAGTGCTCATGGAGCATTCTCCAGGATCATATCTTGGGTCACAAATCAAGCTATGATAAATTTAAGAAAATTGAAATCATATCAAGTATCTTTTCTGACCACAATTCTATGAGGCTAGATATCAAACTGTAAAAAATACAAACACATGGAGGCTAAACAATATGCTATTAAATAACCAAGAGATCACTGAAGAACTCAAAGAGGAAATCAAAAAATACCTAGAAACAAATGACAATGAAAACACGACAGCCCAAAACCTATGGGATGTAGCAAAAGCATTTCTAAGAAGGAAGTTTATAGCAATAAAATTCTACCTCAAGAAACAAGAAAAATCTCAAATAAACCTAACCTTACACCTAAAGCAATTAGAGAAAGAACAAAAAAAACCCAAAGTTAACAGAAGGAAAGTAATCATAAAGATCAGATCAGAAATAAATGAAAAAGGAATGAAAGAAACAATAGCAAAGATCAATAAAACTAAAAGCTGGTTCTTTGAGAAGAAAAACAAAATTGAAAAGCCATTAACCACACTCATCAAGAAAAAAAGGGAGAAGACTCAAAATCAACAGAATTAGAAATGAAAAAAGGAGAAGTAACAACTGACCCTGCAGAAATACAAAGGTTCATGAGAGATTACTACAAGCAACAATATGCCAATAAAATGGACAACCTGGAAGAAATGGACAACTTCTTAGAAATGCACAACCTGCCAAGACTGAACCAGGAAGAAATAGAAAATATAAACAGACCAATCTGAAGCACTGAAATTGAAACTGTGATTAAAAATATTCCAACAAACAAAAGCTGAGGACCAGATGTATTCACAGGCAAATTCTATCAAACATTGAGAGAAGATCTAACACCTATCCATCTCAAACTCTTCTAAAATATAGCAGAGGGAGGAACACTCCCAAACTCATTCTACGAGGCCACCATCACCCTGATACCAAAACCAGACAAAGATGTTACAAAAAAAGAAAACTACAGGCCAATATCACTGATGAATATACATGGATAAATCCTCAAGAAAATAGTAGCAAACAGAATCCAGCAGCACATTAAAAGGATCATACACCATGATCAAGTGGGGTTTATCCCAGGAATGCAAGGATTTTTCAATATATGCAAATCATTCAATGTGATACACCATGTTAACAAATTGAAGGAGAAAAACCATATGATTATTTCAATAGATGCAGAAAAAGCTTTCAACAAAATTCAACACCCATCTATGATAAAACCCATCCAGAAAGTAGGCACTGAGGGAACTTACCTCCACAAAATAAAGACCATATATGACAAACCCACAGCCACCATCATTCTCAATGGTGAAAACCTGAAACCATTTCCACTAAGATCAGGAACAAGACAAGGTGGCCCACCCTCACCAATATTATTCAACATAGTTTTGGAAGTTTTAGCCACAGCAATGAGAGAAGAAAAAGAAATAAAAGGAATCCAAATCAGAAAAGAAGTAAAACTGTCACTGTTTGCAGAGGACATGATACTATACATAGAGGATCCTAAAGATGCTACCAGAAAACTACTAGAGCTAATCAATGAATTTGGTAAAGTAGCAGAATACAAATTAATGCACAGAACTCTCTTGCATTCCTATACATTAATGATGAGAAATCTGAAAGAGAAATTAAGGAAACACCCCCATTTACCATTGCTAACAAAAAGAATAAAATACCTAGGAATAAACCTACCTAAGGAGACAAAAGACCTGTATGCAGGAAACTATAAGACACTGATGAAAGAAATTAAAGATGATACAAACAGATGGAGAGATATGCCATGTTCTTGGATTGAAAGAATCAAAATTGTGAAAATGACTATACTACCCAGAGCAATCTACAGATTTAATGCAATCCCTCTCGAACTACCAATGACATTTTTCACAGAACTAGAACAAAATGTTGTACAATTTGTATGGAAACACAAAAGACCCTGATAGCCAAAGCAATCTTGAGAAATAAAAATGGAGCGGGAGGAATCAGGCTCCTGAACTTCAGACTATACTAGAAAGCTACAGTAATCAAGACAGTATTGTACTGGCAAAAGAACCATAAATATAGATCAACGGAACAGGATAGAAAGCTCAGAGATAAATGAAAGTCAAATGAAAAAAGCAGCATACTGAAAAATAAATGAATGTATGGAATTCTAAATTATATATCAAGTTCAACATTAGAGTTTATTTTATAAAGTAAAGCAAATCAATTACCAATCAAACCAATTAATATACTCATACATCAAAAAAATAATAAAACACTTTCTATGCATGAGATGTTGTGCTGAATACAGAGGTTATGGGTGGAAAGACAGTTTCAAGGAAAGAAGGAGATCGAAAGTTTTCCAAAAAATTATATATAATCTCTTGAAGTTGTGGCAGTTCTCACATTGTCTTTTACTTCACTATCAATACTGTGTTTTTTTTCAGGGAAGAAGCTATCACTTTTAATTTTATATTTGCTAAATGAAGCATAAAAAGGCATGCCCAATTAGTTGCTTAATAATATCTTTATTTTACAGCTTTGTGAGATTTTATATATATATACATATATATATATCATAAATTTCACCAATTTAAAATGTGTAGTTGAGTGATTTTTAGTATTTTCAAGGTTTGCAACCATCATCACAATCTAGTTTTAGAATATTTTCATCACCTAACCCCCAAAATCTCATAAACATTAGCAGCCACACCTTATTCCAGCTTCTTACCCTGCACCCTTGCCACCCCAGACCCTACTCCTCATCTTAGCCCCAGGCAACTACTAATATGCTTTATATCTTTGTATTTGCTTAATCTGATATTTTACGTAAATGGAGTCATTCAATATGTGTGACTGGCTTCTTTCAGTTAGCATAGTGTTGTCAAGGTTCTTCCATATTGTAACATGTATTAGCACTTCATTCTTTTCCTCTGCTAAATGATATTCCAGTTTATGGATATATCACATATGTTTATCCATGAATAGGTAATCACTTTGATTGCTTTTACATTTTCACAATGAATTCATTTACGATTTTGTGTAGACTTAGGTTTTCATTTCTCTTGGGTCTATATTTAAGGGTGGGATTGCTGGTTTTTATGGTAACTATATTTAACTTTTTGAGGAACTGCCAAGCAGTTTTCCAAATGGCTGTGTCATTTCATATTCTGCCAGCAATATATGAAGTTTCCAATTTCTCCACATCTTCATCAACACTTATTAGTGTCTGTCTCTTTTAGGCATCCTAGTGCATACGAAGTAGTGTCTCATTGTAGTTTTGATTTGCATTTTCCTAATGATTAATGAGGTTGAGCATCTTTTCATACGTTTATTACCTAATTGTGTACTTTTTGAGCAACGTCTATTCAAATTCTTTACCCATTTGGTTACTTGATGTTGGAAGAGGTTATCTAGGATACATGACTGCCAGTTGACCTGATAACTGGACCCAGGCAATTGGAGGTTTCTTACACCTCCTCTGTCCCAGGAATATACATTTTGCCCAATGTTCCCATACTAGGAGCTACTTCAAGGATGCAGCCTTGAGAGAGAAATGTGTTACTGAGATCATCTGGACTGTATAGTGATTGAACCCCATTATGTCCTGTATATAAACTTCTAAGATTCTGGCAGGGAGATGTGGAGAGCTACTCTTCTTACTTCCACCCAAGAGAAGCTTCATATGTAAATTCCCTTGCTTATTAAAATTGCTGCCTACCAATCTGAAGTGGTCTGTCTCTTTCTCTGGTTTCTCCTTGCCCTCTGTGTATGGGCCAGTTTCGAATTTCGTCCATGGAACTCCTGAGGTTGTGAACCAACACTTTACTAATTATTGCTGAGTTGTAAGATTGTCTGGTTACAAGGCCCTTGTCAATATTTGATTTGAAAATGTTGTCTCTCATTTTGAAATCTGTCTTTTCACTTTCTTAATGTTTTTTGGTGCACAGTTTTTAATTTTGATTAAATCCAAATTATCTATTTTATTTTTATTCCAGTTGTGCTTTTAGTGTATGTGGTATTTATGAGACCATTGCCTAACCCAAGGTCATGAAGATTTACTCTGATGTTTTCTTCTGTGAATTTTATTTTAACTTTAAGTTTAGGTCTGGGACCATCTTTGTGTTAATTTTTGTGTATGGTTTAAAGAAGACATCCAAATTCATTCTTTGAACATGGATATTCGGTTGTCCTATCACTTTGTGTGAAAAGACTATTTGTTCCTCCATTACATAGTCTTGGCACCTTTGTTGACTATCAATTGACCATAAATATAAAAACTTCTGTAACCTCAATTCTATTCTATTGTTCTATTGTATATTCTTAGACCAGTACCATACAGCCTTGATTAGTATAATTTGTTGTATGTTTGTATGATTTTGTGTACTTGAGGAGAATGTATATTTTGCTATTGTAGAGTGGGGTGTTCTATAAATGTCTGTTAGATCTAGTTCTATAAATGTCTGCTATTGTAGGGTGGAGTGTTCTATAAATGTCTGTTAGATCTAGATAATATTGCTCAAGTCTTCTATTTCTTTGTTGATCTTTTCCTTAATTATTCCTTTTGTTATTGAAAGTGGGGTATTGAAGTCTCCAACTGTTACTGTTTAATGGTTGGTTTGTGTAGCCCACCCCCCAGCTGAGCTCAGCTCTCTGAGTTAAATTTTCAAATAATCACCACAGTCTGAGAAAAGAGATTTTGTAGGAAATTGCAAGTTCAGACAAAATATTGACTGTGTTCCGGTGTAGTGCTTTTAAGGGAGCTCCAAAAGAGGTCAAATCTCTCCATTACCTGAAATGTTGTTGACCTTTAGCTACTGTGCCACTGAGCTGGAGAAAGAAGGAGTGATTTTTCACTGTTTTAGGGAGAGATGGAAAAGTTCCTGTGGTCTTCACTCTGCCATTCCAGAACTATATGTAAGATTATTGAACAATACTAATATTTATGAGGAGAAAGTTCTTTTAATTCTTCAGTGGAGCAAATGAGTCTTGATTCCATATTTTGTAGGGTTCTCTAGGAGGTTTAAGGTAATTATAGTTACATTTAGGGAGCAGTAAATAGATACATCTTTTGAAAAAGCTATTATTTATTTTACAGAACCAAACTTTCAGGGTGATTGTACCTTGGAGGGTCATCTTAGTCCATTTTAGCTTCAACTTATAGTTCTAAAACCCAAATGGAGCAGAATATGTAGAGATAGTTCAACTCAGGGGAACTGATTCAAACTACAGATCTGAAGAAAAGTGTAAAGTGCAAATATTAATATAATTTACATTGGTTAATATACCTTATAGAGGAGCCTAAATATTCAAATCATCAATACAGCTTGTGAGTTCCTAAAAGTATATCCAAAAATATAGTTATAATGCTGTTTGATTAACAAGAGAAATGATAACTTAACAATATTAAAAATAAAGGTTATATCACTTTTTATGTCTAGGTACTATACTAAATTTTTTTCTATTTATTATCCTGTTGTATTTTCCCAAATCTTCACATAATGTTTATAATAATTATTGCCACTTATAGAAAAAGGGAACTGAAGAGTCAGAGAGATTAAAAGACTCTCCTGTGTAGTTAGATATTTGATAGCCTACTAGTGATTGAAACCCTGATTTGCCTTTCTTTGGCTAATAGTATCCACTTCAATTTGCTGTTTCTAGAGGACCATGTCTGGCAAATATACACACACTTGTATTAGGGAAGCCTTTCTCCTGAAAAGAGCCTGGTAAATACTCCATTCAGGTTCTCTCATCTCTAAATGGCCCATCTTTCTAAATTTCTAGGCATCAGTCAATGGACCAGTGAAAGCTTTTTCTCCTTCATATGCTACATCCAAAAAAATCATCGAATATTTTAAATTTTACCTTCTTGATATATTTTTCTGTACCATAGTAATCCACTTTTATCATTACTACCCAAGTACAGGCCTTCAACTTTTCTTGCCTGGATCACCTTATTAAATTCCCTAATTGGTTTCTTTTCTAAGCATATTTGACTTGTTTAGTCCACCCTTTACCTTGTAGCCATTGTCATCTTTATATAATGCAAATTTGACACTTAAATCTTTAGTTGTAATACTTCAGTGCCCCCTTCTATCCCAAAAGGAGTCATAAACACATAGCTTATGATCTCAGCATCATCTGAGAGAGTACATAAGAATTATCAGGGTAGTCACCTGAAGAAATGCTCCTATCACATTGCCAAATACTTGATGGAGATTCAAAAAGTATTTGTAGAATAAACAAATGAATGAGTGAATGAATGAATGAGTAAATGAACACCAAAGTAAAAGAAGATGAAGTAGGTGGAAGAAGTGAGAAATGCTTCAGCCCTTTCCTGGATAATGCCATGGTCAAGGAAGTGAGAAAATCATGACATGATCTTTACACAGAAATGTTACTGGAGTTATTTTCTTCTTTTTTGTTTTTTCCTGCATTTCCATTTTTTTTTTCTCAAAATATTCTATTGGAGATTGAAAAAAAAAGTTAGGCAAACAGATCTTCTACTTCTGGTCAAGATGGAATATAAGGGACAAGATACATACTACTGTATGAACCAACTTAAAAAAATGCAAAAACACTTGAAACAACAGCCTTCAAGACACTGAACATCAGGCAACAAAGGGCAGTGAGACCTGAAAGAAAGGAAACCTATAAGGTGAGTACTACAGTTGTTCTAGCTGGCAGCCTTGAGAGAGCCATAAGGTGGCTTCTAGGCCATAGGTGAAGTGGAGGAGGATCCAGCAAAGCTTGGCACATTCCCTGAGCTAAACAGGTGGAATCAGCCAGGGACACTAAAGTGGCTAGAGTTCATAAAACAGAATTATGAAGAGAAGAGAGCTACTTGAGAGAAAATTCTGGATCTGCATAGCATCCTCTTCAAGTACTCAGCAGAGTACTGGTCAGAGCAGGCAAGTGAGGGAACTCAGTGATGACTTACCCTACCAGGGACGTTTAACTTCTTCACTATTAACTTCTGATTACCCCAGTGGAGAATTTTTGGTAGAAGACTAGAACTTTGTTAAGATGTTCCTCTCTGTTGACTCAGTATTTCTTGGTCAGTATGTTGTTGTTTTTTTTGTACCCTGGATTCAATTTAAGATTTTAATATTGGCTTATAGAATCTGAAAGTGTGCTAATGAAAGAAATTCCACACTTTACCTTCCCACTTATGCTTAAAGCTACTACCATATTTTTATAAGTACCATAAAGTAAATGTCCAGTTATTTTCTTGCACAAGATAAGCAAAATTTTGTGCTTTCCTGAGTGAGAAGATGAAACATTACCATTTCATGAAATTTTCAAAATTAATAATTAGTCTTATGCTACTAAAAATTACATATAATGCCTGTAATTAAATGCTGATGAATAAAATTTAATATAAATTTAATATAAAATGCTCTTTCATTGATAGTATACTTCATGATTTTAAGCTCAATTTTTACCTGTATTAAAGTGTCTGAGTGATATCTTCTAAGTAAATAGTGTAAAATAAAATAGATTATAATAAACATTTATTGATATATAAGATATTATTTTTTAAAACAGAAAAAGTGGCATTACTCCCATGCTTTCTCTTTAATTAGAGATCATAACATGTCATTTTGAGAGATTATGTGTGAAATGAATGGAAAATATGTAATATTATTATACTGATTTGAATTTAAAAGAAATTCTTTTCTTAAAATTGTAAAATCATGTGAACCTTAATAACATGTTAAACTATTGCTTTTTAAACAAATCCATCCATATATTTCAAAACAAACATATTTTTAAATTCCAATATCAAATTCAAAATATTAATGAGTTCTTGGTAGCTGTGATAGTGTTCAAACTCAAAATTATTTTTAAAGAAAATGTATTAAAATGTTAAATAAAATAATATGACTTAAAATAGATATAAATGGAAGAAGATATATGGTAGGTAATACTCAATCTTCATTTGCTATGATGACATCTGAGCCCAAATGCCAAGTTGCATACAACCATCCATTCAGTCCTTTAACATATGCATGCAGAGTACCATCTGGGGGCTGAAATATCCACATGTTATCCTATTACATCCTCTGGGATACAATTCTGATTTCTGAGAGAAAAAAGTGCTTTTCAGTTTTTAAGTCTAGCAATTCAACATTAAATGTTAGCACTCTAAGTATAAAATCAAGAGACACACATTAAATCTATTTCTTTCATTAAATTTAACAAGAGGACTGGGAAATAAAGTGGAGGAAATTTTCTAGAAAATAGGACAACAGTAACAACAAATTAAAAAAATAAGAAAGATAGGAAGAAAAAGGAACTAAAATTAGAACATTAGAACTCTTGGTTAGGAGTTCTCCTGACAATGGGAAAAAACAAAAGATAACGAAAGATAAAGACAGATTAAAAGGATGGATGGCATTTATCAAAGAAAAAGTGCCCAAATCAAGCAAAACAAATACAAAAAACAAAAATTAGCTGCTCAAGCTCCAGTAATCATTTTCATACTCCCTGCATCAGGGAGGAATAAAGGAATGGGAGTGCAGGGTGTTCACAGCCACTTTCACTGAACTGCATGTCTCCAAAAGTTGTTGACCACTTGTAATTGATTTTAACTGGCTCAATTGGAGTCATATGGCCAAATCTAATTGTAAGGGAGGGAATAACCATGTATTAATTTAAAAAGAAATTTCTTAATTCTAAAGGAAAACAATGCCGTAGAAGAAAGGAATATACATATAACTGTTATGTAAATTATACTCTCCATTACTGAATTCTCAGTGATATATACAAACTCATAAAACATTAACAATGAATAATGATTTACTAAAAAATGTGATATTTGATTTGTAGATTAGCATGTGTTCTAGAAACCATTAGTGTTAAAGTCTCCTCTCCCGTAATTGTAATTATATATCATATACCTAAAATAGAAAGAAAACAATAGCATTGTTAATAATAACAAAATGAAAACAGAATAGATAAATGAATCAAAACTGATCCATCTAAGGAGAATAATTTAGGAGTAGCTTATAAGTTTTTTAATTCTTCACGATGTGCTTTCTTAAGGCATCGTGAAAAATTTATTTAAAATTTTTAAAAAGAGGTAAAATTAAAGATTTGGTGGTTTGGAAGAGGTTGCAGAGTTGCTAGGATGGTAATACTATAGTCAGAAAACTTGAGACATTGGATTTGATACAGTTATTACTAGCAAAAAGGTGACTGTGGGAATTGACAGGTAAGACGAGTTGGAGAAGTGTTATTGGATCCAAGAGGTTAAGGAACTCAGAAGGTTGGTTTTTGGATAGATCTCTCATGTGAATGAAGATAAAAATCACCTAGATTAATGACAGAAGGGGGGCTAGATAAAAAAACAATAGGGAGAGTGACCAGGAGGTAGATGACAACTGCATAGATAAATTTGGGGTACTATAATATTTTGACATGCGTATCAAATGACCTATGAGTTTTGAAGGAGGAGGATAGAAAATGATTTGGAAGGGGTAATGGAGAGCAGTGTGAATCCTATACCTCTCCATTAAGACCTGAGTAATATAAGTTAGGGGAAGAAAAAAAAAAGAGTCTCTACTTAAGAGAGCTGTAGAGAGGTGTTTTCAACAGAAACTCAGTACATTTGGGAAAGAATATGAACATTTAGAAAGCTAAATAAAAAAGGGAGTTGCTTATGATAGCCCAAATGTTTTAGACTTGGTGTTTACAAAGTATTACAAGCATTAGAATTGGTTTATATAAAAGGACCTAGGAAGTTGGATTTCCGGTGAGGACCTCAGTAAAAAGAGAAGTGAGGCATTTATGGAGTTTGTATCTAATGTACTAAATTGGATTAGTGTTTCAGCTATTCATTTTCTTCAGAGAAAAGTTATCAAGATACTGGTTGACTGTTAACTCCTGAGGATGAGCTCTTCTGTAGTTTGAGGTGGTTTGGGAGACTTAAGTAATGTCATTGGTGCTCAATACCTTTAATAGTCATTTACAAATAAAGCCATTGTTGGAAATATGAAAATTCAAAACCACCTGTAGAAATTGTTATGAATGAACCAAAGCTAAGATTATTGTAGAAAACCAGGTATCGAGAAAAAGATGTAAAAATAAAGAAGACTGAACAGAAAAGAAAGACCCTGCAATCAAGGGAGAAAAATGGAAAGGGACTACCTAATAACAAGAAATGCCCCTTTTGTAAGACATCTTAAGTGAGGTTCTCTATCTTGCAGTTAATTCAGGCACTCACAAGATAAAGGGAGAGAACAGGAAACAAATGAATATAAATATCACTGAAAGGTAACACTAGTGATGGTGCTTTTAAAATATCATCATAATTTTTTGGAGGACCACCTCTGTCTTTACTTAGCCTTTAGCTTCTTTTGCTTCCTATAAACAAGATGCTTGCAAGCCTGTAATAGCTATTAACTAGCAACATGATGTCCAGGTAAAACATTGAATTTCAATGTACAGAAATAACTGCTTTTATTAGCTGCCAACGCAGCCTAAAACAAAGTCTTGGCAGCGGCCAAGTACATCTCTTGAGTGGATGGAAGTATACATTTCTTTCTTTAGTTTCCTAGCAGGAACCTTATCAGTTCCTCTGGAGCCTGGCTGAGAGAAATGAACCCATTATTATCTGATAAATCATCTTCTTAAAATTGGTAAAGGTGTCGTGTAATTATTTTTACTCCTTAAACTCCTATTGATATTGAAAATTAAATTTCGAGTCTTCATTTATCTATTTCTGAACTACAACATGATAAAATTAGCATTTTCAGATTTTACAGTTCTGTTGTACAAATTAAAAACTTGTGTTTGCTACCATGAGAATCTGTTTCTCAAAGAAGCATTTCTCATTGGGATAACATGTGGGCCAACAGTGAGTGTATTGGTACATGTTATTCAGCACCAAGTAATTCTGAATATAATTCTATATTCTATTCTAAAATCCAAGTATAGTATATGGAGTTTCTCTTTCTAAGGCCACTATGTTAATAGAGGTTTTTATTTAAAAGGAGTATACTAGAGTATTGGATATCCTAATAAAAAACTAATGTGTTTGGAAAAAGGCACTAAAAGAGTATGACTGGTAGGCTGTTTTGCTTCTCTAATTTCACCTGTAGAGAAAGTACCGTAAGAATTACAGGAGTGAAGGTTATGTAATTCTAAGTCTCTGCAGCTTCTTCCATTCCAAACTCAGGAACAACAATATTCCTACCTTTGAAATCATTATTTAGCTAGACTTGGGGAGAAAAACTGTTTTTCAATGGAAGAGTAATGTCTTATTTCCCATGCAAATATATCTATGTCATAATCAAAAGGGTTTGGCATCTCCCTCCACAGAAGAGAAAGATTGTACAAACTTACCTGAACTACTGGAGGAGGTATATATGATAAACAATTGTAAGGTATTTTTCTTGAGTGAATAAAATAACCAGTCAGTATATATTATTATTCAGCCTTTTTAAAATATCAAAAAATTAGACTGTAAATGGCAAAACATTTGTTTCTTAATACTAAACTCTTAAAGGCAAATAATGCAATAATAACCTGACAATTATTGAAAATTACATATGTTAAAGAATCCAAAATTCAACATGGGCCTGATTTGGTTTCAGAAAGTTTTTTTTTTTTAATGAGAACTACTATAGTTTCTTAATTATAACTCAGAGGGAACCTTGCCGATTAAGCGTGTTCATAATTCAATAAATTCTACTTGAATAAATAGTGCTAGGTATAAAGTCTGATGGAAACTATGGGAAAATTATGTGTAACAGCTCTGTTTTCTTAAGAAATTCCTTTCACATAACACAATTTTGACAGAATGTTACCTACTTCAATCACTTCTAAACCATCTTGAGAGAAGAAAGTCAAGGAGAGTCAAAGAAAGTCAAGAGGGTTTTTAACTGTTTGTTGAGAACTTCATCACCTTTCCTTTGATGTGTAACTTTCTCTTGAGAGGCTGAGGGCAACTCTGATGGAGATTGGCAACTGAAGGATCTAAGTGTTGTAACTCTGTGATCCCTTCATTGTATTTATTTGTGGGTAAATATTTTATAAAAGCCTTCAAAAATAAAAGTTCTCCAGCCATGGCTTTTAACATTCTTTCTGGTTTAACCAAGTTTCCTTTTTTCCCTTGTCTTAATAGGGAAACTAAAGTAAGTACTTTTTAAATTTCAAAATCAGTAAACCCATAAGAATCTATTTTCATACTAGGAGAGGTTTTGAATGCAAATTTAAGTAATCTTAATCCTACATCATTTCACACAAAGCTGCCTATCATCAGAAAACTTTATTGCTGTTTGTTCTTATTGGCATTTTATTAGAATCATTAATGTTAACAATACACTTGGTTGTGTTAGTTACAATCTCACAAGACTGAACCAGGAAGAAATAGAAAATATGAACAGACCAATTATCAGTACTGAAATTGATCGGTTAAAAATTTTTAACAGAGATCTGTGAGCTCTTTACAAGTGAATATGACATATAACTGAAGAGGATGCTACCTCTCTTACTATTTTAAAATACAGTTAAAATCTCCATTAATAAAGGATATACCTTTTTTACAAAAGGAAATACACTGAAATAATGTATTCTGTAAGAAAGCAGATCTACCAGAAAAATCTTCAGGTTGACCAAAAATTTTTCAGTAGACCCTTGCACCTAATTTTTTTAAAACTAACATTGCTCTAAAGTCTGATTTCACAAACAAGGATCTGGTTCACACTTAGGAATAAATAGCAACAAAGAGGAAATACAGGAAATCATATTTCACTGTGAGAGCCTTTATGTGGTACTATTTAAACCCAATTATTTCAAAATATTTTGTAGTATTATTTATAATAATGTCATAGTTATGGGGAAAAACAGGTACAGAGACCGGTTAAAAAATGATAAACTTAATCAAACTTTGATATAACTTGGGTGCTAGCCAAAACTAGTATGAATGAACTCCATGATATTGTGACTGCTGAAAAAAAAGTTTTTTTGACTAATCCCCAGTATCTTCTAATTCATTTGTATTTTAAAAATGATGCTTGCCTGTGTTTATATAGACATGTATGGCATGCATTTTATTTTTTAATTTTCTTGTTGAGAACACATGGTTATTAAGCCATAAACTCACGACAATTTTAGTCTTATAATATGCAAGGTTACTTTTGTCCCTTCCATTGAAAATTGTTTAATGGTTCCATTCGCTACCTTGGCCTCTCCTTCCCAGCTCCAGCACATTTAATCCTGTGTCATCAGTACCTTCTTAGCAAAAAATGTATGCTTCTGTCCTAACATTTTCCACATCGTGTTGTCAGATTTTATAACACTTGTGGCCTCTGGAAAAAAATGTGCCTGAAACGGATTTCTTGTTATAGTTGATATTTTTTTCTTTATCATTCATTACCTGAACTGAGCATAACAGTTTCTGGCTCTTGTTAGATCTCAATGTATATTTTTAAAATAATTAAATAAATGCATAAATAATGTGAATTTCTGCATACACTTTGCTATTAGAAGTAAGTTAACCTATATGTCCTTGTTTATACTTACTGTTGAAAGGGAATGTAGAAATTATTAATGTCCAAAACATTAAAATCAATTTCAATGTATTTAAGTAGAGTAGGCAGAAAAGCAGTCAAACTGTATAAACTAATTAACTCAAAATTTTGCCTGGGATAATAGCAGCTGAGTCAATGATTTCTGGGAATAAAATGCTTCCGGTAGTTCTAAGCCTGATTTTGTAACTTATAAGGTGCCTGGATATATGCCATTGAAGGTATCATGACATGAGTAATAGTAGCAATGGCAGAAGGAACCCGTCTACGAAATCAATAGAAAAGAATGAAATGTCTACACACATAATGACATGAAAGAACTTTATGGATATTATGTTAGATGGAAGAACCTAGATACAAAAGAGTACGTAATGTGTGATTCTATTTATATGAATTTCAAGAGCAAGCAATCCTAGTCAACGTTAATAGTTATTAAAAGAGTGGTTACTTTACTTTTGGGGAAGAGGCTATAGAATGGGAAGAAACACAAGAGTATCTTTGGATCGCTTGACTTGTGAGGGGGTTACATAGGTATAAGCCTAGTTAAAAAGCAGTGGCTCTACTATAAATAATAGTTCACATTATGCATTGTAATCAGTAGGCTATCACTCAATAAATTTTAAAAAGTAATCTATGTAGATGAGCATGTGTGCATGGAGAAATGGGAAAATGAGAGTATAAGAGAGAAGGGAAGTGCTTTATAGTTTCCTATTGCTTTCTGTGATGCACCAGCACAACTTTAACCATCATAGGACTAAAGTCAGTGTTTCCTAGTGTGTCAGTTGACAGCACTTCCTAAGAGCCAGGAAGGTGAAGAGATTTTAGTGTACTAGGTGAGACCAAGAAATCCCACAAAACTTCAGGACACTTTCACTAAAAATATTGAAAAGACTTCAAAATAAGATATATTTTTCACCATCACCATATTAAAATCTAGAGGAGTAGTTAATATTTTGCTCAAATAATTATAAATATATTGAGAGGCTTACCTAGACATGATTTTGTTGTTGATGATATTGCCCTTGTCATCCTCTCAGGCCCTAACTTCCTTTTGGGTTTTCCTCACACTGCTACTACAGAGTTCTCTGCAGCTTGGGACTTCTTAAGAGGCTTCTTTTTCCCCGTCTTCAACCTCTGAAGACTACCTATTCTTGGTTTCGTTTCTTCAGGGCCTTGTAACACCCGTTGTGTGAAACTTGTTAATACTAATTTGTTAAATTACCAATAATGTAATTAGTATCTTACTCCTTTTCTGAAGTAAAAATACATAGCATGCATAATAAAGTTCAGAAAATCCTTTGACCCATTAAAATACAAGGTAGATAGGTATTTGGGAGATAATGGATGCTTTTTCTATCTCTTTTCAATTATTCCTGCATATGATTGTAATACATATGTAGAAGAATTTATAAAATGTTTGGGAGTCTGGACCTATGACCTCCTAGGATTTTTAAAATTTGTTTCTATGACACTTTACCACTTAGTTACCTGCTCCTTTGATAAATAGGAAAAATTATAATATATTCCTTTAAACAAAAAACTTTGATTTATGTATCAATTTATTCTTCCACAGCCTTCTGTTTGGATTCTGTTTTGAATAAACTTGCTATTCTGGTATGTCCAGTCTCCTTGCCTAAAATTTATGCCCTGGCATTCATTATTAATAGCATTATGTAAAAATAAAGTAATTTGAAATTATCTGTGGGAGACCAGGTAGGTTAGGAAAAGTGACTATAGGCTTGTTTTCATAAGAGACTTGTCTTAATTTGTCATTCTAACCCCTCATACACACATGTAGACATATAACTTCATGGAGAGGTTGGGCAGGATTTGCCTCACTGATGACCACCTGCTCTTCTCATTCCTAACTGTGACACTGTCCAAAATGTAATCATTACTCTCAGGGTATCAAGTAATTCTGTTCTGGCCAATGACATGTAATTAGACTTCACAGAGTGAGGCTTCCAGGAAGGCCCATAAAGAGGTAAATAGTCTGTAAAATTATTTTGCCTTTTTGTCTTTTGTTCTTCTGGCATTGTCTAAGTGATGCTGAAGTTGAAGCAGACAGTGAAAACCTTCTACCTTAATTCCCCCATTGGTTATTAAGAGGTTATCAATTGTGCCTCCTAAAACAAGCCAGTAGATTGGCCAGAGTTATTATTATTTAAATTTATAGAGACTATAAATTGAACCTGTAACGAGGGCATTTAAGATCTAGTCAGTCAGATGAACTATCCACAACCAAGAGCCTGATAAACTGGCTTAAACAGATGGTCATTTTCCTCCACATACCTAGAAGTTGAGGAATAGTCCTGGGCTAGTACAAGAGCCCCCAGTGATATTAGGGACTTGGGGATCTCTTAGAATTTCTTTGTCATCTTTGAGGGTAGCTTTCTACACTCTGCAAGGTGCCTAAGAAATTAACAGTAATTTCATGAGTTTTAGCCATTATTCACATTTCCCATGGTGTCTTTATGTGATTTTAACATATTATATCTTTGAATCTGAATATAAAGAATGTCCATATATTGCAATAGGATGGTATCTTCTTGATGTTCTAATCTGTATTTTCTCTCTCCATTTACTTTTTCAAATCAAGTAAAATTTACATATGATGAAATGCAGATACTAAACAACAGTTCTGTGAGTTGTGACGAATATATACGTCCATGTAACCAGTACCGCAATCAAAATACATTTCCATCATACCAGAAACTTCCCTTGTGCCTTCTTCAAGTTAATCACCATCATCCCATAGTTCTGATTTTCCCACTGCAAATTAAATTTGTGTTATATAGAGACTCATATATATGAAACCATACATAATGGCTTATTTTGTGATTAGGTTCTCTCAACAAAATGTTTATGTGCTTCATGTTTTTCCATATAGCAATCTTTTGATTGATTGGCATTTGAGTTACTTTTGATGTTTTGCTGTAATTAATAAAGCTTCTATAAACATGTGATATATACAATTACTTTTCTGGACATATACTTTTATTTCTCTTGGGTTGGGTGTGGAATTGCTTGGTCATAGGTACATAAATTTGACTTTATAAAAACTCTCAATGAGTATTTTTCACTTTTTATTCTCATAAGCATTTCAGTTCCTTCACATCATGACAAAATTCGACCTCAATTTTTGGCTCTTTATTTTTGGTATATATAAGATAATATACTGTATATATTGATTTTATATGGCATACAATATGTAATACATATACAGATATAGAGCTTACCATATATTATATAATGTAAAATAGATACCATAATGTAGTATAATATAATAAAATAAAGTTTAATATTTATTATTATATAGCCTTGTATAACATGACATGTGCATGTATATATATATATATACATGTATGTGTATATATACATGTATGTGTATATATATGTATATATATAGTCCCCTGTTACATGTTACATTACATGTTAGGGTACATGTTCTTTGTAAGAGTTATGTGTACTAGATATATTGAAATATTTGATCCCAACATGTGACTTTATTTTTATTTTTTAACGTGCTGTTTGATGAGAAAATGAATTTTGTTGATGTCCAATTTATATATTTTTGTGTTTATTTTTAATTCTCTCTAAGAAATAACTGACTACTAAAAGATAGCAAAGATAGTCTACCATAGTTTATTTTAGAAGATTTAAACTTTAATTTACTCTAGAAGTAAATTTTAGAAGTAGTTTTAGATTAAAAACTCTAATTTACTATTAGATCTGTAGATATTCCAAATTAATATCTGCATATGCTATACACTAAGGATCAAGATATTGTTTGTTTTTTAGTGTTCATCTGATTATTACAGCACCAGATTTTGAAGAGTTTTCTTTCCCAATTCAATTGCCTTGGCAACTCTGGATCTTGAAATGACGTTCTATGTGAGGTTAACTTCTGGGCTTTCCACTCTTTTCCATTGGTTGAGGTATCTATTTTCATGTCATTCACACACTTCTCTAAATATTGTAGCTTTATAGAAAGTCAGAAAAGCATTCTATATTTTCCTCTGTTAAGATATTTTTGGCTATTCTAGGTCCTTTTTATTTTTATATAAATTTTATAAACAGTTTAACAATTTCCTCAAAGATATGTTGTTATTCTGCTTGGTATTGCATAGAATGTGTAGCTCAATTTTGAGAGAATTGACATCTTAACAGTATTACATCTGTACTGCATCTTCCTATCTGTAATATATTATATGTCCTCATTTACTTGTCTTCCTTAATTTTTCTCAGTAATATTTTGAACTTTTAAATGTAGAGATCTTATACATTTTAAGAATCATTTAAAAATATTTTCTGTATATTTATGTTATTGTAAGTTGTATTTTTAAAATTTAATTTTCCTTTTTTTTGTCACTAGTATATAGAAATACAACTGATTTTTCTTTATAAACCTTGTAATGTATCTTGTAATCTGTCTAAATTTACTTTTCAATTACCAATTTCGTAGACTTCATAGCCTTTCATAGGTACTTGATCATAACTTCTGTGGAAAAATACTTTTCCTATTTCCCTTCCAGTCATTATACTTTTTATTTATTCTTCTTGCTTTCTCCTCTTAACAAGGACAGTGTTGAAGGGAAACATTGAGAGAAGACATCTTTGCCTTTTTTTCCTATCTCAGAGGGAAAATATTTCATTTTTAAGTATGAGGTTAGCTGTAAGTTTTTCACAGGTGCTTTTATTCAGGTTGAGAATTTTTAATTATTTTTGGCGGAGTGATTCTATTATGAATGGGTGTTGAATTTTTTTCAGAAGATTTTTCTTCAAATATTCAGATAGTCATATAATTTTTAGTTCCTTAATGTGGGCATTAGCTCATTGATTTTAAACCTTTTTATTCTTTTCTAATATAAACACTTCATTTATAAATGTACTTCTAAATACTCCCTCATTACATCTCACAAATTTCGCTAGTGTAATTTTCATTTTCATTTTTTTGAAAATATTTTCTAGTTTTCCTTGTGTTTCTTCTTTGACAAATAGGTTACTTAGACATGTTTTGTTTAATTTTCAAGAATCTGATGCTTTCAGAGTTATTGTTTTAATTATTGTGTTTTTAATTTAATTTAATTTTGAACCAAGAAAAGCATTCTGTAAAGTTTTATTCTTTTGAAATTTGAGTCTTGTTTTATGGACCCAATTAGGTATATCTTTGTGAATACTCCATGTGCACTAGAAAAGAATGTATCTTCTGCAGTAGTGGGAGTATTTTTCTATATATTTAAATTAGTTCATGTTGACAATGTTGTCCAAAAGCATAAATACTTCCGATTTTTGTGCGTGTACTTGTTTTATCAATTATTGAGGAAGAAGTGTTAAAATCTCTAAATATGATGTGACCTCTATTTATCTGTTTGTTACTTTTTTAATATATTTTACAACTCTATTACAACTCATTTTGTATTAAGTTTTTCTAAAGAAATCACCTCTTCAATACATGACATTATCTCTTTATCTATGATAATACATCTTGTGTTAAAGTCCATTATTTTTCTATTAATATTAATATGGCCTCTAACTTTCTTGTGCTTATATTTTGTACAGTTTATTTTTCCATCTTTTTACATTCCATCTATCTTTGCATATAGTGGGCCAAGCTGGTATTGTCTTGCTTTAAATTGGAGTGATTAGTACTTTATGTTCACCAAAACTATTTCTATTTGTTGCCTTTTCGACCATCTGCTTTTTTTGTTCTTTTGCTCCACTTCTACGTATTTAAAGTTGTTTTATTTTATTCCATGTTGTTTCTGCAATTTGCTTGTTAGAATGACTTTTTTTAGTGTTTAATCTAGGGACTAAACATAATTAATTTATCACAATCTATTGAGAGCTTATATTGTAGCACTTGAGGTATTATCTAAGACATTTATTGCTGTACAATTCTCTTGCACCCCTAACCATACTTGATATTATTATTGTCACATATATCACTTCTAAACATATAATGTACCCCACACTGCAACTTTTTCTTTAAACAGTCAGTTCAGTTGCTTTTAATGAATTGAAGGAAAGAAGAGAAAAATAGTCTATATTTACTCATATCTTTATCATTTCTGACATTCTTCATTTTTCTTTTATATATGAGTTTCCATCCAGTAAATTTTCCCCTTAAATTTGAAGAATTTAATTTAGCATTTCTAGTAGCACAGATCCATTGGCAATGAATTTACTTAGCTTTTCCTATCCTAAAATATCTTTATTTCACCCTTATTTTTAGTAGATTGTTTCACAGGGTATGGCATTCTGAATTAACTTTTTTACCCTCCTCATGAACTTTTTAAAAAATTTATTTATTTATTTATTTTTGGTTTTGTTGGGTCTTCGCTTCTGTGAGAGGGCTTTCTCTAGTTGCGGCAAGCGGGGGCCACGCTTCATCACGGTGTGCAGGCCTCTCACTGTCGCAGACTCTCTTGTTGCAGAGCACAGGCTCCAGACGAGCAGCCTCAGTAGTTGTGGCTCACGGGCCTAGTTGCTCCGCAGCATGTGGGATCCTCCCAGACCAGGGCTTGAACCCGTGTCCCCTGCATTGGCAGGCAGATTCTCAACCACTGCGCCACCAGAGAAGCCCCGTCGTGAGCTTTTTAAAAGTATCCTTTGTTTGCCTTCTGGCATCCAAGGTTATGAGATGTCAGCCATTGTTCCTGTAATTGTTTTCCTTTGTGTGTAACATGTTTTTAACCTCTCCAGTTGATTTTGAAATTTTGTCATTGACTTTGACAATGTAGTTGTGGTGAGCATAGTTTAGATTTCCTTTGTATTTATCATGCTCTGGTTACCCTTAGTTCTTGGATCTGTAGATTGAGGATATTCATCAAGTTTTTTGGGTCATTTATACTATAGAGCTTCTCATAATCTTTCGATATTTTTGATAGCATCTAAATAGTGTAATATAGCATTCTCTCAGTTCCTTATATATTTTGTAAATAGTTTAAAGTCTTGATCAAATTAAGGTATGATTTTTTTTGGTAGGGGGAAGTAGGGGTCAAGAATACTTAATAGGTGATATATATTTCAAGAAGCAAATAATAATGTTCTACTGTTTATCCTTCTGCATTGTTTTTAAATATTAATAATTATTGTATAAACTTATTTCTTCACTTGTGGTTGCAGAATGGTAATTCTATCATGCCTTATTCTTTCGTTAGCTAGACAACTTATAAAAATTGAAGTATCTCACATAAACTATGAGGTTCCATGAAGTACGATTCATATGGGGAAGGCAGAACATATGCTAGATTTTTTGTCATTTATTTATAAATTTTCAAAATAACAAAGATTTAGACACATTTTAAGTGCTTTAAAACATGGGAATTAATTTCCTCTTTTACTGAAGCCCCGTTGTCTCAGCTCTGTTTCCTCCTAAACAGATACTGCTGTCATGTGGGTATTGTTTGTCACCATTTACTCATGTTTTAGAGTTTATGGGGATACCTTGTTCTCTAGTTTAAGAGTACATTTTACCTGTAGGTTTTTGGTTCTACTCTACTTTTTGAAGGGACATGGGGACATGTAATAACTACCCTGTTGCTGCTTTTAAAAATCTTAAGTTGAGCTTTTTGAATAAATGAATGTTGATGCTACTGTCCTTACACCACTTGCTGCATGTCTTTGAAGTTATTTTGTTATGTGGGCAAATGTGAAAAATTAGGTGATATGATAGAGACTTATAGGGCAAGCAGTGTGCCGTAACTCTCATCATGATAGGTTGCATCAAAATCTGTTCTGCTGTAAATAATGACCTGCTCATGTTGTTCAAGCCTCTTTTGAGATAAATAGAGGTCTTATTTGAAAGGGATTGTGGTAAATGATCTTTGGGGCCCTAAGGGTATTTTGTACACTTTCAATCATAATTAATGGGGAGCCATCTTCATGAGAAATGCAACACTGATCACTTTCAAAGACAGAACAGGTTTTTTTTTTGCTACTGTGAAATATTCTTGGGTATTTTCCAATTATAACTTTGCATAATGAATTTAATTTGCCAATTTTGTTGCCTTTTCTAGCCTCTGTTAGTATTCAATAATAGAGCACATGAAACAGAAAGTACTAAATTACAAGAACCCTCTCCAATAAACATAAAGTATTTTTGCCATGTGATTAACATATAATCTCCGATTAGTAGTTTTCCTTGCAGAAGACTGTATTTGTTGAAAGATGAATTTGCTTCAGTAGGTCTTGTTGTTTCAAACAGACACTGACAATCAACCAAGACACATTGTTCTAAAGAAGAAATAAGCTAAACCATCCTCTTACCGAACCAGGAGTTCAACTGTTCTCATCTGTTTCTACTCTTTAACCACTTAAGACAATTCAGTTTATTTATCACAGGAGGAGATTTGGTAGTGCAATAAAGACAAACTTGAAATCAGGTTAACCCCTTTGTTCTCACTTTCTGCCAAATGACATCAACTAGCTTAATAGAGGGTAAGCATGGAGCATCCCTTATGACCTGGTTTCAAACACTTCAACAGAAACTCCTAGGGAAATGTATGGTCATTTTATGCCATTTCTTTTGTTTAAAAAAATTAATTACTGGAAACTGTGTTTTGCCTCTATGCACTAGTTAAGCTCTTGTTACACCAATTCATTGGAAACATTTTAATTTGTATATTTTTTTACTTCAAAAGGAGCAGTCATTTTAATTCCACATCAATTGTCTCGCCATCCACTTTTCCAAATTAATTTGATTCTTTTAAATTATGTGAACACGACCTGTTCAGAATAAGAAAATTGATTTATAAAGAATACTTTTCTCATTTAAAAATGGAATATTTCTGTATGCAATCTTAAATATACAATAAACTATTGGTCTTAAGTAGGTCATAGCATCTATGGTAGCGTAGATTGGAATATTCAATCCATTCTAGCTTTTTTTTCTAGTTGGAGATATTTGTGATCTAAGAACTATAGATCCCATATTAGTTTGCACTTCCATTTTCAGATCGAAATGGAGTCTTCTTTTAACTAATTAGATGGCCTGCCACAGGAGTCAGCTGTTATCCACCCTGTTTTTTTCTAAATGAGCTTGGAAAAACGTGTGAATGTTTTGTGTTTATTTGGTGTGCAGATATGACAACATCAATGCAGAAGTATTTAGAGTGGCAACTTCTTTATTATAGGCTTTTAATCCTTGCACTGGAGTTATGCTGTCCATTCTCCAGATTCCTAGGTGTCAATATGCAGTTGCTTTGACAGCATTAAGAACTTATTGATTTCAGTATATCACCAAAGGTGGACTAGAGCCAGTTCTATATATTCTGAGAAATATTCTTTGAGGCTCAGCCAAGGATCTGGTCCTTCAAACCTTCCGTAATTTTTATAAGCACCAAGCTCATAGTAATAAATCCCTTACTGGTTAAAGTAACTAGCATCTTGTTTTGTGAACTAGATGTTCACTGATACAGGTGCTAAAAAAGAACTAGGATTCACTTACACATAGTCACATATTTTTAACTACCCATTTGAAATTTCTTTTCACCTTCAAATATCTACTTGAGGATTATTTTAATTTCTGATGGAGAGTGTGTGACAAGACAAAATTCACTTTGCAACAAACACCTATCACTTTGAAAGTGGTGCTGTGCTCTTTCTGTATTATTTCTTGCTTGCAAGTGTCTATAAAAAAATTAAATAGGAAAGATAAGAATATAGAAAAATACATGACAAAATAAGACTATCTATCAATCATCTATTTATGCTTCAGTAAATCGGCAGTGGCATTTCCACTAAATGTGAAATAATTTGGTATGATTTTGTGACATAAAGCAAAGAGTTTTATGTCCACTTGTCAAAATGCCCTGGAATAACTCCCCCTGCCCCCACCAAGAGTGGAACCACAAAGAGAGAATCTTTATTCACCACTAGCAGGAGGGTCATTGTGAAAGCAAGATTCCCCTTGCCTTCTGGCCATAAGCAAAAGTTTTATATGACTCAGGATAGATGGTTGATCTAGAATAAAAGGAACAAGGAAACAAGAATGTGATGTGTCAGAAAAAGCAGTTCTCAAAAGTAAATGGTTTAAGGGTAAGCAAGACTGGGGTAGTATGTTCTGCAGTTTCAGATTTAACAAGAAAAACTGACAGTTTAAGCAAGTTTTGGTTTTAGCAACATGCTAGGGGCATGTTTATGGAGGAGTTGCACAAAAAATCTTAATCTTTGTGCAAACCTGAAAGAAGTTGCCAGTGTGTTTTGGGTACTTTAAATAGGTGCATGCCTTTGTCAAAACTGAGGCATTGTACATTTAAGGTCTTTGCATTCAATTGTATGTAAAACTTAGATCAAAAGAAAACATGTTTTAAATGATGAACTCTGATGATATGCAAGTTATTAATGGAACTCTACTGACATCTGAAATTTAATTTGTAATACATCAAAAATAAGATGGAATGATGGGTGGATGGATAGAAGGATAGATAGATATATAATACAAGCAGTATGGTAAAATATTTGGGAAAAGAACAAATTAAAGAAAGATAGAGGCTCAATAAGTGTTTCAGGAATCCAATGAAGTTTGAGATAAAGAAACATAAAATGGGTGATTATATTTTGTCAGGAAGCAGGGAAGGCAGATGAGCAGCATTCATAGGAATGGTATGTAAAAAGAGGTTGACTCTAGGATCACTGTCACCATTATCCTTTAAATAACCTTGGTGAAGTCAAATAAATGATAAAATGAAGATAATAACTTATTTCATAACTTCTCACAATTGTATTGTGAAGATGAATGTTCAAATTACTAGGCAAATATAAATTTGTATTATTCAAATTAAATACTCCATTTAATAACACTCCAGAAACACACAAATCCAAAGCTTGCCTTTAACACACAGATTGGAAGGTCAGAAAGTGAAGTTTTCCTCTCTAATCCTTGGAGGTTTCTTTCTCTTCTATATTAGGCTACCATTCATTGCTGATAAATGGTGGCAATTTGTTAGAAGCAGACAAGTAAAAAACAGCATATACACAGTTTTGAAGTTAGTATCTATTAGAAAGAGAGTAGAGCATACAATACCTGTAAAATGTCAGTGAGGTACTCTAGTAGCAATGCCCGTAAGATTACCGACAGGAGTAAAGACCGGTGCATTTGTTCCCTATTGTGGTGTAACAGGTTACCACAATTGTAGCTTGGAACATGCACGTTTATTATATGACAGTATCATGGTTCAGGAGCCCAGATACAGGTTAGCTAGGACTTTTGCTCAGAGTCTCACCAGTTACATCCAAAGTATTGGCAGAGACTACAATCTCATCTGATATTCAGCATCCACTTCTAAGTTCTGGTGAATTTTGACAATTCAGTTCCTTTTGGTTATAGAACTGAGGTTCCTGTTTTCTTGGTGGCTGTAGATTAGGGGTTGTTTTCAGCCCCTACAGGTTTCCCTCATATCCTAGCCATATACCCTTCTTGCAACATGGAAACTTGTATTTTCAAATTCAGCAGAAGAATCGCCTCTGGTCTGCTATGATGGATGGAATGATCATCCCATCATATTTAGATGTCCTGTCCGCACTCAAGCAGAGGTAATTGTACTGTGTATACAGCAGGTGGCAGGAATCCTAGGGATCATCTTAGAAATTTGAGACAATGGGAAGCTATGCTGTCAACAAAATTAATATTGCCTTGATTGAGAAACCTTTAAAAAAGTCACATTCATTCAGCTTATCAAAGAAGATGAATAATTCTTGAATAGAATGAATGAAATAATACTAAAATATTAAGGCATTAATAATTCTTATAAAATAGGAAGTGTTTAAGTAGGTGAGATGTGGAGAATTGAAATTCCAAAGAAAAAAGATATACAAAAGCTGACACTCTAGAGTTTTACAATCTATACAGGAAGCTTAACAGAAGTAGTGAGGCCTTTAGAAAAAGAGCCTTGTGATCCAAACACATATCATTTGTCCGTGAAGGATGTTATCAAAAGTCCACTTGGTAACTCAGGAATAAGAGCTTAGTATGGTCCAGCCAACATTAAAATAGATATATTCATTCATTTATTCATTCACTCAGTAAATGTGTCTTTATATGTGTCCAGATGCCTGGCACCATTTGCCATCCTTCTGGTGCTATTAAATATTAGACAGTTTCTTATTCTCAGGGAGCTCCTTTTCTACTACAGAAAATATTTAAAGAGAAAAACAATTACAAATGTGGGGGGCAAATTTTATAATGCTGTGTGTAGGAATCTCCAGCTGCATAAGAAAGAGTCACCTGACATCAATGCTGAGCTTTAGACATGTTTCCCGAGAGATGGTGATATTTCACTTCCCTAAGTACAAGTTGAATTGAGTGGAGAAAGTATCTACAATTAGTGTTGAAGTAGAGTGAAAGATACATTCAAAGAGATGAAGTTATGACAAGCTTTTAAGGGGAAAAAAAAGTATGTACTTTGGCTAGAACACACGTGGGATGACAGGCATTGGCAAGGATATGAAGAAAAAGGGAATATCCATATGTGGCTGATAAGTGACTAAGAGAGACCTGGGTAGGAAGCTTACACATTGCTTGTGTTTAATCCGTGTAGCAGTCTGATGATCTCATTAGTAAAAAAAAAAAGAAAGAAAGAAAAAAAAAGCATATTAATAAACCGTCTTTCTTCTCTTCCTTAAGTAATCATTTTCCTTCAACGTAAAAATTGTGCCACTTGATTGTGGCACCAATTCTTGCTTTTTCATTGTGCTTTAGTCACAATTTGCT
Organism: Mesoplodon mirus; assembly: GCF_964341445.2. NCBI lineage: Eukaryota > Metazoa > Chordata > Mammalia > Artiodactyla > Ziphiidae > Mesoplodon > Mesoplodon mirus. The sequence continues at coordinate 59,807,204 of NC_138993.1, read as the reverse complement.
GGAGATACAGGGCTAAGGACATGTAACTAATAGATGAAGAACTAATATTTTTGTTGGTATTTTGCATACAGATGTACTTTCTAATCTTTTCAATAATCCATTCAATAATGACTTGTTATTAAGTATAAATTTGCTACTGCTGATCAAAACAACAAGAACAAAATAACACATGGAATATCTCCAGTGCCTCTAACGGTGGTCCCCAAAGCAAGTTATACCTATCCAAAGGGCTCTACAAGACCCTACAAATAATTATGTTTTATTCAGAAAAAAAGAACACATATTGATTACAGAGTATATAAATTATATTTTTATTACACCTCTCCAGCAGTGAAAGCAAGAGGGGGCAGGGCATTTCCTCATTATTTCTAGAAGTCTAGGTTCCTCACTTGTCCTCAGTTGATATATAAGAGAGGAGGCCTCCTTCTTAATGCTGAGCAGGGGTGGGAGTTTTGGCTCCTCACATGGTCTCCACTCTCTTTGTGGTCTGTGTCGCTTTGTTAGGAGTGGGCAGTGGCAAAAATCTTGCCTGTCCAATAGGCCTCCTCTGACACCACCCCAGCATGGAGTGGGCACAGCATCTCTCTACTGCTTGGAGAGGGTGGAATTCTATGCTGCCCATGAGGTCTTCTTGCCTTATATGGGTGGGAATAAAAATCCAGGGTCCCTACTCTGGCTTTCCTGAGACTAGGATGGCAGAGGTTTGGGCATGGAGAGCATGGAGTCTTGCCTCCCTCTTCACCTTTGCAGGTACGGGTATGGAGTGGGGCAACAGTTTTTTCTGTGGTGTTTGGCTGGAGTAGAGTGGTTATTATATAAATATTTTCTGTCTTTCTTCGTGCTCCTTTTCTTGTCCTTGGATAGAGAAATAAGGCTTTTGCTGGTGCTTTTATTATTTGCAATTGTTAGAGTTAACAAATTGCCAGCTCCTTCAGCTCCAAGCTTCGGATATATGAGGCAAACAGAAAACCCAAGAAATCTATCACTGTGTCATTTCCCAGATCCTGATGTCGCTAGCTAGACTCTCTCCTTTTCTCTAACCTTCAAAGTTCTCTTATATGTGTTTTATATGTAATGTGAGCATATATATATATATATATATATATATAATTAGTGAGATAGAGAATACTGTTTCCAGTCTATCTTCCCACATTTAAAATATATATATTTTTTACTTTTAATTATTATATTTTTCATTTCTATAAGTTGTATTTGCTTTATGTTCCATACAGCTATTTTTATACTGATCTTTTCATAAAAGATTTTCTATTATTTTAATTTTTATTATTTTATGTCTGTAATCATTTTAACATAATTCTTTTAGTCTGTGTCAGATAATTCTATTATCTGGAATTTTGGGCTCTCTAATTTTTTAATCCATTCTGTGTTCTGACTTTCAGTTTTGAATGATTATGTTGTTGACTATTTGCACTTTCTATTTTAAATTCGTCTTCCTCAAGTCTTTAACTTTGGAAAGACTTTGGGATCTTGTATGATAGTCTCTACAGTGGTTTTAAGTTTATATCTGTCAGGTAGCCACATGGTATGACCCAATTTGATGATATTTTAGGTTAATATTTCTGTCAAAGTTTTATTGGAAAGCCCAGGGAGTATGTATGCAAGCCTCAAATGAAAGGATATTTGCTGTTTTATTATGAATAGAATATGAAAACATTTTACACTGGGTTTCAGAACTAGAGAGACAAATCTCCCTTTTTCCTTTCTGTGCTGGTAAGTAAATTTATTTTCTTAATTCATCTATTCACTGAGGTTGCATCACTTTAATGTGGCTTTGCTATTATACTTACACACAAATATCATGTCCAATTCTCACTTTTTGGGGGCTCAAAATTATGTCTAATTTCTTTGTGGACTATAAACTCAAAACACTTTGGTTACACAAATATATTCACCCCAGCAAGTCAAGTTTCTCACAATGTCAGTGCTTTTATTTGTCTCTGCTCTTGCTGTTTTATTTTCTTGCCTTATTGTGTGCTCACATATATATTTTCAATCACCTGATATTTCAGAGATACATTTCAAATTACATATCCTTTCTGTTCTTTGAGTGGGACTGTTTCTATATTGTCTAGTTCTAAATATTGACATAAATAGATCTCTCCCTTCTCTTTTTCACCTAAAATATTTCTCACACTTCAAGTTCCACTGATGGGCCATATTCTCAAACTTGTTTTTATCATGATTCTTCCTGATAAGAAAGGTAGCATTAATCATTAATCATTAATTAGTCATTCTGCTTGACTATAACCACTTTCAACCTGTGTCACTCCTTATGATAAAATATATTTTAATTTATATGAATGAGAGGTCTGAGGTCCTCTGCCAACATTCAGTAGGTGTTCTGTAGGAGTTGTTCCACATGTAGATGTATTTTTGATGTGTTTGTGGGGAGGAAGGTGAGCTCCACGTCTTACTCCTCCTCCATCTTGAAGGTCAAAAATGATGGTTTTAAAAAGTCATACTAAAGGTTTCAATCTTGATACATTTTTCTCTTCTGTTTTGGCTTAATTCAAAGATAAATTTTGAATTTATTTATGAATTCTTCCAGAAAAATTATGTGTACTATAATAGAGAAGATATAAAGTGTTCTGTCCAAAACTATGGCCATATACTTTTAACCTTGGAATGGATGCTTAGTTAAATCTAATTTAATGATACTTACTTTTTCTGATTGTCAATATAATAGACATTCTACTGAGGTATATAAAAGCAAATAGCTATATTTATTACAACATTGTAAAAGCAAAAGATCATAGAAAAAAGGACAAAAACATTTACCTAATAAGCTAAAATACAGTTAGATATTATACATTATGAATGCATTATAAATGTAAAGAGAATATTTTCCCCATAAAAATCTGACCTGTATGCTCTGAAAAAACAATAAGTGAGGAATATATGTCACATTGAATGTGCTTATGACAATTGAAGAATGTTTCCAAAGCCTGGAAAAATAGGAAGTAATTCGTTTATTGTTTTCCATTCATTTTATGTATGATTCTTTGACTCTATAAAAGCTATATTCTCCTCTGCTTTATGTGTACAAATGTCTTGAAACCAATACACCCTAAGGCCAAGGCCTATTTCCCCCCAAATCTAAATAATAATGTAATATGCCCACAATTCGAGATTCTTCAGGCATCCTATGTATTTTCCATATAGATATATTACTATAGAAGATCTTTGCATTCTCACTTCTCTGCAATGAAATTAAAACCCAGCATTTAAAAAAAAATAAATTTATTTATTTATTTATTTATTTTTGACTGCATTGGGTCTTCGTTGCTGCAAGCAGGCTTTCTCTATTTGCGGCAAGCGGGGGCTGCTCTTCGTTGTGGTGCACGGGCTTCTCATTGCAGTGGCTTCTCTTGTTGTGGAGCTTGGGCCCTAGGCACACAGGCTTCAGTAGTTGTGGCACGTGGGCTCAGTAGTTGTGGCTCACAGGCTCTAGAGTGCAGGCTCAGTAGTTGTGGCGCACAGGCTTAGTTGCTCTGTTGACAGGTGGGATCTTCCCAGACCAGTGATCGAACCCGTGTCCCGTGCATTGACAGGAGGATTCTTAACCCCTGAGCCACCAGGGAAGTCCCCAGCATTTTATTTTATTTTATTTATTTTAATTTATTTTTTTGGCTGTGTTGGGTCTTCGTTGCTACACACAGGCTTTTCTCTAGCTGCGTCGCGCAGGCCTCTCATTGCAGTGGCCCGTCCTTGTTGTGGAGCATGGGCTCTAGGCGCACGGGCTTCAGTAGCTGTGGCACATGGGCCAAGTTGCTCTGCGGCATGTGGGATCCTCCCCGACCAAGGCTTGAACCTGTGTCCCCTGCATTGTCAGGCGGAATCGCAGCCACTGTGGCACCAGGAAAGTCCCCCAGCATTTTAAATGAGACAAAATAGACAAACCTTGATTCAAAAAAGATTATGCAGAATACTAGTCATATTTGTTTTTACACTTAAGGCTATATTTAAGGAAGAGCTATATTTTAGATAAAGCTATATTTAAGGAAGAGGCCTCTGTCTTCCATACAAAGATTGACAAACGTGTGAATAATTGTATGACTTCATTCATTAGGTCATCACTGTTCTAACAATTTGTTATAAAAAGTGAAAATAATAGGCAAAGATCCCTTCATTTCTGTAGCGTATATTCTACTGAGTGATTCAGAGGAAATAAACAAAATAAATATTTTTTGTTATTAAAATAACTGCCATGAAGAGAGTGGATCAAGAAATTAGACATGAGATGAGGAGCATAACTTTTGGGTTAAAACTTAAAACACTATGGAGGAGGTAGATTTCATTGAGACGGTGATTCAAGCAAAATTATTGCAAATGTTTTGGAATTATGGAGAGAAAGACGCAATGCCTGGTGTCGTTAAGAAATAACCAGGAGACAAGTGTCGCTGGGCTGAGTGAGGATTGTAGAAGATTGTTTAAATTAAAATGTAAGTTTCAAGATAAGCATATATCATTTTTGATTTCACTCCTGGGCCATATTATCCTTGTATCTGCAGGCTATTCAGTTTTAAATACCATCCCTCTGCCTTTCTGCTCAGTTACTTTCAGTTTCTCTGTGAAAAGAATTTGTGTCCTAAACATGTTTGTATCCCCAACAGGTAGCATAGTGCCTGATGAAAAATATACCTTCAATAAATAGGAGTTGATGGATGGAATGGATGAAAATACAGAAACTTAACACCAAAAACTCGAAGCAAGGTAAATAATTTTTCAATTTGTTTTTCACCAACAGGTTGTTTAGTTAGAATAGCCATGTTCTTTCTACATCCTAAATATAAGCAGAGTCCATTATGTTTTTTTCCCATTGGAGTGAAATTTATATAAACTTGAGATTACTTAAATATGTTTAGTTTATTGGAACACTTCTGAAAGGGAAAGTACTATGGGCTGGTTGCCTAAGGGTTAGTGATTATACTTTTACATCAAAGTATTTTCTGCCATGGTTCATCATATTAAAAGCCAAGTTCAGTAACTCATAAGAAAATGCAATCACTTTCTGAAGCTTCTTTCTTTTGAAGATTTTATAGATAAAATAGCATTTGTTTCCTTTTGCCCATTGCCAAGTGCCAATTCTATAATATTTGTATTCAGTAAACTTGTTCTTTTTATAAAATATTTTATATCACACAATAAATTAGTTACTCATGTATATTCAACATTGAAAAAAGCTTAAATGTTTATCACAACTTCTGGCTAGAGTAACTTCTACTAATAAGTGAAACAGTAAAATATTTTATCTCATAATTGCCGGAAATTTAACCTTCTCTAGTTCTTCGGCAAACTGCTCCAAAGCCAAAATTATATAAAACACACAGTTTAGGCAGCATCATATAAGAAAAAGAACAAGTAAGTTAAACTCAGAAAAAGTAGTATTCCCATGTTTGCTCTGCTAAAATTTTCTGTTTGAAACTGGGGAAATTATTTAATATGGTTATATCTCTATTTCCTTAATGAAAAATGACAGTCATGATAATCCAATATATTGGGAAGTTTTGTAGACTAGGATGACAAAAATGATTATGTAGCATGTTTTAAACTTCTAATAATGCATTTTCTGACCGTGCTTCTATAAACTAGATCAATTTGGAAGCTACTTACATGAACTTGAATATCTTAATATATATTATGCAATTCACTTTTTCTTACATTAGTTTAGTACATTAGTATTCTTATGTTAGTTTAGAGAGTTAAGTACTCATTGGCAATCCACCCAGTTGTTAGAAAACTTTATCACTGTGCTTTCTTGTTTTATATTTTGACAAATCCTATAGTATTTGGATATAATGTTGCCCACAATAAATGATAATGCATTAGTTAGGCATATGATAATTAAAACCACAAACATACACAACAAAATTATAGTATGTTTGAAGGTTTAGAGTACCAAAACAAGGAATTTTCAAATATAGAACTGATTAAAATTAAAATGAAGAAGCACATCCACTCTCATGTATTACATTTATCCTCCTGATCATTTGCTGGATTAATTTATTTTTGAGTGGGGGTTGAGGGCCACTGAGTAGCACAGTATAAGATAGGAGATGCTGGGCATTAATTTCTGACCACCAAACAATAAATATATTGGGTTATGTTGTGTGAGAGTTCGTGTGTTAAGAGAACTATCCATGGTATTCATGTAGAATATTATTTAAATTTTTATGATAGAATATATTTTAATAGAATGGTGATCTTGCTCATTTTTTTAAATAGATAATAACCTCCTTATGTTATTTTTTTCATTCTTACCTTTTATTTCCACTATTAATGATTAATCAGCAGAGTTTCACATATAATGCCATGTGCATAATATAAATACAACTCTGTAATAATGTTCTGAAAGAGCCTTTTCAGGAAACGACAAATATGAAATAGTTACTCAAAAACCAATATCACTTTACAATATATCAAATAGATTTCTGAGTGCTGAGCAAGCAAACATACACAGATGCAGAAACACAAAAACGAATGGAATTTATAAAGAGTGGTAACAAAAACATTTAGCATGCATTTGTTTGCTTATCAAATGACCACTTCTGTCATTTCACTTATTTTTAATTTCATTTAATCAAAATACTTCTTCAAATTAAATGTTGGGTAAATCTCCATTTAATATATTTTATCAGAAATCATTTTTTCTTTTAGTAAATTTTATAAAGTACTTTCTCTTTGCTAAGTTCTACACTGAACTCTGGAGAACAAGAATGTACATGACACATATGGCCTTTGCTCTCCCCTAAGCTGCAGGTCATAGGGAAGCACAGAAACGTTATAAGAGGCTGCTGTCAGTTCTACTGGGGCACATAACTGCTTGTAACTCAGATTTTGGAAGGTGTTAGAAAGTTTCCAAAATTAAAAACAAAAAGTCCATCTTGGAATGGGGAGTGAGAGTTAACCAGTTAAGGAAAGGGGAAAACATCCAGGCAGATACGGAACATGTGCAAAAGCAGTGAGGCAAGATAAATCCTGTAGTTTGTGGAACTGGAAGTAGTTCTGGTACTGGAGTATAATATGCAAGAAATGATGGGATGAGTTTGGAGAAGAAGGAAAGGGCCAGATCCTGAAGAGTTGTTTTACGCACTTCAGAGAATTTGAGTTTAAACATTCAGGCAGTGGGATAAAGTGCTAATTGTTTGCTTTTGTACATGGAAGTGATTTTAGGTATCGGTAAAAACTTTTGGTGGAGAATTAAGCAATTCTGTGTGTGGTGAACAGAATATGCACTCTAAAGGCATTTTCAGTGCCTAAGATCTGGATATACCTTGTACCAAGATAATGGAAAATGATTGCCCTGAAGCATGATGTAAAAACACTGAGTATATGGAAAATACTTAGGTAGTGTGTTTTCTTTACCCATCTGTGAAAATGCTAACAAGAAAGGTGTAAGTGTAAATTATGTAGGAATATTTCACATATAATGTGGGGCTTGAGTAATATATTTTATTAAGTACCAAGAAAAATAAGTTTGTTTTTTTGTAGGATTTGTTTTATACTGATTTTTAATGATGGTTATTTACATAACTCTTTATAAACATATACTTAAGCTATTTTTTCTATATAACATATGCATGATAAATTTTTATTTAAGTTTGCTACTGCAATTAATTCATATATTTTCTTGGGTGAGAGAATAAAAAATGTATATTTTATTTTGCATTAGCAACTAGATGCTAAAATGCCAGGGTTTAATAATTAGCACAGAACTTATTACTGTACTTTGTATTCCTTCAACTGTCTTAAATGGTCTGTTTCTGCCTCTCTTTCATTTATTTAATCCCTTGTTATATTAATCCTTTAAATTTCCTTTGATAATTACGACAGAACTTTAGGTCACACATCCTTTTTTGATCAATACGTTTTGGAATTTTCCTTTTCACGTTACCTTCAGATTATTTGTCTTCCAAGTTTATTTTATACTATCTAAAACATATTTCCCATTAACTTGCAATCACATCATGATACAAACTAAAATAACAGCAGTTTCCAAAGTACTTTGTAGTAGTTTACATAAATCTACTATTTTGAGTTTTTAAAACGACACAGATTGTTCCTTCTGCATTAATAATGAAACAGAAATTCAGGACCTTCAAGTGAATAACCTAAATAATCTGATAGAGGAACAGCTAAAAGTTCTCAGATTCCATGCTTTACCAAATGTTTACTTGTTGATTTTAATGTATGGATGAGTTGGTTGATAGTTTTTTTTTCTCCAAAGCCTTTTGCTCCCTCAAAAGGTAAATGTTTGCAACTATTGAGGAAGGCAGAAAATACTGTGCAAGCACTAAAAGCAGTCACAATTTGAGAAATAGTAATATTGTTGAAACAGAAACACAGCTTCATAAATTCTAGTGCTATTTCAAAAAATAATAAAAATAGTAATCAGTAGAGTTATAGCTTATTCTAACTTTACATAAATACAAACATTGTTTCAGTGCAGATGACAAAATGCCCACAAGTAAAGTATTAAAGTGTGTAAATTCAGTGAATGCTATGAAACTATATCGTTAGTAAATGGGTTTACAATGTGTAAAATTATGAAAGAAACTTTTATATTTAGGAAAATTGTTTATTTTAGTAATTTTGAAATTTTTAATATGTAAATTGTATAGCATAATGTACATATAAGATGGGATTCAAATGCAGTATTTTAAATAGAAAAATTATAATATTTTGAATTATGCTAATAATATATGAATGCTCCAGCAATTTTCTAGGTAGGTTCTAGTTGCCTTAACAAAAAAATAAGCTTATACTGTATAATCACACACAAAAACCATGAAGTATACATTTTTTCATCTCATAATTTATAGCAGAGAAAATTCAGGCATTTTCTATATATATAAAACATATAGTTATAACATGCATTTTTTAGTGGTTTAAAAATGTGTACTAAGCTTTTTATTATGCAGTATGTATTTAATATACAATATGAGCTTTCAATTCAAATTCTGATACCTAGAATATTTACAAAATATTGGTTTTGTGTTAGAATGTGAAAGTCAGAGATTTAAATTTGCACATTTTATTTAGAAACTATCACTTAAAATGTTAAGTATGTGTCTAGTCTGCAATCACATTAAAGATAAATTTTAGCTGAAAGCAGAGACTAAACAATTGGCTCCTAGGGGGATCTTCTTAATGACTCTGCAGATCCTAAAGTCAGGAATAGTGCTATGGACTCTAAATATTATAAAAAAAGAACACTTCCATCTTTTAATATCACCTATAGCTCCCTTTTCCTCAAAACCCCAAGCAACTTCTTTATTATGGGGCATTAAATTCATATACTAGGGTAATTTTAGGAAATCATTGGAGTAAGATCTTTTTTTGCAGTTGAAAATTGTCAAGTCTTGTTCAGTTATTTTACCATCTGTCTTTCTATTTTGACCTACTCCGTTGGTCATTTGGGCTCTGTTGAAAATCTTTCAGGAAGGCATCATAGTCCTATCCAGATGGGTGTCAGCTTGAAAATCCCAACTGAAGCTGTGTTCAAACAGACCATGACACATACTGTTGACAAGTCCCCTCTTTTATAAATTTCATGGCATGTTGATGACTCTGACTAGAGCAGCTGCTCTTTGGCTTATACTTTTGTGAAAGATAATAAGTTTTACATTATTCATTGTTATTCATGACTTAAAAGTATTCTTCTAATGTTCTAAATACTTTTATAAATCAGGCATCTTAATTTCTACAATATTGGCTTCCAAAATTTTTCTTTCTAAACATGTGGATCTTATATCATTTATTTTATAACTTTTGATAATTTTAAATTAACAAAATATGCCAAAAATAATATTTTATATTTCTAGTGAAATTCAAATCTGAGGATATGGAATTCATTTTTAAATACTCACTTGGTTTAAGAATATTTACTTAATATTTAAAGATTACATTATTCTGTTGTGAAAAATTGATTCCAAAGAATATATCATTAACACTTAATTGTGATGATCAATCAACAAATGTATAGTGAATGTTTCATAGTTATCTAGTACTATCTTAGATATGTAGTTAGGTTAACTAAAAGTCTCACTTTATTTGTAATTTAGTTAGGAAGACAAGAGTAACAATAATACAAAAGAAAATAACTCTAAGCAGCATATATTAAGTTCTAAATTGTATGGTACAAAGAATAAAAGTAATAATAATGAGAAAGTATGGTGATGTAACTTCTAAAAAATTCTTTCACATGTGTGTTTTTTAAAATTATTTTTTATTGGAGTATACAATGTTGTGTTAGTTTCTGCTGTACTGCAAAGTGAATCAGTTATACATATACATATATCCACTCTTTTTTAGATTCTGTTCCCATATAGTTCATTACAGAGTATTAAGTAGAGTTTCCTGTGCTATGTAGTAGGTTCTTATTAGTTATCTATTTTATATATAATAGTGTATATATGTCAATCCCAATCTCTCAGTTTATCCCCCTCCACTTTCCCTTTTGGTAACCATAAGTTTGTTTTCTACATCTGTGACTCCTTCTGTTTTGTAAATAGATTCATTTGTACCATTTTTTCAGATTCCACATATAAGCGATATCATATGATATGTGTCTTTGTCTGACTTCACTCAGTATGACAATCTCTGGGTCCATCCATGTCGCTGTAAATGGCATTATTTCATTCTTTTTTATAGCTGAGTAATATTCCATTGTGTATATGTACCACATCTTCTTTATCCATTCTTCCGTCGATGGACATTTAGGTTGCTTCTATGTCCTGGCTATTGTAAATAGTGCTGCAATGAGCATTAGGGTACATGTATCTTTTTGAATTATCATTTTTTTTCGGATATATGCCCAGGAGTGGGATTGCTGAAGCTCAATATCAAAAAAACAGACAACCCAATTAAAAAAATGGGTGGAAGATCTAAACAGACATTTCTCCAGAGAAGACATATGGATGGCCAAGAAGCACATGAAAAGATGCTCAACGTCATTAATTATTAGGGAAGTGCAAATCAAAACTACAATGAGGTATCACCTCACACCCATCAGAATGGCCATCATTAAAAAGAATACAAACAATAAATGCTGGAGAAGGTGTGGAGAAAAGGGAACCCTCCTACACTGTTGGTGGGAATGTAAATTGGTACAGCCACTATGGAGAACAGTATAGAGGTTCCTTAAAAAACTAAAAATAGAGCTACCATATGATCCAGCAATCCCACTCCTGGGCATATATCCAGAGAAAACAATAATGTGTATCTTTTTTAGTCCTACCATATTTTGCTTCATTATATTATTTTTGATTTAACAGTTATCTTCCTTGATAAATGGTGTATTCTTTAAGATGGGACATTTTCTTTTTCATCATAGCAAATGTCAAAAATGATCTGTAAGAACTGATTGTCCCTCATGGCTTCAACTGCTTTCATTAGAATTTCATAGGACAATGGCAGAATGTAGTCATGGAAATGAGCATCAAAGACACGAAGAGGCATGAGAAGTAAGGGAGCAGTCTATCCAAGTTCTGAAAACAAAGAAGCAAACCCAGACAGGTTGGTTCTGAATGTGAAAACAGGGATCAGACATGAACTTAGATGGGAGAGTTATTGTCACAAAAGTTGGAACATATCCAAGATAGAGTCAGAATTAGAACAGATCAAAAACAAGATATTGCACATGAAATTAAGAAGTAAGACTATGGAATGAATCTGTGTTGTATTTAATCCCTGCTTTACTTAACAGCATTTAGAAAGTCACCTGCCTTTCTGAACTTTTGTTTGCCCATCTCTAAATGAGATTATAATATTTTTTATCAAATGGTTTTGATGTAAGAATTAAATATGATATGAATGTAATGGACAAGGAACTAAAACTAAAATTATGGAAGTGAACACTTGTTAGCTAGAAATAAAGAAACAAATTGCAGCAGGATGCCAGACTCTTGCATGAAAGTCATTGAGAATTTTTTTAAAAAGTCCCTGTAATCAGCAGGTCCATGGAGAATGCACTGAATAAACAGGTGCTTGACACATTGATAGTTGATTAATATTTGTTAGATAATAATTAAACAAATGAATAGAACTGACTGCCATAAAAGTTTTCATAAGAAATAGAATATTATCCTGTTTCAGTCACTCCAGATGATATGCAAATATTGAAAGTATTCCTGATGTTTGCTAGTTTTGCTAAATTTGTTTTATTTTGAATTATCCAGATATATAGACATGTCTTGGGCAGATTATTGAATGGAAGTTATGGTAACTTAAAATCTCCTGCATCATATCTATTTCATACACTATATATTAAAGTTCACACGTTATGAGTGATTTTTCCAGTCCTTAACACCCAATGCACATTGGGTATCCACATTAAATTTTCAGAACTTGATGAAGGATGTTATCAAATTCATTGTATTTTATGGACAAATGTTCATTATTTCCAAAACTTGAAATGACCCTAGCAAATAGAATTCCTTTTTCCAGCTGGGTAGAAGATGTATATTTATTAAGGCAAGAGAGAGGTGGACTTCAAGTCTAACGTGGAAGATCTCTATAGTACCTACACACTATCAGTGTATATTTTCTAATATTTTTATATTAGAGAGTGTCCTGCATATTTCACATCAGGTATTCATTTATACATCCTGAATTGCAAATGTTCAAATACATTTTTCTCTTGTGGGTTACTTTTGTAGGTTCTTTGGAACTTTGTTATCTGGGGGCTAAACTTACTGTTTGTTGTTAATTCCCCTGTAGATCATATGTGACTCCCTCATGTCCTGATCTGAGATCAACCCTTCCTTTTGATGCCTCTTTTCCAAAGCCAGTCCTCTTGAGTAGGGTTTTTCAAAAAATTTCTAACTTGAGTTCTTTCCAGAGGACCTAGGTAAGCCCACAGAAAACACATAGCTTTGCCCCATGTTGGTCATCTCACATTAACTCTCCCATCTCTGTTGTTACAGGGAGACGAAACTGGCTTCTGATTTTCAGAATTTCCCAGGAAAGAGTCAGGCATAAGATTCTTTGATTTTTCTGTCTCCAACTTCAGAGAGTTAGAAATTTAGGTGAAAGAAAAGAACACAATGTTTTACAACCCCTCCACTCCCAGCCTCCAAGGTCTGGAGCTGTTTAAAAAGTATCCTGATCATTTTCTGACCAGTGACCTATATATAGAGGCTAAATTTTGTTATTTGTATAAGAGATAGAACTGATGATCTTTGAGCAACTCTTATGAATAAGTCCTTCTAGTAACTTTCTTTAAAATATACTTTTCATTGACTCCTCTCTATATTTAATCTACTTCTTAAATATTCTTCATATCTGTCGACTTCTCTTCACTCCATACTGTTATGGGTCGAATTCTGCCCACACCAAAAGAGATGCTTAAGTCCTAATGTTGTGTACCTGTAAATGTGATCTTATTTGAGAACAGTGTCTTTGTAAATGTAACTAAATTAAGATGAGGTCATTATGGTGGGCTCTAATCCAGTATTACTGGTGTTCTAATAAGAAGAGAAGAGACAAAAACACATAGACTCCCAGAGAAGAGGTCATGCAATGACAGAGGCAGAGATTGAAGTGATATGTCTATAAGCCAAGGAATGCCAAAGCTTGCTGGCAACCCTGGAAGCTAAGTGAAAGGATGGAACAGATTCTCTGCTAGAGCCTTCAGAGAGAGCGTGATCCTGCCAATACCTTGATTTAAGACTTATAGCCTCCAGAACTTTGAGACACTAAATTTTTAATGTTTTAAGCCACCCAGTTTGTGCTACTTTGTTACAGCAGCCCTAGTAAACTAATACACACACTAAACTCCTACTGTCTCTTACCTGGGGAACCACACACCTTGATGCTGTGTTCACTCTACCCATCTGGGTTCCTATGTACTTCACACTGTATTCTCTAGACTAGCACTGTCCAGTAGAACCTTCGCCATAGTGAAAATATTCTATATTTGTGCCATCCAGTATGGTAGCCAACAGCCTCATGTAGCTATTGAACAGTTGAAAACAACTAGTGCAACTTTATTGACAAGCACAGTAGCTAATATATTGGAAACCACAGTTCTAGATAATATAGTCATATTAAAAACTAAATTTTTAATGTCATGGCATCAAGTTTCTCTTAATTAAAGTATTTAACATAACCAATAAGACTCCCCAAGCATTTTTAGCGAGTATCCCCTTTGTCAGTAGTAATCCACCTCACTCTCTTTCTACCAGTTTTAGTATGCCATGCTCCATTCCACCCCAGACCTTTGTACATCCATACTTGTGGCGATTTCCTCTTTCCCGTGATAATTTGCCCCAATTCATCCTTTATATGTCAGTTTACTCTCTCTGAGATCCCCAACTAGACCATATCCATTCATAATATGCTACCATACACCACACTTTTTATTGTACTAACCAGAGCTAAATTTTTCCTTTCATGTGATTATATTTTATCTGCTTCCCCATAAATATTAAATGTCATGAAGCTAAAAACATGTGTTCTTGGTCCACCATAAAAATCAAAACATTGCCCAGCATATTGTAGGCACTTAAACTGTTAGTCGGAAGAATAAATGAAGTTACCTTTATCTCACATGGATTTTTAATTAATAATTTGTACTACTTCATTGAATAATTTATTATCCAACCTTTAAAATCTAACAGGCATCCTCAGGTTTAAAATGGAATTTAACTAATTCATCCACTACTGACTTATCATTAAAAAAATCTGTGCAAATACAGAAGAAGGCCAACACTCAATAGCATTGGAAGCCAATACTCATAAGCAGTTAATACCAAAATCTAGATGGGATTGACACTAATTAAAGAGCAGATGGAATGGGATGGAGGTAAAGTCAATCTAGGCATTTGCTTTTGGCATACCCAGGCTTTACTCTATGAAAGAGATACCATATTAAATAGGTAAGAAGGTACTTAATGCCTCTCCTACTATCTGGTCCCTGACTTTAAAATCCAGTCTACTTTTGTGTAGAAAATCTAGTCTCCTTCATTACTCTGTGAGACAAAGAACTGCTTTCTTCACCACCTCAAATTCTACCATAATATTTGATAATCAAAATATTGAAATAAAAGAAAATAACTTCACTTAGTCAGTTAATGAAACACTGATTAAAACACTGTGCATTATGGGAATTTATAGCAATAAACAGCAATGTGTGTGGATTATAGGGGTATTTTTAGGGAAAGGGATTGTAGGTAACCTATGATGTAAGGAAGAAGAGTAATTCAAGAAGCAGCAGAAGTTGTATATTAATATTTTCTACATGTTTTGCTTATGTAGAATAAAAAAGACCCATGAAGAGGGGACAAAAACAAGACACGAATGGAAAAGAGTGGGTGAAAACTGCTATATAATAGGCATTAGACTAGGAAATATTCGAATCTACTGTCAAGGTGAAAGTATACTTCAAAGAATATACCAGGTAACACTGAGCTGAGCTGCTCCTCCTGCATTGATTTAAATGTCCAAGTCACATACAATATGAATTTTATGATACAAAAAGTTTAGTAGAGTTTTCCTTTCCCACATCTTTCACACAGTTGTCTCTTTTGTAATCATGGCCTTATATCATTGTCCTATATTACATGTTCTACAATTCAAAATGAAATGTGGTTTAATTATTTAGACATATATCACCATTTCACAGAATTTGTAATGAGGTTAGAGGAAAGCTAATTAGAAACATTTAATAAATAAAAGGGAAGGCCAAATAAATCTAGGAGACCCAGAAGAAGCAGATACTTCTAAAACAGAATCATTTAGATGCAGGAAGACATTTCAGGAGACTGTCACTCTCAAATCAGTATAAAATAACTTGCCTCTGTAAAAAGACGGTAAGCTGAGAAAGCAAGAGGAGGAAGTAATGAGGAAGGCTTGCAAGTGAACTGAGCAATGGTAGAGGTCAAAGGAAAAACTAGAACTGAGAAAATTAGTCTTTGGGTAGAAGAGAAGTAATTTTGTGGAAAAATCAAATCAATAATATGTAGAAAAACTTGAATAGCATTACCAGAATACAAAAGAAGTTTAAAGGGATAAACATATGAGAAAAAATGACTTATAAGAATAGGAAAAAGAGCCAATATAAAGAAAAATATGTAATAGGAGAACTCAAAAAAAGTAAAAATTCACAATATACTTGGTTTGAATCGTTCTCATATGTAAAATAAAAATTGTGTGCAGATCACTGTGTATCAAATCACTATAATCCAAGCAACTACAATCCAAGCAACTATAATAATTATAAGGCCAAAAATAGATATACCCTAGAAATATGACTGGATTATAACCATAACAATAACAACAACTCACACAGATAAACTTACATCCATAATAATAATAACAACTCATGCAGGTAAAATTACATCCATAGAAGTAAAATTTAAGTTAAGTAAGAACTGAAACTACCTACATATGAAATAATTCTATGTTATTTTATAAGAATGTTTATTGGAAATGAATGCAAAGTAATAAATGCACAATTGTTTTTAGCTGTTTTCTCCTTTACTTTTCCACTAAGGAGAACAGGCTCTACTCCCTTCTATTCTTTATTCCCTCACTATAATCCACTCTAGGAGAATCCTTGAAGTGCAAAATTGTTTGGGGACTTTATGAGATAGAATCAGAAAAAGCGGGGGTGCTAGACAGATAACAGGTAAAATAGAAGCGGAGAGAAAAAATTTTGGTATGTAAAAGGAAAGTTATAAGAGAAATATGGTGGGTACAGAATGTTGATGGGAAAAATAATTTTAATAAATATTATTATGGGATATACACTTCCCTCACATTTTGTATATGATTGTGCATGTGAAACAAAATTAGGAAATTTAGTTTATTTCATTATATCTTGGTAGACAGAATATCTTCAGTTCTGAGACCTCCTAGGGATACAATATATAGACCCTGGAGTAACCACTACCAAAATACAACATGCAAATTAAAGTTCTAATGAGAAAATTTTCAAATAATCAAAACCAGACAGGAAAGGGACAGCAGAGAAACAACAAAAAAAGAAAGAAACAGAGGAGAAAAATTGAAAACAGAGCTAGAATAGTAGGCATAAGCCCAACCATATCAATAGTTACACATATATATGTATGTGTTATTACATACATGTAATGATGGACTACACATTCTGATCAAAGGCAGAGATTTTCATAGTGGATAAATAAAACACTTTTGTATGGTCTATAAGAGATAGCCTTTAAATATTTCATTTTTGAGTACTTTTATTGCAAACTCCATAAAATTATTTGGAGAGTTTTTATTTTATTCCATGCTCTGATTCAGTTTAGATTACAATCTTTTTAAAAAGTTTTATTGGGTATAATTGATTTACACTGTTATGTTAGTTTCAGGTGTACAACAAAGTGAATCTGTTATACATATACATATATCCACTCTATTTTAGCTTCTTTCCCCATATAGGCCATTACAGAGTATTGAGTAGAGTTCCCTGTGCTATCCAGTAGGTCATTATTAGTTATCTATTCTACATATAGTAGTGTGTATGTGTCAGTCCCAATCTTCCAATTTATCCCTCCCCACCTTATCCCCAAGTAACCATAAGTTTATTTTAAAAATTGGCAAAACTACAACCTATCTTTACCTTATAATCATCATCATGTGTAACCCATAAGCTTACGTGATAAAGCTCACAAGACAGTGTTATAATTTTAGTTTTTGTCAATTATATGTGTTATAAAAATAGAAATTGTCCAAACAAAGAAGGGTTTTTGCATTTACCCATGTATTTATCATTTCTTATGCTCCTTGTTCTTTCCTGGGTATTTAAACCATCTGATATCATTTCCCTTTTAGCTGAACAACTTCCTTTACCTTTCTTTTAGTTCAGTTCTTCTGGTAACTGACTCTCTTGGTTTTCTTTTTATCAAAAAATGTCTTTATTTTACTCTCAGTAGTGAATTATATTGTCACTGAACTTAGAATTTTGGGTTGACATTTTTTTTTCTTTCATCAGTTTAAAGATGTCTGCTCCCTTCTAGCATCCATCATTTTTGATTCACTCATTAATTGGATTGTTGTTTCACTGTGTATGTCATTTGTCTTTTGCTGCTATCGTAATTTGTTCTTTCTCTCTGCCTTTAAACACCCTGACTGTGGTGGTCTCCTTCGGTTTTATTTGCATTTTTAAAACTTCTATATAAAAATTTTTCTCCTAAGAATTTGGGAAATTTTCAGCCATGACATCTTCAAGGTGTTTTTGTTTTTTGGGTTTTTTTCGTGTCCTATTCATTCATCTGTCATTCCCATTCCACACACTGGTTTTTTTTTTTAACATCTTTATTGGAGTATAATTGCTTTACAATGGTGTTAGTTCCATGCACTTTTGACCATATGATGCCATCTAACTTGTCCTTGAGGCTCCAGTTATTATTATTTGCAATATTGTTTCTTTCTGTTATTTCTCTTGGGTAATTTCTATTGTTCTATCATCAAGTTCATTTATTCTTTCTTCTGTCATGTCCTTCTGGCTAAGTCTACCCAATAAATTTTTATTTTCAGAAATTCTGTTTTTCACTTCTACGGTTTCCATTTGGTTTCCTTTTCTTATTTATATTTTAGAGAAAATATAAAGTACTTAATTTGATTCAACGAGTGAAAAAAATCTAATTTTTAACTTTCCTATTTTTTTAAAAATGAAAGACCTTAAAACACTCATTAAAATATGGTCTCCAGAAGAGATCATGAATAGGTGCTTTTATACATTGATTTGTTTAAATATTGACAAAATAGAAAAAATCTTAGCTACATAGTCTAGTCCACTAACAAGTTACTTATTAATCTTTTTTTTTTTTTTTTTTTTTTGCGGTATGCGGGCCTCTCACTGTTGTGGCCTCCCCCGTTGCGGAGCACAGGCTCCGGACGCGCAGGCCCAGCGGCCATGGCTCACGGGCCCAGCCGCTCCGCGGCATATGGGATCCTCCCAGACCAGGGCACGAACCCGTATCCCCTGCATCGGCAGGCGGACTCTCAACCACTGCGCCACCAGGGAGGCCCTACTTATTAATCTTTTAATCTTATTTTATTTATTTTTTACTTTATATTGGAGCATAGTTGATTAACAGTGTTGTGTTAGTTTCAGGTGTACAGCAAAGTGATTCAGTTATACATATATATGTATCTTATTCTTTTTTTTCCCCCCCTGGTAACCGTAAGTTCATTCTCTAAGTCTGTAAGTCTGTTTCTGTTCTGTAAATAAGTTCATTTGTATCATTTTTTTTAGATTCTGCATATAAGTGATGTCATATGATATTTGTCTTTCTCTGTGACTTACTTCACTTAGTATGATAATCTCCAGGTCCATCCATGTTGCTGCAGATGGCATTATGTCATTCCTTTTAATGGTGAGAAATATTCCATTGTATATATGTACCACATCTACTTTATCCATCATCTGTCAATGGACATTTAGGTTTAGACCATTTGTTAATATATTATTGTCAATCTAGTTATGACTGTCACCAAATATGTAATGAAGGTTGAAAACATGCAATATTTAGTGAATCATCATCATCATAAGACAATTTCATATTTAATTCAAAGTTTTATAGAAATTTTATTCTTAAAGATTATTATTTCATAAATTGAAGGAATATTTTGTTAACAGTTATCACATACACAAATACACTATTTCTGTGGGTTGAAAACATTAAAATGTTTTCTATAGCACAGCTGCCAGGAATTCTAAGTAAGTGGATATGAATTATATTTCTCAAGCTTCATTGCCAATGAAGTATTTTTCCAGGCACGTTTAATGGGTCATATATTTGTTAAAGCTTAAATTTGGAGAAAACTAGTTTACAATTATTTCTCCTCTTGTGCTGAAAATGATATAGAACATATTTTCTGTATGATTCACTTTCTGAAACCCTACCAATGATTTAAAAACAAATTTTTCATGATGACTACTACTTTGTTGTTCTAGTTTTGTGGATATCTCAGTTCTTTGAAATGTGTGAATACTTACTTAGCTCATATTCTGAAAGCAAAACACTTGACATTCAAAAGCTTTTAGAATCTAGGATAAAATAACCTTCCAACATACTCTATGAATAACATTTGACATTTAAAAGAGAATTTTTTAAATGCCCCTTTCAACATTTAGACATTACATTGTGAGGGCATGATGCCTGGCATTTTTTCAGCCATCGTGTGATAATAAGGGTTTGTAAGAAGAGGGGGAGCATATAGAAAGAGACAGATAGAAAGAGAAAGAGGAAGAGAAATATAGAACAGATAAAAGCATTTTATTTTCTCATTCATAAGTAAGATCAACAGACCTGTGTATTACCAGCATTTCTTGCACAGGTCTGTAGCAAATAATCTTAACATAGGACGCCGATGGTGATTTTTCTTTCTTTTTTTCCTTCTTCTTCTTCCTCCTCTTTCTCTTCCTTCTCTTCTTTTCCTTCTTTTTCTCCTTCTCCTTCTCCTTCTTAATGCTGGTCCACTTCATTGTGAATCAGTATTTAGATACTGCCTTTCTACATTCATTAGCAAAAAAATTGGATTCTAAAACCCATCTGTATCCTTATTATTATAATGGGAGCAAAACAGAAGAATAGGATTCCATGCTGCTTGCACCAGTAAATTTTTGCTGTACTTAACTCATACACAGTCCTATACAATGCTCATATTTCTTTTTGTCTGCTCTCTTTAACCAGTTAAATCCTTTGCACAAGTATATTATCAGCATTATTCTTCATTCACTTAGCATATGGGTTGTTTGATTTTTGAAGATTATATTTTTTATATATTTATCTCCTTAAATGCACATTTAAAGAACACTATAAATGACTTTTAGGTTTCCTAGTGTTTAGATCTTTGACTGAGGGCTTTTTATCATGTCAGCGTGATATTAACAGTACATTCCATCTTATTCTTTTTAAACTGACAAATGGTTTTTATTTTATTAACTCTAAATCCTCATGCACGGTATTGGCAAAGAAGAATGTGCAAGAATTACAATGCTACATTCACTCAAATCATCTCTATTCTTTGATTTTTCCAGCTCAACATGATACCCTGCAGGATTTGACATCTCAGTGGAGCAAAGGACTGCATTCACCAGTAGGATAAATATCATAAGTAGGATGAATTCATCCTATATTCAGCAGTAGAGCACACAAAATGAAAATTTTAATCAATAAATTACACTATACTACAGTCATTCATTTTGCAGTTTTAGATGGTTTGGATGATAATTGATGTACATAGCATTATGATAAAGTAGCAAATAACAACACTAATTGTTATGTGAGAAAGGCAGAAGAAATTTACCACTTGCATTGGGAACAGAAATCCAAATACATAATGAGCTTCAGCTCAGAGTTCATAGTTTTCTTCTTGTCAAATCCACAGTGTTCTTCCACATAGGAAATTCTAATTTCAGTAGTTTTAAAAAAAAATTTTCTTATAATTAGAATGTTAAAAACATATTTGAAATGATAAAATATGGAAGAATACCAAAGCACAGTGAGAATTGTATCTGTTTACTACAGACTTTGCTTTGACATTCTGTCAGCATAAATTAACTAACTTGCTTTCAGGAAAATTACAAAAAGATTTGATTATATTATATTCATGACATATATATATATATAGAGAGAGGCTATATATATATACACACACATACACATATATAGAAGCTATATACAGAGAGAGAGAAAGAGAGAGAGAAAGAAGCTATAATGTTCAAACTCACTTAGTTCCCCCATTTAAGTTGTATCAGCTTTTCCTGTCCTTTGATATGGTCTCCTGGAAAATCCCTTGTTTCATTCCTTAGACTAAATGTTCAGCATTATTTCTTTAGCTAAGAACCATATTTCTTCTACAAATGAAATAAAAAAGCCCTCCACTATGTTCCGAAAAACTATTTTGAGTAATATACTAGACTAATATACCAGACTAATATACACTGGGTCTGGAGAAATGGAGAAACTGCTAACCTAGCTGTATTAAGTAGCCTGATCTATGATACTATTTTTAATTTAGAATGCTTAGATTTATGTTTTCCCAAGTCATATTATGTATAAAATTAAAAGTTTGTTCAAGCAAACCCTTTAAGGCATATGCTTTAAAAATACATTTATTTTAGATGTAAAAACATGCAAAATTTATCAATTATATTTGTACAATTTAAAAAGTTTTGAAAAATATATAGTCATGCAACCATCACTATAATTTTACATTACTATAATTGGACCATTTCCATCAAGTTAAAATGTCCACTCCTGCTTCTTTGCACTCATGTCTCCCCTTCCAAGTCTGTCCTTTCACATCTGATCTTACTTCATAGACTTTGCCTTTCTTAGAATGTCATAAAAATACAGTCAATCAATTTGCAGTCTTTTGTATCTAAATTATTTCACATATCTTAATGCTTTTGAGATTCATCCATGTTGTTGCATGTATCAGTAGTTCATTCTTTTGTGTTAGACATTTGTTTATTCCAGATTTTGGACATTACAGATTTAGATTATTGTTTGGATAAAACCATATTTTAATTCATATTATGACCACCAGGAATATTTTGCTGTAGTTTTTGTTTCTTTGTTTTTCCTCTTGAGGTCTTTCTGCTCATGATACGTTCCTCTACCAGTGTAATATCAGAATGTTACTGCTTTTGTAAAAATATTTGGGAAATAGTTCTACCCCATCTATTTTCTGGAAGAATTTTTGCAGAACTGGTATTATTTCTTAGTTAAATGGTAGAATTCACTGTTGAAGTCATCTGGGTCTGCAGTTTTATTTACAGGAAAGATTTTAACTATAGGTTCCGTTTCTTTAATTGATACAGATATGTGCATGATGTCTATTTTTTAATTGAATTTAGATAGATTCCTTACATATTATAATACTCTTATTGTTATTTCATAAGTGTCTGGCACGGAGTATATGGACCTTTGAAGTGTTATATTTGTTTATTCTTTTTCCTGAGATACAGAGCCTCTGTAATCAGTAATAAGAATTCTTAAACATACAGGCGTATATTGTTCTAAAACAGAGCTGTTTCTTTTGGAGTAGGCACAGATGTCTCTGGATTTTAAAGTTCAAAGTGTCTTTTCCCATAAACCAGATCTTAGGGAAAATTTCACCAGTGAAAGACATCTGGTCCTGAAATTTGTGGGAAAGTTTTAAATTAAGGATGAAATATATTATATATATTTAGGAGAATACAGATTTTCAGTTTCTACTTGTGTCAGTTTTGGAAAGATAAGTACATGTGTTATTTCAAGGGTTGTCCATATCATCTACATTTTCAAACTTTTTGGCATGCAGTTGTTCAAAATATCCCTTTTTTACCACTGGTTTCCTATTTTACAAACATCTCTTGGCAGGCACTGATATTCAAAATCCCCCACGCACCAGATTTGTCACTTTTGTTCCACCTCTTAAACTTGTAACAGCTGCTTTTTCTCAGGTGCACTGAGAATGAAAGAGCTGCTTTATAGTAGGAGGTACCCTGAGGGCAAAATCAGAATCGAAGTTTGTACTCCCCTCTCTGCTTCCTTTCTCTCTGGGATCTTGACCTTATGAGTCCTTTTTGCTTTGAAGATTCTTATACTTCCTAACATATTTTTTTTTCTGTTTTTTGTTGCTTCTGTTTGCCATCATCAGTTCTGGTGGCTTCAAATGAGCTAGTCCACAGTAGTCTCATGTATCCTACTGTGAGGAGAAATATGGATCAATGGGCCCTGCTGCCATAATGTGAATTCTTCACTGTGGTCGTGCTTAGAACATGCTTGCCATGGTTGTTCCAACCAGTGACCAAGCACAGCGGGATGGTTTCATATGTCTATTCCTGTGAGCTGTGGGCTTCCTCTGATAGGTGTTTTTTGCTCAAGGACTCCCTATATAAGCCTTGCCAAATTTTCTTCATACTGCATTGTGTAGGGGAGGAACATTTTTCCTCTATGCTTTTAGGTTCTTTTGGCTGATCTCATAATCAAATTGACAGATTAACAGGAGAAAAATAAATTTAACTTCGTACATTCAGAGACCCCATAGGTATAGAACCTAAGAAGTGACTAAAGCAGGCTGTTTATATGTCTTTTTAGACAAAGAATCAATTGTTTGTGAAGATTTGACAAAACAAAGGGGTTTTTCTTGGGGTAGCAAATTAATGAAGAAGTAACAAAATTTGTTTATACAGCTTTCTTGGTCTTGAATTCCCTCTCACTGATGATAAGGATGTCATCCATCTTCCCAGCATAGGGAGGACACTTTCCCATTGGAGCTTTGTTTCCTGCTTTCAAAGAGAACAGAGGAGGGTCAGAGTTTTCTTTTTGTACCAGCTTTTTCTCAAGTAACTTTAATTCACAGTAATCAATATGGCTGAGTAATATTCCATTGTATATATGTGCCACATCTTCTTTATCCATTCATCTGTCGATGGACACCTAGGTTGCTTCCATGTCCTGGCTATTACTCAAACATAAAAAGAAATGAAATTGAGTTATTTGTAGTGAGGTGGATGGACCTAGAGACTGTCATACAGAGTGAAGTAAGTCAGAAAGAGAAAAATAAATACCATATGCTAACACATATATATGGAATCTAAAAAAAAAAATGGTTCTGATGAACGTAGGGGCAGGACAGGAATAAAGATGCAGATGTAGAGAATGGACTTGAGGACAGGGGAAGGGGTAAGGGTAAGCTGGGATGAAGTGAGAGAGTGGCATGGACATATATACACTACCAAATGTAAAATAGATAGCTAGTGGGAAGCAGCCGCATAGCACAGGGAGATCAGCTTGGTGCTTTGTGTCCACATAGAGGGGTGGGATAGGGAGGTGAGAGGGAAATGCAAGAGGGAGAAGATACGGGGATGTATGTATATGTATAGCTGATTCACTTTGTTATAAAGCAGAAACTAACAAACAAGTGTAAAGCAATTTTACTCTAATAAAGATGTTAAAAAAAATAATCAATATGCCACCTTGGCATATTTTGGGGTGGCCTGCCCCAAGATTGATCAATTTTGTAGTCTAAAAGCTTCCTTTCCTTTTTCCCTCTCCTTCACAAAGATCAGATCTTCATTGTAGTCTCATGGCTCTCCCAACCTCCTTAGGCCCCCTCTTCTTTTCCTTCAGAGGCATTTACCCCAGTAAATCTCTTGTACCTCTTGAGTGTCTAATGCCATCTTGATACCTGTTTCTCGTATTACCCAACTAAAACAAGTGGTACAAAGGATGTTCTAAGAAAATCAGTGGTGAAGTGGCGATTTGGGACTTGTCCACTCCCTTCCTGGTGGTGAAAAGGATGCCATCCCTGTTCATAGGTGAAGCCCAGATTGTTCTTGGCACAAGGTTGCAGCTCAATTGCTCTGCCAGTAGATTTTAACCAGGCTTTGATATCAGTTAAGCCAAAACTGGCTCATTTCTCACATAAACAGAATGGCAAGGTTGGAGCCTACATTTGGACCCAAAGGCTTGGACTCCCACTTAGAATATCTGACCTAGCCGCTGATGCCTCTGAATGATTAACTGGTCAGACCCTAATATGGCACTATCCCTAGAAAGAGACCAAAAGGCCACTTGGAAAATTGACCATAGTGAGCCTCTCTCATCTTTGAAGAGGATGGATACCTATTCTGGGAACAGGTTTGCCTTCCCTACCTGCAAAGTCTGAGCTACTACCATTCTCTGGGGCTTAAGGCATGAATCATTGATTGTTAATTTCAGCATGGTGGATGCATTCCACCCTCCTTCTACTCCACCCCCTCAAAGACAGCCTCTCTTCTTTGTGTGACTAATATTGCATATACTGGTGTCACCTAATCATAAACCATGAACAGTTTTCAAATTTAGAATGCAAATATTAGAAAATAGTGAAATTCTTGTTCTTGCTGCTTATAGAATATTTGCATAAATAGTAGATAATATCCTACTTCTGTCTAATTATGACTGCACAGCTGTTAGTATTACATCTTAAAAATCAGTGATTTTTAAAATCTTTACCAAACACCATCAGTTCTCTATATTTCCTATATATTTTTTAACATCTTTATTGGAGTATAATTGCTTTACAATGGTGTGTTAGTTTCTGCTTTGTAACAAACTGAATCAGCCATATGTATACATATATCCGCATATCTCCTCCCTCTTGCTCCTATATTTTTTTTATATATTTCTTCTTTGCATTAGCCTCTTAAAGCATGTTTCCCCCAAATAGAACTCTAACAGAGGGAGTTAAGGAAAGCAAAGATAAACTAGTATCAGGAATAGGAAGCCTTGAGTACCATCAGCCCTGAAGTTCGGGGTAGATAATTTAGAAACAATATTTTAATATGCAAGAAGAGTTAATATAAAATAAATCGAGTCAAAAAGGGAAACTGACCATTCGATTCATAGTTACTGACTGTCTTCAAAGTGTTTGGTGTTTGAAATGTTGGGAATATTTTAATGAATGAAATTTGTGATGATTCATTTAAAGAACTAATGACTCATTCCAATTGATCTCTTTTCCCCATTTTTTAAAAAACGCGCTGACATACTAAAGCAATAGAAGAAAAGCCAGGCAATACTTGACACAGAAACATCATACTCTTAATTTTTCCCCTTATTCAGGTGCCCTTGTTTCATTTCGAGGACATATTTCAAGATTGGCTTTTGATACTGTCATGAGATAAATCCAGTATCATTTTTTTGTTATTCCAAAATATGTAGAAATATTTACTGGGGCAGCTATACATTTTCCCTCATTTTAATTAGATTTATTTTCTGCTTGTAGTTTTTCCACAAAAGAAAATAAAAATCTGAAATTGCGCCACATTATTTCCAGTTTAAGTTTCATGTAGATTCACTTTATTTCTAGGCAGTTTGCATATCTAGTATTTTATTTCCAGGTACTAACAAACAGCTGTAGTATAAACAAGCACAGTTCACCTGTTAGCTCAGTATAAGAGACATTGTCCATTTCTGAGCAGGTCCATTTTTAAAAATCAATTCTGATAAAATATCACTAAATACACTAAACATTTTTTCTTATAAATCTCTGTTACATTATGACAAGTCATGCTTTCTAACTTTTCACATTACACAGTGCACTGAACTGTACTCCAAGTGTTTGTTGAACACTGAAACAGATCCATCAGTGTTTGTAAGCAAGTGGCAATAATCTATTTTCTGGGAACAGTGAAACAATGTGATACTTAGAATTCACATTACAATGAATTTGATATGTTGATTTAGCATCCTAGTTTACCTTGATGGTTACCCCCACATTCACTTTTCTAATTCTTGAATTATAAAAGTAAATATATCTGTTTTCCTATATGATAAAAGTATTCTCCCACCTTTTCTTTAGCTAGGTACATAGATTTTCATCTCTGCAGTTATAGTTTTATATATTTTTTGTTCTGGCTCCCTTAATTTTTGATTCTTATAAGTGATATATCTCTACCTGTGGATCAGCATTAAGATTTTTTATTCCTCTGAATACCTTTTACTATCTATCTTTTTTAATACTTGAAATTGTGTCTCATATGGAGTTATTACCAAATAGCATCATCCTCAAATAAATGTTATCTACTTATCCAAATTAAGCTTTTTCCTTTTAAGGGAGAAAAACTTATTTTAAGGAGATAGTTTCATGTCTGGTCGAGTCAAAGCTTAGTATATTTAATCATGATTATAAGTGTTGGGTTTTTTTTTTTCCATTTCTTGAACACCAATTATTTACCAAAATCTGTTATTTAAGTTTCAGTGTTAACTTTCATTATTGTTGATGTTGTCATTATTTGTTTGACTCATTGTTCATATAATGTTCTATTTACTTAGTGAAATGTATATATTTTTGACTAATATAAAAATATACATTAAACTTTTTATATTGAGATAATTTTAGACTTACAGAGAGTTGTAAAAATATACAAGGTGTTTTCACATACCTTTAACCCAACTCCCTTTATGTTAGTATCTTGCCTATCTGTAGATCAATTATCAAAATTAAGAAATTACCTTTGGTATAATGCCATAAACTAAAGTAGAGAATTTATTCATATTTTGCCTTTTTTTCCCATTAATAATTTTTTCTGGCCAAGATCCAACCCAGAATCCCACATTGCATTTAGTGTCACACTTCCTTAACCTCCTCCAGTCTTGACAGCTTTCAGTCTTCTCTTGTCTTACACAACCTTGAAACTTTTGAAATATATGGGCCAGTTATTATATAGAATGTCCCTCAATTTGAATTTGTCTCATTACTTTCTTATTATTAAATTGAGGCTATGTATAATTTAAGAAAGATAACAGGGAGGTTGTGTTTCATTATTGTGTCCTATCATGGGCTACATTATATCTATATATGTTACTAGTGATATTAATCTCAATCATTTGTTTAAGGTGGTATCTGCCATGATATAAACTTACTGTTTTCCTTGGAACTTATTAAGTGTTTTGGAGAGAGATTTTGAGATTATGCAGATACTCTATTTCTGCTTACACATTCATCCCCTAAATTTATCATCCACCAGTGGATCTTGCCTGCAACAGTTTTTCTTAAGTTATTCTAAAGGGGGTTTTCTGTTTTCATCTATATCTAAGAGGCAAAATTCTTCTATAAGAAAGAGTTGCCACTTCTCCATGTATTTATTTATCCGGTTTTTATTTATGCAAGTATGGATTCATATTTTGGGCTCATTCAGTTTGGCTATTATGATGTTTTATTTATTTATTTATTCATTCATTCATTTAATTGCGTGGATGTGCTAGTTTGTATATTCATTAGTTTTCTATGATCTTGGATTTGTGGTTTGATGTGTGTCATTAATTTTAAGAAGTTTGTAGCTGTTGTTTCTTCATATATCTCTTCTATTCCCTTCTCTCTCTCTCTCTCTCTCTCTCTCTTTCTCTCCCCCACACTTCTGAGATTCAAATTACACATATATTAGATGGGTTGACAATGTCCCATGACTTTTGGATAGTGTCTTCTGGTACTTTTTCACTTGCTTTTCTCTTTGTATTTCTGTTTGCACAATTTCTATTGACTGATCTTCAAGTTCACTGGATCTTTTCTCAACAATGTTTAGAGTATAGATGAGCACATCCAAAGCACCTCTCATGTCTCTTACTCTGGTTATTATTTCTAGCATTTCCATTTTAGTCTTTCCTGTAATATTTATTTCTCTGGTTAAATTGCCCATTTGAATTTGCATATTGATCACCTTTTACAATAGAGCATTAACACATTTTTTAAACATCTTTATTGGAGTATGATTGCTTTACAATGGTGTGTTAGTTTCTTCTTTATAAAAAAGTGAATCAGCTATACATATACATACATCCCCATATCTCTTCCCTCTTGTGTCTCCCTCCCTCTCACCCTCCCTATCCCACCCCTCTAGGTGGTCACAAAGCACAGAGCTTATCTCCCTGTGCTATGCAGCTGCTTCCCACTAGCTATCTATTTTACATTTGGTAGTATATATAAGTCCTTGCCACTCTCTCACTTTGTCCCAGCTTACCCTTCCCCCTCCCCATGTCTTCAAGTCCAGTCTCTAGTAGCTCAATATCAAAAAAACAAACAACCCAATACATAAAAGGGCAGAACACCTAAATAGACATTTCTCCAAAGAAGATATACAGATTGCCAACAAACACATGAAAGAATGCTCAACATCGTTAATCATTAGAGAAATGCAAATCGAAACTACAATGAGATATCATCTCACACCAGTCAGAAGGGCCATCATCAAAAAATCTACAAACAATAAATGCTGGAGAGGGTGTGGAGAAAAGGGAACCCTCTTGCACTGTTGGTGGGAATGTAAATTGATACAGCCACTATGGAGAACAGTATGGAGGTTCCTTAAAAAACTAAAAATAGAACTACCATATTACCTAGCAATCCCACTACTGGGCATATACCCTTAGAAAACCGTAATTCAAAAAGAGTCATGTAGGGCTTCCCTGGTGGCACAGTGGTTGAAAGTCCGCCTGCCAATGCAGGGGACACGGGTTCGTGCCCCGGTCCGGGAAGATCCCACATGCCGTGGAGCGGCTGGGCCCGTGAGCCATGGCCACTGAGCCTGCGCATCCAGAGCCTGTGCTCCGCAACGGGAGAGGCCACAGCAGTGAGAGGCCCGCTTACCGCAAAAAAATAAAAAATTAAAAAAATTTAAAAAAAGAGTCATGTACCACAATGTTCATTGCATCTCTGTTTACAATAGCCAGGACATGGAAGCAACCTAAGTGTCCATCGACAGATGAATGGATAAAGAAGATGTGGCACATATATACAATGGAATATTACTCAGCCATAAAAAGAAACAAAAATTGAGTTATTTGTAGTGAGGTGGATGGACCTAGAGTCTGTCATACAGAGTGAAGTAAGTCAGAAAGAGAAAAACAAATACCGTATGCTAACACATATATATGGAATCTAAAAAAAAAAAAAAAAAAAAGGTCATGAAGAACCTACTAACACATTATTAATAATAGTTGTTTTATATTTTTGTTGGACAGTTCCTTTATCTTTGTCATAATTAAGTATGGTTCTAATGATTCCCTTGTCTTTCCAGAGTGGGTCTTTCCTTGCCTTTTCATATGCCTTACAATTTTCTTGAATCCAGATATCCTCTTCAGGATAGTAGTGATGACATCAAAAGCTATTATGCCCCACAATGGGCATGGCTTTCCTTCTGATAGGACTTTATTGTGGGCTTTTGAGATAATCTAGGTAGAAATTTGACTAGGGCTGAGGGTTGTTGTTGTTGGTATGGCTACCATCACTATGCCCTAGGTGCGATATCTGTTCTAAAAAAAAATAAAATGTATCTTTATGTATCACATGTTCTTAGGAAACTGAATAAAATACAATCGCTTTCTACTAATAAGAATATAGTTAGTATTACACGAATTATTTTCTTTCTCCTTAAGAAAAGCCAAGCCTAAATCTCAGTAAATATGTTGCTTTAAATAAGAAAGCACAGTCTTACAGCATGCATTGTCATGGCACGTGTTGAGTTTTTTAATTGAACTCCATTAAAAAGTCTTCATAAAGTAGACTTGAAAAGCAAGAAGAATAATTAGAGAATAAATAAAATGGAGTGTATATATACATTCTATTAACTCAAATTATGAGTAAATTTCAATTATATAATCTATTAATATTTTTATCTTCTTAAATTGAACATAAAGTAATTCAAATAGTATTAGTAAAAAACTTCTGTTATTACATATCCTTGCTTAAAATGTAAAATTCTAGTAAATTATTGTCTTAGTTCATAATAAAGAATGATTTTTTTTACAGTGTATAGGTATAATGCATATACATTTCCAGTGAAATCTCTGAAACAAAAAATAAAAGGAATAATTAAATAAGGGGATTTTACACACCATTTAACACAGGCAGAGAGTACTTCTCAGATACATAATATTCACATATATATTTTAATTTTGATATTAAGTCAACTTGTGTTATAATGACTTCAGAATTATATTGAATGTTCAGAAGAAAACCAAAAAGAGTTTGCAGGGCATGTGATGATTTAGTATATACAAAATAAATGAATTGACTCCAATTCCTTACCACCATAATTTTTAAGATGATTAATAAATGTAGTTTAATTAGTTAATGAAAATAAACTTTAGCATTTGATTTAAAATACTAAGATATTAAAAACTCACTAAAGAATTCTACATTTGCACCATTTCGAGCTATACAAAGGAATAAAAATTTATTAAAATTGTTCTCTGAAATTTTTTATTAGTTTATCCATAGTTTAAGATCTATTAAATCTCTAGATTAATCCATAATATTAAAAATAGTGATATAAATATTTTTACTTTAAATTTTATAAAAATATGATGCAGTCACCCCTTGATATCCATAGGGGATTGATTCCAGGAATTCCCCAAAGATACCAAAATTTGTGGATGCTCAAGTCTCTTATATAATATAATATATTTACATATAACCTACATACATTCTCCTGTATACTTTAAATGATCTCTAGATTACTTATGACACCTAATACAATGTAAATGCTATGTAAATAGCTGTTGGCCAGGACTTTCCTGGTGGCGCAGTGGTTAAGAATCCTCCTGCCAATGCAGGGGACACAGGTTCAAGCCCTGGTCCAGGAAGATCCCACATGCCACGGAGCAACTAAGCCCGTGTGCCACAACTAGTGAGCCTGCACTCTAGAGCCCGTGAGCCACAACTACTGATCCCACGTGCCACAACTACTGAAGCCCATGCACCTAGAGCATGTGCTCTGCAACAAGAGAAGCCACCACAATGAGAAGCACGTGCACCTCAACAAAGAGTAGCCCCCGCTCGCCGCAACAAGAAAAAGCCCACACGCAGCAACGAAGACCCAACGCAGCCAAAAATAGATAAATTTATTTAAAAAAAAATAGTTGTTGGCATGCAGTAAATTCAAGTTTTGCTTTTTGGAACTTCCTGGAACTGTTCTCCTTTACAACTACTAGATTAGGTGGTCATTTGAAATAAAACTAACTGGGGAAATATTATTACTCTTGTTGGTTGTCTTGTTTGTTTTTATTAATACTGTGGCTCTTGGGCCTTGTTTAGCCTAACATACATATCCAGGAAAGAGAAAGGTTAATTCTTAAAGTGAGACATTAGAGGAACCCTATACCACATAGAATTCCAGAGAAATTTGTAAAATGTTGCCGTTTGTACTAAAGAAAGCTAAGAGGGAGGCCATTTTTGAAGGTTTTTGCTGACTGTTTGCTTTGGTGTAGATATTAAAAGATGACTCCATAGAAGATTGGTCACTTTTGCCAATGTCCTAGTGTTGCATGTACTTATGGGCCACAGCAACATTGGCTTACCTGTATCCACACTAGTGTACTTCTCCAAGGGTGAATCTTGGACCTTGGCATCATATAGCATTTTCTACTGAAACTTCACACCTTCTTATCACAGCTGATTCCTTATTAGCTTAGTTTCAATGCAGCGAATACTCACCCAAGGTTATAGTTTTAGCCTGGGATTCCCCCAAAACTATAGCCTGAGATAAGGGCTTGTATACACTTCAGAGAAGAGGAATGAGGGACTTGTGAGAATGAGGGAATGAGAAAAAGTTAATATTAGTTGTGTTATTGAGCATGTTGTCAGGGTCACTGGAAAACTGGGGATCAATCAAGTGAGACCAATTCCTACCTGAGACCACTCAAGGTAGATGGAAACTTCTTCTCAGAAGTGTACATGAGTACCTGACAGGAAAATATATTTATCCACTGGCTTTTGTTCCCATTGATTGATGCTTAGCAGTAGTATTAACACATTTTAGTTATACATTTTAAGTAATAAAAATTATCTGTCAAAGTGGATGAATATATTTAAAGATAATACTGCAGGCCTTGTAGTAATATCACCATGGAGTGGCTGAAATGATTTTGCTAATGCAATAGGAATACCCCTAATGAAAAGTTCTTGTAAGTTACATATATATATAAATATAGATATGTACATATATACTTTGCTTTGAAATATATTCAAGATTATTTGCCTACCGATGCAATAAATTATCTCTTTCTCTCTCACTGTTGTTCTCAGTCTCATTCATTTATCTGTCTCTGTTTAAAAAAAAATAGAAACTTAATTATAAAACATTGACATTTAACAAAATACTTTAGGGAATAATAAAAAAAAATAAGTGAGCATTGAGGACATAATGTACCAAATAGGTACTAATTTATGAAACAATACCTGCCAAATCAAATAGATGTCTGAGTTTACATATGATAGTAACAACACACAATATCAAATATGTCTAGAATGGAGATTACCTAAGCTCTAAAGTAAAACATATATTTCAAGGTTGAAAAAGAATTGTAAATGAAAATAGATGTATTTTGATGAAATGCTTTGCAAGGGATAAATTTTGGAAATGTGAAGAATGACTCTGAATAAAATATGTCATACCTCATATGTAAGCCATAATACAACAGAAAGCATGAAATGGAACATTGATAAGCAGGAAATGTTTTTGTTGTCATAAGACATTTTGTTTATGAAACAAAGAGTTCCAAAGAATAATATAAAATATTTACTCAGTATAAATCTTCTTTACAATACCTTTTGTGAAGCAACCTATGAAATTGGTTTTCCCTATTATATAAGTTAGAATTTCTTTTAAGACTTTAAGAAGAAGTACCTGTTTTCTTTCAATCATAGGAAAAAACTTACATGAAATTATGAAAAAGAATTAATTTCTCTCAATGTCTAGTGTGTACCAAGTACTTTGAATGATTTTCTGATTTTCTCTTCAAAAAGCATCCCTTCTACTGTTTTCTCTCTCAGGAATGGAAAAATCACTTATCGTGTTTTTGAAATGTCACAGTCCTTCACACTTTGTTCTCCCTCATCCTACATACCTCCAAATCCAATTTTTACTAAAACATACTAACTTGATTTTTTTCTTGAATCAGTCACTCCTCTGTGTCCCTTTGAAAAAAATATTGGTTTACATTTCTATCATACCCTGCCTTAGGTATTGTAATAATGATCTAATTGATCTGCATACATGTATAGTGGGTGCCACAATTGTTCTTCATGATACAGTCATGGTGCTTTTATTATTTATTTGTTGGGAGGTGGGGAGAGAAATCAGAGTGTATCACCAATACCTGCTGCTTACCATCTTATTTGCTCCAAAATAAAGGCTTGTGTTATAAAGCCCTATATCTTCTAGATCACAATTACTTGTCTAGGCTTATCTGGGACAAATCCCTTCTTTGTTTACTTCAGTCTTCTCTCAAGCCTTTAAGATATGAAAATTCGTCCCAGAGCATGGTGGTTTCACCTAGTACAATAACAGTGACACAAAATTATAGTTAAAGTTCATCAGCTTGGTGATTAAAATTGTATACTGTGTACTGATCATATTTCAAGCTTCCAGAAAATTTTTCTCCTCTATATTTGAAGATAATAATACTATCTAGCTTTTAAAAATGTTGTGAAAGTTCAGTAAGATAATACAAAGTAAAGTGCCTAGAACAGTACTGAGGATAGAGTAAGTGCTCATTAAATGTTCATTATTACGGAAGTAACTTTGTGGTGGTTAACATCACCGGCTCTGGAGACAGATTGCATGTACAAAATTCCTGTCTGACCTAGGATTTGCATGGCCTTGAGTAAATTACTTACATTTCTCCTACCTCATTACTTTTTAATATAATTTAAGGATAGTAACCATTCCTATATCATACAAGTGTTATAAGGATACAATGTCTTAATAAATTGGGAGTTATAGAGATATATCTTCCATGTTGTAAGCACTATATAAGCATTTTCTACTGTTATTTTAAATTATTGTTATTATTAACGTGATAATGTAGTGTACAATAAAAAATTGTACCTGCTATTTCTCCAATTAATATTGTAAAAATAATTCTACCAGAAGTAAAATGAACAATGAAGGGGTTTTTGTTTGTTTGTTTGTTTGTTTGTTTTCTGTATGCGGGCCTCTCACTGTTGTGGCCTCTCCCCATTGCGGAGCACAGGCTCCGGGCGCACAGGCTCAGCGGTCATGGCTCGCGGGCCCAGCAGCTCCGCGGCATGTGGGATCTTCCCGGACGGGGGCACGAACCCATGTCCCCTGAATCGGCAGGCGGACTCTCAACCACTGCGCCACCAGGGAAGCCCCAAAAATGATTTTTTAAATTACTAAACGTTTCTGCCTGGGCCTGGGTTAGATTCCTAGCCTCTTTACTTTCTATCTATGAAACATGAGACACCTTGAAACTTGATTTTATTAAAAAATAGATTCTGCAATATGTGGTTCCTTTGAGGGTAAAAATGACATAACTTTTAACTTGTTCCAATGAAAAATCAGTCTTCCACTTGAGCAGAGATTAGATAATCACACAATTTTAGAAATTACTCAAAGCAAATAAGTACATCATGTAATAAGTCTAAAATATAAAGTTTTTAAACGGACATTTTATAGAAAACTAAAATAAATATAAAATATCTAAAACACTACCAAATTTTCATGTTAACAAATGAATTAAGAAGGATGAAAATAAATTGTTTATGGAACATACCCATATTGTTAGAGAAAATCAATAAAGAAAATTTATAATTTCCAAACAGTTTGTTTTGAAAAGTTGCAAAAAAAGTCCTGTTAAAAGAATCACAAATTATAACATGAAACTTTGTTCACAATGTACCATAAATGAAATCTGAAAACACAGAATGAGACTCTAGAATTAAAGCTTCTGGTTTTTTTTGGAAAGAATAACTGAGTATGGTGATAGTGAATAATTGCATGTAAAGCAAAATCCTATTTCTTTCTCAAAGGAAAAATCATATGTGCTACAAAAAATGAAATTTTCTGCCAGTATATTATAAAGAAAATGACTAGCTATACATAAATTCAATAAAGGATTAATAATGGTATTTGGTATACAAACCAGACAATAACTTAAATTGCTTTCCATTAGAAGTGTTATTTGATATTGTGAAGCTGTGTCACTGTCCACACATATCCTAGGAGTAGATTGAAAATTGTGCTAAGTAGGGCTAACTAAACAGAAAAAAAAATCTATAAATAATTGTTATTTAAACATTTCATGTGCCAATTGGAGAATGCTCAATGGATTTATCAATAACTTAAGCCTTGAGAAAGTGTTACCCACTTACATATATTTGTTTCAGCAGTAGCAGAAAATAAAGTTTTACTTTTAGCTTATTCTAACTCCTCTCAGCCATCCTTGATGACTTAGTGACATAATGCAGAGGTGATTTTCTTGCTTTTTTTTCATTAAAATATTTGTATTTCTCCTTTATGTTTGATTAAGAGTATTACTGGATTTAGAACACTTGGTTGATAATATTATCTTTTGTTAATATAAATATATAATCCCACTGTATTCTGATCATAATTTTGTGTTTGTGTGGTAAAATGTGACATAAAATTTACAGATTTAACCACTTTTAAATGTACAGTTCTGTGATAGCAAACACATTCTCTTTGTTGCACAATCTACCAACAACCATCTCTAAAACTTTTTATCTTCCCAAATTGAAACCATATACCCATTATTTTTTTTTAATATATCTTTATTGGAGTATAATTGCTTTACAATGTTGTATTCGTTTCTGCTGTGCAGCAAAGTGAATCAGCTATATGTATACTTATATCCTCGTATTCCCTCCCTCTTGAGCCTCCCTCTCACCCTCCCTATCCCACCCCTCTAGGTGGTCACAAAGCACCGAGCTGATCTCCCTGTGCTATGCAGCTGCTTTCCACTAGCTATCTGTTTTACATTTGGTAGTGTACATATGTCAGTGCCACCCTCTCACTTCGTGCCAGCTTGCCCTTCCCCTACCGTGTTCTCAAGTCTGTTCTCTACATCTTCACCTTTATTCCTGCACTGCCACTAGGTTCATCAGTACGTTTTTTTTTTTTTTTTTTTTTTTTAGATTCCATACCATATACCCGTTAAATAATAACTCCCTGTCTCCCTCTACTCCAGTCCTGGGCAGTCGTCATTCTGTATTCTGTCTGTGAGCTGACAATTCCAATTACCTCATATAAGTTTAGTTATACATTATTTGTCCTTTTGTGACAGGCTTAATTCACTTAATTAATGTGTCAGAGTACACTCATGGTACTGTTCCAGTGCTCATATAAATGCACAATCCCTTAATAGAGTTGCTGAGAGAAGTTCTATAGACATTAAAGAGAGAAGATCCTGTGTATGACCCAACTCAGAGGTTTTCAACCAGGAGTGACTTTGCAGCCCAAGAGCTATTTGGCAATATCTGGAGACATTTGTGGATGTCACACTAAAGGGGACAGTGCTATTGGCATCTAATTGATAGAGGCCAGATGTGCCAATAGACATATCCTACAACCCTCCAGAGCAAAGGAATATCCATCCTGTACACATCTCTTGTATGGGTAAATTTTCTAAGATTTGAATATTTGCACAGAAAGTTTTTGAATCACAAAAAATGTAGGAAATGGTACATTTTAAAAGTCACATTGTATTTATAATGATAAAAGATTAATAAATCTAGTACCAAAAGTATTGTTAAACGTCAAGGATATTCTATATTAACATCAATCCACTATTTTATCCAATAAATATACTAATAATAATGACTTTCTGGTGTCACTGAGAGTTTGATTAGGTATAATTTTAGTTTTTTAAAATATAAAAATGCGAAGATAAAAATAATCCCCATGGGGCTTCCCTGGTGGTGCAGTGGTTGAGAGTCCGCCTGCCAATGCAGGGGACACGGGTTCGTGCCCCGGTCCGGAAAGAGCCCACATGCCGCGGAGCGGCTGGGCCCGTGAGCCATGGCTGCTGAGCCTGCGCATCCGGAGCCTGTGCTCCGCAATGGGAGAGTCCATGACAGTGAGAGGCCCGCGCACCAAAAAAATTGAAAAAAAATTGAAAAAAAATTGAAAAAAAAGGAAAAAAACAGTGGTTGTTTTAACCTAATAAGCTTGAAGATGATTTTTTATACAGAAGTAGGTAAATGCAGAAGGTTTCCTGAGGAAGTAATTAATGTCTGCTAAATTTGGCAACACTGTGACAAAGTAGTGTCAAAGGTAGTAAGGACAGAGGGGAGAGCAAAGCTTTCAAAGATGCTGTGGGTTGTTTATTGGAAACTGCAAACATTTTATTATTTCTGGAGCGAATCCAGTTATTTGAAGAGACATGGCCTCAGAGTTTGACAGAGACTTTATATATTGATAATTTATAGAATTTGGGATTTTATAGAGAAGCAATTGAGCATTACTGAAATATTTTAAAGCATGGGTGTGACCTTATTTTATCTGTTTAACTAGTCACTCCATCAACCAAGTCTACATACAAACTTTGAGAAAGAATATTGGCCAGTGGGCCAAATATTTCAGTGGTTTAGCAAGAGATGATGGAGAACTAAAGTAAGGGGTAATAATAATAAGTTTTTGAAAGAGAAGATAAATTAAATATTTAACCAAAGATTAGATCATTTGGTGTTAAAGACATTTCATATGTGAAAAATAATTATAAATGTGGAGTATATAAAATTGCAATATATTCTAATTTCAAAAGGTAATATTACATAGAAGACCAAAGGCTCTATCACATGTCTTGAAGAAAATAAAGTAATAAATTAAAATGAGATAAACAGCAGCATATAATTTTAATTTGCTAGTATTTTTGCAATACAGGTGATTCAATAAAAAAAATCATATATCAAAACCAATAATCTGAAATTCATAATTTCGTGTTCAAACAGTTTGTAAACTTTGTGGTTTACGAAGAACAGTGTTATGGCATAAGAATAAAGAAATTTAAAAAAATCACTGGAAACATCAGCAAATAGATACTGAATTTTTCCTGTTAGGTAGACAGAGTTCTGTGAAATTTTTCTTTATAAATAAAGAGCTGGAATAGGAGCATAGAAAGTGATCATCCTTCTCTCTACACAAACGTAAAATAAAGGATATTCAGATACCTTAGAGGAGATTGAGACTTGCACTGCATTATAAATAAATGAATAACCTGGAGTCTGTGGTGTTTGTCATACATAGTTGTAATGTCTAACATTAAATATGTGTTATCACTATCTGAAATGGGGAAAAGTAGCATACTTCCTAATACTTATCAGTAAGTATTCTAGAATGCATCATCCTTCCCATTGTCCTACATTCAATAAAGTAAAATCAAGGAATAGAAGAAATTATTCTCCAGAACTAGGTTTTTATTGTGTTGGATTTCCTTTATGGCACCTTTGCCTGTCAGAATATTTGAAAGTTCTGAATGTGGCTGATGTCTCTTGTATAGATTATTACATGAATCTTTAAACAAACACCTATCTTTTATTCACATTTAAACAAGTAGAAACTAATTATGAATAACAACTTTTTAAAAAGTGTGAAATCCATTATCTCTTAGTGATGAAGACTGCCATAATATTGAATTTGAAAACATAACAATATCTCAGAATGAGTTTTCTTTATCCTAGTTTCACAGGGTGGCTATATGAACTTGACAGAAAATGATTTATACAAGTGAGAATATTCTTTATTAAAGGTCTAGATAAAGGAAATTCTTGCCAAAAACAAAAGAACAACAACAACAATAACAACAACAACAACAAAAATCCACAGGTATAAGCTATATGTACTTCTTCTATTTCAAACACTTTTACTCAGAACCCCCCAAAAATGAATGGGATCTGTTCCTCACTTGCATATAAGCGGTCATCATGACAAAGTGACCTTCAGTACTGAACTGGATTTCAGAAGATCTGCATTCTTTTCTTGACTCCAACTTAGTAAGACATTGAACATGTCACCTAATCATTTTCATTGTGAGCTTCCTTGGAGATAAATATTATTCATCCTAGCTATATGATGTGCTTTCAGAGACAGGAAAAAAATGCAGACTTCCTTCAGGGAGCAATTCCATGCTGATGCTGCCCTAGTAATTGAAAGCCAAATTATGTATTCAGTGCTATTTGTGTGAGGGCAACACCTTAACATATTACCAGCCAGTAAAACATTTTTTCTAATATTTGCTCAGATTATCTAACTATACTTACAGAAGAGTATTGAGATAAACCTGAGGTTAGGAAATAAAGACAGATAAATGGAATGAAGCACTGACTGTAGATCCAGATCAACT
Source organism: Mesoplodon mirus (assembly GCF_964341445.2). Taxonomy (NCBI): domain Eukaryota; kingdom Metazoa; phylum Chordata; class Mammalia; order Artiodactyla; family Ziphiidae; genus Mesoplodon; species Mesoplodon mirus. The sequence goes on along the minus strand of NC_138993.1, from coordinate 59,766,573 downwards.
TACTGAAGTTATGATAGGATTTTGTATGTTTGTGTGTGTATAAAAAGACAGAGAAGGAAAATTGCTGCAAAGAATCTCAATTTTACATAATTAGGTTTTTGTTACTTAAAGCAGAATAGTTAGAATATCTCTTTATTCATTGTTTTCCTAATAACTGGCACAAGATCTGGTATCTCTCTCTCACTCTCTTTCTCTGCAAACACACACACACACACACACACACACACAAAAACAGGTATATATTATAATTTTGACTAGAAAAATTTAGGAATATACACAAAATATAAGTAAAAATTAATCAAAAATAAAATACTTTTTGAGGCATATGTCAAGAAGTGTAAAAACTACCGTTCCTCAAACGCATTCCAATCCTTGTCTCCAAATGTAATCATTAATCAGGTTTTAATAGATACTGATTAATAAATGTTCCTTAAAATAGGGATCATTTTAAGTACTTTAAAGATGTTAATAAGATGCATTTTTATACAATCATATTTATTCTTTTAATGCTAACAGTGTTACAGTAAGATTTATTTCATGAAGATACTTTTGGGATAAAATAAGCATATTGTCTGCCCCATTCCATATTCCTCATTAATATCATCGTTAGATAATAACTAAGATTAACGTAGTACCTACTATGTGCTACATACTATTTCAGTAGCTTTACAAACATTGACTGACATAATCCTTATAATAAATCTTTGATTTATTATAACTATTATAAGGAATTTCAAAGATAAAGGAACTCATTTTTACAGAAAAAGAAACTAAGACAATGAGAGCAACTGATGTTCCAGAAAGTTATAATGATAGTAAGAAGTGAAACTGGGGCCATAGTCTCCCAGCTGAGTTTTTACACACCATTCTAATATGCTTACACACAGATCATGGGATTTGATAACCACGAATGTTGAGAGGTCTAATTTACAACTAGCCAAACTATCAAATTACTGCCATAAAAATTTTGTGTTAATTATTCAAAAAAGCCATCATTTGTATTAATTTGCAGTGAATCAGATTTTTTATGATATATACTCAAAGACAGCAAATTATTTCATAAAGATTCTTGCTTTATCTTAGTTACAACACATGGTTACAGATTCAGAAGGAGAACACTCATACGCAGCCATCTAAATGCTCAAACACACTGCTGTCAGTAGTCTGGTTTATTGCTTTTAATTATATTTTATTTTTTTATTATTTATGAGACATAATGTGAGGTTATTTTAAACAGAGTTGTTGGCACAGTTTACTCCTTTCTCCTGATATATTAAATAATATCTCTGGATCAAACTGTACCATCAATGAGCTGAATATTTAGAAAACATTATTTGCCCCTTTACAAAATGTATTTATGACTTGCTCCAATTATTTTTATACAAATTATTCACTAAGGCCTGCTTCATCTTCTAGTTTGCCCTGGAGTGAACTGTAAGAATTAAGGACAAGGAAAAATATTTCATCCAAATCATTCTTCTTTCATTCTCATTAATTGATAGAATTTGTGTGCATTTTGTGGATTTACATTTTCTGTATTTTACTTTCTCTTATTTTCCCTTCAACCTGTTTTTGTTATTAATTCATTTTTAATCTGTTGCATTATATTTACATACAATCTGTTGCATAGTGCACATGCATATGCATTTACAAGAGATTTATGAACTATAAATTATTTGTAATTATATGTATAAATAATTTGGGGTAATAGCGAAGTGTCTAGGTAAACAAGTTAAATATATAATAGTATTATCATATCACATATATTAGTGCCTTGTTTTTATTTAGAATATTATAAGCACTTTCCATTATACCATATAATTTGGGTACATTTAATTTTCAATGTATGTACCCAGTTTCACTAATCTACTGTCAAAAATATGTACCAGGTATTTGTTTCTGATCAGTGATATATCATTCAAACTTCATAACATTCATTTTTCATAGAAATGCAACCTCAGACCACCTGTAGGTGGTAAGCAAAGTTTACTTCCACTGGTGACTACCACTTGTGGCCTCTCTTGACAGCTGTATTTATTCTGAATCTAATCAGTACTCTCCAAACTCCTCATCAGCTCCTGTCTTCAACCAATGTGGTATCAAGTAGCTACTATAGATTTTAATATGTATTTCACAGAACTAATTTAAAGTATTCTAGACGTGTATTAGCCATGAAAGCAAATATTTCTCAAGAATTTCCCATCGAAGTCTGACATTGAGGCCCATCACCCTATTAGAGTGGGCACTCAAATATCTCATGATATAGAAAAGTCATCTTTTATCAGAAGCTACATCCTCTGTCCTCCGTACAGGAAGAGTTTTGTGAGGTAAATGCTTTGATCTGCATAATGGCATGAGGATAAATCTCTCCGAAGGCTATTTTAATTTAAAAATGTTTTTGTTGTTCTGTCAGGTGCTGGCCTAAGTTTTGAAAGGAGGATAATCTTGGATAAAGGAAAACTTTACATTTTCCTGATAAGAGTGAAATTTTATAGTCTATTGGAAACAGCAGAGAAATATTATAGGTTGGGAAAAATAAGAGATCGTGATTTTTAAAAGTTACATAATGGACAGTAAATTCAATTTTTGCTTTGGTGAATACCATTAATGATACTCTGTTCTCTGGTCCTGTGAGATTTTCAGTAATGTCTCTATCTGTTTTGAGGTATATGACCAAATGCTGAGTATGAATGAGTTCAGTGTTGGAACAGAACAATAGCAATTCTGCTATTTTATATACATTCTAACTTGATTGAACTGTTATTTCTTGAATGTGAAGATAGTCTCATGTTCTCCAAATGTTTCCTCCTGGAGCTCAAAGATACTTGAGCAAATAGACATTTTTTTTTAATTGACAAGGCTTATGATGCAAGGAAAATAATGTTTCCACTTACATGTATTTTAATAATATTTATTTTCTCATAGTTGTAATTAATAATAGTATTTCTTAAGCCATGTACTCAATACACACATCTCATTCTATTTATAAATGAAAAAAGTTTTTTGGTAGAATTAAGTACACATAAGTCTTCACTTGTTCTTTGGTTTATGCTCAATTAACTTGTACATTTGACAGATTAAATGTTCCTAGCCATCTAACACCATTTATAAACTTCATTACATTCTCATGACACTTCAGATTACAATTACACATTTAAAATATCTAATTATTTCAAGCACTTCAAAACACTTAATAAGTGAGACTTTAAGAGCCAATATGCAGTATTTATGCAGTTTGCCAAATTCTATTCACCTGCCAAAGAGACCACTTGCATGTCACAAAGTGAAGAATTTTTTAGTTTAAAACCCTAAATTGGGATGATACGGAATAGAGCCTGAAAGAATATATAGCATGAGTGAGGATGAATTATTTTTCGTGATGCCATTGATAAAGTTTGACTGAGTGACATTACAACAGCAATAGGATATTTGTAGATCTGATCCCACGTGTTTCTCAATAAGTTTCCAAGGATAACTAATATACAAAAATAAATAGGAAGAGATATACACACACACAAATGATGCCAGGCTCTCACCAGTTATTAACAAATGTCTAATAACTTTGATGTTATTATAATTACATATTTTAAATTTCTTTTTATGCTAATGAGCTTTCTACTATTGGATATAAATGCTACAGTTATCATGATGATAACTTCCAGAAATGACCTTGAGAATGTAATACCTTTATCTAAAATCTTTGTACCAATATTGTTAAAATAATTGTATAGTTTCTTTTTCATTTTTTTGCTCTATTAAGTTACCCTCTCAGGGTCTGTCACCTATATAAACTGGACTGAAAAAAAAAATGATAATTTTCCATTGAGAAAGATGCAATATGTAAGAAGGTATAATCATTATATTTGAAATATAAAATAATTAACTTTAATAAAGGCTTAATTATACACATATATGTGTACAAACAGTATAATTTGACATGTTTTAGAATATTTACTCTTTTAGAATGTCTACTTTTTATGATTGCATTATTTTATTATTAATAACAATGATAAAGGATTGCTAAAGTTTTTGAGCACTTACTAGGTATTAAGCATTATACTCAGTGCCTTCTAGGTTTTAATTGAGCTAATCCTCACAGTAATTATAGGCAAAGTTACCATAGTTATTCCTAATTTACAGATGAGGAAACTAAGACCCCCAAGATGTTCAGTGATTTTCCATTTAGGATTATTTCTAATTTTCAAAATTATTTCTTACATAGTACAAAATGGTTCCTTGAAATTATTTAATTTAGATTTTGTCCAACCTTAAATGCTTTTGTGGTCATTTTGTAAATTTTATATTTCAAGTGAAAAGGAAGCTTTCTTGATATTTTTATCATTGTAGTGAAACTAAAAGCTTTTATTTTTACTCTGCATTCATGAATCATATCATTTAATATGTGAGTGATCACTAATTTCTTTCACTTTGTAAACTTTGTTTTTGTCACCAGTTGTGTTATCCGAGCAACAAGTATTTAAAACATTCACCATCTTTTTCTAAGTTTTGAAAAAATGTAGGATGAAGCACTCAAGGAGAGCTGAACTCAATGCTCAAGCTTTTTAAAAGAAAGCTTTCTGGAGATAGATATATAGATATAGACAGATAGATAGATAGATAGATAAAATTTCACCTATATTGGTTTATTCTTATTTTCTCTCTTGAATCAGTTATGCAAAGGATTCTATACTTTCCTTTAAATATTCATATTTCTTGTCATAAAGTGTTCAATGAAATTTTCTTAATTTTAAAAGTTTCATTCATAATTTCTCCCCCATGGGGGAAATTACAGGCTAAGAGTGTCTGTCTAGGCATTGAGCTTTACCACCTTGGGAGAGGGGTGATGTGGGTAAAGTGAAACTGTTCCTCTTACCCTCGTCAGTATGTCCAAACTCAGATTTTTCTTTCTTTCTTGATTGGTGTTCTGGAAACTCTGCTGGATTCCTGAACTCCCACAAAGGTACTCTTGTCCATGGTGATTGTCAAAATCGGTGTTCCTTGGAGGGAAATTAGTAGAAAACTCCTATTCCACCATTTTGCTGATGTCTCTCTATATATGTGCTTTATCTCTCTCTCTTTTATAATCCCACTATACTCAGTAGATTTTTTTTATTTCTATTTCTTAAGGTATTATATGTGTATGTGTTAACTTCATTGTTTTTTTATTGTGTCTACTTTAATTCATCTTTTAATTTTGTAATTAAATTATTCCTTAAGTGTATCACATTGTAAACTTTCAATATGTTGAGCGAATTAATAGTTGAATGAATTAATCACCCGACATACTAATTCACTTAGTCTTGTGCAGATTTCTTAGAATATATATTACATTTTATATTAATTGTTCATATATATATATATATATATATATATATGGATCTTAAGAATCTTATATATATGTCTCATTCAACATTACATTACCTTTACCTAGCAGGGTGCCTGGAACATAAAACCTACCCAGTAAAAATTGGTTAAATTGAGTTAGATTTTCTTTGTGGTCCTTTCATTTATTTATTTTTTAATGTCACTGGCAATGGCAAAAACCTAGATGTACTGTATTTCCTAATCATAGATCCTTGCTTATTTTTTTTCTCTTACTGAGTTATATTAAAGTCTCCAGTTACATACATATATTTTCTTTCTACTAGCATTTCTACTAATTTAGCCCTTTCAATATAATACTAATTGGTGCATGATGATTAACAATTTATTGTTTCACTTCTAATAACTATTTTTTTGCCTAGCAAATTTCTTTTCTTCCTGTTAATAGAAAACCCCATCTCATGCCAATTCCCCATTTACACATTCATGTATAAGTGATATATATTTTAATATATTCATAAAACATACATGTATTTTTAAATATTTGCAAAATGGATATATTTTTATTAGCTAAAAGTAAATATAACTAAAAGTAAAAACAATTATTTGGCCATTTTATTCACTTTAGGGACACAAGCACCTGCTGATCATCAGAGTTACACTGATATTTTACTTTCTTGAGGTCTGACTTTGACCTAGGCCTTTGTTAAACTCCTATTTTTTCAATAAATATTATTTTCTTAATTACTCAGTTATTGTTACTTGAGATCAGAGAAAACTAATAAAAATAATAAATACACAATAAGAAAGAATTTGATTTAGAGTGTGCAGATAAGATATCCTTGGTGTTATGTGTGGTATTAGGCCAGGATTGAGAAAACAGCCAGAGGTTCCTACTAACCATATGATAGACATATTTCAAGGGTTTGAGGAAGCTTGAGCCATAGCAAAAGATAAGTGGTTCTATTTGTGCATTAGAAAATTTAAGGGCAGAATTGCATGCTCTGCTGGCACTCACCAAATGCTCATATCCTGTTATGTCATTTCAGTATGCATTGCTTCTGGCCAGAAACATTAACTTGCAGCAAAATTAAAAAAAAAAAAAAAGTAAGCACGGACATTTGTTTTTTTTTGTTTTTTTGTGTTTTCTTTTGCGGTACGCGGGCCTTTCACTGTTGTGGCCTCTCCCGTTGCGGAGCACAGGCTCTGGATGCGCAGGCTCAGCGGCCATGGCTCACAGGCCCAGCCGCTATGCGGCATGTGGGATCTTCCCAGACCGGGGCACGAACCCGCATCCCCTGCATTGGTAGGCGGACCCTCAACCACTGCGCCACCAGGGAAGCCCGGGACATTTGTTTTTTAAGTATCTGTTTTTAACAATATAGTCAGGACTGACCCTCCTGTGGCTTGAGGTACTAGAGCTTATGTTTTAAATAATTTCAGATGCATTCTAAATTTTTAATAAAATTAATCTTCATCTCCGTATCTGTTACCAAACCATGCTGTACATTGTTGAAATAGACTAGCATACACCTTGAGCAGCATTTTTGAATTATTGTATAATTTTCATATTCTGATCATCATAACATACATTATTCTCTTCTCAGAAGTTATCAAAATCTTATGTAAGATACTTGGAAAAAAAAATATTTGTAGTGAATATATTTCCGAGGCTCCATATAGTACTTAAAAATATGTTCTTTTTTAAATTCCTTAAAAAACAATGAGATATATATTATTATTCCAAATGCTAACGGTTATAAAACAAGATGGAATTATAGGCATCTGTTGTTTTTAATTATCAGTCATTTATAGAAACACATAAATTGTGGGACTTCCCTGGTGGCACAGGTGTTGTGAGTCCGCCTGCCAGTGCAGGGGACATGGGTTTGATCCCTGGTCCGGGAGGATTCCCACGTGCTGTGGAGCAACTAAACCTGTGCGCCACAACTACTGAGCCTGTGCTCCACAGCCCACGAGCCAGAACTACTGAAGCCTGTGCAACAAGAGCCCATGATCCGCAACAAGAGAAGCCATCGCAATGAAAAGCCTTCACCACAACATAGAGTAGCCCCCACTTGCTGCAACTAGAGAAAGCCTGTGCGCAGCATCAAGGACCCAACGCAGCCAAAAATAAATAAAGAAAATAAGTTTTAAAGAACCCACAAATTGTAACTTCCAAATCCTTTGTTTCTTGCCTATTTAAGTTTTGCGTATTTCAAACACCTCACCCTTGTCCTTTTTGTTGTAGTATTGGTTTTAATAATACAAACGTAGCTTTTTGTACTAGATATTGCATTAATTTTGCTTCCCATCAAGTTAATTTTTCCTTATATGGACACAAATATTCTAAAGGCAGGAACAAAGTGTAACTACTTCTCAAGCTAAGCTCATTTTTTTGTTATTTTATTTCTCATCCAATTTTAATTAGCCACAGTTCTATGCAGATTATAAAAACTCTCTATTTCACTCAGTCATATTATTTTTTGTATATTAAAATGATATTTTAATGATTGGTGTTTTATTCTTCCATCATTGAGAGATAAAAAGAAATTCAATTGTTTTTATGTTCTGAAGTAAAAATCATTCTCGAAAAGTTTGGACTACTATTACATGTTTTTTGGTCACTGTGCCTCACTAATTATTTTTATTTACTAATAATTTCTAAAGACCAAATGCCAGAAGTTGTTTTGTTTTGTTATTTTTCAAAAATGATAATCTTCTTTCCTAGTCTTTCCCTCTGCGCTCAATTACCTCCTACCAGTCATTTCTGTTAAACTTTGTTTCTTTAAACTTTGTGTGAGATTTGCCCTGGCCTACCAAATATAAATTATGGAACAGATGAAAAAAATTAAATAAGAATACAATATCAAATGAGTTTAATCTTCAAAATTTTTAACAGTAAATAGTCATTTAGTTTATTAAAACATAAAGTATCACTTTCAAATTGTATCTGATCATCTTTTTCTTTTTTAAAACGTCATTCAAGACGATTGCTTATGGATATGATGTCATAGTTGGAGGCAGATTATTGTTAATTGCAAGGAGAACAACTAGAAAAGCCTGATAAATTACAAACAAACAGAAAAAAAAAAAAGAAAAAGCTTTGAAGAGAACTGCTAAAGTAATCAGGACTTCAGGGGACAAAATTCCAGAAAAGAGGCATCAGTCATCTATAACTGTTTATTGTTCATGGCATTTAGGTGTGGAGTAAGAGTCAGAGTACATACTGAGGATAACTCTAAGAAGCAGAAATGTGAACAGATATTTAGATAACCTCTTGGGGGCTAGGCAGACTGAAATCATATTCTTGAGGGGCTAGGATTCAGGTTAGAAGGAAGGATAGGAGAAGTGAATCACACACTCGGCCAAATATCTACTTAGGGCATTTTCCCATATTCTAAATCAGCATGGGGAATATACTAGGAAGGTATGCTAGAAATATTTGAAAACTAAAGCAATGTTCTTAAGAATCTTGTAATTCTGAAGAGACAAAGATCACCCTTAGTAGGAATCAAGCAGGAAGAGCCCCAGCATTCACCCTAGACTCTCAGTTTAAAACATACCAGAGGCCTATTTCCTAGGTAATAGTAAGACACAGAGACATATGGACCCTTTCAATTATTGTAAGTAGGCCTTGAGTAGCTCAGTATCTTATTAGACTAAGGAGATTAATGCCCATTAGACCTCCCTAGCAAGGAGAGGGTCAACCTTTTGGAGGAAGATGATCCCCCAGACTCTACATTGTTATATTTTGCAGTTTCTATAGTTTATTAAAAATAATAGCCATGCAGAAAAACAAAAATACATGGCCATAAACCACGAAAAATAACACAATAGACTGAACTAAGAGGTAACCTAGATACTTAAATTGCTGGAAATACTGCTCAGCCATGAGAAAGAAAGAAATCCTGCCATTTGCAACAACATGGATGGACCTTGAGGGAATCATGCTAAGTGTGATAAGTCTGACAGAGACAGACAGATACTGTATAAACTCACTTATATGTGGAATCTAAAAAAGCCGAACTCATAGAAACAAAGTAGAATGGTGGTTACCAAGTGCAGGGAAGTGGGGCAATTGGGAGATATGAGTCAAAGAGTACAAACTTCCAGTTAGAAGATGAGTATGTACGTTCTGGAGATCTAATACAGGGCATTGTGATTATAGTTAACAATGCTGTGTTATATATTTCAAAGTTGTTAAGAGACTAGATCTTAGATTTTCTCACCACAAAAAAAATTATAATTGTATGATATGATGGAAGTGTTAGTTAACGCTACAGTAGTAGATGGTATTGCAATATATAAATGTATTAAATCAACAGAATTTGCACCTTGAACTTACACAATGTTATGCATCAGTTATGTCCCATATTGAAAATTGCGGGAAAATATATATATACACACACACACACTCAAGAAAATAAACATTTGGACAATTTTTTTTTAGTCTATATAGTGATAAAATGGGCATTCTTTAATAGAATCCACTTAAAAAGAAAATGAATGGGTTCTGCTAATGGGAGAATATACATATTACAGCACAGTAGGGGGAAATGATGAGAAACAGCAACTAAAAGCATTAAAAAGTGAAAATTGGCAAAAATACATACACTTAATTGAAGTGCAAGGAAATGAAGACAGAGAAAGAATGTACAGAAGTAGTAAGTATGGAGTAGTAATGGCTGAGAATTTTTCAAAACTGATGAAAAAGATAAACCCAAAGCTGTGAGATACTACCTAATCCAAGCAAGTTGAATTTAAATAAAATAACACCAAGGTGCAATAAAATAAAAATGCTGAAAAAAAAGACAAAGAAATATGCATTCATTTATTTAGATCTTCTATTTATTTTATCTGTTTAAATATATATTTACATTTTCAATTCTTCATGGCTGGTATATATGGAAAGGCAAATGAGTTTTGTGTTTTAACTTGTATCTTATAACATCGCTATACCTTCTTATTAATTCCAGCAGTTTTTTTTTTGTTTTTTTTTTTTGTAATTTCTTGGGGGTTTTCTACATGGGTAATCATGCTATTTGTAAATAAAGAGAGATTTATTTTTTCCTTTTCAATCCATATACCTTCTTTTTTTCGCTTGTCTTTTGCACTGGCTAGGACATTCACTGCAATGTTGGATAAGAGTGGTGCGATATCCTTGCATTTTTATTGATCTTCAGCTGAAATTTTCTAGTGACTCACTGTTAAGTATGATGTTAACCGAAGATATAGAAGTTCTTTATCAAGCTGAGGAAGTTGCCCTCTACTGCGAGTTTTTTGGGAATTTTTATCATGAATGGGTATTGAATCTTTGTCAAATCATTTTTCTGCATCTGTTGATTAGATTATAAGATTTTTCTTCTTTAGCCTAGTTGCAGCATTCTCAATATATTTTCCTGAAGGCTTGTCTCATATTGAGTAAGTTTTTTTTCTCCCTTAAGTAGGATAGGAAAGCTGAAGGCTGTCAAAGGTTGAGGAATTCCTTTTACAACTGTGCTCTGGCAAGTCTTTTTTTCTTGGAGAGTAACGTTTTTTAAGGTGAAGTCTCTGGGCATGTTGCAAATGCTTACTCATCTTCTGCCTCTGCCAGAGTCATGAAGGGATCTTCCTTGTGGGGTTTCTGGAGAACCCCCCGGAAAAAACTGCAGTCCACAGGAGTTCTCATTCTCTTAATAGTTCACACTCCATCTCCAACAATTCATCAAAATTGCTATTTAATTTCTCTTTTCAGTTTATTGCTCCAGCTTCAGATTTAGTTGCTACATCTGTCTTGCTGCACCTGTATCTCCAGATTTCAAAGTGGAGATTTTCCTTGTGACTTCAGTTCTCCAATGAGTCCAAGAAAAGTCATTGATATTCAGTATTTCCAGGTTTTCTACTTGTAAGGGTAGAAGTGATACTTCCAAACTCTTCAGATGTCAGATCAGAGACTGAAAGTCAGTTGATTTTCATAAAGTAAGTATTTTGGTATTTTTCATGCTGTGGAATAGGTGATAGGAAGGTACTGCCAGCAGTTCAAATCTGACCTACCACTTGTTTTTGTAAATACAGTTTTATTTGAATACAGCAGTGCCTATTAATTTATGTATTATTTGTGGGTGGCTATTTATCTGTCTTGAATTGTTAGAATGGCTGTTTACTATCTGGATTTTTACATAAAAATTTGCTGACTCCTGCTATAGAATAATGTTTTGTCATCTTGTTACCAAACCCAACTTGACTCTCCCTGACCATGTGTAGTAAAGCCAATTTACTGACACCAGTTGTGGTGAAGGAAAAGTGCAGCATTTATTGCAAGACTGAGCAAGGAGTACAGGCGGCTAATGCTCAAAAGATCTGAACTACACTGTGGATTTCAAGGATAGGGTTTTTAAATATAGGGTAGGGGAGAGGGACTCAGGGTGCCTGATCAGCTCCTGGACATTCTTCTGATTGGTTGATGATGAGGGAATCGGGAGTCAACATCATCAGCCTCTGGTTCCAACCAGTCTAGGGTCTAAACGCTTGTAGTTAACTTCGTCCACCTCGTGGGGGTTCCAGTAACTGAAAAACAACTCAAGTTTATGGCTCAGGATATTATCTATGGCCCCAGAGGAGGAACTAAAGCTCCTTGACTTTGTTTAATGGCTAAACTATTGTTACTTTGTCTTTTTTAAATATTTATTTTATTTATTTATTTATTTTATTTATTTTTTTGGCTGCGTTGGATCTTAGTTGCAGCATGCGGAATCTTCATTGAGGCATGCAGGTCTTTTGTTGCGGTTCACGGGCTCTTCGTTGCAGTGCACGGGCTTCTCTCTAGTTGTGGCATGCAGGTTTTCTCTCTCTAATTGTGGCATGCAGGTTTTCTCTCTCTAGTTGTGGCACATGGGCTCCAGAGAGAGTGGGCTCTGTAGTTTTTGGCACATGGGCTCCTCTCTAGTTGAGGCACCCGGGCTCAGTAGTTGTGCCTGGGCTTAGTTGCCCTGCGGCATGTGGGATCTGAGTTCCCTGACCAGGGATTGAACCCACGTCCCCTGCATTAGAAGGTGGATTCTTTACTACTGGACCACCAGGGAAGTCCCTATTGTTATTTTAAGTTGCTTGACTGTTTTCCTTTGTTTCTGCATTTTCTCACATCTCTGATTAAATTTGCTCTTTGGAATTGGGGAAGGCCTAAGAGGCTAAAGCTTTTCAACAAAGAGTCAGGCAGAGGACATGGGGGTTCTGTCCCAGGAATGCCCCATAGGATCCTGCTTGGTTACAATCCATTGGAAAGTATAGCAGGTATTAAAAAAAAAAAAAAATCTTAAGAGCAGCAAATGTAATGTTAAGGGAAGTTTATATTTGGAACGGTAGTATAATATTTCTAATAAAATATCTGTGAATATCATAATACATAGAGTCTTTTTTACTGAAAAAATGCCTTTGTTTTGTAGATTAAATGACATATACCAGATAGATTGTAAAATAATAATATAGATAAAAGGAATGGTGAGTGGTAGAAGTAATAAAAAAGTAATTAAAATTCCAGAGATGAATGATTTCTTCCAGGGTGAGCTGAGAATCTTTGACCTTTTACTTCCCTAGGGATATTTGTTAATTCTGAATGTGGTCAGGGCAGAAGGCCTTTATTGTAGGAAAGATAAAGCAACAGAACTTTTGTAGTTGTATGGGGTGGTCATTACAAATGGGAAAATGAAATATCCCCACAATAACAGCTAGCTTGTCCCACAGGATATTTGCTGAATTCTCAGAAGAGGCAGGAGGCTGGGGATGAGAAGGGCAGGGGGCTTCTGCTGGAAGCAGAAAGGTTGAGTAACATTTCTCAGCATTTCACCAAGCTACAGATGAGAACCTATTAGGGGAAAGCACTGTGCTACAAACTTGTGGCTGGCCTCCCTTTGCAATGCATTTGTCACATTTTCAATATATGTGGGGCAGAGAGTAAGAACTAAGTACAAAAATTCTGACAGACTGATTTCTTCAGTTTGTCAGGGCTGTAGCAAGAGAGAGAGAGACAGAGAGACAAAGAGAGAGATCAATGCACAAGAGTCAGAGATATATATATAGTAACACTAAACCAGTCCAGTGTTGGCTAAGTTCTTAGTGGATTAATATGATCTGGCCTCACCCAACCTTCTATGGAAAAGAGTTCCTCTTTCTGAAGTCACTAAAATTCTATTACATACAAGGTCCAGAGTAGGAGAAAACAGTTAATAGATATGTGAAGAGGCAGAAAACTGTTACTGATATTTAAGTGAGAAAAACTAAAACAAACAATAGAAGAAAACTCAAAGCCATCAAGATATTGAAGGTAGCTGGCAGGACTTTTAAATTAACTGTGATTAATATGGTAAATAAGGCAAAGAAAAAAAGTGAACAAAATAGACAAGATGAAAAATTTCAACAGAATTCTGATCTCTAAAAAAAAATTAAATGTGCATCTAGAACTTAAAAAATACATCTGAAATTAAGAAGACATTGGACATGTTTAACTACAGGATGGTATCACAGGTGTATCTTACAAACCTTAATGTAAGAAACGTTAATCTTCACATCACTTAGATAAAAGAGAAAAAAAAGGAAAAAAACATGTGTCTCAACTTTTTGTAAGAGAGTGGCATAATCCTTTTACAAATACCAGATAGGGACATTGCAATAAAAGAAAATTATAAGCTGATGCTTCTTATATTCATATAATATATTCAGGACATGAAAGCATAGTTTTACACTTTAAAATCAACCAACATAATAGACAAACAGAATAAAAACAAGGAATCGTATGATCATCTCAATATATACAGAAAAGCATTTGCTAAAATTCAACACATGTACATTATTTTTTAAAAAAACCTAAAAACTCTCAAAGTAAGAATAAAGTGGAAGAGAGCGAACTCCCTTAATTGATTATGGGTAATTTTTTAAAGTACAGCTGACATCCTATTCAGGGTGAAATTTTGAACACCTTTCCCTTGACATGAGAAGCAAAAATAATGTCATCCATTTCCCCTACTTTATTCACATTGTACTGGAGGTCCTAACAATTGCAATAAAGCAATAAAAAGAGTTTTAAAGTTTGGTAAAGAAACTTTTCATTACTCACAGTTAATTTTTTTGGTATCTAGAAACATATTCCTCATTAAAAACAACTAACTAGATTTAATAAGTATATTTAGTGAGGTCATTGGATTTAAATGCAACACAAAAACATCACTATTTTCTATATACTAGCAACAAAGAGTTAAACCTTTGAACCTTAACTTTCCTTCAAGATTCTCTTAACTCTTTATGTACCTTGCAGAATTTCATAAACATTTAAAAAATATCTTGTCCATTTACACAAACACACACACACGCACACACAGGAATATACACACACAATTCTAAAATTTTGATTGGTATAGCATCACATCTAGAGACAATTTAATTAAAATCTCAACAATATATTGTCTTCCAAGTTATGAATATTGCATATCTGTCCCTTTGTGAGATATTTTTTTATATGCACCTGATGGTTTTTTCAATAAATGATGTGAGATCAATTTGATATCTGTATGGATAGAAATGAACCTTGTCCCCTATTTAATTCTATACAAAGAAAACTTGACCTCTTTTCATCTAGGTTTTCAGCTGGGACTCTATAACAGAAAGATAGATTAGCAACAACAACAAAAACCCAAACAGTTTATTAATGTGTGCAGCACACATCACACAAGAAAAAACCTTAATAAAAAGGTAACTCAAAGTTGTGTCTGAGAATTCCAACTTATATAGCTTCTTCAAAAAAAGAACAATAAATTCATAGTGAAATGATAGGACAACGTAGCAGTCCAGGCTTCCTTGGGCAGCAAATGGTGGGAAACTAAATATATGGGAGGAAACTAATGGAGTAAGATTTGCTTGCAGATTTTTCTGGTGCTATCTCTGGGCTAACAAGCGGCTATCTCCAGTAAAAGAAAGATTTATATCTTGTCTTAGGTAGAAGGGAGAAAGCTTTTAATGTATTTGATGCTTCTTAATTGCCTTCAGCTCAAAATGATTTTTATGTCAATATATCAATTTTTATGTCATATTTTGGGGTGGTATATTATGGTTTCCTTCAGGGAAATGGGCAGGTTTAGAACTAGAGATGATAAAAATTCAAGGGCTGTTTATTCCAAAATTTTTTTCAATTAAAAAAGTAAATGTGTTTTTTTCCAAAATTTTAATGCAGGGAATATCATGGTATTAATGAAAAAGTGATTGTTCTTCATGTAGTATTTTTCATTGTTAAAGCAAATGTAATTTAATCGGCATATATGAAATATTTTGTAGAAACAGATTCATTTCCACGATGTAGAGCCGTGATATGGTTTCTGACTTTGCCAAGTCTTAGCTGTTATGGTCATTTCATAAAACAATAATTTCAATTTTGTTTTCAAAATTTTACACATATTTCGTGTAGAAAGATTGGGTATGCTAAATAAAAATCTAGTAATAATTTTGCATGGATTGATTATGAAAACCTTTGTGTTATAAATAAGTCTATATGAAACATTTTTGATATCCTAAATATGGAAGCTGTACCTGTGTATTAGTAAGGTTCTCCAGCGAACCAGAATCAATAGGTTATTTATACTGGTATCCCCTACTTTTTGAAAGTTCACTTTACACCACTTCGCTTTTATGAAAGACTTACATTAGTACCTGTTTTCAGTAACTGAAAGAAATCAGAAGAAGATTTTTGATTTTACAGAAAAGGTAAAATGTGAAATAGTGTTTAGCGTTTGTTTTGCAGTGACGGATTTTAGAGGCAACATATCCCCCGAGCAGTGAAAGTGGCACTGCCAAGCTCCTTCTCTGGGAACTAATACTCAGCATCTCAGCATCAAGTTGCCATAGCTTTAAACTCTGAGAACATCTGTGCTTTAGCCCCATTTATTTTGTTCATCCAATAACAAGATATGTCCTAAGATAATTGTTTCTTTGCTTTATGTCATTTCACTTATGAAAGGTTTCATAGGAATGCTCTATGGTCAGATAGCTGAAGATCATAAAATATTTATCATAAGGTACAACTCTCACATGAATATGGAGGCAGAGAAGTCCCACAGTCCACCATCTGCAAGCTGGAGACCCAGGAAAGCTACTGATGTAGTTTGAAGACCTAAGAGACAGCTGATGGTATAGATTCCAGTCTGAATCTAAATCCCTAAGAAACAGGAGTGCCAAAGGCAGGAGATGATTGATATCCAGCTCAGCAGTTAGGCAGAGATAATTCAGTCTTTCCCACCTTTTTGTTCTATTCAGGCCACTCAATGGATTGGGCAATGCCCACACTGGGGAGGACCATCTGCTTTATTCAGCCCACCAATTCAAATGCTAATCCCTTTCAAAAATACTCTCATAGACAAACCCAGAAAAAAATGTTTACCCAGCTCTCTGGGCATTCTGTGGCACAGTAAAGATGACATAACCAACACAATCTGTACATGATGAATAGCTTTGTATGTGAAATAACTGAGGTTATCAATGATAAATTGCTCAAGATTAAGCTACTTAAGTTACTTAGCACTAAGTTAATTGAGGTTAATATACACTCTCAAACTTTTACATATCATGTTATGTCCCAATTAAGTGTAACTATTCTCTGTCAGTTGCCTTTTCAAGAATTGGGTGAATAAATCTGTGCTCCGCAAAACTTCCATAATACAGTATAAAAACCTCTCTTAATAGGTAAATACATAACTTTTTGACTGCATTGTTGTCTCAAACAAGATTCAGCTAAATCATTTGGAATAACTTTTCGTTCTTACAAGCAAAGAAAGTACATACCTCTAAAATGTAAATCATAAGGGCACACAACTCAAGCGACTCCAACAAAAACGATCTTTTAAATGAATAGCTTATTTTTATGTACTTTATCAAGTGCAAAAATAACTGTAATCAAACTTCAATTAAAATATCATCAGATGCCTTCAAATAAGCATAAATATGAAAAAGAGCAAATTGGCAATGACTAGAATGATGTATTTACTACCATGCAAACCTAAGCTACAGTTATTTTCAGGCAGGAAATTGTTATACATATTTTACAGATGAAGAAATTGGAAACTACAAGCAAGACTGAAATGTCAATAAATTATAGAGTTAGATTAAATAATATTTCTTACTCTAAAATATGTAGTTAATGCTCTAGAGTATTAGCACTTTAAAGTAAAATAAAAAGATTAATAAACCAAAACATATTTTTAGTTCACTTAATTTTAAATATATATTTGGTTTTGTATTTATTTTTCTCTAATTACTTTTAGACTATTTCACAAACTAATTAACATATATATCTAGAAATCATATAACTTTCTGAGGCACATACGGATGGATTTTACAGCTGTTTGAGGTTGTTATGGTATACCTTAACTTTCTGCAAATGAAAGATATGTAATTGATGTGATTATTTTCCTTGATTCACATTTTATGATTTTTAGTTGACTCTGAAATAGGTAGAATTTCCTTTCCCCAATTATATTTCAGAATTTTAATGCTTGTGAAAGTTTATATTATATGAAATCATTTGAACCTAGCACTTGTTTAATCAGTGTTTTGCAAAAGATCCTTGATAAAAATAAGTCTTCTCTTAAAGAGAAGACTACTTGTCCAAAAACCTAAGCAATATTTTAAATATATATTTTAATGGAAAAATCATGACTTTATTTATGTTTCATAAAGTATTAATTAAAATGTTTATAATTAGAAAGATTACCAAAAGAAATAGGAATGACCTTCCTACTACAACTCCTAGACCCTAACATTCCTTGTATTGAAAGAATAAACACTTAAAGAATATTAATGCCTACAGATATAATAAGTAACTTAGTAGAAATAATCACCCAGCAAGAAGGAAGAGAGATGTGTTAACATGAGGAGGCAAAAGTGTACATATGTTCATAACCTTCAGTTATCTATAAAGAAAAAATGAGTATAAACTAAATTATCCATGATGTTTACTTATCTCCCTTTAAGTTTTATTATATTATCCTTTATTTGAAATCCTATGGTACAACTCCAACAATATGTTCTTTATTCTATAATCTCACATATATATATATATATATATGTATATATATATATATATATATATATATATAATCTCACACATCATTTTCTACTCCTTCTTGTAGGCATATATTTTTACTTTGTGACTAACTTACGAGCTTCTTCAATAACAGGGCCATATTCTTTCATTTTCCCACCGACTTTGTGCAGTGTTCAATTATTTATTGGATAGAGAGATAAATTGATAGATAGATGGCATAATAATTTACATGTCTATATTTTATATACCATCATATGTATGTACAGATAGATGTATATGCTTGAAACTTTTCATCTCTGGGTAATGGCAATGAAAAAGTATCTTATTGTTGATAAGCCTGTTACTGTTACTGCTACTATCTGTCCCCATCATTCCATATACTCAGAAGTTTCTGTGTACCACAGTAATGAGGACATTTCTAATTTCAAATCAAATTAGTCTAAGTTCACAAACAAGAAGCAGAGGTTAGTTTCTCTAGGTCTCCTTAAATTATTCATGATTAAACTTGCGCTTTCTGAATGCTTGTGCACAATGTGTTCTCTTGTGAGTCATATTAAGGTTATTAATTTTTGTAGTGGCGATAAATATAAAACAGGAAATGTGTTGAAATCTTCCTAAAAAGAATTAAGATAAATAATAGAGTAAGACAAGTTATTTTGAAATACCTATTTGAATAACAAAGGACTAAAAATAAGTATGTGCAGTAGCTTACAAATAGACTCTATATCTCATTAAGCATAGAACAGTCTAACATGTATAGAAATGGATGATGATTATTTTGGTTAGAATATATATGTGTGTGTGTGTATATATATATACACACACACACGTATATATATCTCAAGATGTAGTAATGTAGTAGCTGCTTGTGTCCATGTAATTATCTCCATACACGTTATATTATTATTTTATACATATACATATATAATTATATATTATATATAATACATATTAACAGTGTAGTCACTGCTTGCATCCATGTAATTAGGTCCTTATACTTGAGTCTTTACTAAATGATGAAATGTACTTGCCATGATTGTCCTCCTTTAGCATCTAAATTAATTCTGCCACATTTGAAAGATATGATCAGTACAGCATATCTATATATAGTGGTATCATAAAATATATTCAAGTACAGCTCTGAAGTGCAAGAAAATGGAGCTATGCTGTTTTGTTTATAACTGATTAGTCCTCCTTCAAAAGTTACCAACAATGGAAAAGCAGTTTCATTCAGTGTAGTTCATCATCATCAATGTAATTAGGTTTAAAGCCCTTTAAGTAACATAATCTTCCTAGGTAAAAATGATTAAGTTTCTCAGAGTTTCATCCACGCCACTGTCCACAGCTCCTCTCTTTGGAGCTTGATGGTCTCTTGATGATAAGGTAAATAAGGACTCATGCTGCCTCATGATTTTGGGAAGGTTTCTTTGGATCTACATGGCTCTATGTGGTTCTACATGGTCTTTCTTTTGAATCCTCTGTTTTTCTGGTGTTGACCAGGATAAGGGTGCTCAAAGTTATTAGTGGGTATTAACCATGATCTGGTTCACTTAGGTTTGTTGGAACCCAGTACAGTAATTCTTTCTGGTGATTTAACCAGTTTAACAGCTCTTAGCTTTTGTCTATTGTCCTTCTGAGAATGGCTCTATTGTCCAGGCCCAGGTGGCTCACTGTGTTCCCTTTGCTGAGTGCTACCTCTGTGTCTCCATGCTTTTATACTCCAGAATACCACCCAGTGGGACTTTCAACTGTTTGGGGGATCCATACACAACACAGTAAGCAGTCAGGAAAGCTAAACCTCAAGGCCTCTCTGTCTCAAGCTGTACTGCAGATTTACTTTGATGTGACTGAAACCTTGGTTGGACAGGACATTGTATGTTATCAAAATTAGAAAACCAATTAGTTAATCTGATAGACTTGAAGATTATCATTTAACATTAGATGTCATTGCAAACCATCCAAAGAAAGAGTGAGAAAAACTAAGGTGGGGGAGAAATAAAATGGAAAACAAACAAACAAAACAAAACAAAACACCTATTAGTGACAGAGAATTAAAGGAATATCATATTTAAAATGGTGTTTACTTTTCAACTGACAATTAAAGAATTTAGATAGCCTAATGCCCTGAGAAAAAAAATTAGTAGCTCATAATATTAATCTATTTAACTGAACTTATAGTAATAATTGAAAATACATGACTATATTACTCTTCTGTCTCTAGGTCTATTTTAAGATAGAGTAAAAATTGCTTGGTCCATTTGCTATATTTTACTAATGTAGGAATTTAAAATTTCACACAAAGTCGTTTCTCTGGATGTATCCACACATTCTAAAAGGATGGCTCAACATACTGTGTTCCTTTACAATTGTTGATATATACCAAACTTACTGTAAATAAACAAATAACAAAGTGTACTTGAAAGTAGTAAAATAATGTTCTCAAAATGTCAGTATGCTTTTTATTAATTATCTACTACATTATAGTCTCTACTAATAGTTGATGATATGTATATATCATAAAGTATACATGTAAAATATATTTTAATTTAGCCATTTATGCCATTAGTTGAATGGAAGAAATGAGATATTTGAGGATTAGAAACACTTATTAAGTTATTTTCATCATCAAATTAATAACTAAGTACATAATGTGATTTGAGAGGAAACTTTAGAACTCTCATCTAGAAAATAGTTTTTCTTCTAATTTTCATAGTTCATGAATTCTATTGATAAGATTTCAGGTTCCATTTTAAAAGTAGGTATCACAAGAAGAGTGAAGTAAAAAACCTTTATAATTCATTGTACTGTTCATTGTGTGTCAATATGTTATACATATTTAATAAACATTGTATTAATACATATTAATATATGTATTTAAAATATGTTTTCCAACCATGAGCCCACTGGACTGTGAGATTGAGGTAAACAGAGGAAAAAAAAGAACTGATATAACTGGTATTTTTTACATGATACCCTGGATAATCAGGAAAGAAAATAAGAGTTCCACATCAAGATAATTATTTAAGTTACTTGGAAATTTTTCTAGAACACAATATAAACATTCCAACTTAGTTTTGCATAGGTTTTCATTGTTGTTTGGTGATTATTGTTTTATAAAATATTCAGAAAGTTTTAATATGAAGGAAGAATAATCAGTAACTGACAAACATAAGATTAATCCTCCAACAAAAACACAAGAACAAATCATTATCACAAAGGCTAAGAAAAATGAATATCTGGCATCATATATAAGTGTGAATTAGGTGATTTGGTACTAACACCCTCCTTGGATTCTGGCTCAGGTTTGAAAATGTCAGCAGGGGTTTATCCATTTGGCCTGGGTTGCTTGCTGTGCTTAAATTCCTTCTCTCAGTAGGACTCTTTTAGCATTCACTATACTAATTCAAATTCTTTACATTCTAAAACAATGGGAATAATGACATGCTAGCCTAGTCTACTGGATATTGCTGCACATGTTCTACACGTATTTCTCTTAAGAAACTAGGGAAACAAAAAGTAAATTAAATAACATGGCTTTTCCAACTAGGTAGTTATATTATCCTTTAAATAAAAGATTCAAGAAGTTTATAATATCTACTTATTTTTGATTAGAAAAAATAGTATTCATATGACCATCTTTTGATTCATTGGCTACTCTTATCAAAGTCAAATATTATTTATAATAATCCATGACTAATTATGCCAACGATAGATTATATTAAATGGTTACAGTTAAATTCATTTTAAATAGCTTTATATTTCTATTATTAAACAGAAATCCTTGTTAAATAAGGGAATGAAGGAAATAAACAGAGCAAAAGTAGTACATTTAGCACATGATTTATGTTATAAAGTTTGTCAGATTATATCATCCCTCCATTATTTATAAAGAGTTGTTACACAGCTGGGGAAATCAAGCAGTCATAAATTTAAGGAACAATGCTTCCATGAAAGCCATGTCTTGTATCTTGTATATTTCCTCTGTTTGCATTATCATAGCATATCATACTGAAATTATAACTACAATAATGGATTGGAAAGTAGCTGCTTTAATTCATTTCTTCATGCATTCAATCATTCATTCCAGTTGTGATAGCAACCAATTCTTAGAAGCTTAACAATACTGCTCCCAGAATGAAAGTAGGAATTAATGCAGAACATATAGGCATTGCAGGGATATAAACTGCCATTAAAGATTAGATGGTTTATATATATTTTCATTTTAAAGCTCTGTCATATTTACCGTTAATTTTGAAGGCCCCAAAACTCCACCTAGCCGTGATTCATTAACCCAGTTTTATATCTAGTCTAATAAATCACCTGAAGTTCAAGTAGGGCCTTGAATAATATGTTTTATTATGGAACTCTATATAAATCATGTTCTGAGTGGAGGGCTTTTATCCTTGTTATCCCAAAGAGGCAAACTGAGCTCAGTTTATTTTCAAAAGGGTAACCCTGAATTTCTTCCAGTTACAAACCTATTCCTTTTTGGGTATGTTTTTAAAAATAACTTCACTTTCTTTCTAATTAAAAGCTAAGAATGCATTCTTCCAATAGCTGATTTGGAAATAACTTTTAAAATAGTCCCCTATTAAACATTGTCTTCAATTATTTCAACAAATCCAGGAAAGGAAATCTGAACAATTTTATTTTTTAAGCATTATCATATTCTATACAAACTGTGGATCTATATCCAGTCTGTTGTATATTGTGTTAATTTCTGATGATAAACACATACTGAAAAACATTTAAGCATATAGAAACTCATATAGAAAAACATGATATCAATCTAACTTAACACCCAGCACCCAGGGAAATTACATGACAAGCAACAATACTCTGTAAGATATACTCAGAAATGTGTATGTGTGTGTGTAAATCATACATTTAAAAATGAAATAATAGTTTAACACCTGCCTTATACAATCAGATCTAATCTATTTATGTCTTGAATACCTGTTTACATGAGTCACCACAAGGAACCTAGGGTGTTCAAGTCATTTCCTGCACCATATCCTATAACTCCATGTAGCTCTGTACATCTACTTCCATCACATGTTCCATTCCCCTCTAGCTGTTGAAATCTTCCCAATATTATCTCTAAAAATGATCATAGTTTACAGTTATATCCTTTTACTTTTTCAATGCTTCCTCCCTTTTTATTCTAAATGAAACCAGGATTTCCCTTAAAATGTTGCATCCCTTGCCAGTGTTTCAAGTGGTAACTAATTTATCCCAACTGGACCTCTTCTTAAAATATCCAGATCATTCTCTCTCCTTTTCTCTAAAAACACACAATATCATTAGATACTGAATATCATTAACTGAATATCAGTTACTGAATCAGAAACTGAATATCAAAAACACTGAATATCATTAGAATTTACTACTAGGCAGCACCCACTCTAATTCCTTAAAAAAAATAGCTTTTGGCTCAGCATCGCTATTTCCAAGAATTAGTCCTATCATAATTATTGATGAATTTAATAATCAATTAATTCATCTTTGCAATACCAGGGCATCATACCCCTTAATCCCTTTTCCATGAATATTGTCTTCCACTTAATCACAATCACTGATTCTCCATTGCCATACTCCTTAGTTCTTGTTATTTACTGAAAGAGCAACTCTTCTATAATCATTATTTAGATCACCCATTTACTAATGTCACTTTATTTCAATCCTACTTCTACTCTAAATAATTGTGACTTCACTGAAACCTAAAATTTTACATTTTTTTTAGTTTATCTCATGCTCCTTGTATTAGTTTGCTAAGGATGCCACAAAAAGGTATCACATACAGGTAGCTTAAAACAAAAAATTATTTTCTCACAGTTCTGAAGGCTAGAAGTACAAGATCAAGGTGTTGGCAGGGTTGGTTCCTTCTAAGAGTTGTGAGGAAAGGATCTATTCTAGACCTATCTTTGGTTTGTAGATGGCCATATTTTGCCTGTGTCTTCACATTATTTTCCCTCTGTGTCTGTGTCCAAATTTCCTCTTCTTATAAGGGTACCAGTCATATTTAATTAGAGCCCACCCCAATAACTCACTTAAATTACTTCTGTAAAGACACTATCTCCAAATATGGTCACATTCTGAGGTACTTGGGCTTTAGACTTCAACATATGAATTTTGGTGAGGGGCACAATTCAGTCCATAACACCCCTAATTACCTCACTTCCTTTCTATTTTAGATTCTAATAGGTCTTAATTAAAACTATTTCTTTGTCTACTATCCTTTGCTCTTTTCCCTTTTCTCCTACAAACCTGCCCAAGTTTAATGCTTGTTAAAGGCACTCTTGACCTACTCTGTACCAACAAAATAAAAACAAAGGAATGGAGAAAAACACACAAGCATGCTGACCAGTCTCACTTTAAGAATATGGACCACCTGTGGAGGAAAGGGAACCCTAGTACACTGTTGTGAGAATGTTAATTGGTGCAGCCACTATGGAATACAGTATGGAGGTTCCTCCAAAACCTAAAAATAGGAGTACCATAAGATCCAGCAGTTCTACTCCTAAGTATATATCCAAAGAAAGGAAAACACTAATTTGAAAAGAACATGCATCCCAATGCTTATTTCAGCATTATTTATAATAGCCAAGGTATGGAAGCAACCTAAGTACCCATCAAGAGATGAATGGAAGAAGATGATAAAGAGGATGTGTATTAATCAGCCATAGAAAGAACGAAACTCTGCCATTTGCAACAACATGAATGGACTTAGAGGGTATAATTCTTGATAAAATAAGTCAGACAAAAAAAGACAAATATATGTTATCACTTATATGCAGAATCTGAAAATTTTAAAAAATGAATATAACAGAAGCAGACACAGTTATAGAGAACAAACTAGTAGTTAACAGAGGGGAGAGAGAGAAAGAACAGGCAAGATAGGGGTAGGGGATTAAGAGGTACAAACTACTATGTATAAAATAAATAAGCTACGGCAAATATGGCCATTATTGTATAATAAATTTAAATGAAATATTATCTATAAAGATATTGAATCACCATGTCATACCCTTAAAACTAATGTAATATTGTAAATCAACTATACCTCAATAAAAAAGTTAAAAAAATGGACCACCCACCTCTAGATGACCCTTCTGTGTCATATATTGATATATATAACACCTACCACACTTCCTTAGGTCAGTGATTCTCATACTTGTCTGTGCATTGTGATACAACGACACACTCCAGATCAGTTAAATCAGAATTGTATAATTGCACAATTCTGTTTTTTTTCAATTTCATAGATAATTTCAGTGTGCAGTCAGGTTTGAGAACCACCAATCTAGGCCATTCACTAACCATACTCTTAGATTGGTTAATATTTCATATCTTCCCTGTTCTCTTCAATTTTCAATACCTCCACTCCCTTCTTCATAAATAGAAACAATCACTAGGGAAATTCCACCACCACTCCCCATGTTAACCCACTTATCTGATCTGACCCTTTAACATTGCCTTCCTTTCTAGGGATACTGTTGGTGTCTATCTACTATCCAGTGTCTTCCAGGCCACTCAGAGTGAAGTTCACGGTCTCTACAATATTCTCATTTTTTTTTTATCATAGTCTTTGAGTTTTTGACACTCTGCTTTGAGGTCTTGTTTTCTTAATTCATGGCATTCTGTTTAGTCATAACTTCATTTGCTCTGTAGTAAAATTTTTCTAAGGATATTCTTTCATTTCTTTCTATTCTTTTATTTTTCTTGTCTCATTTTTCTTGTAGCATCTTTGTGCAACTCCTAGACAGGTTTCTTTTTAATCATTATTTACCCTGAAATGGTGTTCATTTAATTCACCTATTTCCAGAAATATTTTATGACATGGAGGTCCAAACCGTGATCCAGGCTTATAGGAATGCTTAGTACAGAGTTTTGTATGTCAGTGAATTATTTTAGCAGTGAAAATAAGAGTGGAATAGATCCTGCAGGCAGCATCTCTGCTCCTTTTTCCTTCTCGTAGTGTGTCATTTACCCTGGAGCATTGCTTTTTGCAATATTTGTCTGTGCTCTGCAGCTTTTAGTGTTATTTGTGAGAGCCATCATATACATCATATAAACTCTCCCCCAGTTGACATTACCTTCTCTTAAAGTCATTCAGTCTCAGGTATTTCCTATTTTAAGTAAAAGTAGAGCTTACATTCCTGTTTTACATTCTCCCTGATATATTTGAATGTTTTCTAAGAGGAGAAAGAGGAAACCATCATCTTTACTAAATCATTTAAAATATGAAATTTCAAAACATTTAAATGGTTTCTTAATGTAGGAAAATTTTTCATAGAAAGACTGATTACTATAAATCTCAGTTAAATTTTCCTGATGCCTTATATTACCAATTGCACATTTAATAAAGTATTTAAGAAGTATTTCCTATTTTCTTTGTATAAAAGGCTTACTATGTTTGTGTTTCTAAATATATCATTGAAATCGCATTTTACATATGCTCTGAAGCTATTCAGGTATAAGGGCATAGAGATTTTAAATCTGAAGGCCAGAATTTGCCTCTCTTTCCAAGAGGAGACTGAGATCTGCACTAGTTTTAGGATATTTCATATAAAGGATATGCCAGAATTTCTTTAATATGGCTAATGAACATCATGTTGTATTAGACATCAATTCATTCAAATCCATCCCTAGAGCATTAGTGAAACTTGGAGAAGCAAATTAATGACCTGGATATATCATTAATTAATGATATAGCCACAGATTTTTACATCACTTGTAATATTGAAAAGTAATTCACCGAAGTTTTCCATATATGATATTAGGAAATTTAATAATTAATAAGCCCTAACTATACTACAAGTACATTATACCTCATATTAAAACATGATTTTCCTCATAATATGATATCAATATTTTATTCTTATTGAATACCATAAGCATTTAAAAATCATTTTACAGTGCTTTAGGCAATATTTTTTTAACCACAGAATGGGAGTGATTTGATATATGCACATGTGATTATGTCTTTCCTTCTCAGAAATTTCATGGAATATGAAATTTATTTATATCTTGGAATTTTGCATTGCACATTAAATTGTTTAAATGCATTTGGGATTTACTTAATGTGTTTGTTTTTTATAAGTCAAAATCTGTTAGTTATATGAGGTAGTAATTAGTGGTATAATGCAGGTAAGCCAGGGAGAATAGACAAGAACTTGAGCCAAAACTCATGTGTCTGGACCTATATGGTTAAAAGAGGAATAAGCCTATTAGACATTCTTTTGAAAGGGGACTTCTTTTTCCTAAATGATAAAATGATAAGAGATAAACTTAACATAGTAAATGAACATTTTTGGTGTTAGGAAGAAGATTAACTTTGAGCACATCAACATTTTCATCTCTAATTTATCTCCAGGAACAGCTACAAAAGTAATCAAACCCAAATCTAATTAAAGGCAGGTTGAGATGGGCAGGTGTGTATTTAAAACTAAACACATTTAAGTCCTCAAGATATAAAATTCCTGTTTTTCTATCTCTTATATAATTTGTGGCACAAAAATATGCAAGGTACAGTTAAGATTATATTTCTGGCTTTTTTTTGTACCTTTTGGGAACAAGTTTATGGAGAATAAAATCTATGGTGCCTACAAAAGGAAGATGATACATAGGGGAACAGTGGAAGCACTCAATGAAAGAGAAAATAACACCCAGCTGAATTAGCACTCTTCTGAGAGTGAAAGAGGACATACAACAGCAGTGATATTGTTGATTGGAGATGATTGAAGTCTGTTGGCCTGTACCTCTTTATATTCACTTCTATATTAAGAATAAGAAAGTGTAAATAAGGCTGAATGAGGAAGACTACCTTTTCTTTGGAGAGCCCTTTCATGCTACTGGCAATAATTGCCTCTTTGTCTCTAAATGCAGTTGTGTTTTTCTGGCCTGGAGGTTACTGCAAATGTTGCTAATCAACTACTTGTTGGTCTAAGAGTTCCCTAACTCTCATAAGGAAAATTTTATCTCTTAAAACTCAGTACCTACTGAAGCATATTAAATTATTAAACTTCAATCTAAAAGAAAAAACAATGCTCTAGAGAGACAAATAGACAAATACTTCATAAGAATATAATGCTAGTGTTGTAATTTTAACAAATAACTAAATTCATTTTTATAGGAAATGGAAGAAAACAAATGAAAATGAAGATATTTCACAAATGATATTAATACCTAAATTGGTCTTAAATTTTGAGAAAAGGTTTTATAACAACTATTAGAATGTTGTAGTTATTGATATATTTGGACTTTGTGGATCCCACTTAGGAAGTATAAATTTACTAACTAATAAAGATGAGGGAGATCAGCATTTTTTTTTTTTTTTTTTTTTTTTTTTTTTGTGGTACGCGGGCCTCTCACTGTTGTGGCCTCTCCCGTTGCGGAGCACAGGCTCCTGACGCGCAGGCTCAGCGGCCATGGCTCACGGGCCCAGCGGCTCCACGGCATGTGGGATCCTCCCGGACTGGGGCACAAACCTGTGTCCCCTGCATCGGCAGGCGGACTCTCAACCACTGTGCCACCAGGGAAGCCCAGAGATCAGCATTTTTATATGAACTTTTGTTGCTTTAAACCTAAGTAGGTTACAACATTTGCATTTCATGCTGTGAATATAATTTAATTTAATCTCTCCAGTCATATAGGTCTTAGTCTACATGTTAAAAGATGTAATATTCACCATGATTCCATTTGCTACAACTCTCTTTACTGAACTCTTTATTTTGATTATTCATTTATGTGAGCAGATATTAAGCCTACTAATACTCTTGGTTTGTTAAATTAATTCAAGAGATTAGAGAAATAGAAGAGGTATTATAGGCTCATAGCTAAATGCACAATAGTGCAACATTTTATCTTTGTAGTGCAAAAGTAAGTTTTATCATCATGTACTAATATAAAAGGTTTTGTCACTAAATGTTTTTGATTTGTAAAGACACAGCTCACTTTTTACACAATAGAGATTATAATGAAAACTCTCAGAACGGCATCTCTTTTCTTCTATAGCTATAGGGAAAGACGCACATCATTATATCATAAGCAACCAAGGGAACATATTCTAAAACTGAAAAAAATTAAATAAAACCAGTATTTTTCCATGAAATTGCTCTGATAGGAACTCAAGGAACATTTTGAATTTAAGGCAAAAGTAATGTCCATATTCTTCAATGTTAAAGGTCAACTCATAACCCAGAGCAAGCAGAAGAAAGAAATAATAAAGACCAGAGTAGAAATCAATGAAATTGAAAACAGAAAAAATAGTAGAGGAAAATCAAGAAAATCAAATGCTGTTTCAGGTCTTGGAAGACTCAATAAAACAGATAAATCTCAAGCCCGTCTAACCAAGAATAAAAAAGAGAAAATTCAAGTTGTCAATATCAGGAAGAAAAGAAAGAATTCTGTCACAGTCTTTACAGATATCAAAAGGATGTGGGACTTTACTGGTGGCACAGTGGTTAAGAATCTGCCTGCCAGTGCAGGGGACACGGGTTCGATCCCTGCTCCGGGAAGATCCCATGTGCCGCAAAGCAACTAAGCCCCGTGTGCCACAACTACTGATCCTGTACTCTACAGCCTGAGAGCCACAAGTACTGAAGCCTGCACCTACAGCCCGTACTCTGCAACAAGAGAAGCCACTGCAATGAGAAGCCCATGCACCGCAGCTAGAGAAAGCCTGCATGCGGCAATGAAATCTCAACGCAGCCAAAGATAAATAAATAAATTTATATAAAAAAGATATTAAAAGGATAATAAGGGAATAAAAAAACAATTTTATGCACATAAATTCAAAACCTTGGAATTGACAAATTTCGAAACCCAAAATCTTGCAAAATAAATAATCAAAATAGCCCTATACTTATAAAAGAAATTGAATTTCTATTTAAAAGCTTTGCAAAAAAAGTAAATCCGAAACCCAGGTGATTTTATTAGTGAGTATAAAGGAGAAATATAAATTCTACACAGTTTCCTCCAGAAAACAGAACAGAGGGAAACATTTGCCAAATCATTCCTGAGCTCAGCATATTATAAAATGAAAAACAGACAAAGATATTACAAGAAAAGAAAACCTAAACCAGTATAATTTATGAACATAGATAAAATTTTTTTCAACAAATTATTAGCAAATTGAATCCAACAATATATAAAAAGAATAATACATCAAGACAAAGTAGAGACTTGCCTCAAGAGTGAAAGACTGTTTCACTGTTTGGAAATAAATTAATTTCACCCTAATAGAAGACTAAACAAGAAAAAAAAGTGTTTACCAACAGAATGATGTGAAAAAAGCATTTGACAAAATTTAATGTTCATTCATGATAAAAACTCTCAGCAAAATAGGAATAGAAGGGAACTTCCTTCACTTGATAGAGGGCCTCTTTGAGAAACCATAGCACTAACATCATATTCAATGGTAAAAGACTGAAAGTGTTGCCCCTATGATTGGAATATAGGCAAAGATTGTCTTCTCTTACCCATTCACCATACTTGAATTCCTAGACGGTGAATAAGGGATAGATAGAAAACAGACTGTATACTAGGAACTGAATATTTATGTCCCCCCCACCAATTCACGTGTTGAAACCCTAACCCCCAAAGTGATATATTAGGAAGTGGGGCTTTGAGGTGATTAGGTCATGAGAGTGGAGTCCTCATAAATGGGATTAGTGCTCCCACAGATATCCCTCACCCCTCCCACCATGTGAGGATACAGTGGGAAGTCATCAGTTTGCAACCTGGAAGAGGACCTTCACCACAATTGGACTTACCCTGATCTTACACTTACAGCCTTCAGAATTGTGAGAAGTAAATTTCTATAGTGTATAAGCCATTCAATCTATGTTATTTTTGTTATAGCAAAACAAATGAACAGAAGCACTAGATAAGACAAAATAAAATTGTTTCTATTTGCATATGGCATAAATGACTGTATAAAAATACTAAAAAAGAAAGAAGACCTACCAATACACTATATGAACTAATAAAATAGTTTGGAAGTATCACAGGAGACAAAGTCAACCTACAGTTATCACTGCATTTTTTAAATTGTGGTGAAAAAACACATAATATGAGATCTAACCTGTTAAATTTTCAAGTGTAGAGTACAGTGTTATACAGTAGTTCTCTAGAGCTTTTTCAACATGCATGGCTGCAACTTTTTCCACACTGAACAGCAACTGCCCATCTCCCACTCCCCTCAGGCCCTGGCAAACACCATTCCACTTTCTGCTTCAATGAGTTTGACTACTTTACAAACTTCATGTAAGTGGGCTCATGCAGTTTTTGTCCTTCTGTGGCTGACTTATTTCACTTAGCATAATTTCCTCAAGGTTCATTCATGATGTAGTATATAACACAATTTCCTTCATTTTTTATGACAATAATAATCTGTGTATGTATATGCCACATTTTCTTCATTCATCATCAGAGAACATTTAGGTTGTTTCTACTTCCTGGGTACTGTGATTAATGCTGTAATGAACATGAAATTGCAAATATCTCCTTGAGATCCTGTTTTCCATTCTTTTAGATAAATACCCAGAAGAAGGATTGCTGGATAATATGGTAGTTCTAATTTTAATTTTTTGAAGAATCTCCACCAACAGTGCACAAGGGTTCCAATTTATTCACATCCTCATCAACAATTGTTAATGTCTTTAGTTAATAGTATTGTTCCAAGGTTAATTGCTTAGTTTTGACAGGTGTTAACACAGGGATAGCTGTGAAGGACATTCAGAAACTCTCTGTAATATTCTTGTGCAACCCTTTTTTAAGTCAAAAATTATCTTAAAAATAACTGCCAAATTAAAGCTGCTGACTTTGAAGAATAAAACAAATATACTCAAACACTTTCGCTCTATGCTTTCTAGATTACATCATCTAAATTTTACTTTTCAAAGAGATCCTTAATCTAGCAGTTAATATGAGTAGAAATTTTTTTTAGAAAATTTTAATGATTGTATTTTATTTTTAGAGCATTTCAGAAGGGTAGCTGATCTCTTCAGGAAGAGACAAGAACTGAGCCATTGGTGAAACACTTATTTTTTTCTTCCAATTCCTCTCCAGTTTCCTTATAATTATAACTCTGTATAAGCTAACATAATCCTATAGGATACAGGGAGATAGATGCTGGCTTTAATAACTGAAGCCAAAAGGAAAACAGTTGACCCATAGCCAACTGCAATTGGGTCATAGTGATTTTTCTGTCATATCATTTATAAGACATTTAATTTCCTGATCAAGCTTATAATGCCACTCAGCTCAGCTTATGGCATGCATGACAGCCTTCCTGCACACCATTCTAGAAGCCTCACATTAGGTTCTCACAAACAATAACATGGATTGTTGAAAAACAATACTTACTTGACATTTTTCCTGTAGTGTCATTAGTTTTCAATTTAATTTTAGTGTTTTTATCTAATCTAAGTGTGACACCTATGAAATAACACAGGTAGCATCAGGATGATCGGGAGAGTTAGGTTCTTTCAGCCAGAACAGTTTATTCTTACACGGCAGCTTCCTTTGTCACCCTGGCATTTTCAATTGCAGGAGTTTGGCTGTGAGAGACGAAAGTTTGAATCTGATCTGGTCTGCCTCTCTTAATAATGTACTTGAAAGTGACATGAAACTTTTCAAGTTTTTAGAAATAACCATTAAAAAAAGCAGTAGAATAGCTTTTATCCTTCACTGAATGTTTTAAACCTGTTCTCTGTTGGGGGAAAAAGGCAGGTTTTAAGAAAAAAAAATAATAATCCCTGCATTGTTGAAAATACATCAGTCTCCCAGGGCTTCATTGTCAGTTTCCACCATTGTGTATTGAAAGACAGTCCTGTCAGATTTGAGGCTTGTGGTTATCTGGTTCTGGTGATGCAATTGAAAATGCCATTTTGATGAAGAATAGACAGATACAATCTCTTCCAATTTGAAGGAAACCAAGCAAAGGCATCAAGGGGCTTTATCAATGTTAATTATAAACTGGGACAAATGATTAGTGTTGTGAATATAATGTTATTATATTGCTTTTCTCAAAACAAAGTTATATTAATCAAGTCATCTTACAGAGGAATGCTTAACTGGAATTAAATTTATGAGATTGTTTTCCTTTTTTCTCATGAAGAAGGTGCCAAAATATACTCTAAATATAGTTATTTAGATGGTTGAAATATGTGGTAGATTATCAGAATACTTCTCTCCAATGCATTTAGCCTAGCCTACCTTTGTGTGGTATCTTACTACTCTGATTCTGACCTTGGTCACATTGCTTGTTTTGACTAATAGAGCAATAGCTAACGTGTTGCAAGCA
Organism: Mesoplodon mirus; assembly: GCF_964341445.2. Classification (NCBI taxonomy): domain Eukaryota; kingdom Metazoa; phylum Chordata; class Mammalia; order Artiodactyla; family Ziphiidae; genus Mesoplodon; species Mesoplodon mirus. The sequence goes on along the minus strand of NC_138993.1, from coordinate 59,732,878 downwards.
GGAAGGTGAAAAATGTTTGCATAATGAAAACCCTTCAATTGCCACCATATAACGAAGCCCAAGCTTGTATGTGTTATGAAAGACAGACACAGATGGCTCATTTTTTCTGATCACCCTGTCTAATGGCCAGCCTATGATGAAAAGCATAGATGAGTGGAATGATACAGACACACAAGTGACCCCAGTCAAAACAAGGAGTAGAGATGCCTAGCTTAACCCAATACAAATTGTTTGAAGCCAATATATTTGGGGTGTTTTTAATGCTGCTAAATTTTAAGAAGTACAGTATAAAACACTTAGCAATCACCTGCAGTGTCTTTCTCAGAATGATTCATCAACCTGAGGCATGCAGAAGGATAAATATAGGGTGAATGGCACATTGCATTGGAAATAGAATATGTAACCAGTCCCTTTGTGCCTGAATTATACAAAAGGGAAGTAGTCAGAGTCCTGGGAACAATGTCCGGGAAAGCAAAATGGCCACGTTTATTGGCTTGTGTGGTAGTGGGCTACTGATGCATTCCATGGATTATGAGGCAAGCTGGTGCAATGAGGTTTGGTTTACAAGTCATCTGTACTATTTTAGATCAATCTCCAATAATTTTAATATGTAACAGCATAAAACAATAACATGTATTGTTAAAAGCAGATCTCATTTGGATCTTGATTAGGACAAACTAGTTGTAAAAAATACACATTTTTAGTCAATCAGAAAAAAATTGAAATAGAATAGTCAGTAGTGATATTTATTTTTATTAAATGTGATACCAGTATTATAGAATTACTAAATGTCATTACCTACAAAAGATGTCTAGTGAGGCATTTAATAGTTAAATGATTTGATGTCTTGGGTTTACTTTAAAGCACTCTAGCCACCTGCCTCCTTCAGAAAGGGGGAGATCAATGAAATAAGCATGGCAGACTGTTGATGATTATTAAAACAGAATTATGGATACACAAGTTCTCATTATGCCATTCTCTGTACTTTTGTGTGTGTTTTTAAAATGTTCACATTTCAAAAAGTAAAAATAGTAAAGTAAAACATTATGATTCTCTCTAATTCTTTTTCAAAATCCATGGCATTGTCAACCTGATTGTTTTCTCTTCACTTAGAGGTGGAAAACAGATTCTGACATGTCTTTGACCATTACAAGCCCCTAGCATTCTTGAGATATTTTGAAGACTTTGTAGCCCTAGAGGGATATGTTTCCTGTTAATGGGGCAGGTGGAAGCTCAAGCAATTAACTGGGGGAAAAATGATGCTACAGTATTTTTACTTGATATGTTTAGCTGTTCAGGCTGGTTATATTTCATTGTAAATTTTTTTCTCTCTGAAAGAATCCCTCTAAAATTACTTGATGTCATTTTACAATATTAAATCAGAATTGATATTTTGCTGTATTATTCTACAACCCTACATCACAGAATTCAACTAATATCTTTCCATGACAAGAATGCAATGGAGTGTGAAAGAGAAACTGGTACACTGAAAACAATTTTGATGAGAAAAATATTAAAAAAGCAAAAAAAAAAAAATTAAATGAAGTGATATCAGTTAGTCCTTATTCAGCTACTACTAGGTATAAGTACATACTATATGGCATGAATAGTTGGATTCCAAAAATTTGAGAATGTATAAAATAGGTAAAACCCCAGATATCATGTTTATGGTTTATCATGCAACACAGACATTAAACCAATAAACATGGGACATGGAAATGCAAAACAGAGAAACTAGGAGTTCTTTTATATATATATAGTTCTTAATGAAATGAGATTTTATCAGAAAGGCTGATATATACAGATTGTAAAGGTCCTTGGAAACCATGTTGTGAAAATTGGGAATTCAATAATGAATCTTAAAGGGACTATTTTTATGTTTTTAAATTTTGCTTTAGTTGTAGCTTATAAGTGATAAACATAAAATATGCCATAATGATAGATGTAATAGTAAGATGAGCCTTTTAATAAAAGTAGGGATATAGTGTAAAAATATAATGTTATAAATGTATATAATTTTAATATTAAAGATACATAATTAGATGCAACATGTTATAGAAACTTAAAACTTCACAGTCGTAAGAATCCTAAAATGATATAAAAGATATGTTTTTGATCCATTCACATTAAATATAAATGTCCTAATTATAGAGTTAATCATCTTTAATTCTTGCAATTATATCAAAAGTTTATAATATCTGATGTAATTTATTGATATTTCCAAATATTTATACAACTGTTGCTTCAAAAATATTGTATAATGCCTTTTACATATTTCATAATATAAATAATTATACATATTTTTGATTTACATAATTAGTGGTGGGCATAAAATCTAAAAGCTGGTAACAGAAAGCAAGTATAACTAGATTTCATCTGCAAAATTTGTTGTTTCAAAAATGTGTAACCAGCATGTTAGTTAATCTTCAAATTTCAGTTGAGAAACATATGAATATTTTGAAAATTTAGATTAACTCAATTTTATGATTTTCCAAATATCTTTAGAAACATATTAAAAAATTATGTTTTAAAATGCAATAGTCTTCATAAATTTTTAAAAAATAACGTGATTTTTTTTCCTCATAGAAAAATCTAAGCATAGAAAATTCTTATGCAGTATTCTAAAATCACATCAAGTGATAAACCTTTGTGTTAGCATCAGGTCCCTCAATGACAATTGCTTGCAGGCACTTGTCCTTCTTGAGAGAACAGGTGGGGAATTCACTGCAAAAAAATACACAAAGAGAAATGTCTGTAATATAGGTAATTCAGTGTTAGCAGATAGGAGTTATGAAAACTCCAGTCATACCAGATGTTAAATTCAGCTGCCAATCAGGACAAAGAAGGGATATATGACTCAAAATTCATGGCAAAGGGAAAACACTTCTGGAATGGCAGAGTAAGACCGTCTGAAAATCTGCTGTTCCATAAAAGCAATAAGGAACACTTGTAAAACAAATTGAAAATCATCAAACGTTCTTAACTCAAGAAATTAACCAAAGGCTTGCAAAAATCAGGTGATCACTTATTCAGGAAAGATGGCTGACCTCTTTAAGAATAGCAGAGATTGTGACATTTTACCTTGCCCTATTTCCTGTGGGATTGTCTTAAATTCCAGCAACCTCAAACCATGATATTGTGGAACCAGCCACTGGAAGGAGCAGATTGAATTTGAAGTTTCCCAAAAGGGCCATGCTCAGAGAATTTGTCTATTTGACATGTCTGGAAACTTCCTGGAAAAGCTCCATTTACAGGGCTTGTCTTTATTTGACCTGACTCAGAACACTCTAAGTGGGAGAAGTTCTATACCCATGGTGTTGGTTAAAAACAATCAGAAGAATTATTTAACATTGTGAAATAATTGCTTGAGTCTGTGATGCCAACTAGAGCAAAGAATAAGCTACCCAAACAGGTTAAAAGGAAGATCTGTAAATTATATGTTCATAGAGGGCTTTGAAAAACTCCAACATATTCCTGAATATCTGGAAGACCACACATATGTGCAGAGATGTGAATATGGCAAAGAAGGTAAAGAGTAAGTCCTAATCTCTCACCTCTGGCTGATTATTGCAAAAACAGGAAATGAAGGCTAAGACAGAGTTGTAAACAGCCATAGAATTAAGGCATGCTTCAAAATGTACACAGTACTTGTGAAAAGGTGGGAGACATTGATTCAAGACATTTAAGGAAATGCAGTAGTAGACGTTAATGCAGTAGTAATTTCAGTGGCCGCACATTACACATAATTTAGACCTTACAGAATTATTACAGAAATTAATTAAAGAAAAAAATCCATTGGCAGTAGCAAAAACAACAGTAACAGCACAACAAAAACAGACAACAAATAGAGGAGAGAGGATCTGACTTCCAAAGTTGCTTGTTATTTATTTTAAATGTCCAGTTTTCAACAGAAAATTGTAAGACATGCAAAGAAATATGGGCATATGGCTCATACACAGGGTAAAAATGTATTCACAAAACTATCCCTGAGAAATTTCAGATGTTGTTGCACTTACTAAAACAATACATTAAATCAAGTGTCATAAATATATAAAATTTAAAAAAAATCTTTTCTAATTAATTAAAGGAAAGTATGAGAATGATATATCACCAAAAAAAAATCCATAAAAAATTGAAAATATGAAAATGATCAAACAGGAATTCTGGTTTGAACAATATAGTAACTGAAATGAAAAAAATCATTACATGGGCTGAAAAGATTAGAACTGGCAGAAGAAATAATCATCAAAGTTGAATATAGGTTACCAAAAATTATCCAGATTGAGGAACACAAAGAAAAAAGAATGAAGAAAAACTAGCCATCTCAGTGACTAATGGGGACACTGTCAAGCATACCAACATACACAGAGTGGGGGTCCCAGAATACAGCTGAGAAGCAACAGAAATAATATTTGAATAAGTAATGGCTAAAAATATGTCTGAAAACCTCCTAAAATTTGATTAAGAACTAATTTACACATCCAGAAGTCAACAAACTCGAATTAGCAAAACTCAGTGAGATCCACACCCATATACAGAATAGTCAAATTGTGGAAAGCCAAGGATATTTTTGAAAATATCAAGTGATAAATGACTCCCCATGTACACGTGGTCCTATATAGATTATCAATAGACTTCTCATCAAAAACTGTGGAGGTCAGAAGCTAATTAAAAACACTGAAAAAAAAAAAAGGGTAACCCAGCAGTCTATATCCAACAAAATTATCCTTTAATAATGAAGGAGAGATTAAAGCATTCTTAGGAAAACAAAAATGGAAGAATTCTTTACTGGTGGACCTGCCCCACAAGAAATATTAAGTTTGGCCCTCAGGCTGCAATGAAAGGACACCAAACGATAGCTAGAATACAAGAGAAGAATTAAGGACCACTGGGAAAGTCAACTACATGGATAAGTAAAAAGATTATAAATTTATTTTTTAAACTCTTTTCTTCCATCTGTTTGAAAAGACTGCTGCATAAAGCAATAATTATACAACTGTCTTGATGGACTTACAGTATGTAAAGATGTAATTTATATGATGAAATAATAACACACAAAATAAGAGAGTGGAAGGAGTTATACTGCAGCAAAATTTTTGTAGTATGCTACTGGAAATATGTAAGTATCAATATTAATCCAAAATAATTATAAAAATTAAGATGTTATTTATAATTGGCAAGAAAACTTTTAAGAAAATAAGTCAAAAACATGTTAAACGAAAAGAGGTAATTAAAATAGTGCACTGGAACATATTTATTTAACATGACAAAGGTAGTAATGGAGGAATAGAGGAATTTCTCTTTTCATTGTATAGAACTGCAACAGATTTCTGTATATTAATTTTGTATCCTGAAACTTTACCAAATTCATTGATGAGCTCTAGTAGTTTTCTGGTAGCATGTTTAGGATTTTCTATGAATAGTATTATGTCATCTGCAAACAGTGACATTTTTACTTCTTCCTTTGCAATTGGATTCCTTTTATTTGTTTTTCTTCTTTGATTTCTATGGCTAGGGCTTCTTTTGTATGGAAACACAAAAGACCCTGAATAGCCAAAATAATCTTGAGAAAGAAAAACAGAACTGGAGGAATCATGCTCCCTCACTTCAGACTATACTACAAAGCTACAATAATCAGAAGAGTACGCTACTGGCCCCAAAACAGACACACGGATCAATGGAACAGAATAGAAAGCCCAGAAATAAACCCACACACTTGTCAATTAATCTATGACAAAGGAGGCAAGAATATACAATGGAGAAAGGACAGTCCCTTCGATAACTGGTGCTGGGAAAACTGGACAGCTACTTGTAAAAAATGAAATTAGAATATTCTCTAACACTGTATACAAAAATAAACTCAAAATGGATTAAAGACCTAAATGCAAGACCAGATACCATAAAATTCCTAGAGGAAAACACAGGCAGTACACTCTTTGACATAAATCTCAACAATATTTTTTAGATCCATCTCCTAAAGCAAATGAAACAAAAGCAAAACTAAACAAATTAAACTTAAAAGAATTTTGCATAGCAAAGGAAACCATTGGCAAAACAAAAACAACCTACTGAATGGGAGAAGATGTTTGCAAATGATATGACCGATAAGGGGTTACTAGCCAACATATATAAGCAGTTCATACAACTCAACATCAGAAAAAAATAAACAACCCAATTTAAAAATGGGCAGGAAAATTGAATAGACAGTTTTCCAAAGAGGAAATGCAGATGGCCAACAGGCACATCAAAAGGTTTACAACCTCGCTAATCATCAGGGAAATGCAAATCAAAACCACAATGAGATATCACCTCACATCTGTCAGAATGGCTATCATCAAAAAGAACACAAATAACAAATGTTGGCGAAGAGGTGGGGAAAAGGAAACCCTCCTTCAGTATTGTTGGTGGGAATGTAAATTGGTGCAGCCACACTGAAAACACTATGGAGGTTTCTCAAAATACCACAAATAGGACTACCGTCTGACCCAGCAAAACAAATAATTGTAAAAGAACACTGTATGACATACATCACAGCAATATCCTTTTTGACCCACCTCCTAGAGAAATGGAAATAAAACCAAAAATAAACAAATGGGACCTAATGAAACTTAAAATCTTCTGCATAACAAAGGAAACCATAAACAAGACGAAAAGACAGCCCTCAGAATGGGAGAAAATATTTGCAAATGAAGCAACTGACAAAGGATTAATCTCCAAAATTTACAGGCAGCTCTTGCAGCTCAATATCAAAAAACGAAACAGGAAACAACCCAATCCAAAAATGGGCAGAAGACCTAAATAAACATTTCTCCAAAGAAGATATACAGATTGCCAACAAACACATGAAAGGATGCTCAACATCACTAATCATTAGAGAAATGCAAATCAAAACTACAATGAGGTATCACCTCACACTGGTCAGAATGGCCATCATCAAAAAATGTACAAACAATAAATGCCGGAGAGGGTGTGGAGAAAAGGGAACCCTCTTGCACTGTTGGAGGGAATGTAAATTGATACAGCCACTATGGAGAACAGTATGGAGGCTCCTTAAAAAGCTAAAAATAGAACTACCATATGACCCAGCAATCCCACTACTAGGCATATACCTTGAGGAAACCATAATTCAAAAAGAGTCATGTACCACAATGTTCATTGCAGCTCTATTTACAACAGCCAGGACATGGAAGCAACCTAAGTGTCCATCGACAGATGAATGGATAAAGAAGATGTTGCACATATATACAATGGAATATTATTCAGCAATAAAATGAAACGAAACTGAGTTTTTTGTAGTGATGTGGATGGACCTAGAGTCTGTCATACAGAGTGAAGTAAGTCAGAAAGAGAAAAACAAAATCTGTATTCTAACACATATATATGGAATCTAAAAAAATAAAGGTTCTGAAGAACCTAGGGGCAAGACAGAAATAAAGATGCAGACACAGAGAATGGACTTGAAGATATGGGGAGAGGGAAGTGTAAGCTGGGACAAAGCGAGAGAGTTGACCTGGACATATATACACTACCAAATGTAAAATAAATAGCTAGTGGGAAGCAGCCACATAGCAGGGAGATCAGCCCTGTGCTTTGTGACTACCTAGAGGGGTAGGATAGGGAGGGAGATGCACGAGCGAGGAGATATGGGAATATATGTATATGTATAGCTGATTCACTTTGTTATACAGCAGAAACTAACAACACCATTGTAAAGCAATTATACTCCAATAAAGATGTTTAAAAAATCGTACTTATTTTGTTTCTGGAAAATAAGACATTTCTAATTGAGAACATTGAAGATGTGTTGTTATACACTATTTTCAAGTGTTCTGTGTTATTTTTATGGGTTTTGCTTTAAACATTTCAACATGCTACACATTTTAAGAGTAAAAAATATCCTGATAGGTAAAAAAAAATTCTTATCTTTGGGAATTTATTAAGAATATAATAGAAAAACAAAGACAATCCAATTGTAGTTTTAGATTTCCAGTGGAATTTGTATTTTGGCTGGAAATGTCACTAACTGAATGGCCAAAAATTATAGTCACAGGCGTAGTAATATAGAAGGATTAAAGAAATGTGTAGAGAGACAGATATGAAATCTTCTGTGAGGGACAAAGAGGATGTATCACAATGTCAAATATAAAGTGAATTTCAGCATATAACTTCATTTGTTGCCACCTTATCCTTGTCATATCACAGCCACCAACCACCATCACTCACACTGAGCCATTCTCTATTTGATGTTATAACTGCTTCTATCCATCTATTCTTGGAAAGAATTCTCATTTAACCCCTCTTCCCTTGCTAACTGCTTCTTTTCTACCATTACTCTTTCCTCTGAACATTTCTGAAGGAAATGAACTGTCTGTTATAAGAAAATATCTCATTCTTGGCACATATGTACAGCACATGCAGGGAAATTACTTTGAAATCAGACGCTGTTCTTTCTCCCTTCTCTGTTGATGGTTTTGTGCATTTTTTATTTTAAATATCAGTGCCTATACATTTCATATATTTTAAATTTTCCCCAGGGATTTTTAAACTTAATTTGAAAAGGATTTTATGTGTAATATCTTCAAGGTAGTAAAAATCATTCAAATCAGAGTTGTTTATTTTTTGTACTGTAGTCTTATAAAAGAAATGTGTGAATGTTTATGAAAATTCATGAGATAATAATGTAGGGTTTTTTTCATAGTTAATTCTGTTTATCCTAAGTCATCGAATTTAACCATTACTGAAAACCTTATTAAATGTTTTAAAATAAACACTGTGCAGCATATCGTGTAGTTCTTTCAACAAGGCAATTCAGATGAAAAAGAAAATCAACATTTTTTTCTTTTTTAAAAATAAAGGATGTAGGGCCTCCCTGGTGGCGCAGTGGTTGAGAGTCCGCCTGCCGATGCAGGGGATACGGGTTCGTGCCCCGGTCTGGGAGGATCCCATATGCCGCGGAGCGTCTGGGCCCGTGAGCCATGGCCGCTGGGCCTGCGCATCCGGAGCCTGTGCTCCGCGACGGGGGAGGCCACAGCAGTGAGAGGCCCGCATACCGGAAAAAAAAAAAAAAAAAAAAAAAAAAAAAAATAAAGGATGTAATTTCAATTAGAAAAATAATGTCATACTTAAAATTTATTTGAACTTTTAAATTTTACTGAAGATAAACAAAACGATTTCATTGAAGTTTCACACGACACTCAAATGTAACCAAATAATTGTAGTTTCTTTTTATTAAATAATTGAATTGCTTTTCTTACAGCCCCTCCATTCAAAATATGGTGATGAACTAACATAAACCATTTTTTAAGGATACACATGTAGTCTTTTAGATTTCTTGGCTCTTTCTTATTTCTTCTTTTCTAACGTGGCATCTGGAAATTGGGGAAGGGGCTTACACTATTTCATGTGCAGAAGAGGACCCTAAGATTATCTGCAGGTCTCTGTGTTATTCACCATGTCCCGTTGCTTCCACTAGGATATTCTTTTTCTGCTTTGTTGTTGACTGCCTAGCTGTCGAGATAGGATCCCTATCCTCCGTAGTGACTCAGTCCTACCTGGGTTCTCACTGGTTCTGTGTATATGCTGAGCTAGCTTCATGGGTGTGTGACCTGTGCAGTCATGCACAGCCCACACTCAGAAGGGCCTTACCCTTGGTTTAATGCTGCTGTCACCATACTGAAATTCTTTTAAATATGTAGCAAGAGGTACCTCATTTTCATTTTGCACCTAGCCCCATGAATATGTTGCCAGTTTGGTGTATATGTTTGTGTTCTAGCAGTGACTCTCATTGTCTCTCAGTTTGAGAAGGTTGCTCTAGGATCTTTGGTCACAGGACACAGCAGATTCTCCTTCAAGCTACCACTATTTCTTATTCATGGGTAGCACCTTAAACGGCATTCTTTGTCCCTCTATGGGGACAGGGTGGTCTCTCTGGGTAATCTTCAAGCCAAAAGAGAATTGAGGTTGGCTCAGAAGGACCTAATTGGTTAGTCTCTCAGTCTACATGTGGAGTTGATGGTTTGCAGTGCTCCCATCAACATATCACCCAGGCCTCACGCTTTGATACTACAGTCTATGTACAGGATGCCAGACAGTTAGTTGTGTGATCAATTCCTCTACCTCTTTTTTTCTGCTCACAATTGTGCAGTTCTCAAAGAATAGGCTTTCTATACCTTCTGTATCATTTCTGTTTTTGTCTCTTTACTGCAGTGTGGAATTCACACTTTATGATGTAGTTGACTCTGCCTTCCTCTTAATATACTGGTGCTAAGGGAATTCAAATATAATTTTTTTCTTTTAATAAGGAATACTTTTCAGAATAATATCTGTGTTCTAAAAATTAAATATTTAAATGATTTTATTACTGCTAGGTTAATTTTAGGTTTTAACACATATTGAGTTAACTGCATTGAAATACCCATACTACAAAATAACAAACAAAAATATCATTTTGTTCTCTTGTACATTTTATTTAAAACAACCTCCTCTCTAGCCTACTCTTCACAGATGGAGGTGTAGAGATGGAAGTGGTTGCTTTTGTTTTGTTTTGTTTTATTATTTATTATTTATTATTTATTTTTGGCTGCGTCAGGTCTTAGTTGTGGTATGCAGAATCATCGTTGAGGCATGCAGGATCTTTCATTGCGGCTTGTAGACTCTTCGTTGTGGTGTGCGGATTTCTCTCTAGTTGTGGCGTGTGGGTTTTCTCTTCTCTAGTTGTGGCGCACAGGCTCCAGGGCACGTGGGCTCTGTAGTTGTGGCGTGCGGGTTCCAGAGCACATGGGCTCTGTAGTTTGTGGCATGTGGGCTTTAGTTGAAGCACATGAATTCAGTAGTTGTGGCACGTGGGCTTAGTTGCCCTGAAGGATGTGGGATCTTAGTTCCCTGACCAGGGGTTGAACCTGCGTTCCCTGCATTGTAAGGTGGATTCTTTACCACTGGACCACCAGGGAAGTCCCTAGGTAGTAGTTGCTTTTGAATTGTTGAAGTTGGAACACATAGAAATTGAAGAAGTTAGTGTTCACCTTTTCACTATTAAAATAGTAATTTGGAGCAAAATCCTTATTCTGAAAATTAGTAGGCTAGAGAGAGGGTTATTCTAACTGAAATGTACAAGAGAAGAAAATATTTTTGTTTGTTATTTTGTAGTATGGATATTTCAATGCAGTTAACTCAATATGTGTTAAAACCTAAAATTAAACTAGTAGTAATAAAATCATTTAAATATTTAAATTTTAGAACACATATCTGGAATATTAAGAGCTTACTTTTCCACTCTTAGCATAAAGATTGTGTTGCTTGGTGATATAAAATTTTCTTACAAAAGACAGTAATATTAAATAAATTCTCACACATTAGCCAGTAAAAATAAAGTTTTCTTCTCTCCTACTTTAAGAAGTGATTTTGCAAAACAAGATTATTTTAATGTTCCACTTCTAACTGCCTTTAGTTATTAGTAGTCAAATTGTTATGCTGCTCATGAACCATTAGGCTCCTCACATTAGACAAACATTCTATTGAAATGTGTCAGATCAATTGAAAAATATACCTGGCAATAAAAGAGCTTCTAGATTTATCATAATTAGAGCAAATCAAAGAGAGTCACAAATTCACATGAGAAGAGTTTATCCCATTTGAATTCACTTCTACTCGAATCTTTTAAATTGTTCATATTCAAGTCACTTGGAAGAAATAAGTTATTTTCCACCTTGCCATAACTGATTTTCATAAGCATAATTCTCTAATTAGAGATAAGAAATTAACTATTTTTAATATTTTATTAAATATTATATTATTTTCTTTTAAAGAGCTTCATTAGTATTATGTATGATATATATTAATATTTATATAAATATTGCATTCAATAAAATAAAATAGAAATTAAAATAAATCAAATGGGAAATATTTATTGCAAGATTTTAGATTGAATAAGTCTATTAATCTAAGATTGAATAAATCTGATTGAAAGAGAAATAAAACAAAGATCTTCTTGAAAGATAAATAAAACAAAGATGGTGATCAATAGATCAGAAAAATAAAAAGCTTAAAATCAGTGATTGAATATAAAGAGCATAGAATATTAAGTTAAAACTATTTCTTGAACACATAGCACACAATGACACATTATATTTCTAATAATCAAATAAATTCACCAAGACGTGTTTATTGAGCTCATAACTATCAACAAAATGTAATTTTCTCTATTATTATATAAAATTGAGTTAATTTATACATACCTTGGTAGCACCAAGACATTTTGACTTTCCACTACCGTCACCCCAACTGTGCACTTTTCTTTACCCAATGAACTATTAAGTCTTGCAAAAATAAGTTAGAAAAGCTAATATCAAGCTACCAAACTTTAAAACATTTTTACAATAGCTCTTTTTATTCCTTTTAATCCAATAATCTGAAATTAATATCAATACTAAAACTGTTATCATGTCCTCATGATATATTTAGATGTAACTCTAAATATCACAGATTTATCACTAGTGACTTTAATGTTCCCTTTTGTCTTTTCTTCTCCTGAGATTTTGTTCTTACTTACTTTCCTTAAGTAATTTTGTGTTTCCTACAGTTTATAGAAGCCCTACTATCTGAATCCTTAGACATCTGAACTTGTCATCTTTGTTCTTCTCTAAAGAGGTACATATAATTCTTAGCTCACAATCAATTTTCCCTCAATTATCTATAAATGGTGTTCAAATGTCTTCTAGCTTCTAGTGTTGAAAATGAAAAAGCTTATTAGTCTGCCTTTTCTAGTAATTTGTTCTTGTTATATATACATGTATTCTTGTTATATACATATATATGTTCTTCTTATATATATACACATATACTTGCATTAGATTTTCTGTTTCTTCTTTTGATCCATAAATGTCACCATAATTCATCTGGGCATATGCCTTTTCTGCTTAAAATGCCAGGAACTTAGAGATCCATTTCAATTCTAACACTGGAATATTTATTTAGCTAAAATACATTTTCGTCTATTAATTATTAAGATTTATTAGTCCAGCATCTGTTCATTTTGTCAATTCTAAAATTTCTTCTTTCACGGTAGGTCTCTAGGATTTTTCCTTCAAATGAATTTCTTTTCAATTGTGGATTTTATTTCTTCATATCCTTGCTTCATTGAGAGATATTTTATCTTTTTGACATCTATAGCCTTAATTCACTTCTAAGAAATGACCATTTTGTTTTTATTGCTTATATTTAAAGTTTTAAATATGACATGATGTGATTTTTCATTTCATAAAGTCATTTTAGCTTGAAATAGTCTTCTCTCATATTTTAACATAATTTCCTGGTTTCCACTTTAACTATATTAAGAACTCTGATTACTAATGTCACAGTCTCAGGTAGGCATTATCCTGACCACCTTGTCTACAAAAGCAATCCCTCTCTCCCAGAGTCATGCTATCAATTATTTCTCTATATTATTTTTATTAGTAGCACTTGTACATATTTCTTACCATATTAAATATTTATTGGTTTGCTTTTTAAATTTTACCTAACAAAATATAAGCTACTTACAGCAGGGAGTTTTTCCGTCATGTTGGGAACCGTACCACTGGTCATTCATGAAATGAATAGATAAGGTCCTTGAAACTTCTCATTATTTTTGTAATTACAATTATTTTTCTCCTTATTTGCTCCCCCTAATAAAGTTCAGGAAAAGCAAATATTGCCCACATACAAAGGGTAATTTCACTCAAAAAGAAAGTCTCCTTCCAATGTAAGGGTCCCATAAATTAGCTCCTCAAATGTAGTCATGAAGCCGATAGGCAGTGCAATCCTCATCAACACACCACTGAAGGGATTCAATACACATGTCAGAATTCTCATGTCACCTGATAAATGTGTCTGGGTAGCCTGAGGTTTTCATATCTTCCTAAGATGGCAAAATAGGGAGAAAGGAAAGACTTCATTGGAAGCTAGCTACACTTGTATTATTTTGGATTGTTTCTCATATACCAGATGTGTGCCTTGCAAAGAGGGAGCCAGGCTGATGACATTTAAAGTGCTGCTTCAAACGATTGTCTGGAAGAGACAAAAGCAAACCTCTGGATGTCCAAGCACTGAGAAAATCATAAACAGTCAGCCTAAGAAAATACATTGCTTTGGTCAAGAAAATGGAATTTCGATATTCTCTGAGCCGCAAGTTTCAAGTTAAGAAACTTAAAATGTACCCTAATATACAGTTATCTTTGGCCAGATTCCAAGCCCTGAGGGAGCCAAAATTAAATCATTATACAACCAGGTGAATAAAAGTGTTTTTGCCCTTTAAACTTTCTCTTCTAACCTCCTCTTTCACTGTTTCCCCAGGGAGGTCATACTTCACTCTTAATAAGCAAGGGAGAAAAATAAAAGACCAAAGTAAGGAAAGAGAAAAAATCTCCCAAACATCTATTTCCTATTTAGATCTCCAGCTGGAAATAGGCCCAAGTCAGTGAAATAGAAAATCTTTAAACAAAATTTAGTTTCACTATTACACAGGATAATTTAATTATTGATGACATAAATCTTTTGTGAGGCTGAAAGTAACTGAGGAATTTTTGTTGTTGTATTTAGAAACCACAAAAGTAATGAAAAATTCCTTGAATTTTATCAGAAGGGAATTAATTAGCCTCTCAGAATGGGTTTATTCAAGAAGCATGACAAAAGATAATGTTCTCTCTTGTATCCTGTGGAGCCCCACTCTGTCTAAATCTTGACTCAGCATAAAATGAAGAATATGGCACAGTACTTCTGATACACTAAGACCTAAATATTGTATAATTTTAATTCATCTTAACAACAAGTAGTGGTATCTGTGACATTAATAATTTGAATGAAAAAAAATTCTCTTAATTTCTCATATTATTCTCTGCCTCCCAGGAACTTAGACCTAAGTACTGAACTTAGCTGAAGACTTTCCACAAACTGAAGGCTCTCCACAAAATTTTAAGAAATTCCATATATATTAACTAGTTTAGTCTTCACAACAATGGGTATATGTGAGGAAACAGAAACAAGGGAAATTAAGTGGGACGGCAAAAATTAGAGTGATAAGTATCAGAGCCAGGATTTGAGCAATGGACATGTCGATTCATAACTTTATCTTAAATGCCATGCTTTATTGTTTAATTTGTGATATCAGGTGGTCTGGAGTGGTTGAACAACAAATCCCCAAGGATGAAATGTTTATGTCCATTTATGGAAATCATTCTTTCAGCCTCAAATTCATCATGCAATTTGAATTCAGCTGAACCATGTTAGGAAAATCTCTTAACAAACTCATCAGCAGTTCCTGATACTTCAGTTGTTGATCATCCTCAGAAAAATACTATATTTTTCAAATTCTCAGTGCCCTCACACTTTTGTTTGTTGATCTGACATAGGTTCAAGTATTTAGTTAGATTATCTATCAAAATAGTTTTTTGTCGGGCTTCCCTGGTGGTGCAGTGGTTGAGAGTCTGCCTGCCGATGCAGGGAACACGGGTTCGTGCCCCGGTCCGGGAAAATCCCACATGCCGCAGAGCGGCTGGGCCCGTGAGCCGTGGCCGCTGAGCCTGCGTGTCCGGAGCCTGTGCTCCGCAACGGGAGAGGCCACAACAGCGAGAGGCCCACATACCGCAAAAAAAAAAAAAAAAAAAAGTTGTAAAAATAATAACAACTAAAAGTTTCCCCCACCTTATACTGTCTTTGGGACTTTATACTGTCCCAAAGAAAATGGCACTTTATACTGTCTTTGGGACCTAGAAACAAGGAAGCCACTCATCTAGGTAAGAAGTAGCCAGTCGGGCTTCCCTGGTGGCGCAGTGGTTGAGAGTCCGCCTGCCGATGCAGGGGACACGGGCTCGTGCCCGGTCCGGGAGGATCCCACATGCCGCGGAGCGGCTGGGCCCATGAGCCATGACTGCTGAGCCTGCGCGTCCGGAGCCTGTGCTCCGCAACGGGAGAGGCCACAACAGTGAGAGGCCCACGTATCGCAAAAAAAAAAAAAAAAAAAAAAAATAGCCAGTCCCCTGAAAGGAAATTTCCCTCATCCCATTCTGGAGGGAAACTATCAGGTAGCAAATTGGGGTTGAGTTAAACTGAAAGAAAAAGCCAAACTGACCACCCACATTTTCCAGATAATAGGTAGCTGCCATCAGCGACCTTAGCAGAAGGAAAAAGAGGGGAAGGCTTAGCTACTTGTGAAGACTGGAACATGCAGATTTTAATCTCTATACAGAGACCATATTGCAACTTAAAGTTTCTTTAATGATGTTATTACTCAGAATACTCATGGAACTCGCTGAGTTTTCAACCAGAAATTTACTACCAGGGAGGAGAAGGAGGATAAATTTACTACAAATATATTTAGAGGATGACAAGAGAAAACAGTTTGCATTATGATTAAATAAAAAGTTATATCTATTCTACATACTTGATACAGTTAAATAAAATGTATATTAACAAGTAAAAAAAAAGTTTAAAAATGGAATATTTCTTGGAGACTACCCCGCCTTGAATGCCTATATCTCTTTTTCCACAATATTAACTAGTATTCTGGATTTTGTTTTCAGCTTTTTCTCCCATTTTGTAATAGTGTTAGGTATATGTATATTTCCCCAAAGGGTAAATTCTTAAATTTTGTATGTTTTTAAGTCATATAAATACTATTTTATTATGAGTTCCATTACTTCCTTTTCTTTATTCAACATTTTGTTTTTGACATTCTTCCATAATGGTACCTGAACTTATGATTCATTTATTTTTACAAATATTTTGTATTATATTGCTTAATTGCCCCATAATATCTTTAGTCATTCTGATGTTAATGAAGGTTTGGAAGATTTTTTTTTCCTATTACAAACAAGGCTACCATGAATATTCAGATACACATCTCCTGGTGCACATATGCTAAATTTTATCTGGAATGCCTGGCATATACTCATTTGTTTTCTTTGTTAGAAATATTAGCATATTTTGTTTTAGGTTTATTTTTTCTAAGAAAGATGAGGTCAGACTTTATCTTTAATATTAATATTTAAAATTTTCATGTCTTGGAACACGATTTTTTTTTCACATTGGTCATCTTTTGTTCTCTTTATCATTTATTCAATCCTTAAAAAATTATCTCTTTTCTTTCCTTTTTTTTCCTTGCAGAGATGTACTTTCAGGCAGAAAATTGGCATAGAATTTTAAATTTAGGTGGCCTCCTATAGTAAGACAATAATAATAAGGAAGATAAATTTTTTAAAAGGACTCTTGATATTTTTCTTTTATGGGTTAGAAAAGCAAGGATCATTATTTGCTTATAGCCACATAGCTAATCAGGGATAAAATTAGAAAAAAAATCCTCTGTGTGTTTTTTTTTTTTTTTTTTCACAGATAGCAAGTTAATTATTGAACAACTACAATGTAGAAAGAGCCATCAGTATTAAACATTTCTGGGTTCATTGTATTCATATTTTTCTTACTTTGAAATGCAGATATTTTAATAAGCTTTTATTTTAAAATCAATGAATGGAAAAGAATATTACAAAAAGAGTGTCTGTATGTGTAAAACTCTGCTTTGGTATACAGCAGACATTGGCACAGCATTGTAAATCAACTCGACTTCAGTAAAAAATAAAATAAAAGGAATAAAATAAATGAATACATTTAGTGTTATAATGTTATTAAATTTGTATTACAGCTTGCATTCAACTCGATCTTAGAATCACAGACAGTTTTGTTTGCACAACGATGAACTATCAATAGAGACTACAAATAAGTAAGTCAGGCTTTTATTATCAATATAAGGATAATCTATTTGAAAAACATATATTTTTAATTTTCTTTATATATATATCTCATATATGTAAACACATGTGTATATATGTATATGTGTATATGAAATTTAAAAATGGAAACCTGAATAAGAAAGCTATACAATACTAGAATTAAAACTTTCAAGCTCTATTCACATTTTAAAGTAAATCTTCTTTACTGGGAAAATTACCCTGGTAACACATCAATCTGAGCACAACTAAAAATTCAATCTAAATCTCTAAAGCTATATGTTGTAGTTAGATAAAATAGGCAGCCTATTTATCACTTGGTTTTATCAACTGAGTTAAGATTTGTAACAATCCATAAAGACAAATTGAGCAAAAGTTGTTATTTTTTTAGAAATTTGAGAATTATTACCCCTCTAAAAAGTGTGATATAACATGAATTTTAATAATATCTGTTTAGAAATTTCATGACACTGTGAAGCACTTAATGACTGCCTTGAGATATCAACATTGCTTCTACTCCCTTAAAAGAATTTTCACCAGTATGCAATTAGTATTTGCCAAATTATCAATCATTTCGCTATGCTTGTAAATATTTAAGCATTTTATCTAATCTCACTCCATTCAGTCAAAAAATGGTTAACTGTGAAAAGACTCTATAGATATTACATTATGTGTTTGCCACCAAATATTACAGTGTTGACAACTTAATTTTTATTATTTATAATCTCTATGATCACTTTGCTCCATCATAAAAATCTATGTAGAAAATATCACCATTGTCCATTTAAACTTGTATTTATTTTATCTTATTTTAAACTTAAATTACCATTTAATCTTTTCTCTGAAATATTTCTAACATTTTTAGTGAGCATTGAATAAGAATTTGTATATGTTTATTCATTCACCAGATGTTTTTAACAACTCTTCCTTCTGAGCACCAGAAAATATGGTATACACTAAAGAGAAAATGATGAAACATAAAATACAGGCGCTACTCTTACTAAAACTTAGATGGTTTGCTAGTATCAGTCATTAAAGCCTGGACATTTTATATTTGATAGGAATATTTTTAAAATCAGGATTATTTCTTTATTCAGCAAAATGAATGACTGAATTTGAGCATGCATTAAGTACCAGGATGAAATTATATGTATGAAACCTATTCATTTCCTTTCTCCTCAGTCTCTAACAAAAAGAATAGATTATTCTATTTCCAGGATGGTTCTACTAATTAACGAATTATGCTGGAGGCCAGAAAGAATACATATATCATTTGAAGAGAAATAGTTAACAGAGCTATTCTCAATCCCCTATGATAGAAACACAGCATATTAGTAACATACAGAGACTATGTATTTTGCAGGGGAGAATAATTACATCTGAGCAAAACTTTTAACATGCTTGCAGCTGTCTATACAAACACAGTAAAAAGGTAAAGGGCTTCCAACACGAACCTTCAGAGAGATATAGTAGCTGGCATCACCAGAAACTGGAATATATGTTTCAAATGATCATAGTAGATTATGTAAACCATATTTATGAATGTTCCCATTCTCAACTGTGGATTCAAAGCTGACAGGAGTAGACTTTAAAACATAAATTTTTAAATTAAAATCAAGAGTTTTCTGATCAAATATTATCATCCGTTTAAGTGGTGTTAACATGTTTATAATCTCAGAAAAATAATCACATACTCATTATTTCTAGAATATACAGTGGAAAAACTGTGATTATAGTGCACAATGAGGAAAAGAGTCACAGTCTAATTTTGAATCGCCAGTGGAATTCAGATTTTTTAAATGCAAATTCCAATATTCAAAACCGTATTTATTTTCACTTTAATGCTTACTTTTTAATATTATATTTTTAAAGATTTTATTAACTTTCTAAACAGAGTACTACTTCTTTTAGAATAATTATTGTTTGGGAAAATTATATTATTTAAATTATATCATTTAAATATGGGTATTTTGGTTCTTGCACTTCTTGGCTTTTGTTCCATTAATACATATCAAAGTAATGTGTAAAATTTATGTGACATTTATCATTGTCACAGATTATTAAATTATGGAACAGGATATTTTCTAATGAAACAAATCCATTAATCTTTATCTACATCTGCAGTATTTTTTACCAAGTGCCTTGACTGTCTTTTCTTAAAACTCTAATGTATGAAAATCTAGAGTATTCCACAAATAAAAGTGTCTGCATATCTCTGTGTGCTGCATTTCACCAAACCTATTTCAAAAATAGGTTTATATAAAAGCAAATAAAATGTGGATAGACATGGGAAATAACTACATAAATTATAATAGCCATAAACAAAATGATGAACCACATTTCTAAATAATTCTAGTCAGTAAATCTAGCTTTGTAAAGTATATAATTTATATATGTACTATATTCACCAAATGAAATTAATAAATACTCATGAGCAATGTTGTTAATGCTAGTTAATAATGGCTTGTGAATCCTATCTACCACATGGAAGAACAAAGAGAGAATTTGATCATTCTAATTGTATTTGTATTTGAGGCTGCATCATTGCACCTTCACTGCATACCTTTCACATCTTAAACCATAAGGAGGCAGTGTCTAGAGCTTCAAGGCACCAAGTGTGCATCTGTGCACAGTAGTCTTGTGTTTGCTTCTATCCTTCAGGCGTTGTGCACAAGAATACACTGGTTTTGCATGCAGAGGGAAGTCAGATCACATAAATTGTAAACCCCTGTTCTTCTATGTAGTACTAAGTTAGGGTTCAAAAGTACGTTTACTCTCTACAGCTCAGTTTATTCATTTGAAAAATGGGAATAAAATTAGTGTAATATTGCATAGTATTCTTGTAAAAGATATTCTTGCATAGTATATCTTAAATTAGATATGCGCAAACTATCGTGCTTGGCTCATGTAAGTAACCAAAAAACAGCTCAATTTAATGTTACTATTGGATTGATTAAATTCTTATTAATTTAATATAGTTATTTAATAACACCAGTGAAACTATTTCATTGCAAAATGAATGACTAGGTTTTTTATAATGATATCAATTTTAAAATGTACTTAAAAATACTACCTGTTAGATCTTATTATAATCAAGAGAAATATGACTTTGTGGGCTCAAATGATTGAAGTTCAAGCCAAAGAAAAACACATTTACTCATAAATATTATTTTCTCTACTTAGATATTAAAGATTACCCTAGCTTTGTTTGACACAGAGAACATAAACAGATTTTTCAAGAGTCATCACCCAATCATGTCTAAACATTGTGAAATCAGTCTAGAGTCCTTAGAGCGAACCCATGTCTGAAGGAAAGGTATCTATTCCCCACAGCATTCACAGTTCACTCCAGAGAAAGCTCATTTCTTTTTATCACAAAGGAAGGTAAAATTGGGAAAAAATTAATTGTCAGAGCCAATAAGATTACCTGAAGCTATAATAGAAGAGAAGCTAACTAGCGGGAGTGGGTGAAAAGAAGAAACAAAAACATTTATGGAGCATTGCAAATGACCTACTCCAAAGAGGATATAAATATCTCTAAAAAAATGATGTATTTTTACTGATGAAATTGAATTTTATGTATAAAAAGTCCTTCTGATCAGTTATTATTATAATCCATCTAATTAGAGTTAAAGCTACAAGAGCAGGTGTGGACATTTTTGATGCTGAGTGAATTTCACTGGGAATGCTTTACACATTTACTTTTGAACTAACTAAATTAGATTTCTCAGAGTTATCCATCAACATAAGGTCATAAAAGCAAAGGAGAAAAGTTAAGCAGGGAAAGGAGAATAGGAGGATGTTGATGAGGTGTTGCAATAGCTCCAAATTTGGAACCTGAGCTACTGGAAGATCAGGTTTACCATTTACAAAAATATAGAAGACTGTGGGAAGAGCAGATATGTGGGGAATATCAGGAGATCAGCTCCAGGTGCATTAAATTGCTGATGCTTGTTTGATAATTCATTTGGATTCATGAGTCTGTTGTTCAAAGGAGAGGTGTAGGCTAGAAATAGAAATTTGTGAATGATATAAGTATGTATATGGTATGTAAAATGAGGGAAATGGGAAATGATGAAACTGTAAGACATCACCAAAGGAGTAAATATAAATACTGATAGAAAGATACTCAGTTTAAGGACTGAGCAGACTCCAGTGTTAATATGTTGGTATATTTAGATGAGGGTAATCCAGCAGACTTCACCCAGGAATATTAGCTAGAGATAGAAGGAAAACAAGTTCAGGTAAAGAAAGATGAGTATTCAGCAACATGGAGTGGGTTCAAGGGAGCCTGGAAAGAGATATTGGATATAGCTTATATAGAAATTGGACACAGCGTATTTGGAAATTTCTTTCAAGGAGTCTTGTGTAAAGAGAAGGATTGGGGCTATAAAAGCATAGAAAGTGGAATCGGTAGTGAATTTATTTTTAATTTTTTCATTGAGTGAGAGAAATTATAGAATGTTTGAATGGTTATGGGAACAATCTAGAAGAAAAGAAATATCTGATGATACAGAAGAAATAAAGGGATGACATTGTAAGGGTAAATAGAGATTGAAAGAAAAAATAATAATTTTCCTTATGATAAAAGGGAAAAGGCTCCCTCTCTCTGCCCCTTTCTTATAACATTTTTAGGTAGAATTTTTTTTAGGTCATTGTAAATTCTTTCTCTACACCTTTGATGTATAGGTAAATCATTTTAAAAGCTAAATAAATCTCTTGCTGGTTTTACAGCCAAGGAATGTTTTTCTCAAGGACCTAGGAGGCATCCCTTTGAAATGTAACCATCAAGGAATATAAAGCTCTTATCTCCCACTTTCTGAGGGAAGGTGGGTGCCTAACTTCAGTAGATGCCACACTCCAAATTACAAAACTGACTTATGTCATCAAGATATAAGAAGTTTATTTTCCTTTGGATAAAGCCAATTAGCTAACACAGGTGGTCACAATTACCAGGTGACTTTAGAATGAACTATGTGTAACCAATGGTGCTATCAAGTCCTCTTACTTGAGGAATAGTTTGTCTTGAGAGCATGTATGCAATGGGTTGTATCTGCTTGGCTTATATAAAAGGGTGAGATTTCTGTCTGTCTTTGGTGGACTGCCTTTGATGTACATCACATTCTGGTTTAATTCTTACTCAATAATAAAACTGTTTTCTTTCTCTTCTTTTCTGAAGTGGTTTTCTGGGTTGGCAGGAAGCTTTGTGTTTAGTTATATTTCCCCAACAGTATCCAGTGACTAAATAGAGAGGTTGGCCTTAACTAGGAGCTGAGATGGTTCGTCTTTATACAGGGAGAAGGTACAGTCTGTGGCCACAAATAAGACAAGTATGTAGTATTAAAAACAGGACAGCAGGCCCCCCCAAAATTGTTTACACTAAGCCCCACATCGCCAAAATGAGAGATAACATAATTACAGTTTTGGCTCTCCCAGAATTGGAATCTTAAACCAGTCAATGAGTAATCCTTCGATCAGCACTAGTTATGTCATGTGACTGATAAACTCCTGCCATTTCCCAAGGAAAGCAACTTTGCAATAACCAACCTGCTTTTTTTTTTTTAACCTAGTATAACTTATTTGTCCCTGCTCCTTTCTGCTTATAAAAGTTTTTTTTTGTTTTTTCGTTTTTGGACAGACCCTTGAAGCTCCTTTCTGTCTGCTGGGTTGGATGCTGCCTGATTCAAATCAATTTTTGTGCAAATAAACTCTTAAAATTGTCAATATGCCTCCATTTATCTTTTAACAATAGGGATGGTGGTAGGAACTTAACGGAAACTCTCTTTTAACTATCTCTCTTTTCTCAGTGAAAAAAGAAAGGCCAACAATGACATGTGGTGTTTGATGTGCAAAAGTCTGAGATTGTAAGTGGTCAAGTAGGAGAGTGAGGGTGGGGGTGGGAGATAGAGGTCAAGGAATACAGTACTTTTCTAGACATTGCTAAGGTCCACACGGAAACAGTGTTAATTAAACTGAGACCAGTCAATGTAGAGGTATTTTTGTCCCAATATGCTACAGCACAATAGTCCTTGTACCAGCTTGGTGGAGAGTTCTTAGGTTATGTTGTAAACAATAAGCATGAAAACAATGAATAGAAAGAGGGTCAAGTCACTGGGGGTTTTGAGCAAGTGACTGATTATAGTGATTGATCGTGGAATTTAAACTGGTTTAGATATATTAGTCACTTAAAACATATTAATTACGTACTAGAGACCAGGCACTGGAATAGAATATAAACAAGAGAGTGTCCTTTATGTTCTATGAGAGACAGCAGTGTAAATGTACACACTTGGATAAGTGAGCTATTATCAGAAGCATTAAATTCAAGGGAAGGCTATCAAAAAGGAAGATATGATAGACTTATAGCATGGAGGTGGTCTTTGAGCCTAAGGTCAGAGTGAGCCTGACTGCAGAGAACACATTTGAATTGAGCCCTGAACCCCAAACTGGCCACCCTTGGAAAATTTGAGGGAATCACATTCTCAAAAAAAATAAAAGTGGTAGTGAGGACAAAGGTAGAATGACCTTGACACATAGAGGCAGTTCAAGTGTCTGCTGTATAGTCAGTGAAGGATTACAGGTCTGGGAAGGTTAGACTATGTAGAGAATGGATCGGGGGGGTCAGGAGTAGAGGCTGGGAAATCTGAGCAGGATTGCAGTGGGGGTGCAGGTGAGAAATGATAGTGATTTAGACTAGGGCTTTAGGAGTATAGGTGACAAAAATTATCAGATTCAGTTGTATTCTGGAGAGAGGACCCATAAATATTAATGAAGAATTGAAAATGGGGGTAAAGCAAATAAAGGGGATGGGCCTAATTGACAAGTAAGTGTTGGCCATCAGGAACTGGGTATTTGTTAGTGCTAGTTTTCTGAGTTCAGCAAAACTTGAGATAGGAGTCAATTAGGTCTCCATAACAATTTCATGTTATTTTTTTTCCTTCAACTATATACTTAAGAAGACTTTTTTTTTTTAACTGTAGTTCTCTTTCTTAAACCCAAACCTATGATTTCAGTTGCAGCGCTTAGTATGCTAACCAAGTCTTACCTCAGAAATGCGTATCTCCTCTCTTCTCTGTCTCAGTATTTTCTTGAGAGTTCTAGAAACCCTAATCCTCCAGCTAAGAGAATCTTGGAAGGTTAGAGAAGCAAAACACTTAGTGACAGCCCTCTAGCAATGGAGCTTGGGAGCAATGGGTAAATATCCCAAACTCCTGTCCTTCAGATGAACAGTCGTAAGAGGCCATCTGAATTCCTTTCGGAGGTCCTGGTGTAATTGACTATTCAGTGGCTATGTCAGCAATCTCAATAATACACTCTATATTGCCTTTTCCCCTTTCTGTCTTGCCCTGTCTGCTCCCTTACCCTTGCTTCATGGTATCATCTTCCAAATAAACTAGATGTATCTTAATTCCTGTCTTAGGTTCTACTTTTAGGGTAACCTGAAATAAATCATATGCTTTTATAAAGGATAAAAATAAAAAAAATCCCATCCATTAAGGATAGAAATAAATTCTAAAAAAAAAATTACAGAGATTAAAAGAGAAAGAAAAGAAAATCAAATTTGTTTTAGAAAAATGAGAAGGTAAAAGGATTTTAAACCTAGAATTCTATACTTAGCCAGAGTAAACAACTAGTATGAAAACAAAATACATTTTTAGACATGCAGTGTCTTAGGATATGTATTTCTGAAAGATTAACCCATGTATGTACTCAGCAAAACATTAACAAGAAATGAATTGAAAAAATACGGTGAACAAAAGCATCATCTCTTCTGGTGATAATTAGGGTCTTGTAATTGCTCACTACTCAGTTACTCAGTAGAGTAACTCTGAGTAACTGAGGTATCTTGGTAGCAGTTCAGGGAACACATTTGAGGATATACTTACAGGAAATTCAAAGATCAACGATGTCTGCCTGTAAGTACTGAGGCTCAGTTTATGGTCTTGTGTTCAGTACTCTTAAGACCTGTGATAAAACATGGTGGTAAAAATAAGTTTTTGAGGCTCCTGAAGATTTGTCTTTACTTCTTAGTGTTTTCTGGTAGTAAGAAAAAAATGCAAGCGTGTTCCCTCAGAATACTGGTTCAATGTACAATGTATATTATCATACAGATTTTTTTAAAGTAACACAATAAGATAAAAACTAAACAGAAATAACAATTCTTATTATTAATTGCAATGCAGCAATATACTGTCATACTAACCCCACTTTGGATACCACTGCTACACAGGCTTAAATTCAAAGGCTAATTTCTTTTTTTTTTTTTTTGCCGTATGCGGGCCTCTCCTATTGCGGAGCACAGGCTCCGGACGCGCAGACTCAGCGGCCATGGCTCATGGCCCAGCCGCTCCGCGGCATGTGGGATCTTCCCAGACCGGGGCACGAACCCGTGTCCTCTACATCGGCAGGCGGACTCTCAACCACTGCGCCACCAGGGAAGCCCCTCAAAGGCTAATTTCTAATGCAGGTTGAGTTCCATTTAACTTTACAATGAAGAAGAATGTTGAGATATGAAATATGATTTTCTTGTTTGATATCCTTTTTACCTGTTGGGAAACCCACTGGGAAGTTCTGTGTTTCTTAACTTTTGGGCAAGTCTGTGGGCACGTGGTATGCAAAAAAGTACTTTAAAATACTCTCTCTTCTGTCTTTTTTTCCCCATTATAAACTTTTTGAGAAGCCTGCCTGAAATGAAAGAGAATATAGTGATTTAAGCAAGGGAGGCTGGTGGAGGGTGAAGATAAAGAAGAAGAGGAGGGAGCAAGGGGGGAAGAGAAAGAGTTTGTGAGACAGTTTGAGATTTCCTCAGACCAAAATGAAAATTTCCAGAAATATCCCAGAACTCTTTAGGACTCTTCCCTGATTTTCAGCTGTTCACTGAACATCTGGTAGGACCCCAAAATGTCTTTGTGATACATGGGAGGGTTCTAGAATTCTGAACTTTGCCAAATAGTTTTGTAACCCAAATGTAGAACAGCAGTGGACTGGAAGGGAACATGGGGGGCTAGAATAAAGGGGATATTATCAGTTACTATTAAACTGACAATTGAAGGGGACCCTCAGACACTTTGGCCCCAAGAAACCAAGTTCTGCCCTCATGGCTAAAGGAGACCAATGCTAATAGTGCAGATTAAAAGTTCCATCCCCCTGTTGGAATAATGCTTAATATTAAGATCAAGTTGGTTTATCAGAAATATGTAGGGGAACTATTTCTTGCTCTTAAGATTTTTAAACTAAAATTCATAGCAGTTTCATTACTTGCCTCATTCCTAGACATTCAGTCATGGGGTGGGGGAAAAAAGTGGAACTGGAGTTATACTAGCATAAAAAATGGGTCCAATCTGAATATATATCGGGCTGATTTGCTTCAACCTCTTCTGTGACCGTGAAGAATTGAATTAAAGACTGCTGACTGAACCATGTGTGTAGGCCATAACTAAAGGGTTAAAGCAAAGATGTAGAAAGTGTTGTAAAATGACAGTAATGGGATATGTGTGTATTTAATCTTGACCTTTATGAGTTTTTGTTTATTTATTTTAGTTTGAACACACTTAGACAGGTATTTTGGTTTTCAATTCCAATGAAGCATATCCCAGGGCAAATATTCAAATGCACGTAGTTTGACTGGTGATGCAGAAAACTCTGGCAAGGAATATGGAAGTGAGACAGAGAAGGAAAGAGATCCAACATCGGGTGCACTATCAAGTAAGCTACTACTGTGGGTAATTGAAGTTTAATCTTGCTGGTGAATTCTGAGAGCAAGCATAAAACAAGCCCCTCAAAGTTACCCCTCCCAAGGGACAAGGGAGCTGGAATGTTGGTACACAAACGTCCATCATTCACTGGTTAAGGACTTTTCCTTGGGAACCTTAATCTTAGCACATCTGGTTGTCTGTGTCAATGCTGAATGTAGCCAGAAAAAGCCCGCAGGCAAAAAGAATCAAATTCTAGCATTTGGAAGCCAGCTCAAATACAGTGAAGTGAGGGTGGGGAATTAAGGAAAGCATAAGCAATATTTTTATCACAGAACCTACTTTCTCATCCCTATTTTCTCATGTCTGAGTGCTTGATTTACTTATATAGGTTACAAGATGACCTTAATAGGCCTCTGAATTCACAACTTCTGACATCACCAACTCCTTGATAATCCTAATTACAAATTTCTTACCTATTATCTTAAACAATGCTAGAAATGAGTTTTTAGAAGAGTTTTGAAGGGAAAATCACATCCAAATGAACTTCTGTCCAATTAGCATTTGAGCATAAGTATCTGCATGCAATTCAGAATTCTCTTGTGAGGGGAAAATGCCACAGAAATGTTCTGTGAAAGCTGAATAGATAATTGATAACTTAGAAAAAGTATTTAAAAATTTTTTTAATGTTCTGACATTATGAAGTTATTTGTTTAATTAATAGATATCCTTTATGTATATTTTTCATATTCAAGCTTTTATGCCACGTGTAAAATTGAACCAAAATTATAGGTAATTCATAAGGTTAATAGAAGAAATAAAAAAGTAATTCACATTTACTAGTCCTTGCTTTGGTGGTGAATTGATCTGGAACTTGTGGAGCTATGGAAAAGGATATAGTTCTGAAGTCCTATGTCCATTTGAGTTCTACTTGATTCAGTTAATACTTATATAAGCAAAAGAAATTTGGGGCAAACTTTTGATTATTAAAATCTTGAAAAATGAACAAAAGTAACAAATCAAATCATCAAAATGCATTATATGAGTAAATGCTAAATATACTGACTGTTACCCATTTTTAAATGACCATTATTTACCATCCATTTATTTATTCAAAACCCATGCATGCCTACATTATAGATCTTAAGAATACTGTATACATTTGTTATAACAATAGTGACAGAGCCTGTAACTTTCTTTGGCCAAGCCACCTAAGTGCAAATACAGGCATTTATATTTAAAATCTCTTTGATGTGACAAACGTTTTTAGCATTTAAAAAATATTAAACCTAGTTATCTATTTATTATTTTTTGCTAATTTGTGTATAAGTGAATACTATAAGTTTTGATGCATAAATCTTCATGAATGACTACAATGATGGTATTTTCAGCCTTACTGCTTCCAAAAACAACTGGAAAATATATTAAAAAGATGATCATTTGAAACTAAAAGGTTAGGTTATAATTCCTCATCTTAAACTTGATCAAAGAAGATAAAATAAATTATATTTTAATTTAATCTTATGGTGTTCTACAACATTTATTAAAGTACAAAAAACACTGAAAAAAGATAATTAGAAACAAATTATTTGACAATATTAAATTTAAAGGTACAAGAAGTTATAGAATTTTAGAATTTGAATAGATCTTGGAAATAATCTTGTTGGAATCATTCTTCTTGCAAGTGAGAAAAAAGACACTCAGCTTATTGACATGCCCACGCTGAAGTAGTCAGATAGAATTTTAGAAATTGAATAGATCTTAGAAATAATCTTGCTGGAATCATTCTTTTTGCAAGTGAGAAAAAAGACACTCAGCTTATTGACATGCCCAAGCTGAAGTAGTCAGTGGCAGCACGAACATTTGAGCGCAGATTTCCTTTCTCCAAAGTTTATGTACAATGTATCATTGCTTTATTAAGGCTGGCAAGGGATCCACTGTTCTGCAAACATCCTTAATTATGTTTTTTCACCCACGATAGAGTCAACATCTCTGTATTCCCCAAACTATGCAGCACTGGTGATCTAGCACCTACAGCCCTGATTATAGTCCTGTTGTAAATGTTTATTGGGAGCACACACACAGCAAGGATTTAAGCTGTTTGTGGATGTGTATGCTCTAGATTATAAATAAATCTCTGCATAGCACAACATGGCAATCTAACAATACTCAGCCCTCCCAGTGACCTTAAATGAAAAGCCCCAGGCATCTTCACCCAGCCACTTACTCATTCCATTAGATAATATTTTGGCAGATAGAATGAGAGAGGAGAAAGCTCTAGCTGTATGGTTTACTGAAGTGGTGAAATTGATTGGTCAAATAACTAGGGAGTTTTCAAAACAACTTACATAAATTATAGCAGGGCAGATAATTTTATTGTATGAATAAAGAACACAAGATGTTTAGTCATGTTCTATACTTTTTAATTAAAATAAATCATGGAAGAATCCTAAGGATTAAAACATTAGTCATCATTTTAATTTTTGAGTCTCCAGTTTTACTGCTTGGCATATTTTAGTACGAAGTAGGTAACTTAAAATTTTAACTCTTCTAACATCTATGTGGTAGATGTTTCACTTCTGTCAGTAAAAATTGCCATTCACTCTGTATAATTTGTGTTTTCTCAAGTTTGGGGAAATGGATTACAATAATTGTAAAAAAAAAAAAAAAAAAGCCAACTCTCTCCATATTAATCATCTTCTCACTAACAGATTTCTCAGTTGCCCCCAGTTTTTCTCAATGTATTTCTTTTAGTTTCCAGAACATTGTTTCTAATATGACGTTGTTCTTTCATTCATTCTTTGAAACTTGCCTTCGTAACGTTTCTGCATTTGTAGCCTAGAAAGGACATCTGTCTCTAGAGGACCTGTACTATGAAACTTCTTTTAAGTTACTGGTAGGGAAATAAGGCTGTGAGTACCATTCTGCATCACAATTGAAGTCACTGTCATATAAGTACTGAAAAATTTGCTAGTACAACTAAAATTTTCTTGAAAGTTCTTTTAGTCTTTATTCATATTTCCATTTCAACATTCTTTCCCTTGGACATGGGTGTGGGCCTCTGACGGAGGTGTAATAAATTGAGTGACAGATATTCTACCCAAACGGCACCTTTTCCCACTTATACTTACTAAGTCCCTTACACAGATAGAACCCTCTGTCTGATAGACCAATTCCTTACAGCATGTTATATATGGAAAAATATTTAATCCCTTAATCTGTTATTAATTCACCTAATATTTATTATGCACCCACTATAGAACTTCAAGATTATAGCTGGACAATATACTCACAAAAGAATTAGACTATAAAGTGATATGTGCAGGAGGGAGTGTTGGTTAACATTACATATTTAAAGCCAAGTGCCTGATTTTCTATCTGTATAACCTTAGACAAGTTATTTAGCTTGACTAAATATCAGTTTATTCATCTATACTAATGAGGTTAATAGTGGTAGTTCATATGGATGAGGTCAGAACTCGATGAAATTTTACGTGTGAAACTTAGTAGATGTGTACCTAACACATAAAATGCATTTTCATTATTACTATTATTTTATGCTTATTATTCCCAATAATATTCAAATCTAGAGAGCAGTATTCCATTTGAGTTTAGGAAAAACATTTAAGCTCAGAAAAAATAAATACAGAGGGCTTCCCTGGTGGCGCAGTGGTTGAGAGTCCGCCTGCTGATGCAGGGGACACGGGTTCGTGCCCCGGTCTGGGAAGATCCCACATGCCGCGGAGCAGCTGGGCCCGTGAGCCATGGCCGCTGAGCCTGCGCGTCCGGAGCCTGTGCTCTCCAACGGGAGAGGCCACGGCAGTGAGAAGCCCGCATACCGCAAAAAAAAAAAAAATAAATAAATAAATAAATAAATAAATAAATACAGAGTGTGAGTGAAGATATATAGAGTCAGTGATGGTAGAAGTAACAGCACTGGCAAAACAATGTATGATTAATAGAAAAAAATTAGAAAGAAAATCAACTTCCTGCTCTAATTTTGCCCAGTCACTCCAGAGGTTCTTAAAAGAGAAAAGATGAAGGGGAAATATCCAGAGAGAAAAAAAGAAAAAAAATTATGTGAAATTAGAAGAAAATTATAAAACTTTAACTTGATTTACTTAATCTTACAATTATAGTTTAAAATATTATCTCTACATAGAATATTCTAGAAAACTATAAAGCACACCTTTCAAATTTATACAAAACCAGTTGAAAAAATTAGAATTTTAAATGGGATCACAGCAATTATACATGGAAAGATTGTTAATCGGACATTATGGCTATTGCCACTGGTTTATCAAAAGTATATTCCAGCAAACATGCCTAACAGAATTAATGTGCCTTTCACAGAATTGGAAAATTGGGATTTTCTTGGTTTGTATAGACATTGTTTAAGTTGTCAGGACAATACAAAACAAATGTGCATATGCAGTGACACCAAATATAACATTTTGGTCAAAACTGCTTTTAGAACACCATTAAAAATTGCTGCTTTTAGAAGCAAGTAAAAGGTTTTATGTGAAGCCTTTTCCATGCAAAAATGCCTGGTGCAATATTCCTATGATTCTGAAGTCTGAATAAATTATGGCATATTTCCATTTGGGGAATTGCACACTTAACCAATATTGTATAAATATCAATTTAGTTTACAAAGAGGCACCAGATGGAATTTGCATAATGTTTCCAGTGCCATCCTTGTCAATTAATTCTGGCAAGCAAACCAATCAGGTAACAAGGATGGACAGTTAAGCCAAAGAAGAGAAAAATGGTTTTGTGTCTTCATATGGCTCAATTCTCATCTTAGTGAATGAAATACACAGAGAATTTTATATCCAATGATCACAAAGTTAATGACTCACCCATTTTCAATTCACTTTCAAGTCTTTTAGAATGTGGTCTTTAATATCACTTAAATAAATTAGGAAACCCGTTAATTTAAAAAGAGTATTTTAAATACCTTTCATATTAACTTAAAATTTAAAATCATTTACATTCCTTAATAACTTGAACTATTTATTCATTAAATAGTTAATTTATAAAATTAATAATTTATTAATTAAATTAATAATTTATTAATTAAATCAATTCATTAAAAATGAATAAAAGTTGGAAAAACTAAGAAGGAGAGCCAGGTATCAAAGATTTTCATTTTCTACAGTTTACCCAATGGATATAAATGCATGCATAGTTTTATAGATGTGAACTAACACAACATGGTAAATCAACTATACTCCAATAAAAAAATTTTTTTTTAATATACAGCTGGTCAATAAAATGTAGGAAATCTAATACTTTCTAAAGGGTATATATTCTGGTGGAGAAAGAGAAATATGCCAAGGAACACATACATATACATGTATATCACGTATATATACTACATATATAAACCTGCAAATTATTTCAGCCCACTGTACCTTGATAAAATCCTAGTTATGGTCGACTTTACAAAATGAGAGTAGAAAAAAGTTTGTTTGTTTGTTTAATTTAAATTTGTTTTGTGAAAGCAAAATAGGAGTACACCTTCAATGATACACAATAGCCCTTTCAAAATGTCATTAGTTCTTGGCATTCAGCCTCTCAACTGAGCACATTCAGCAATGAAAGAAATGATCCCTTGCTATACAAGTTCTAGAAAATTCTAACCCAGTGTCATAAAAGTCTTGTCTTCAAATATTACCTTGTATGTCCTTATTCATAATTTCAGTGCCATGCATCTTATTTCTAGTCCAGTTTTTTCACTGCACAAACAGAAACATGCATCTTATTTCTAGTCCAGTTTTTTCACTTCACCTACTAGAAAACACACTTACATAAAAGATGGTTTTATGAAATATAAAAATGCCATGGGGAGGAAGTGTGAGAAAGATCAAGCTTAAATCCTCTATTGAGTTGATAAAGCTCAGATTCTTTTATTTTAATTACATATCACATTTTTCTAATTATTTAATGAAAGACATTGCTTGTTGTCTACAATGCATCATGGATTTCCAATAGAAGTATTCCCTTTTTTCTATATTACATTTGAATGAATCATACTGCTTGTGAATAGTTGATTTCTATCTCCCCGGAATAAAAAACAAAGCAGCAGACTTAACATGATTAGAGACTCATTACGCACTATCATTTGAAGCACTGGAGCTCTTTTATGTTTATTTACTGGTTTCCTTAAAAACCAGTTCTGTTTGGCTTTTAACCGGAAGGCGGCACATCATAGTGTTTAAGAATGTGGTAATTAAAGTCAAATATACATCAACAGTTTATTCTGACACTTAATATAGACTTTTTCAAAGTAATTCAATTTGCCAAACTTTAAATTTCATAATCTTTCAAATGGGGATAATGGTAACTCCTCCAGTTTGCAAGACTTAAAATGATTTATAGTCTATCAAAATAATTAAATAGTAACTATTACTAATTAGCACTAGAAAATATTAGTGAGAGATGTTTGTGACAGTGTGTATCAGGCAGGTTTACTAAAAGGAAGATGGTCTCCTATATACGCAAGATTTTTTTTCAGTGAGGTTTTAATGATCAACATTTAGTTTTTCCCTATCATGTCAGTTTTAGGAAATTTCATGTTATGTTAATAAAATTACTTCCAGTTCGTTAAATAATTTACAAGTTCTTAAAGTACAATCAGCCTGTGATTATGTTTTTTCCCACTTTTTGTAACAGTTTATCTTGCATTTGTAATTGCCTCCATGTATTTATAAAATTGCAAGCTTATCTATAACATAAACAGTTCCATCATACTTGTCAAAATAAGAAATATAAGGAGCCAAGTGCCATGGATACAGGGTTAACATATAAACTAGAAAAAAATGAAATAATATTAGTCAAACAGGAACGAGGATAACATTATAGAAAGCAGGACACAGAACAAAACATTAAAGCTTGTGTTTAAATTAATGTGGGTATGATAGAAAGCATTCTCCCCATATACATAGATGAGAGAAAGGTATATTCAAGGTTTAATGGTCAGAGAGAGGACGTGGCTCAGGATGAGATAGGCACAACAGAATCAGATACTAAATAAATTGAAAAGATAAGGGCACTGTGGGGGACGAGGACTGTGCAGGGAGCAAGAGAGTGTACATGAGCACAGGAAATGACACAGTAAAAAAAATGGAAACCTAAAGCAATAGAAAACAACTGTTCATGTATATCAAAGGCAGTGTAGTGAAAACATAGTTCAGACTTTAGAGATATGAACTCTATTCTAATGCCAATTCAATTATTGTATGTGTAAAGGTGGTTACTACTCACTCCGCTCATTTGTACAATAGAAAACATAAAATTCTCTCTGGCTCTTAGCAAATGATAATTATTATTATTGATGTTGTGGATTGATACAGGCAAGGGATGATCCAGGTATTAAGGTGCCTGAAGCTTATGCAACTGTGGTGACCTCTTAGGAAAATAATGCAAATTATGGTTACCAATTTACATAAGACTAAGAGTTTAGAATGAGAAAGTAAATCACAGCAAATTACAAAAACCACAAACTTAGCAAAGTCCAAAAAAAAAAAAAGCCACCCCCAAACAAAACAATTTTACTAATAAAAATCTCAACACAACTATAAGATACATTTTTCTAAAAATCAGTGCCACAGTTTATGACCATTTCTTCATAGGACAGCGATTTCACAATATAATTTTAAAGAAATTATAGAAAAACAGTTTGTTCTTTCTTCTAACATGCTTGATTAAAATTTGCTTTTACATTATTAAAGAAATAGGTTTAGAAAAAATTCATTCAGGTTCACAACTAAATACTGGAAACATCATTCAGGATTATTGTTAAATTTGGCTAAATCATTACCAAGTTTCTTTCGCTTAGACTGTAAAAACACAGGGCACTCACTGCAAGTTTTCAATTGCTGTGATGTCTTAATTACTGGCTGAATTAATGCTGGTAATTACTTTATCAAAGATGATCCTATAGTTTTACTTATATGATGGATTTTATGATATCTTTGTCAATGTCGGTATTTTGTATCAAACCAGTAAGAAACAGATCTTTGGCCAATGAGATCATAAAACACAAAGTTGTAAAGGAAGAAAGATCTAAAATAAATGACCTAAGAGTCCATCTCAAAATTTTAAAAAAGAGAAACAAAGCAAGTCCAAAGTAAGTAGAATGAAGAAAATAAAAAGATTAGAGCCAAAAAAACCCACCCCAAAAACAATGAAATAAAATACAGAGCAACAGGGCTTCCCTGGTGGCATAGTGGTTGAGAGTCCGCCTGCCGATGCAGGGGACACGGGTTCGTGCCCCAGTCCAGGAGGATCCCGCATGCAGCGGAGCGGCTGGGCCCGTGAGCCATGGCCGCTGGGCCTGCGCGTCCGGAGCCCGTGCTCCACAGCGGGAGAGGCCACAACAGTGAGAGGCCTGCCTACTGCAAAAAAAAAAAAAAAAAAAAAAAAAAAAAAAAAAAAGCAGAGTAACAAAGCTAAAACCTATTTCATTGAAAAGTTCAAAAAAAAAAAAAAAAAAAAAAAAAAGCCCTTAGTTGAAAAGAGAAAACACTAGGAGGATTTGGTTCCAAAACCTGAAAGCAGATATTGTGATGACAAATAACAGACCCTGTATGTCTGAGCTCCCACAGAGAATTCAACTACTTCATCTTCATTACTGAAGAGTTACTATTTTTAAAGTATTTTATTTAAATACACAACTGAGTTGTGGATTCTATAAAATGGTAGTTTTGTACAGGGTTAAATGTGCACAGTTTTCACTGGAACAATTTTAAAAACTGGCCTCCAATTATTTTCAGTCAGTCACCATTTAGAGAATCATGACAGTCACTCTAGAAGAATGTTTGAGAAATTGTTGCTGAATTTAGCACTTAGTAATTAGATTATGTTATTAGAAGAGTGCTAAGTTTCACTCATTGAAATTTAACAGACTTCTGAGACCTCTTGCTGAGGGTACTTGATTCCATCCCCATGGAAACTGTTGCTGCCTTGACAAATAACCTGTAAGTAGCTTTTGAAAAACTTGAGTGTTCCAGTTTTAAACCTTTGCTGTTGGTGAAAATTTTGAGCAAAACAAAGACTTCAGGTGATATTTCCCTTTCCTGAATTTTTTTGTTTTACAGCTAGGCTTTATATGTAAGGAAAATAATTCTCAAAAAACCAAATTTGAATGAATAAATTCTTGGTATTTTACACTGTTATGTGAAATGATATAATACCATTTTGTAGCTAGACTCTAATAAATAAAAGATATTATCTTTCAAACCTTAGGGCAATGAAGTAAAGATACAAAAATAAATTTTAAATAATAACCCAACAGTGTAGATAAAATGGAATAACAATAATATTCCATTAATACAAAAGCAAGAAAAAAAATGGGAGAAAGGGGAAAAAAATATACAGGTGATGTTTGTATAACTATCTTGTATCTTGGAATCTAGCTAAACTTATCAGATTGAGTAGCTTTTTTTTTGTAGATTCCATTAGATTTCTAACTTTTGTCATTTGAATGACTTTTACTTTCTATTATTTTTTAAACATATTACACTTATTATTATATAATTTTTTCATGACCCAAATTTCTGTTAGTCAATCATTAGGATACAACTCAAACAGATTATCTTGTCATGAAATATTTGTTTCCTTCTCTTATCAAGTTGCCTGATGAAGTAATAATTTCAAAAAAAAACTCGTCAAACAAGAGACTGTCTTTACTCTCTTGGTTTATTCAGCCCTCTTTGTGACAGAATCTAAACCATAATATGACAACCAAATCATAATTAAGTCTTCGTCACTAATTCCTTGCAAAGTTATAGGAAACTTGTAATCCTCCCTAACTATGACAAGTTTCAACTGGCTTTTAAAGTGTTTGTTAAATTCCCTCCATCTGGGGAAAGGGGGGATTTTTTAGGTGTCTCCATGAATAAATTGTCTACCTTCCATAGCTTTGAGACACTTAACTTTTAATCAAATGCAGAAACAACTAGGTCTACTGTCCACTGTATGTTATTATATAATAATTCATTCCTCTTTATATTTTTCCATCCAACAAGTTTCAAAAAATTACTGATACCACATACTTTCCCTCTAATATGGCTTCTCAAATAACCACTTCTGTAAACTCAGATTGAGCTGGTATGATAATGACAAAAGTTAGATTATTAGAACCTAAATTGTTCTTTGTTATAAATCTTCAGAAGTTTAAACATAGAGAAAAAAACAATACTGTGATGAGATAGCAGGCAAGAATCTTCTTTTAAAAAAGAGAAAAACTATGTATGCCATTGGCTTACTTTAGCTGTTAAAACATTTAATGCAGTCTCTCATATTCTGTAATAATGTAACTAAAATGTAGCCCATTATTCAAAGTTAATGTAAACAACAGTATAATTATGGTAACTTGAAGTTGGTCAGGTAGAAAGTAAGGTTTTAATTATGAAGCTTCCATTTTCCAATGAGATTTCTCAGCTTCCATGTACAGTTTACTATGCTTTCCCTCTCTACCTAGCATATTCAAGAATCTATGAAACACATGTTTAAAATCACACATAATGTAAAGACTCACTATACTTTTCCTAGAAGGCCACAAATTTTGGCTGACCTGATTTAATTTTATACACATGTTCATAATAAATATATCGGACAACAATTTATTGGATGCCCACATATTTCCAGATAGCAAATGTGATTAGCACAATTAGAAAGCAAATATAAATGAGGCCATTGAAATGGTGGGCAGGCTGTTGACTGTCCACTGTGTCCCACTGACCCTAACCTGATGTCTTTTTTTGTGTGTGTGTGATGTCTTTTTTTAGGGTCAGGTTGCTAAAGAAAAAATTCAGCCCTATTCAAAGATGCACAGATGTTAGAATTTGTGCAAGCTAGTGAAGCCTGTCAGTATAGCACAAATATTCAGTGCAGCACAGATGGAACTGTGGAACCAGCTAGAGTGTACATTCTGTGGAGGCTTAGAAGGTTTTAATTATTTTTTTCTATTAGTCATTGCTTTATCCCAAGTGAATCTAATAATACCTGGCAAATAATAGTTGCCCAATAAATATTTGTTGAATGAATTAAAATAAGTAGATAGATGCATCAAGGGAATATAATTAAACAAATAAATATCAAAATAGCTCCCCCTCCACCATCATTCAATACATGCCAGGTGAAAGTTATTGGATAAAGGAATAATACCAATCAGATTATTCTCATATACCTTTGGAATCACACCTCTACTGTGATCTTGGAAAAAATATATTCATACCTCCAAATAGATCTTAGGAAAGAAATAGCACTAAAAAATTACTGTCCCCCCCAAAAAAGATAAAGATTACTGTCACGTAGTAGGAAAAGCATGACTTCAGAAATTTGGAAGGCAATATTAAAGCTTGGTCAACTTGTAGTTGTATTATCTACAGTGCAATCTTTAACTGATCATGTGTGGTCCCCTATCTCTAAAGCCAGGGTATTTATACAAACCTCTCTCATTGTTTTAATTTTCCTGATACATGGTGAACATATAAAATAATTTTTGATTAAATGAGAATCATGACTTTATAATTTTAAAAATTATTGTTTATGTCCCATGTGGAATAGTTTAGCAAAAATGAATGTAGTTCATGTGCATTGTTAGTTCAGTCACCTATATACTATAAGTTAGAGAACCTCTTCTGATAAGTGATAATGTTGGTTTGAATGGGACAAATTCTCTAGTGCCTCATTTGTTTCCTGTGGAAGCACACCTGAAATTTTGTGGCTTCAGCAGCCTAAAGAAATTTAGAAGAGCCTAAAATCATGGCAGTTAAAGGAGTTCAGAAGCATGGCGGTATATGTGTGTAGATGGGAATAGTGTTGCTGCTAATATTTTGTGAAAAATAAGATCAATTTTATTCCTTTTATACCACCCCATCTGGACATAAATTCTAGCTTCCTGGATCATATTTTCTTGCTGTACCAGAGTTACATGATCTAGTAATATATAATGCTATAGGATCATGTTGTATAATCTAGCTTCTATTGTGCTTTATTTTTTGCTGAACCTTGCATATATTTAATGTGTCAACAGAGCCACCCTCTCCATGGCCTGCAATAAGTAATCATTCAGTTGGGGATATGACTGGCAATAGATTGATGACAACTATTTTCTGATTGTACAAAGGTATACAGCTACCCCTTTAATCTGGAAAAATTATATTTGTATTCCATATTCTAAAATTTTTATCAAAATTTGTGAAAGATAACTATGTTAAAAAAGTCTTGCCCCAATCTTTATTGATAGATTTAGGTATCCATTTTTGGCTCTAAAGATAAATCCAGATAAAATGGCTTAGGTGATATCAAGGTGTAAATGTACTCCTTTCTCCCTCCCTCCCTCCCTCCCTTCCTGCCTTCCTTCCTTCCTTTCCTTCTTCCTTCTTTCCTTCCTCCCTTCCTTCCCTCCCTCCCTCCCTTCTTCCTTCCTTCCTTCCTTTCTTCTTCTGTCCGTCATTTCTCCTTCTCTCTTTCTTCCCTTCTCTCTCCTTTCCTCTTCTTATAACTACTAATTAGAGGTTATCCATTTCATTTTTGTCTTTAAGCCCATACTTTAGTAACCAAGTCTAAAATCCTTCATTTTTTATAGCTGTTCCATGCTGATAAGTTTAGCATGCGTTCCTTCAACTACAATTAATAATTATTGTTTTGGGAGAAGGCTTAGTTCTCAATTTCCAAACTATATGTCTGTTCATAAAAAATTAAGCTTCCCTTTATATCATAAACACGCTTGGAGTTCGCAAAAATAAGTAGGCAGATCCAGGATATAAGGTAATCCTGAAAAATGGCATTGGTCTCATCTATGGCCATATTACTAGCTTGCTGGTTGGACTGAGTATCCATTTTTACAAAAAAATTATTTTGTTTGTTTTGCCTCTCTAACTGGATTGGTCTTATTGATGAAATGATTAGAGAAATCAGATTGATTGAAGCATGCTTTCCAAAACGAGCTTGTACCCAGTAATAGAATGATGAAGCTGTTCCTACATTTTTTTTTTCAGTTACAACTATATCAAAGTGATATTAGAGCAATGGATTTCTGAAGTGGGAGATAAAGTTCTGAATTCTTCCTCTGAAAATTGTACTCAATGACCCTTTCTATCATGATTCATATCTAGTCAGAGATTGGCTCAGATTTTTGCCTTTGTTGGTATGAGTTTGTGTCAATATTTTTTCTGAGATAATTGTGGATCTTCTCTTTCTCTGCCTATCGGTCCCTCTATACCCCATGTTATCAGAGGCACATTGGGTTTCAGGAAGCAGTAGGACATGGACAGAGTGTTGCCACATAAGCACCAATGAAAAGGTCTGCATACTAGGGTTGCTAATCCCACCATCTCCATTCCCTTTAACTATTTTCACTTTTGGATCACCTCATACAGGAGTTATCATCTCCTAGCTTCTGTTCCTTGAAATTTTTTTTATTTACTACACCCCAGACCTTGTGACCCTAGTGCCTTCAGGATATAGCCTGTTGACAAAAATGGTTGGATGAAGGAGCAAGTTGGATGAAGACAATGAATAGAACATCCCCTTTTACCCACTATATGTTCTTTCTGCCTTATAGCCTACTCCTTACATACCTTAGAACTAAGAGAAGCAACTAGCCTCCTCTGATCTTTTTTTCCTTAAAGAAAAGCCAGGCAATGGGATTCTAAGCTACAGCTTGACCATCCATTTTTCCTTTCCTATTTTAATCCACTGTTCAAATCTCTCTAGGTTGTTTGGATTTCCTAATTGTTCCAAATTATAGAGCATTTGTCCCAGGAAAATGCCACTGAGCTTCAGCATCACACAAACATATCATTATAATAATTGTGACATAATATAAACATGCTCTCAGTTTTTAAAATATTCAATAAAGTATAAACGACATATACTTCAAGAATATATTGGCAGTGTAAGACACTATATTTTTGGTAAATACACAGAAACTGCAGGGTAAATGCAAACCGTAAGATTGAAAGAAAATTACGTTTCATTTCAAATACTATAATATATTGTTTATCAATCTGTAAGTTTTCTTTTAACATTTATTTAAAGTCAGTTAAGTCATTGGCATTTTAGAAGAGTTAACCTCAATTAATATATATAATTTACAATATAATTTGTATATGTATACACTGAGATAAAATATATTCAGTGATCATTAAATAGGCATATATTAATTTTATCTGAATTTTTTAAAACTAGGCATCAATATTCTATAGGGTCATAAAGGTTGTATGGTCAACAATTGCCTTCACTATCCTCTGGTAGAAAATCATTATTCTTACCATGTAATACAGGTGAAGAAACTTACAGGTTTAATGCCTTAGCTAATGATATACAGAAAGACAGCTATGGCAAGGGTCAACAATAAGAATTTATTTGAAGATGTCACTTTCAAACTGCTGTTTCACATTGACCTCTGAAAGAAAATCAATTATATAGAGCTTACTGGCTTAGAGAATGTCAATGCAATGCAGTTTAATTAATCATTAAACCTGTACTGTCTATTTTACTAGTCTGTTGTTTACTGTGAATAGTAATGCAGAATAAAAACCACATCTGGAGAATAAGGAAAGGTTTATTTATTGGGATATCTACTACACATTAGTAACATTCCTACTGAAGTGCTTTCCTATCACACTGAATACATTTTTTTTTTTTTTTTTTTTTGCGGTACGCGCGCGGGCCTCTCACCGTTTTGACCTCTCCCGTTGTGGAGCACAGCCTCCGGACGCGCAGGCTCAGCGGCCATGGCTCACGGGCCCAGCCGCTCCGCGGCATGTGGGATCTTCCCGGACCGGGGCACGAACACATGTCCCCTGCATCAGCAGGCGGACTCTCAACCACTGCACCACCAGGGAAGCCCCTGAACGCATTTTTTTAAAGGTTTAAATTTATTGAATGACACTGAAGCAGAAAGTGGAAGAGATCATTATTCTATCATACCAAATGTAGAGAGCTATTGTTATAACTTCTGGAATTGCATTAAAATATGAAGGGAAATGAGCCTTCTCAATAAAGAATAATGGACTCAAAGGACAGCTGGAGTGACAGAAAGAACTAACTGACTTTCCCAGTTCCAGACAACTTACTCTCTGACAAAAGAAGTCATATATATTTTGGGGAATGAGGAGCATTGTTTTCTTTCGGAACTGCATACAGAAAGGAAGTGGGATTCATCCAGTGAATCCTTTTATAAAGAAGAAAATATTACAACAAACACGGTGCATTCAACTAAATATACTAAAGACACAAAAATTGTTATCAAATGAATACTTTTTGAATTGAATATCAACAAAATGGAAATCATAACATTAACTTGTAATTTACTTAAATAATTTCAGTGGAAACTGAAACCATCTAAAAGAATGTCTAAGAATTCCTATAAACAGAGTTCTAGGAACTCTTAATCAGACATTTTATAGGAGCTGGATTGAAATAATTTCATAATTTAATTTGTTATACTACTTGTGCAAATATTATATTATTGGGGTTAAAAATAAAATGTTAGAAATAGCATAGAAAGGAGGGAATGGAAGAAAGTTCTCTATATAAGATCATGTAGGTTATGCGTTGCACAACTCCACGTGGCACCATTTATATATGCTAGAATATGGAATGTGGTCCTGGAATTATTCACATCATGGCCCTGGAAAGAGGGTTACCGTATTTTCTCTAATTTATTATAAAATTGGACTTTTATATTTAAGAACTCTGGTGTCACTATACTCA
The DNA here is from genome assembly GCF_964341445.2 of Mesoplodon mirus. Taxonomy (NCBI): domain Eukaryota; kingdom Metazoa; phylum Chordata; class Mammalia; order Artiodactyla; family Ziphiidae; genus Mesoplodon; species Mesoplodon mirus. The sequence goes on along the minus strand of NC_138993.1, from coordinate 59,689,698 downwards.
GTTAAATACTACAGAATCTTCTGTCCATCTTTCTGTGATTTGTTCTAGCCAATTCCTTTAGATCTGTTTTCTAGTACTCTTGAAATCTCTTCTTTTCTCTAAAATTAGCTTAAGTTTTCCATTGAATTTTTGTTTTTCTATTTCAAAAATCACATTTAATAATTCTAGTTATCCTATTCATTTCTTTTAAAAATTTTGCCCCTTCATATTTTTTCCTTTCCTTTGATTATGGTTTTATTTTTTATATATTTGTTTATATATTTGATGCAAATAATTTTATAGACTTTTTCAGCTTGTTCTCTCATCATAAGTTGTTTTGTTGTTCTTAATCCAATTTATTATTTATGGTGTATCCCCCTATGGATGATTGATATCTGTGTCTTTTGTAATTTCAGATAATACAATTATCTTCAACAGATTGGAGTGTGTTTTGTTATTTTTGACTCTTACAGTCTCTAAGTTCCTTCCAAAGCAATGAGTGGTGTTATGGACTTTTTTGGGAGGAGAGCGGAGCTGCAGTGACTTTACTATAAATGGACCAGATTTTTCATTCTCTTTTCTCCTCCCTGAATTCCTATAACATGCAGTCAGTATGAATTTGCATCCTTCAATTGTATGTGGAATACATTCAGGAATTACATTTTTCATAGGAGACATTTCTCCCATCTCCCAGCATTAAGACACAAGATAGACTTTCTGTTACTTTCCTAGGTACATGTGCAGATATTCTCTAGTGTAATTCTCATGAGAGAACAATCTGTCTTGGATTATGTTTTGCAGCACTGATTTTGGTTCTAGTTTCCAACCTCATTTTTTAGGCCCAAGGTCATACTTCCTGCCCTCTATAGGTACTTTATTAAACCCCAGCTCTATCAAATAGGTCATAGGGCTTACCTATCCTCTCTTCCAAGTAAGTCATGGGGTTATCTTCTGCTTTGAATTACCATATTTTTATAACAGTTTCTAGGATTTATTTTTAGTTTGGCAGTGTATTATAAAATAAGGGAGGATGTGTATCTGCATATCCTAGGTTCAGTATGTTTCCAATACTTAAATAAGTTCATAACTACTTTTTGTGTTGTTAGGACAATCTGCATGACTTCCTCCCTGAATCACATTCCTGTTTAGCCTATTATATTTTCGCTTCCCCCTTTGTCACAGTCACCTGGTTATATGTTTACTTATGCACAGGTATTTATACTGACAATTTGTAATGAAACTAAAGCATCACTGTCTCTTGTTGTAGCGATATTAGAGATCATGTCTTTCAACTTTTTTTCTGTTGTTTAGAAAAAAAGGAACTCAAACCTGGAAGAGTCTAATTATTTCCTTGGTGTTATTCAGCATGATACACCTGGCACCATTTCACTAAAACAGTTTCTGATTCTGCAAATGAAAAACCTATGGATCAATTGTAGTAGATATTATTGAAGTAGCTCTAGAATTACTCTCTGTGTTCCCCAAATACAGATCTTTGTTAAACTGAAGTAGTGATAAGAATAAGAGGCATGAAAGTGTTTTAAACTACTTTAGAACAGCAACTTTGATTTCTGTTCCCATCCTTGGTTTTTATTAAGCACTGTGAATGTTGGAAAATGGTTGTATCAATTTTTAGTGTTTTGTTTAATATTCCTAAATGGTTCTGGTCGTATTAAATATTTTTAATTTAGATTTTAAAATATAAATATTAAAAATGTTATTATAACTAAAGCTTAGTTTTAATATATGAATGCACATATATCACACATTTTTTTTCAACTTGCAAGAGTTGCTCAAAAAAGCAGATTTCTAGTTTCCATTCTAGAACAACGAACTGGAAATTTTGAAAATGCACACATCCTAGACCAATGAATAAAAACTTAGAAAATGTCCACAACCCATCTTCTATACATTAATTTTTTTAGAACTAGGGACATGCAGACTGTAGCACAAAAATATTAGCATGTCATGACAGGTTGATTATCTTTTGCCTCATATTTTGCCTATCATCCACATCTCCTGAAATCCCAAGCTAAACCCACTAACCCCACCTTAAGGGAATTTTGTGTATCTTATGTGTTACTGAAGATTCCATATCATCTCACATTCTTCCATCTGCACATGCAGGTTTATTCCCATGGAAGGTACTTAGAATTCTTCTGACAAAGCTTGGCTTATCTCTGAAACATCAGTTCAGATACCAACTGATTTATGAAATTTCATAGACTCTTTTTTGGCGGTACTGATACCTGGGAAGAAAATGAAGCATGTTTTGAGGCATTAAGCTATGTTAGAATCCCCATTTAATAATCACAGCAGCACTGTGAATGTGCATGGTGACCTTTAAGTGATATTAATAAAACACCTTTTAATTATGTAAAAGACAGCCAGCTAGTCTCTCTGTGTCAGCAAGCTTCTGATCCTCTAAACCAGCAGTACCCAACTTTTTGGCACCAGGGACCAGTTTCGTGGAAGACAGTTTTTCCATGGACTGGGGGGCGGGTGGTTTTGGGATGATTTGGGTGCATTACATTTATCGTGCACTTTTCTATTATTATTATATTGTAATATATAATAAAATAATTATACAACTCGTTATAACGCAGAATCAGTGGCGGCCCTGAGCTTGTTTTCTTGCAACTAGGGATAGTCCCATCTCGGGATGTTGGGACCACCTCAGCTCCACCTCAGATCATCAGGCATTAGATTCTCATAGGGAGCATGCAACCTAGATCCCTCACATGTGCAGTTCACAGTAGGGTTTGCGCTTCTATGAGAATCTAATGCCGCCACTGATCTGACAGGAGGGGGAGCTCAGGTGGTAATGTAAGCGATGGGGAGGGGCTGTAAATACAGATGAAGCTTCGCTCGGACCCTCGCCCGCCGCTCACCTCCTGCTGTGTGGCCCGACTGTGCCACCGACTGGTAGTGGACCATGGCCCGGGGCTTAGGGACCCCTGCTCTAAACTACTCACTCTGCACCATGTGACTCAACCTCTGACCTCTGAAGTTTATGGCTCATTCACAAGACCTGAGGAGTTATACACTCTGTAGATTATTCTTTATTCCATCATTAGCCAGGGAGTTTTGTAAGGACAGGAATGTTTCACAAACTGATGAAACTGAGTTGTAGTATAAAAAACCTTTTGTTTAACTAATAAAATAAAACAAAAAACAAAACGAAAAATAAAAACAAAATGAAACAAAAATGTCTCTCCTAACTCAAAGCAATATGCTCTTACTTTTTTTCCTGCTATGGGACCAGGATCTTATGATCTCTCTGAGGGTCTTTGCTCACTTAGTTTTCTTTTCTTTTTTTTATGATTTATTAAAGTGGTAAATTATACTATAAAATGGTAAATTATGTTAGATTTCCTAATGTTGAAACTTTCATCACTAATATGAATCTCACCTGGTCACCATGTATTATTCCTTCAATATGCTGATAGGATCTTCTGGCTAATATTTTTTATTACATTAATATTTGTAATCAAAATTCCCCTGTAATTTTATTTTCCCTCTCTTTTTTCCTCCAGTTTTATGGAGATATAATTGACATATAACATTTTAATTGTTTTGTATACAAGATAATCTGATATATGTATACATTGCAAACTGATTACTACAATTTTAGTTAATATCCATCACCTTGCATAGTTACAGATTTTCTATTTTTCTTGTGATGAGTACTTTTAAGATCTACTTGCTTAGCCACTTTCAAATATACAATACAGTATTGTTAACTGTAGTCACCATGCTATAAACTACATCCCAGAACTTATTTATCTTATAACTGGAAGTTTATACCTTTTGATCACCTTCACCCATTTTTGTCTACCCCCTACCCTCCCCCCGGCAATCACCAATCTGTTTTCTATATCTATGCATTTAGTTTTTTCAGATTCCGCTTACAAGGAAGGTCATACAGTTTTTGTCTTTCTCTGACTATTTCATTTAGCATAATGCCCTCAAGGTCCATCCATATTGTTACAGATGGCAGAATTTTCTTCTTTTTTATGACAGGATAACGTTCCATTGTATATATTTATTATATATGTACATTATACATTATATACATATGCACACATATATAAAATGTTATATATTTTATCACATATTTTTTAGCCACTCATCTGTCATAGAACATGTAGGTTGTTTCTATGTGTTAGCTATTGTAAATAATGCTGCAGAGAATATTAGGGTGCAGATATTTTCAAGATAGTCATTTCATTTCCTTTAGATATATGCCCAAAAATGGAATTGCAGGATCTTCTGGTATTGAGTTCTATTTTTAATTTTTTGAGGAATCTCCATGATGTTTTTTCCATTGTGACTGCATCAGTTTACTTTCCCATCAACAGTGCACAGATGTTCCCTTTTCATCACTTAACTTTCCTTGCCCAGAAATAAAAACACAGAAAAAAAATAATATTTTAAATTAAATTTTATTTTTATTGAGATATAATTGACATACAACATTGTGTAAATTTAAGGTGTACAACATGTTACTTTGATACATTTATGTATTGCAATATGATTCCCGCCATAGCATTAGCTGACATCTGTATCACATCACAAAATTAACATTTATTTTTTGTGGTGAGAATACTTAAAATGTAGTCTCGTAGCAACTTTGAAATATTCATCTTTAATCACAAAATATATGCATGTTTTAAATGCAATTCAACAATACAGCAGTATTTTTAAAAACTCTCTAAAAGGACCCATTGAAGATAAGGTTTACTGAAATACTTCTACAATTCATGTTCTAGGCAGTATAATCTATAAATGTATCTTTTAGAAGCACTAACATAATTGCTCACTGATATAAGAGAAGAGAAATAAAAGGAAATTAAAACCATCTTAAAGACATCAATTGAGGCTTTCTGAGAAAAAATAAAAACTATTAGTCCTATTCTAATCCTAATTCCTAAAGCTAACCATTCTTAATAGTTTCATATGTATTCATCCAATATTAATACCTATACAAATACAATTAAAAGATATCTTAACAAAAAGGAATCATGTTATAAATATTACTTTTTAACGCACTTTTTCACTTAACAGCACAAAGTAAACTATATTTCTTGCTATTCCCATTCGTAGAGCTCAACTGTATTATTTTAACAGACATAATGTTTACCTTATTTTACAAACTCAAAAAGTAACTCCATTTGTTACAGTATATTTAGCTGATGTTTTATGATGACTTACTACTTCAAAAATATAGAAATGTTGAAAACAAAAGCAATTTATAGATATATACATATCTACATACATATACATATATATATATATATATATATATATATATATATATATATATATATGCTTGAAAACAAGAAAGGGGAATATCCAGATGCTAGCAAAAAAGAGAACTCAAAGCCACAGTGGTAAGCTGGAATTAAAGTTGTATTAGGATTTGGATATACTTTGATTTTTTCATTTTTTTAAATTATTTTATTATTTTGGGGGGGCACGTTTGGTCTTTGTTGCTGTGCGTGGGCTTTCTCTACTTGCAGCGAGTGGGGGCTACTCTTCATTGTGGTGCGTGGGCTTCACATGCCGGTGGCTTCTCTTATTACGAAGCACAGGCTCTAGGCATGTGGGCTTCAGTAGCTGTGGCTCACAGGCTCTAGAGTGCAGGCTCAGTAGTTGTGGTGCACGGTCTTAGTTGCTCCACAGCATGTGGGATCTTCCCGGACCAGGAATCAAACCCGTGTCCCCCGCAGTGGCACGCAGATTCTTAACCACTCTGCCACCAGGGAAGTCCCAGCATTTGGATATACTTTGACTTGATATGTGCTTAGATGCTTAACTAGTGTAAAAAATTGATAAAATAGAAACCTCAATTAAATAGAGTCAGGAGACCAGAAGGCAAAACTCTCAAGCCATGTGATGATAGCAGAGCCTACTAGGAAGAAAAACGATTCCTCTTCTTTCCTGGCAAGGATTCAGCCAATGAAAAGACATGGACACTTTTTTTTACTACAGCCCTCCCAACTTCCCTTCCCCTCTGCAAAAGTACTTTCCTTCCCTTGCCATGTAGGGACTTGCACATGGCTCACCATGGTTGTAGACCCCGAGTTGCAATTCTTTCCTGATCCCAAATGAACCCATCTTTGCTGGAGAAATATCTGGCTGTCTGTTTCTTTAGGTCAACACTAGTATGGAGATCAGACCCATGCATGCTTATAGCTAAAACTGATCAACTTATAAAGCTGGGAGCTGAGCATAGTTGTCTTACCTATGAATGGAGAACCCTTGTTGATGAACTCACATGCTGCAATCACAAAGCATGCATAGAAACTTATTGCCAACTGTCAATTAAAAAACAAATCCAGACCTAGGTAAGGAGAGACTTTATTTGGAAAGACAATTTCAAAAAAGAGAACACTCTGATCTCAGGATATGCAAGTGTCTCAAAACTATACAGAAAAAGGGTTTCTTTTAATAGGAAGGGGTAATTGGGGTAAGTAGGAGCTTTGTGGGGAAGTGGGGCAAGCAGCTGGGGGTGAACATACAGCATCAATGGAGTAGGTTAAAAGAAAATATTCTCCTCTCTAATGAGCTGATTCTGAGAAGGAATTGTGAAGGGTGGTGTTCTGCACCTTAGTGCTTTCGTAAGCCTGGGTTAAACCAAATTCAGGGGCCTGAGGGGAAGAGAGAAGTTGATTAAACTTTAGTCAAGCCAAGTCATTGGTTCAGTTACACTCAACTGTGAGCACTTGGTTAGTGCCTCCTGTGATTTGAGATAAAGTCTGCCTTAACAATGTTAGGGATAGAACAGGAGTCATCATGAGGTTGAAACTGGTCAAAGTAATTTTCAGGGATGGGCTAACCTTTGTGTTCTGTTGGTTTTGAAGGACAAGTTATGTCAGCTGTTGAGCATATTGTCAGACTGACAACTGTTATAGGGTCTTAAATATCAGGGGCTAGACAACAGATATGCAAAGAATATAATACAAAGAATGCTTACTAAAGATTGAATAAGTGAGTACAACCAAGATGTAAGATTTGAGAAGTTTGAGGGAAAGTGAGATTTCAGAACCAAAGTGTCCTTGGATGGCAGAGAGACGGTGACAGTGGCAATCTGACAGATTTCCCAGATTGTGGTCTGAATGTTTTCTGTGATAGCATAGACACCAAGGAAGTTTGGGTAAAAATACGTAAAGCAGTTGCTCTGATCATTGTGCAAGTGTTCTTACAGGAAGCTAGAATTATGTCCACTGCCACACAAATTTGAAAGACTACCCTGAGTTTTTGTAGTTCTTTGTGTCAATGGTTTCACTAAGATTACCCACAGACATGTCATTCCCTTAAGCAAAGTAAGGGAAATACTGGAGACTCAGTGAATTTCTTAAATGGCTTACACAACAATAACACCAAGCAAAAGAAGTTGTCCATTCTAAGTCTGTGACGATGATGAGTTCTTCAAGGTATACATCAAGTCTTGATCTTCAGCTTGCAGTGCTTCTTAGACCTCAGTAAGACATTGGACAGTTAGGTTTTAGTTCTCAGAGACACCAAGTCAGGAGGAAGAGAGGAAAATTAAAAATGTTAGTTTGTTTACAGATTTTGTAGCCAGATATTGGAGGAAAATGGAAGAATCAAAAATTTGGTGACGGTTGACAATTTGTGTAAGTTGACAACATCCAGCCTGACCTAGAGGTGGGTAACAAAACTGATTTTTCCACAGTGGGAGAGGAAATGTAAACTAGAAAAATATGCTATGATTTTCTTTTTACAATTTCTTTTATTGAGGTATAATTGATATAGAATATTACATAAGTTTCAGGTGTACAGCATTCACAATTTTTAAAGATTATACTCTATTTATGGTTATTATAAAATATTGGCTATATTCTCTGTGTTGTACAATATATCCTTGTAGCTTATTTATATTATACATAGTAGTTTGTACTACTTAATCCCCTAGGATTTTCTACTGAAATATACAATTGTTATTCAACAGATACCACCCTTTTTATCAAAGAAAATTTCAAAGAATGGTTATTCTTGATCACAAAATAAGGCTGGTCTCATTAGATTTGGCCTCATCATTTATATATGTGCAACAAGAATGGTAATTTACCCTACAAAAATTTACTTCAGTTTGCTTTGCTGGAAGTTTATATAAGAAATCTCAGATTGCACTTCTATAATCCTCTTGAGGTGAGGAAACTAAGCCAAGAGCACCTTTTATTATATTTGCAAAACCTATAGATTTGGGTGAATTCCTCTCTTCTCAAGGTCCCCCAAATATCCTAAGATTCCTGGGTTTGACAGGAAGTGACCTTCCCACCTGAAAAGCTAGGAACCCAGATACCAAGCCATTTTCCTAAGAAAGCTTTGTATGCTATGACTCCATTAAGTCAATCTTAGCTACTTAAAAGTGATGGTCATATTTGATTAAGTGATCAACATTTTAAGATATGATGTCATTCAAAGCCTTGACTGCATAACTAACATTTCTAGTTAACAAGCAGGACAGACTCTTATTGTCCTCGAGGACAGAAGCTATGCAAATTATATTGCCGTGAAAATAAGAATACTTATAAGAGATTTCAAATTTAAGAGGTGCTAAACAGAAAGAAAAGAAAAATATTTTATCTCTGTTTACAAAAGTATAGTCTACTAAATTTGATGTGTTAGTTTATGTGTAAAATAGTTAAAAGAATAAAGAAGGGTTTTTTTATGTCCAGAGAGTAAAACATTAAATCATCAGCAATATTTCAAACAAAACCATAATCATCCTTCATCCATCAGTTTATTCATTCCTATGTAATTAATTTTTGTTTTCCTTGATTGGGGTTAGCATTCTCATAATCCCATCTGCTTTTCTTTTTACACCAGAATTCTAGATATGATTCAGTCCACTGCTGTTGTCTCAAAATTATTTAAGTTAATCCATCAGAAGTCTAGTCCAAGAGTGCTTGGCTGGTATAGTAATTTCTTATTTGGTCTCTATGACAGTCCTTTTCTTGTTGAAGATCTGGCTTATAGCTGACTTGAAAATGTTTTTAGGCAAGCATAGGAGTAAAACAAAAGCTAGGTGTAGATGACAAAAGGCTTAAAATGGCTGTGGTTAGCTTACTGATAACCTTTAAAAGTTAAAGAACTAATGAGAGTTCACACACTACTATGTATAGAATAGATAACTAATAAGGAACTACTGTATAGCACAGGGAGCTCTACTCAATACTCTGTAATGGCCTATATGGGAAAAGAATCTAAAAAAGAGTAGATATACGTATATGTATAACGGATTCACTTTGCTGTACACCTGAAACTAGCACAACATTGTAAATCAACTATACCCTAATAAAAATTAAAAACAATAATGTAACCGACAAGACAATTTGAAAAACAAAGTTAATTCAAAAAATTTTAGGGCTTCCCTGGTGGCGCAGTGGTTGAGAGTCCACCTGCCGATGCAGGGGACCACGGGTTCGTGCCCCGGTCCTGGAGGATCCCACATGCCGTGGAGCAGCTGGACCCATGAGCCATGGCCGCTGAGCCTGCGCGTCCGGAGCCTGTGCTCCGCAACGGGAGAGGCCACAACAGTGAGAGGCCCGCGGACCGCAAAAAAAAAGAAAAAAAATATTTTAGATAAAATATCTAAAAACATAATTATTAATCCTATTTTCAAAGAAGATTAGGTATTACCTCTAATGTATGAAAATGAATGAACATGATCTTTACATATAAAAATCTTAAGATATAACATTCAGGAACCCCAGGACATAATGTATTATGAATATACTAAGAATATATTTAGAATATATGAAGACTATATTAAGATTATTAAGTAAACACATACAGTAAGTCTGGAGTAAGTCCAAAACTTATTTGAATTAGTAAAACTTCATAAGTAAGTGATGTATATCTCCAAGTACAAACAATAAGCATAGAATATACTGAATTCAAATTAAAGAGGTTAAATAGTGACCAAGTTGATATTTTTTAAAATAACTGAAATTATGACTGATAATGCTATATTGTTGTCCAATATCTGGCAAAACAACACAGGATTCTGACTAATAGAAATATACCATGGACAGGGAGGACATGGATAAAATTCTAGGACCCTGATACAATTTCTGAGATATTTATATTAATAATAATTTATTTACACAGATATTACCTGGAGAAGGCTAAGTATCTCTTTAGATTTGACAACACTTCCCGTGAATTTTACAGTATATCAAAAAAACCTAGTCATTTCTAGCACCTCTCTTTTTTTTTTTTTTTTTTTTTTTTTTCTTTTTTGGCGGTATGCGGGCCTCTCACTGTTGTGGCCTCCCCCGTTGCGGAGCACAGGCTCCGGATGCGCAGGCCCAGCGGCCATGGCTCACGGGCCCAGCCGCTCCGCGGCATATGGGATCCTCCCAGACTGGGGCACGAACCCGTATCCCCCGCATCGGCAGGCGGACTCTCAACCACTGCGCCACCAGGGAGGCCCTAGCACCTCTCTTTTTACATGATAAAAGAACAAATCCTCTGTAATTTTCCAGGACTCTAGAAAATGCCAGAGACAGTTTTATGCACAAAATATATCATGTAGAACTTGCTTTGAGAGAGGCAAAATGTTAAAAGTTATCAGAAGTTCTGAACATTTGCTTAAATAAATCATAGGTCAGTAAGAAATTCTTGGCTACCTATTTGACCAAAGTGACAAAACATTATTTTAAAAGTAAATATATGTTGTTGTGGAGCATACTTTTTATTGCCTTCTGTTGCATTGTGGGAGTTCTTTATATTTGCTTAATAAGTATCTCTTTTTCTTTGACTCTCCTGTCTGTTGATTATTATCGGTTTTTAATTTAATGTTATCTAATTTATAATTTTCATTGGTTTACTTTTCCTTTTGTTCTCCAGCAGAACTATTTTTCTATTCTAAGCCACACAGATGTTCTCTTTTGTTTTCTTAATAAATTTATTAGTTTTAAAATTTAAAGAAAAATAAACATAGTGGGCACTTCTGGTATTAGAGCCTGAGGAGCTCCATGGACCTCTCCTTAGCACAACTGGTAAAAATTATTAAAAAGAAAAAAAAAAGTCTCTGGAAATGCCTCTAGCAGCATAAAACAAATGAAAAAAAAAACATTTATTCAAGAGAATATACTAAAACTCAGTAAGAATTATGAGAGACTGTGGTATCTGAACCAAGTACCATGCTCTCCATTCTCATCCCAGCTTTGTGAGATGAAAATTCTACTCCAGACTGGTTCAGCCAAAAATATAGGGCTCCCTCTCTTTTCACAGAACCCAGTAAGAGGGTTATGCCTCCACGAGGGGTGAGACAACATTTCTCATCCTGCCCCCAGCTACTCATTTGCTAAGTTCTTGGTAAGTGTGGCTGAGAGGTGGAGGTCCCATTTTTCCACTGAACTCCCACTCATGAGACAGAGGATCTACCCGAGGCACAGTGCCAGTGAGAATTCTGGGATCCTGATCACCTTTGCCCTGACTCACAGGGTGGGTGTTCCACGTCATGATAGGCAAGCCAAAGAGACCTGGGGCTGCTGCCTTCTCCATCTACTGAGCACTCAAGTTCCTAAAGTGGGGACATCACTCAGAAAGAAGCACATCATTGTTCCCACCCCCCAGCAGCAAGCACTGTGGCTCAGGGATTTTTTTTCAGAAAAACAGTCTGTAGAGCAGAGCTCCAGTCCCTCCCTGGGAACTGATTTTATTCACAACAGAGTGTGGAGATATTCAAGCCTACAGAACCTCTTGAAACAGTGGAAGTTGTAGTGAAAGACAATTAGCACAGATTGGTACGTTAATTTGAGAAATGGACTAAACAGTAAACCAGTTTGTTTGCCAAAGAGAAGCAGTGAAAGATAACTGGAAAAGCCCTCCTGTGGTCAGAACAAGACTAAAACACTGATCTCAGGAACTTTCCCTTCTAAGTGCTCAAATTTGATTGGATTATTCCCTGAGGCACTTTATGTCCCAAGGCATTATTGAAAACATTAGAGCAATCAGCCTGCAATTAATGGAATTTAACAACTGGTATGGTCAGGGAAAGTGACAGTCAAAAAAAACAAAGGAACAAGGATAAAAACAAAACCAAACAGGACTGAAAGGAACTTTGTGGAAGTGGAGGTGAGCAGACAGCCTGATCATGGCCATTTAACAGGAAATGTTATCTGTGGTCAGCCAGTTCTAGGAATGAGCTGTTAAGTGGTAATGTTCTATGCCATACTAATTGCTGAAGCTTGGAGTCAAGCCAAAATCGGGGTTTGCGGGAGGAAACTTCTGAAGATTCGCTAAAGCTTGACTAAGTCAAGTCATTGAGTAAGTTATTAGTAATAATAAGCACCTGGTCAGAACTGAGACAATTCATACATCAATGAGTTGGCAAATTCACACCCCGGGAGCTAAAGGTAATCGAGCAATCTGAAAGAGACTTAATTCATTTATGTTAAAATGCTCTCAGAGACATTTAAGAAGTTAGAAAAAAAATACAATAATACATGGGCCTCCCTGGTGGCGCAGTGGTTGAGAGTCCGCCTGCCGATGCAGGGGATACGGGTTCGTGCCCCGGTCTGGGAGGATCCCATATGCCGCGGAGCGTCTGGGCCCGTGAGCCATGGCCGCTGAGCCTGTGCGTCCGGAGCCTGTGCTCCGCAACGGGAGAGGCCACAACAGTGAGAGGCCCGCGTACAGCAAAAAAAAAAAAAAAAAAAAAAAAAAAATACAATAATACACAATATCATGGCTAAAAACTAATAGACACTGTAATGCAAGAATTCACAATATCATAAATAGAAGCTAGATTTGATAAAGGACCAAGTAGAATTACTATCAAATAAAGCTCACAGTCTCTATAATAAAAGAGCAACTTAAAATAAGTAAGCTAAACAATAGTTAAAGAGAGAATTACTGAAATGTCTTAAAAATAATGATGATAACAGAAAATAATTGGAATCTATATAACAGGTAAAGGACTACTATCTATATTACCATACTATGTATATTATTATATCAATACTGTCTAATATTTTTTTTTTTTTTTTTTTTTTTGCATTACGCGGGCCTCTCACTGTTGTGGCCTCTCCCGTTGCGGAGCACAGGCTCCGGACGCGCAGGCCCAGCGGCCATGGCTCACGGGCCCAGCCGCTCCGCGGCATGTGGGATCCTCCCGGACAGGGGCACGAACCCGCGTCCCCTGCATCGGCAGGCGGACTCTCAACCACTGCGCCACCAGGGAGGCCCCTGTCTAATATATTTTTAATGTTTTAAAAAGAGGCAGAATATAATAAAAGTGGTATGAGATAAAGGTGACAACAAGAAAAGAAAATGTAAAAAGCCAATAAATATATGAAAATTATAAGAAAAATTAAAACAAAATACCATTTCTCAGTTACTATATTGGAATAAAAATTAAGACTGTTTAAAACCATTGGTTAAAATTTGGGAGAATAAATCATGTCAAACCCAACTTTTAGCGGAAGGTGACTGTTGCCACACTTGAGGAGTAGTTTGGCATTATCTATTGAAATTTTATATGTGCATCTTTGCCCTGGCATGTCTGTTTGTAGAGGAATTTAATTAAGAAAATTCTCCTTAAGTCTGTGAACGTATATGCAGTGTTTATGATAGCAAAAACATTCAAACAATCTAAATTCTTACACTTAGAAATATTTTAAGCAAATACTTTTTAGAATATACTTAGACAATAAAGTTTAAAAACCTGAAGGTTTTTAATGCACTTTTTTTTTGGCCTGTAATTTGTCTGACTTCCTCTCTATATACATATTATCAAGGAAAAAAAATCAGTGGGTTGAACTATTATGATCCTTTTGAATAAGAGAGCCACAGAATGTATCTTAACAGAAAACATTAATAATTATAGTAATAAGATTTTTGTTCCCTTATTAAAGTTATCATATATCCATTTAAGACCTTAAATATTAATGTAGTGGACAATGTTTTATCTGCTATGGTCAGTAAGTTGAAACGCTCGTTTTAGGATGTCTGTATCTAGTGATAAGACCCAGAGAAGCCAACTCTAAACCTGAAAAGCCTTTAGAGCCCTGAAAACTGGGTTATTTGTCAATGTAACATGAAGGGCATATTTTAATAATGCAAAAGTCAAACTGAAAGATTCAATGTGATTGGAAGTCTAGTAGGAGTATATTTTGGAATATTATCTGATTTTCTCTTTTGTATCTTGCTGGCTACTGCATTGAGATAACTGTATTGTAAAGAAATAAAATTTTTGCATCAGGCAATAGATGTTAAAAAATTAAGAACAGTATTTTTGTATTGAGGGAGATGGCAATGCTGAAGGAAACTTAAGATGTGAAATTTACCTTATGGATGCAGTGCAACCTAAACTTTCCAAATCTGTTCATTTTTTTCCAAGTAGGTAGAGCTAGAGGATCAAAAGGAAAAAAATAAAATCTTCTATGTTAGTGGGTCCCTGGGTGGATAGAATTTTAACCACACTGCCCATTAGTTCAGAGAGGATGAGAGAAAAGAAATTTATGGCAACTCACCCTGTTACAACTTGATAGATGAAAAAATTCCATTAACATAAAATGTCTAAATGACAATACAAGGTAGAAAGTGTCTTAAGTGCTTTAGCCAGTCTCAGTAACCTGCCTGTAGCTGTAATTGAGGGACAATGTAATTTGGGACAATGAGATCCTGAATCAACCTAATAATCTGGGTTCCATGATACCCACTAAAGTATAAAGAAAAATTGACATAATTAAATAGGCTAAAATGCATAAAAGGCCTTGTTTTATAGGATGAAGAATGGCATGTCTCAGTAACCTGCCTGTAGCTGTAATTGAGGACTCTGAGAAAAGATGGCCAAATCTGGTGATGGCACCACATAGATAGACAACCATCTAAAACTATATTGTTCTACCTTCTCCCCACACAAACAAGCGCCTCAATAGTGTATAATATTTAGGACAGTATTTGGAAAGATAGCACCCATTCAACTATCTGAAAATTATTTTTTAACTGGAACTGGGTAAGACAAGGCACTCTTTAGACGATACTTCAGAAGAACTAAAAGTAATAAAATCTTATAATTAGCAATTTTTTATAGATGACAAAACTAAAGTATGGAAATATTACTTCCTTTTGTTCCTCCAAAGAAGATGGATTGATCAGTAAATAAACTCTAAATCTATCAGTTGATCTACTGATCTATCTGGAATTATATATGTAAATCTAGATTATGTATATATATATACATAGTCAAGGTCATCTTCTCTTTCTGAATTCAGTATATTTTCTTATTCTAGCATAGTGCTGCCAGTCCTGCTACCCTCCCCATAAGAAATTTGCTTTTATTGCTTTGTAAGGTAAGTGAGCTAGTTTCTCACATGCAGAGTTTGCTTATTCTTCTTAACACAATTCAGAGTTAATGATCCCAAATAATTGTTCACACTTGTTCTGGGACCATCAAAAGAGACTTTTCTGTCTGGGAATGAAAATGTGTTTGCATGTATATTGGCTGTATTGATATGTATATGCCTCTTGAGGAAATGTTGCATGGGGGCTGGGAGCTGGTAACAATGAACTTTAGTCATATTTTATAATTCAGAAGTCCAGTTTTTCTAATGATAATAATTATTGCCACCATTTTAGGAACACATTTTATTAGGTCCTGTGCTAACAACTCACTGGGAAAGTATTATTAGGTTTCTCCTTTAGAAGAACAAATTTAAGTTAAAAGGAGATTATATCACTTGCCTAAGATCACCCTGTTAATAAGTGACATAGATAGAATAAAAATCAGGAGGGTATCCTTAGCCTTTATACAACACCATTTCAATGTAATATAATTCTGTGTCCATAGTTCTATTTTAAAGTTATATACCACTTTAATTCATTGATGTTTTCCATATTAATTGAACAAACCCCAAGCTTCTAACTGCCTTCTTGAGACTAAACTGCAGGGAAGTAAGAGCAGAAGGAAGACCAGTTAAGGGAATATGACAATAATCAGAATAGAGATAAGTTTTAGTAGTCCAGTGTGGTGGCAGTGAAAAAGTGGTGAGAAGCATTCAGATTCTGTTGTATGTTTCAATAGGATTTGATAATGAATTAAGAATGGAATGTGTAAGAAAGACAGTAATCAACGATGGTTTCAGGATTTGTGGCATGACGGCCTAAACAGATAAGGCTTCTATTAACTGAGCTCGGGAACATTTTGGGATCAGCAAAGGGCATGTTAAACATGAGATGCTTTTTGGGCTCCTGAATTGGTTTGGGTTCATTCAGGAAAACAGAAATTTGCTTTAGAACTCCATTTGATATAGAAATTAGAATGTATAGTGTTGTTGGATGAGATGGAAGTTAGGGTGCAGTGGCCAAGGGAACCACTACTGAAGGTCAAGGAAGTTGTGGCTAAGTCAGGCAAATGGACACTAAAGCACTGAACCCCATAGTTTTCAAGTATTCACTGGGAAAGTTTCAAATCTCATGACTTACTGGTAAACCTTGCACTGTCACAGTCTTTAGCAATAAAGCAGGTGAATCTCAAGTGCTCACCTCTCTGGCTGACTCTCTTGTCTGCCCATACATCTGGCTGCCACTCCCATGAGAGAATAATAACCTTCCTTTTTTTCTACCATCTAAATATTCTGTGAGTTCTTCTCATTGGTAATCCTATCCCAGAAGCATAGAGGGAAATAGATGCCAGAAAATATAGTTCTTAGCTGTTCCTCACCATACGGAGGGGACCTTAGAAGGGAATCTTGGTGATGCTAAGTTGCAAAGAAATAATCCATTACAGGCCAACTTTGTAGCTATTGCCAGTTCAGTTCCAGATTACTGCAATAAAATGAATAGCGCAGTAAAACAAGTAAAATATTTTTTTTGGTTTCCCTGTACTTATAAAAGTTATGTTTATACTATATGGTAGTCTATTAAGTGTGCAATAGCATTATGTCTAAAAAAAAAAGTATATACCCTAATTTAAAATACTGTATTCCTAAAAAATGTTAACCGTCATCTGAGCCTTCAGTAAGTCATAGTAGTAACAAAAAGATTAGTGATCATAGATCACCACAACAAATATAATAATAATGAAAATTTGAAATTTTGCGAGAATTACCGAAATGTGACACAAAGACACAAAGTGAGCAAATGCTGTTGGAAAAAATGATCCTATAGACTTGTTCAGTTCAGGGTCACCACAAACCTTCTATTTGTTAAAAAAAAAAAAGCAGCAATATCTGCAAAGTACAATAAAATGAGGTATGCCTATACAACTTCCTGAGCAAAATATCAGTAAGCACTTGGATGGAGGAATCTGTTTTTCAGAGAATGAGTTACTATTAGAGTTATAAATTTGATAGTTGTGTTGGTTTCCTAGGGCTGTCATAACAAAGCATTACAAACTAAGAAGCTTAAAAAAAAGAAAGGTATTATCTCACCGTTCTGCAAGCTAGACGTCCAAAATCAAGCTGTCGTCAAAGCCACACTCCTTCTGAGACTGGGTAGAATGCTTCCTTGCCTCTTCTTAGTTTCTGCAATTGGCATTCCCCGGTTTATAGCTGCATCCCTCCAATCTCTGGTTGTGTCATCATCATAACATTCTCCCTGTCCTTCTCTGTCTTCACGTGGGATTTTCCTCTTTTTGTAAGGAGACCATTCATATTGTATTCGGAGCAACCCTAATGACCTATCATAACTTGATTACATCTGCAAAGACATGATTATATCTGTTTCTGAATAAGGTCACAATCACAGGTTTCAGGAGTTAGGAGTTCAACATATTTTGGGGACAGGAAACAGTTCAACCCATAGCAGTATTTTTCAGAGTGTTGAGAGTATCCAAAGCCAAAGTCTGGGTAAAAACAGTGGAAGAGAATTTAAGTAAGGAAGAAGAATGGTCCACAGATTTTCATTTGGCTCACAGAATAGGAGATAAGAAGGAATCACCAAAGAAGATTGAGAAACTGTGGTCATTAGGGAGGAAGGTCTATTTGTCCTCTACTGCTGCTTTAACAAGTTACTACAACTTAGTAGCTAAAACAATACAACTTTATTATCTTACAGTTTTGAAGGTCAGAAGTTTAAAATGGGTCTTATGAACTAAATCACTGTGTTTCCAGGGCTGCATTCTTTTTTGGAAATTTTAAGGCAGAATGTTTCCTTGCCTAATCCAGCTTTTAGAGGCTACCTGAATTCCTCAGCTCATAGCCCTCTTCCATTTTAAAAGCCAGTAATGGCCAGTCAATCTTTTCCCACATGTTCTTGCTCTGACCCTGACTCTTCTGCCTTACTCTTCCACATTTAAAGGACACTTGTGCTTACATTGGGCTTATTTGGATAATTCTGCATAATCTCCCTATTAAGGTCCATTTATCAGAAAACAATTATATTTGCAACTATCATTCCCCTTTGCCATGTAACATAATGTATTCACAGATTCTGGGGATTAGGACATGGGTATCCTTAGGGGAACCGTTATTCTGCTTACCACAGAGGGAAGCTGGAGAGTATGGTGTTCTTAGGTCCCAATGTTACAAAGAGGAGAAAATGATCAAGCATGGTTGAGTTTTGCTCATATCCTAATTAGGTTAATTAGGTTACTTGCTGATGGTTCAGTGAGGTTGTAAAATGAAAATTGAATTTGGATTTAGCATCAGGGAGGACATTAGCAACATAATAATACAAGTTCATGTGCAGTGTTTTGGGTGAAAGTTTGATGCAATTAATGCAAGCAACAATGATAACAGAAAATATAGATACAGCAAGTGCTGACAACTCTTTCTAATATTTATTGCAAGTAACTGATGTATCAGTTATTGAACATTAATATAATCCTCACAAAAGCTGTATTTAATAAAGGGGACACTTGTTATTCACATCTCTCTGTAACATGCTAGAGAAATACTGATCATGATATGGTTTATTTCCATTATTAATATATTTTTTAAATATTTCAAAATAATATTTCAAGGAATGCTGTATGGTATGAAACTACCCAAATTAGTGTGGTGGTAGATGTGATATTGTAATTCTGCATATTTCTTGGTCTACTATATTTTAGGAATGAGGCTTGAAGTTTTAAACTTCCTTTTATTTTGGAGGGGATTTCTTAAACAGATTTTATTTCTTTTTGTAGAGTATTAGGAGATGATTAAAAATATATTCATACTTTAAAGATGACCTATTATTAAAAGAGAGTATCAGTGAAATATAAAGATGGAGATGGAAGGTTTCTAATAGCTCTGTTAAACTGTAGCATTGATTTAGTATTTTATAGGCTTTATTATGTTGAATAGTCATCATTTTTAAATCATACTTTCTGATAGCTGCAGGTTCTAAATTCATTTCTACCAATTAGTTGCTATTTGCCTTTTAAAATGTACCTAAATAACTCACTGCTTCAGTTTCCTCATCTCTAAAAGAACTGTAAGCATACTAATTTATTATACTATGTTATATTCATGCAAAACAGTATAATATATATTATGAAAAAATATAAAATTATTATTATTACTTTATTTTAAAATGGCAAACAAGAAATTCAGATGGCATTGTCCATTAAAAAACAGCAAGAGGGCTTCCCTGGTGGCGCAGTGGTTGAGAGTCCACCTGCTGATGCAGGGGACACGGGTTCGTGCCCCGGTCTGGGAAGATTCCCCATGCCGCGGAGTGGCTAGGCCCGTGAGCCATGACCGCTGAGCCTGCGCATCTGGAGTCTGTGCTCTGTAATGGGAGAGGCCACAACAGTGAGAGGCCCGCGTACCGCAAAAAAAAAAAAAAAAAAAAAAAGGCAAGAATTTTTTGTGGGGGAGGGATGCAGAATCAGTTATTGACTCATATATACAGAATTTCATGATGTTTCCTACTAGGGCATTGCTAAAGATGGCATAGAGAGAAATTTTTATATAGGTTTATTATTTTTTATATAAATAAAAATTTGGAAAACCAATTAATTAAATAAGAAAAAATAGGTCCTTTAAACAAGTGTAAGGTCTGAATGTTGGCAATATATTTTAATTATCATACATTATTGCTTTTAGGAGTACATAATTTTTCATATGGGTTGATGAATATTTAGTTATAAAATGTATTTATATTTCTATACTTGACTTTTCAACTTGGCTTAAACAGATTCAAAAGTTCTTTTTAGAAAAATCAGGACCTCCCTGGTGGCGCAGTGGTTGAGAGTCCGCCTGCTGATGCAGGGGATACGGGTTCGTGCCCCGGTCCGGGAGGATCCCATATGCCGCGGAGCGGCTGGGCCCATGAGCCATGGCCGCTGAGCCTGCGCATCCGGAGCCTGTGCTCCGCAACGGGAGAGGCCACAACCAGTGAGAGGCCCGCATACCGCAAAAAAAAAAAAAGAAAAATCAGATTTTTAAATTTTCCTGTATCAAAAATATTTGTGTACTCAATATGTGCCAAACACTATTCTGAGTATATAGCAATTAAAGGAAAACAAAAACAGAAAAAAAGAAAAAAAAAAACCCCTGCCCTCATGCCACTTAGATTCTGTGGGGGAGGACAGATTTTGAGTACAAATTGAAATATGTATGTATTTATATATTAACATCTGTGACACAAATTTTTTATAAACAGTCTGTAATAAGAATAGAAAAGAGTTTTATTCAAGCCAAACTGAGGGGCTATAGCCTAAGAGACACAGATTCAAAAAGCACTTGAACTGTGTTCTGCCAGACTACAAAATTGAGGAGGCTTATATGGGCAAAACCCACAAAGTTACATAAGTTGTTTGTCAAGAATTAGGATTGGAGGCAGCAAGAAGTAAGAATATCTGTTAAGGATTGGTTAGGGTCTGAAATTGTTCTATAGTTAGAAGGGGAAACCTTGAAACCATAAGGTTGCAGCTGCCAGCTGCTAACAGATACTGTTTAGAAAACAGCTAGTAGTGCCCTTGATGTGATTTGATTCAGTTTAAAAAATTCAAGTTCTCAGTGATGCAGGAGCATTTCTGAAACCACATCAACAATGGCCAACTGGCTTCATTTTGGATATCTGAACAACAGTTTTACTGCTTGCCAGAGCAAAGAACAAAAATCAAACATGACAGGGGTACATTCTTTCAAGTTTCTAAAGTGACAGTTTAGCATGTATACAGCAAGTCAACATGACCTTGATGTCTGGGAAGGGAACCTTATCTTTTAAGGAGCACTAGCATGGGCATTATAGAAAAGCGGGGGGGGACATTTATTCCTGGTCTTCAAAGTGGACATACTAAACAATCTGGTAAATGCATTCTTTTCTTTAATGGTTAAAGCATATGTAAAATGTATGTTTGACAGGCCACAGACAGACTGTTCTAATTAACGTAAAGTTCAAGCCTAATCATGTATAATCAAGAATGTCTTCTTCCCTATAAGTGAAAATTTCTTCCATAACATCTATTTAACACATGTGGATTTTTAAATAAATTTTTAATACTAAAGCTAAATCTGATAATTTTAAGGAGCTATCACAAGACCATATTTATGCCACTTTTTAATGAATTCTTATATCTGTGTTTGAACATCATGATTGAGACAATTGTTATCCAAATAATGGTAACATACTTATAACTCTTTATGCACATTGAGGCATCAGTGAAATTTGAAGGAATATTATATTTTTATACATTTTATTAAAATTACAAAACGGTCATCACAGGACATAAATTTATAAATAAAATAATTAAGTTCTGTTTTGAAGTAAAAATTAATATATATGACTTTAAGAAACAAATATCACACACAAATTATATTCTGAATAGTTATCTCAGTTTGTTTTGTTTATTCTTTTTGGTATATAATTATCATGTTTTCAAGGTATTGAATATTTTCCATAAACATGTATAAAAAGTTTTAAAGTAGTTTCTGAAAATGTATTATTTATTTATCCCCTGAATATTTAATTATTTTGAATATCAAATGAATGTTTGCTTATTATTCCCTAATATTTTTAAAAATAATTTAAAAGCACTATTTTTATGAACTTTTAAACTACATTACATCACTGTACAATCACAAATTGTATGCATGTAGTTGCGATGTAAATAGTCGGAGCTTTTCACAAAATGTATAATTAACCAATGTTCAAAATTGCTTTTTCTCTCTGGACTTACTAATAGGATGCAACACATTTTGCTACAAAAATTATCTAAAGATTATTCTGTCATATTTTAGCACTAGCTGAATAATTGAATGCATTAGGAGTCTAGGAATTTCAGCAAGAATCTACATTAATCCCCACCAAGGCTGAGTTAGACTTACAGTAGAAGCCCTGAAGGACTCTATGTTCTTAATTACTACTCCCTTCTTTCTGGAAATAGAACTCCCCTGGTGATGAGCAACTGCAGAAAAATCCATCACTAAGGCATTCTTAAAATTTATAATTGTTACCACTGACCTTTCCATGAACCCAGGTTTAAGGGCATGTTAATCAAAAGACTGTATAATATTTAAGAAGCTAACTTAACTAAAATGGTAAACATTAAAATAATCAAGTTGCTTGGTATAAGAAGCAACTCCTTCTAAGTAACCTGTCAGCATATAAAAGAATAAATTTTGTTTTTGTTTCTAAGCTGAACCTTCTCAAAAGAGACCTTTATTTTTTTTGTCAGAGATAATATTATTGTAAAGACATTTTTTAAAAGCAGTCACAATAGACCTAAATTTGTTTAGCTAGAAATCAACTTCTTAAAATATTTAAGATTATAATATGAACATTTTATTTTTAAATTCTGATAGAATCTTTGATAAATATTTATAAACTTAGGCAAACTTAACTATGGTTTTATCATCCTCACCCTAGCTCCTCTTGATTTGTTTCATTTCTAGAATGACTTTGAGAGATGACAACACAGTAATCTCTAAGAACCTCCAAATCATGAGATTGTAATAGACTTGATATCGCTCAGCCCAAGGCATAATTGAAGTCAAAATTTTTTCTTTGCCTGTCATTTTTTGCACTGTCCATGTTTGCAGTATTGCCTGTATTAGGCACAATGATATTTCAGTCTTTTGTAAACTGCCTCTAGTGTAGGTGTCTTTAACTGTTATGAACAATAAATATAATAATTAGAGGACATTCATCAGTTTATTTCAACATTTGTCAAGGTTTCTGGGGTCTGAAATGTGTTCAAATTTTGTCAAGTTCTTAACTGAGCTTACCCTATTGAAGAGAGTAAATAAGAAACAAAAATGGGTGGTCCATTTCCTTTTCAATGAAAATAGAAACTCAATTTCTGATATTCTTCTTCTTGGTTTTTAAAGTGTCACTGAAACACTTTGTTTGCAAATGCCATGATTTTACCTTTCCATCTTGTGTTCCTTGTTTTCTCCTTTGATGTCCCGAACTTTCTATGTTGAATCTTGTGAAACTTCCAAAAGTTTTCAGGAGAATTCCTGTCCTATTAGTTAGGATACTTCTGTTACAAATAGCAGAAAATTAAATCAAATACATCCTAACAAAACAAAACGGAACAGGAGATTGACTGACTTAAATTGGTGAACCACTGGACCACCAAAAGTGGAGTGGCTCTAGTCACAGCTGTAGTCAGGGATTTGAACATTGTAACATTCCATGTTTATATCATGTTTTCGTATCTCTCAGATTGTCAGATTCACTTTCTCAGAGTACCTTCTCTACAAAACAAGAGACCTGACTGCCTGATATACCCTAGGTTGCTATTTTTAAAATAGAACTTCAGAGGGCTCACCAAAATGTCTACATTTACAATGGGTTCACAGCTTAATTCTTGTCACTCACATGCCTGCTATAAATACTGAAACAAAGTTCAAATTATTTGTGTTAATAAAACAGGTGATTGTAGTAACAAGTTATTGTGGTCACTCCATAGTTTTGGCATTACCTTGCTTATAAAATCACCCTAATAAGACTAAATCTTTTGCACAGCTAAGGAGAATATAAACAAGACAAAAAGACAGCCCTCAGAATGGGAGAAAATATTTTCAAACAAATCAATGGACAAACGATTAATCTCCAAAATATATAACTAGCTCATGCAGCTCAATATTAAAAAAACAAACAACCCGATCAAAAAATGGGCAGAAGACCTAAATAGACATCTCTCCAAATAAGACATACAGATGGCCAAGAGGCACATGAAAAGATGCTTAACATCACTAATTATTAGACAAATGCAAATCAAAACTACAATGGGGTATCACCTCACACAGGTTAGAATGGGCATCATCGGAAAATCTACAAACAACAAATGCTGGAGAGGGTGTGGAGAAAGGGAACCCTCTTGCACTGCTGGTGGGAATGTCAATTGATACAGCCACTATGGAGCACAGTATGGAGGTTCCTTAAAAAACTAAAAATAGAATTACCATATGACCCAGCAATCCCACTACTGGGCATGTACCCAGAGAAAACCATAGTTCAAGAAGACACATGCACCCCAATGTTCATTGCAGCACTATTTACAATAGCCAGGTCATGGAAGCAACCTAAATGCCCATCGACAGACAAATGGATAAAGAAGATGTGGTACATATATACAATGGAATATTACTCAGCCATAAAAAGGAAAGAAATTGGGTCATTTGTAGAGATGTGAATGGACCTAGAGACTGTCATACAGAGTGAAGTAAGTCAGAAAGAGAAAAACAAATATCGTATATTAATGCATACATGTGGAATCTAGAAAACTGGTACAGATGAACTGGTTTGCAAGGCAGAAATAGAGACACAGATGTAGAGAACAAACATATGGACACCAAGGGGGGAAAGCTGGGTGGAATGTGGGGTGGGGGGCTGGTGGTTGTGGGATGAATTGGGAGGTTGGGATTGACATATATACACTAATATGTATAAAATAGATAACTAATAACCTGCTGTATAAAAAATAAAAAAAGAAAATTCAAAAAAAGAAAAGAAAAATCCATTTAAATAAATATTTTCTTAGATCACAACCACATTTAGGAGCTTTAAAAAAAAACCTTATTTCTGCATTATGATTTATTCATTAACTTATTCCTTCTATGGTGAATAATGTAGCAAACAGGTTGTGCATAGCTCATCAATTAATTCTAAGGGTACTACTCCTGACAGCTGAAGTATTTGTTGAGACATTTAGTATGATTTTGCAAGTTCTGAATATCTTTCAGAAATACCATCCTCCTCACATTCTTTTCTTTAATTCGATTTAACAGTGTGTTTCCATTTAACCTTAGAATTCATCTGGCTTCCATGACCATTTTCTTGTGGTAATTTTGAAAATTCTCTCCGTTGCAGATGTAAGACATTCACCAAATAAATTTTCTATCAACAAGAGGCAATGGAGGGGAACAGAGAATGATTCAGTGTAATTTCACTCATCTCAGTCCTTTCATTCATCCAACAAACATATATTGGATAGACCTTGAGATGTAAAGGAATGCTAAAATATGGACTTAGATTTTAAGATGCATATATTTTAATATGATAAATAATTAGGCAAACCAGTGTTTATAAAACAATGTTAAAAGTGCAGGGGGGGCTATTGCTGATTATTGAAAAGAGACGACAATCTGATCAAAAGAACAATCTGATATTTGAAGATTAACTGACATTAGGACAATGAAGTAAAGGACTGAAACATTTCAGGCAAAGGAAACAGCATTTAAAATGCCTGAAACATAAAACAATGTGACATATTATGTAATCAGGAAAGAGTATAGGCAGGATTTAAACTTCTATTAATGATTAAGGTGTGACCCAACTGATTCTCCAAAGGAAACCACTATAAAACTTGGATATAAAACAAAAAAACAGCATCGGTGAACAAAAAGAAGCAGATTCTCATGGAGTTACATGTTCATAGGAGTGGAATTTTACAAAGTACTTTCCAACATTTTGTGGATTTTACCTTAAGGTCATGCACTGTCAGTGCAGCATATGAGGGGGCAGTGGTAGTAGGAAGTCCACAGTTTTGTGGCCTGAAAAATTAGAGAACTCAATATAGGGAGTCACTGGTTGCTGCAAAGAAAAGGGAAAATTGTGAAAGGAAAAGAGCCCAAAATTCTCGAATTCTATACACTATATCTCTGTCTGACCCCTCAACCACATGTCTGGAACAGACTAAAATAAAACTCAGCTAAAAACAAAAGATCTGAAATGAGACCAAAGATGTAGCCCAAGAAACAGTTTCTGATTCAAGTCCAATTAAAATAATTGAATGTTAAAGCAGAAGAAATAAGTCTCAAGTGAGAAAAATAAAATAAACCCCTCTCTCCACAAGTTGATATCCATAATTTCAAGAATGCAATCTAAAATTACCGGATATATGAAAAAATGAGTGAATAGAAATCATTCTCAAAAGAAAACAAAATAAATTAAAACCAATGAAAAGAAGATCCTGATATTGAAAGTATCAGAAAACATGTTAAAGTAGGTATTATAACTACTCTAAATAAAATTTAACGCAATATGCTCCTGATGAAGGGAAAGGGGAATTCTCAGCAGATATATATATATGATAGGAAGGAAGCAAATGGAAATTTGAGACCTGAAAAATACAATATCTGAAATAAAAAGTTTACTGGATGAGCTTAGCAGCTTAAAGGAAATGGCAGAGGAAAGATAAAATGACCTTGAAGATACTGCAATAAAAATTGCCCACTGTGAAGAAAAAAAAGAAAACAATAGTGTAAACAATGAACAGAGCAAGGAGACTAGCTAGATAATATCAAACAGTCAAACATCTGTATAATTAAACTCTCAGAAAAAGAGGAGAAAGAAAAATTGGAAGGGGGAAATTATATGTATACACATATACACAAACATATGTACAAACACTTATATATGCATACAAATATGCACACACCCATATATATGTGTATCAGATCACTTGAAGATGTAGCCTCTGGTGTTTTTCCACATTTGATTATATAAATTTTGACATTCAGCTCATAGAGTTTGACTAATTTTTAAGTTTACTCTCCACTTTGTGATTTTGAAAAATATCTGTGTGTGTGTACATAGTCTCTCTCTCTCTCTCTATATATATATATATATATATATATACACACATATATATACATATATACACATATCTATATGCATACATATATGTGATTATATATGCATGTGTGTATATATACTAGTAGGTGTATTTTATATGTGTGCATGTATATATGTATATATACATCTACTAGTATATATACACACATACATTTGTAAGTTTTAATTCTGTTAATCAACTAAACAATATACCTTGTAAGAGAAATACAGGTAAAAATATGGACCAGCTTCATGATTTTAAGTCCAATTTGCCATTGCTTTACTCTAAACTGCTCTCTAGTTGACAATGATTGTATAAAAGTTGAGGGTGAAGCATCTGTACCCTCCAATCTTAAAGCCATAAAAGGCAACACAGAAGCTGATGCTCTGATTGGTAGGTGTCATGTGGTGCTACTATTTCTAGCATAAGGATATACATTATTTAGTTTGTCTGTTTGAAATAGTTGTGTAATTTCTTCAAATTTAAGACTGCCAAAAAGGTCCCTTATTAGTTGATCAATTTTCTTTGTTATTTATAACTATTGGTCATGTTAACTTTGAACGCTTGGTTGAGGTACTAACTGCCATAACTGTTTCACTGTAAAAGTTTATTTTTCCCTTTTGAGTATATTATTACCAAAGAATTTAGACCCCAAAGTTTTTATATCAATTTAGCATCCTAGCCTTAGTCAACTTTTACACTGGGGTTACAAAGTTCAGTTTTTCTAGTTCTAGTTCTATCTTTGCTTTCTACATTTGTTTCCTGCTTTCTTCTGCAAAGAAGCAGTTTCCATTAGGTAAATTTTTAACTTATAATAGACCTTGGAGAATTGCTGGGGAACATAGAAATTCAGCAGAGAGAATGAGACAGGGAGAGGTTGTGAACCAACTGAAAAGACTTTCCCAGAGATAGCTCTAATGAATGAAAATCAAACAGCACTTTTCAAAGCTGCAGTGGCAGAATCAATACTAAGAATTGTCAGAAAACCACTCGGTACTGATTTGTCTAGATTTGAAAGATCAGCACAGACGACCTCATGCCTTATTAGGGGATTTAAAATGTATACAATTATTCTAGTTTTGGAAGAATATATGGCAATTTCCTTAATCCACATGCCTGGGAAATTTATACAGTTAGAATGCTTATGGAAAGAATATGGAAGATGAGACTTACTATAGATATTAGGCAGGAAGAAAACATATCAAAGTCTGAGTTGTATTGTGGACTGATAGATTATTTCTTTATTGGGACCACACTGTCGAGTGAGAAGTTGTAAAAGATTGTTTGAACAATTGACAATTTGGTAGACCTGAAATATAAAGTTTATTATATACAATGAAAGAAATCCCAAGAGAATATAAAATGGAGCATATGACAACAATAAATAATATAATTTAAAATGTAAATAAGGGTCCGATTTTATGCCTAAGAAGTAGAAAGCTGGAAAGTGTTTCTATCATAAGAACAACAAAAAAGAAAGATAATCTTTATAAAAGTGTTTAAACCCATCAAATATTTGACATTGCAGAGCAATGAGATAGCCTAAAATCTAAAGAAATATGAATGTAAGGAGATACGGAGCCCAAAGACTGGCTCACTTATGTGAGAGGGTAAGGGGAATGTAGTACTGTCTTCTAAGTGAGTAAGAAAAATTTGGTTACAATCCTTAATTCATTGCTAAAGACTGATGTGGCTTAGCATGAGAACGGCAGATACATTGGAGATTTTTTAGCCATACTTGGGCTTATCATGATGAAACACCACAAGACACATGCACAAGAGTTTGAAGGATGGGAGGGAGCCTAGATGAAGTCATCCACATTGCATGAGCCTTGAGGAAGGTAGAAGCGGCCACCAGGGGAAAGGCAAAAAACCTGATCAAAACTCTTCTCTCCTAAGGAAAAAATCCTGAAATTAAAAGTGGATGGGCACCAAACCCTCTGGACCACAAGGTAGACTTTAGTTGTATTTGGAGATGGAAAAGGGAGAAAAGGTCTGTCCTTCAGGCTATGGCCAGTTGTAGGCCATATAATTTCCTTGGACATGGCAGTGGGTGGTGAAGATAGTCTCCATTTCTGGGCATCCTTAGCTTTTAGAATACCCTGTTTTCTTTGGTCTCATAAGAGGCATTTCTCATTGATTCTGCATTTTCTCCAACAGACTAGCTTCACTGAGTAGCTTTACTTCACTGAGTAAAGGCAACAGCCACCTACCACAGGGGAAGAATAACAAAGAGAAAGATACTCTCTGAGGAAATGATACACAAAAAGTATTAAAGTTGAGGATGGAATAGGAATATTGAGGGAAAACTCCAGCAAACCAGGCCACTCTCCAATTATAGGTAACAATAGATGTCTTTGATATAAGTGTTAAACCCATAATAAACATTACAGAAACAAAACCAATCACAAGTCTATTACTGATTGGAATAATTCAATCCCCTATATTAGTGGCCTAGCAAGAGGGGTATTGATATTCAAAGTTATAAATATAATTTATCTCAGACTCAAATGTTCCTCACATTATTTAGCATGTAAGAAACACGATACACACAAAAATGCAAGGTAAAAACCCATTATAAAGGTAAAGATCAATAAAATAAAACAGAATCAGTGATGAAGTAGATGTTGGAACAACTCTAGCCATCCTCTTTCACCTAAGGTGGAGAAAAGAACTGAAAACACTTTTGAAATTCACAGTCCAGAGGCGTAGTCTCACTGAAGACTAAAACAATTGAAGGACTATAGAATACTTTCTCTCCCCCAACACCTTACCACCACATTACTGAAGGCCTATTTACAGTAGTCCCTTTTACCTGGTATAGCATGTCCAGCTATCAAAAAAATTACGAGTCATGCCACAAGGCAAAATACCCAATTTGAAGAGACAGAGCAGGCATCAGAACGAGACATGGCAGGAATGTTGGAATTATCAGAGTAGGAATTTAAAACAACTATCATTAATACGCTAAGGGTTTTAATGGATAGACAGCATGCAAGAACAGGTAGGCTTTTTAAGCAGACAGATGGAAGCCTAAGAAAGAACCAGAAAGAAATATTAGAGATCAAACACACTGTAATAGAAATGAAAAATGCATTTGATAGGCTTACTAGCACGTGATATGGCTGAAGACAATTTCTGAGCTTGAGGATATCTCAATAGAAACCTTCAAAGCTGAAAAGCAAAGAGAACAAAGACTGAAAAAAAAACAGAACAAAACAGCCAAGGACTGTGGGACACCTATGAAAAGTGTAACATAGGTATAATTCGAATACCAGAATGAGAAGACAGAAAGGAACAGAAGAAATATTTGAAGCTATAATGACTGAGGATTTCCCCAAATTAGTTAATAGCATCAGCATTAATCTAATAACAAAAGTAGGAGACAACATTATAAGAAAAGAAACATAAGAAAAAAAAGCAATGTATCAATCTTGGATCATAAATTGTGACAAAGGTATGATTCTAATAAAAGAAGTTAATCGTAGGGAAAATTGGGTGTGAGATATAAAAGACCTCTCATGTTTGCATTTGTTCTGTAAATCCAAAAACATTCTAAAATAAGAAGTTTATTAACACTTCTACACTTAATATCTTATTTATTGTCCAGTGACTGAATTCTTTTCCACTGAGTGTCAGGCAAGGTGTATATAGCCTACTTTTCTGGTTATTTTTTTACTTCTTAACATCTTTATTGGAGTATAATTGCTTTACAATGCTGTGTTAGTTTCTGCTGTATAACAAAGTGAATCAGCTATACATATACATATATCCCCATGTCTTTGTGGTGGGCAGGGCTGAGTCCGGTCATGTGTTTTGTGATGTGTGTGAACTTAGTATGATTTTTGGCAGCCTCTTTTCTAAGGGGTGGAGTTATGTTCCTGTCTTGCTAGTTGCTTGCCATTGGACGTCCAGCACTGGAGCTTGCTGGCCGTTGGGTAGAGCTGGGTCTTAGAGTTGAGACAGAGACCTCTGGGAGAGCTCTCACTGATTGATATTACATGGGGCCAGGAGGTCTCTGGTGGTCCAATGTCTTGAACTCAGCTTTCTCACCTCAGAGGCTCAGGCCTGACACCAGGCCAGAGCACCAAGACCCTGTCAGCCACATGGCTCAGAATAAAAGGGAGAAAAAAAGTTAAAGAAAAATAATTGTAATAAAAAATTTTTTTAATTATTACATTGAAAAAATTAAAAAGTAATAAAAAAAAGAAGAGAGCAATGAAACCAATAAACAAACCCACCAATGATAACAAGAGCTAAAAACTATACTAAGATAAACATAAAAATCAGAAACGAGTCAGTCACAGACAGCAAACCCCAAGTCTACAGTTGCTCCCAAAGTCCACTGCCTCAATTCTGGAAACATTCATTGTCTATTCAGGTATTTCACAGATGCAGGGTACCTCCAGTTGATTGTGGGGATTTAATCTGCCACTCCTGAGGCTGGTGGGAGAGATTCCCCTTTCTCTTCGTTATTCTCACAGTTCCTGGGGTTCAGCTTTGGTTTTGGCTCCACCTCTGTGTGTAGATTGCCCTCAGGCATCTGTTCCGGCCCATACAGGATGGGGTTAAAGCAGCGGCTGATTAGAGGGCTCTGGCTCACTCAGGCCAGGGGGATGGATGGGTATCATAGTTATAATTGGAATGCAGGGCGAGCCTGCAGTGGCAGAGGCCAGCATGACTTTGCAACAGCCTGAGGAGCACTGTGTGTTCTCCTGGGGACGTTGTCCCTGAATCACTGGACCCTGGCAGTGGCGTGCTGCACAGACTCCTGGGGGTATGTGGATAGTGACCTACTCTTGCACACAGGATTCTTGGTGGCAGCGGTAGCAGCGTTAGAGTTTCATGCCCGTTTCTGGTGTCTGAGTTGATAGCCGCAGTTCACGCCCATCTCTGGAGCTCATTTAGGCAGTGCTCTGGCTTCTTTGGCCAGATGGGGAAGGAATCCCCTCTCCTCACACACCCCAAAATAATGGTCTCTTGCCTCTTAGGCAGGTCCAGAGTTTTTCCCGGACTCCCTCCCAGCTAGCTGTGGGGCACTAGCCCGCTCAGGCTGTGTTCACGCAGCCAACCCCAGTCCTCTCCCTGGGATCTGACCTCCAAAGCCTGAGCCCCAAAGCCCGAGCCTCAGCTCCTAGCCCCTACCCACCCGTCGGGGGAGCAGACAAGCCTCTCGGGCTGGTGAGTGCCGGTCGGCACCGATCCTCTGAGTGGGAATCTCTCTGCTTTGTCCTCTGCACCCCTGTTGCTGTCCCTGTTGCTGTGCTCTCCTCCACGGCTTCGAAAATTCCCCCCTGCCCAACCCCCATCTCTACCAGTGAAGGGGATTCCTAGTGTGTGGAAACCTTTCCTCCTTCACAGCTCCCTCCCAGAGGTGCAGGTCCCATCCCTATTCTTTTGTCTCTGTTTTTCCTTTTTTCGTTTGCCCTACCCAGGTACATTGGGAGTTTCTTGCCTTTGGGGAAGTCTGAGGTCTTCTGCCAGCATTCAGTAGGTGTTCTGTAGGAGTTGTGCCACATGTAGATGTATTTCTGATGTATCTGTGGGGAGGAAGGTGATCTCCGCATCTTACTCCTCCACCATTTTGAAGGTCTCCTAACTGCTTCTTAATCAGTCCATTCTGCTTCAAGTCATTTATGCCTTGAGTCACGTGTACTGTGTCCAGATGGTCTCAATACCACAGTGCTCTTTCAGGGCTGCCTCCATGAATTGGCTCCCACTCTTTTCTGGTTATTTTTAACATCAAAGTGGAGTTCCTAGCTAGTGCAATGAGCAAATAAACAAAATACAAGTCATACAGTTTAGGAAAGTAACAAAACTCTCTGCTCACAGAAAATATGATTCAATACATAGAAAATCCCAAAGAATTTCTCAATAAGTTGCTAGATCTACTTAGTGAATTTAATAATGTTTCAAGCTATAAGGTAAATATATAAAAATCCATTACATTTCTATGTAACAATAAATATTTGATTACTGAGATTTAAAAAAATAATACAATTCTAACAACATCACAAAACATGGAATATATGGGTATAAATATAACAAAATGTATTCCGGATCTATACCAAAACGTACAAAGGAGCAATAAAAGAAATTAAAGAAGAGCCAAATGAAAAGAGCTTGATACCATTGTCATTAATAGGAACATGTAACACTGTCCATTTTCCCCAAATTGTTGTAATGATTTAACATAATTCCCCAAAAAGTCCCACTACTATTTTTAGTAAAAATCAACAAGGTGATTCAAAAATGCAAAATTTAGTTCTCTTGTGGCCAGATCATTAGTTGCTCTTGGGGAGGGATGAACTCTGGAATTAACACACTTAACACCTTACTGTTTTCCTTCTCTTCCTGAAAATACACTAAATATGCATTGATTTCTTTATTTATTGCATGCCTTACCTATCCTGCTCATTATCTTCAGCGGTGGAGGGCAATGGTAGTAGTATCATTTATGCAAATCCAAAATAAAGAAGAAGACAGGAATGTTAGCACTAAACTTGCTTGGTTGTCCAGAGAGAATGTTCTTGTTATGATGTGACTTTTCTTTCTTTAATACTCAGCAACCAAGTTTCCAAGTGATCCTCAATTCCCTGGGGACTTGTTACTACATCAGTTCAGGGAGATGAAAAATAAGAGAGCTGTAGAAGGCACACTACTTCTTAAAGTTTTGTTCCCAAAGTGGTACACATCACTTCCACTCCCATTCCACTTGGTTACATGTCCAAGAAATGTAGTTCAGAAGACGAATGAATGGATATTGGTAAACATCTAGCAATTTCTGCCATGAATGGGTAGAGTTGGTTTCATCTCTGGTCATTCCTGAAGAATGATGGGTAGCAAGAGTAGGCTGATGTGAAATCTAGGAAGAGAAATTGCATGTGCTAAGGTCTGGAGGCAGGGAAGAGCTTGGAACATTTCAAATGTGAATAAAAACCTGTGTGCCCAACAGGGAGAGTAGTGAAAATCAGTGTTGGAAAAGTATGCAAGGGCCAGATCAACCAGGATATTTGTACAGTGTTTTATAAAAGTTTTACACTGCATTATTGTTGCAATGAAAAACTGTTTAATTGACGTAACCAGACAGAAAGTGAATCAATTTTTGCATATCTTAGGGATCATTGTCTGTGTTGAATGAAGAATTATCATGAAGCTATGGTATATGCAAGGACAACTAGGAAACTTTGACTAAGAGAATAGTAATGAAGATAAGAATAAGTGCTATATGGATTGCCATGATGTTTATAAGGTGAAATCAATATAAAATGGTTGAGTCACACTTGCAAGTTAAGCCTGAATAAGGTAGACATATGTCCTCAAATATTTGAAAAGATGTCATGTAGTAATGTTCTGTGTTATTATTTGGAGTTGTTCTTTATACATTTCCTTGCATAGAGTACATCCTTGATAAATACATTTTAAATGAATGAGTGCTTTAAAGTACAGAAAAAGTACAACACTAAGGACAGGAAAGGGAAGAATAACTGCAGTGGATGAACTATATTTGGCTCAATATAAAAAAGAATGGTATGAAAATAGGAAAATATTCTTAACATTAAACCGGATGCCTTGGAAGTCAATGCCCTCTTCATAAAATCATCAGGTTGGGTTATCTGAGGTTAGACATTGGATCACAGAGGAAGAACTTCCTACTTAGCAGAAGCTCTAGGAAGCTCTATTCAGTTTCAATGGCTAAGGAAACTGTTCTAAAATGAGGATTTGAGATCAATGCAGGCAAAACTGAAGTCCATCACGAGAGCAAGTGCTTGCAGGTCATCTTCCTCTCAGTACTCACCTGGCTTTACATTCAGTGAACAGTGGCAGTGAGTTAGTATTAGCATAAAAGGTAGCATGTGCAATAACAGGTGGTCCACCTATGGCAAAAATAAAGAGAATCTAAACTTTCATTCTGTACGTGTCATTCATGTATCACTTTATCTAAAAGAGGCAGTGTTTAGATCCCCCTAATATGACTCACTTGATGAGCAATACATTTTACTTTAAAATTATGCACTTTGTGTGACTAAATCAACCTGAAAATTGATACTTGGTATAAAAACACATTTATATTATAATATTTTTTGGAAAAAGTTATTAGAGTCTTGATTGAAACTATTACCTACTGTGAAAATGAGAAAGATTTTTAATTAACTTTATTGAAGCTGTTTAGATAGTGATAAATGATGAAAACCTTTTTATTTTTTTTTGTTTTTATTATTAAGATTTGCTTAATGGAATTCAGTATATAACAAGTTCACCTCAATTGTTTAATTTTTAAAGTGCATTTTACTGATATATCCTTCATTATAAAAATTCTACTTTCAAGATGGAAAATCCCTTCAAATCTAAATGGCAATTAAATAAAATAGGTTAGGTTGATCTTCTGCCTCAAGGGACAGGAAGAGTAGGTCTGAGTCAAAATATAATGTAAAAGGAAGGGTTGTGACATAAAGTGAAGCAGAAGAATGTGACATGTGCTCTTAAAGGTTTCATTAACAACTTAAATGTAATTTTTTTTTTAAGTTGGAGCTCAGATATTAGCATTTGTTCAAACAGTAGATTTTACCTTATTATAGTTGTATAACTCAGCAAAAGACACCAAACATTTTCTTTGTTATTCCTTTTCCTCTTTCTCTTACAACAACATAAGTGAATTGAGTTTTTATGGACATTCTCTGTTGGGATCAATAATGTGTGTGACACCTGTCAAAGCATATAGCCCAGGGGTCTGAAGTTTTACTGAAGAGGACACTGGCCTGAAAACTGAAACACTGACCCTCAGAAGTGATATTTTACTATCTGCTGATAATAGATTTTGGGGAAAACTACTTTAAGTGTGGGACTCCAGTCAACCTCCACCATCGTCTTTCTCCCAATATATTTCTACTTAGATACAAAAAAATTTATAGACTTAATCTACAGAAGTTTTGAAACACTATGTTGTACACCTGAAACTAATATAATATTTTAATCAACCATACTTCAATTTTAAAAAATCATAGACTTGCAACGATTCTTCTCTCCTTAGAACATTTAGAGAAAAAAGGATTTTGATTAGTTCTGGCTAGTCAGATTCATGGCTAGTTCTAAGTCAGCCCATAGTAATGCCTAGTTCTCCTGTATTTTCTGGTTCTGATCAAGCTGCATGGCTTACTTTTGACTTTGCTGCTCTGCAGATCTCTATATTGTAGTTACCTTTCTCTATAGTTCTGGTAATTCCACATGTCTGCAAGCCACACTGGAGAACTGATGTGGACAAGCCATACTCTTTTATTAACAAACTCTACCTTCCCTAGAATGCTACCACCTTTAGTCTCTTTTAGGTAGTAGGCTTTCAGAGAAAGGTTGAGCACAATTAATTATAATATCAGCATCATCCAGAATATGGTATACCTCCTCTTTTCTAGTTGCTTGGGCACGTTTAGCTCTGCCATCCCTAGGCTCTTTTTTTTTTTAGCATTATTTTTTTTAAGATTTATTATTTATTTATTTTTGGCTATGTCGGGTCTTAGGTGCAGACACAGGATCTTCATTGAGGCATGCGGGATCTTTCATTGTGGCACATGGGTTTTTTCTTCTCTAGCTGTGGTGCGCGGGCTCCAGAGCACGTAGGATCTGTAGTTTGCAGCTCACAGGCTCTCTAGTTGAGGTGCACAAGCTCAGTAGTTGTAGCACATGGACTTAGTTGCCCTACAGCATGTGGGATCTTAGTTCCCTGACCAGGGATTGAACCCATGTCCCCTGAATCGTAAGACAGATTCTTTACCACTGGACCACCAGGGAAGTCCCCATCCCTAAGCTCTTGACCTTCAATAACATATCTCTACAATATTCAGGTGCCCTACTGCACAATCTGGGCCTTCTGCTTCTGGGTTCTACCCTGAACAATAAAATATGGTGAGTTTCAGTTACAAGTTTTCTGAGCTACCAGTGTCATCAATCTCTTTGGTATATATCGCTCACTTTGGCCCATAACTAGAGAATTTACATATACATATATGTAAAATTAAAATATATTTTCAGGTTTTGTCCTGAAAATCCTTAGCACTGTCTCACGTGGAACTTTGTGATCTCTTTGGACTGCATAAGTAGCCTGTGATAGAGACAGATGACATATGCTCTTGTGCTTTATGCTGTAAACCAGCAGTTTTCAACTGGTGGTATCTAGTGGGTGAAGGCCAGAAATGCTGCTAAACATCCTACAGTGCAAAGACAGAACTCCACAAAAAGAATCATCCAGCCCAATAAGCTAAGAGTGTTAAGGTTGAGAAAATTTGCTGTAATTAACAGATGATCCCCTCTACTATAATCCTCTGTGTGAGATGCCAAGATGCTGGTGTAGTGTAATTCATTCATAACCATTAACTATTATCTATTAGTATAAATTGATAGTAGATATTTTTGTCAAATAATGGTTGTATAATTAAGAATACCTTGCATAAGTATAACAGTTTAGAGATTAGAATTTACCTTTCAAATTTTTGTCTTAAAAATTCATCAGAATAAGACTTGAAAAAGATACTGTTTTCCCCATATTTAGACAAGGAGAATCAATATTAGCTATAACTAAGCCTTAGCTAATATCCAGCCCATTCCCTTATTCTTCAGATGCAAGAACTAAAAATAAGTAAAGTAGTTTTCTCAGAATTGCATTACTAGATAATATAAGAATAAATATAAAACAAAAATGAATCACCTTCTTAAAAGATGCTGTGGATTCTCCATCCAGATCCCATTTAAAGAGCGAGTGTACTAATTCCCAGCAGCTGTGAGAGTTGGGTACTATCTACTCACTACCATCACTTCCTTCTCTTTCAACCGCATGCCAGCTTCTCCAGAGAATTAGCCACAACTTATGAGATCCACCTTACCCTGGGAAACTTCATTCACCTAACCCCCACACCTGGGGTGGCCAGTAGCCAATGGCTCACTGATGTATGGATTCTTTTCCTTATTTGGAGGCACAGGGAGATCAGCTTGGTGCTTTGCGACCACCTAGTGGGGTGGGATAAGGAGGGTGGGAAGGAGATGCAAGAGGGAGGGGATATGGGAATATACATATGCATATAGCTGATTCACTTTGTTATAAAGCAGAAACTAATACAACACTGTAAAACAATTATATTCCAATAAAGATGTTTAAAAAAAAAGATAGTAATGCTGATTTCCTCAGAATCTACCCATATCTCCTCACCACCAGACCAAGAACTAGGGTCAAATCTCTACATGAATTGACTTGGAAAGTTTCGTGTTTGCTAAAGAAATAGAAAGATTATAAACCAAAGAAGCTACAAGACTTGGCTATCATGGATCTGGGAGAGTAGGACTAGGAGTGCCTCCTGAGGGGACTGGATTAAAGGAAGTAAAAAGTAAAGTTGAATTTGAACGGTTTGCTAAAATAGGGTCACTCTTCCATTATACAGAGTTTAACATCATGAAAGGATTTCAGGATATGGTTATAATATGCTGTCAGGGCAGCTCATGCAAGTTTGGGGAAAGAATTGGCTCACCTTAATGAAGTAGAGATGTAAGAAGTGTCATGACAAACTGTGGAAGAAGAGACCAAAAGGCTCAGACAATTGTGTGTGCTAGTATTTAACTGTGCAAGCTACAATGGGGCTACTAGAAAAACCACTAACTTCTACTGACTAGGGATTAAAATCTCCTGTGCTGGAAAATTTTATTTATGGATTGTTAAAGTATCTCAGAAGGGCCTTAGGAATTCTTTATCGATAAAGATGATAAAGAACATAGAGGTGAGGGAAGCATAAGCTTCCTTGAGAAGATCAGCAGTGGCTGTTAAACTTGGTAGGCCAGGATTAATAGTAGAAGATACTATTACACAATTCTGTGTGTGTGTGTATGTGTGTGTGTGCATTATGAGTATGCCTCTCTCTTTTCTGTTGGAAGACTGTACCAGGGTTCTGTTGAATATATTGGATTTTTCAAAAATCTTTTTTTTAAATTGAAGTATAATTGGCATATAACATTGTATTAGTTACAGGTGAATAACATAATGATTTGATATTTGAATACATGGCAAAATGATCACCATGTGTCTATTTAATGTCTGTCACCATTCATAGTTACAAAATTTTTTCTTTCTTGTGATAAAAACTTTTATTCTCTTAGCAACTTCCAAATATACAGTTTTAATAACTGGACTTACCATGCTGTACATTACATTTCCATGACATATAGTCACCATGTTGTACATTATATCCACATGATATAATGTTGTACATTACATCCCCAATCTTTATTTTTAATTTTATTTTTAACTTTGACTTTATAGCTTTCCAGCTTCATTATTAGTATTTTTCTCTTGTATTTTTATTTCTCTTGTAATCATTTGTCAAATTTTCACATGGGTGTTCTGTAAATGAAGTTCTATTTATCAGTGAAATTGAGACAGGCTGGGACCTGGGACTCTTCGCTGCAGTGCTGCAATGCTTGCACCCGGACAAATGTCTCCTCAAGCAACAAAAGAAACTATAAGGGACTAAAAATAACTGCATGCATGCAAAGTTGGGGCAAATTCTGGACAAAAGATACAAAAAGACCAAAAAAGCTCAGCTGTCACTTCTGAAGAGCCCAGAGCAAAAGCAGGGGGTCAGGAGAAAAACCAGGGTACCTGGCATGCCTGCTGCACTCAACATCACAAAGGGGTGGGCAAACCACCTGAGCCACCCCTCTGGCCGGACCCCTGGACACACCCCTACTCTCACCCCCATATAAGGAACCTGCTCGCCCTGCCTTGGGGAGCAAGCTAGCAAGGGAACTTGTTACGTGTTTTTGCTCCCCCTTACTGCAGCATGGGCCCCATTCTACCTATACATTACAACCTGTATGATTTCTTATTTTGGAATACATGTATTTTTCTATGTTGTAAACCAATGCTCAGTTCCTCTACAATGTTTCATGTTTTGTTTTGTTTTGTTTTTGCTGGTAGTGTGCAATATATTTTATAGCATAAATAAAATATTTAGGTAATACTGGTGTTTAAATTAAATCAAGTTTTTTATTTATTTCATATTAAACTCTACATGCATTTTTATTTTTATGTAATTAACTGGTCAAGCTCTGAGAAGAGTGGGTGTGGATTTCCCTGTTACTAGTATCACTACACTTGGCCTCTATTATCATTAACACATTGAACTATATACCTTTTCCCTTCCTTTCAACCCTTGGGTGCCATTTTACTTTTAGGTGAATTCCTTATAAATAGTAAAAATATAAATTTAGCTTTGGTCAATTTGATTCCCCAACAAGGGAAGTGAAGGCATTCTTGTTTACCATGGCAACTAATATATTCATTTTTATTCCTACTATCTCAAAAAATGATTTATTCCTGCTAGCCATTTTATTTTTTATTGTATCTTCATTTTTGTAGTAATTACATCATATTATAATTGTATTCTATTTTCAGGTACTTAAATATACTGTCCACTTCCAGAAGGACACAGCCTTTGTTGTTTTTTATTAATTAGTTCAACTTTCATCCCTAGAGTTCCATTATAGTTAGTTAATGAGGTAATTTTCCTTGTTAAATTGTGAATCTCTTGGAACTAGAATTTTGCATTGCTTCTGTCTCATTCTCTGATATTAGAACAGTTCATGCCACACAGGCTGAACTCAAGGGGATACAAGTAAATAGATTATTTTCTAGATCCTACTGCAATAATCTTCAAATCTCTTTGAGGGTCATGTCTTCTTTAGAACCCATCTTTTACTCGCCAGTGTGAGGCTTCCTACTTTAATTGGTTCTGTTAGAAATACATCACCATGATTATTAATTCCTTCACCAATAAATCCTCATTGTTCTTATAACATTTTCCTATTCCCACATTGATTTGAATTACGCTCTGCCTTTCATCTAATTTGTAGTTGGTTTCTGTTTACCCATTGTCTAATTATTCCCTTCCGTTTTCAAATCTCTCTCAATCCATGTGTCTTCAGAGTTTAATTGATGGTTTATTTTCAGTTCCATTCAAGGTACATATACAAACATGGACATATTGAAACTGCATTCAGTAATTATCTAATACATTAGTAAATAATAAAAATGCAGAGCATTAGGGCAATAGTTATATTTCCAAAGAACATTCAAAGTTTAGAATTGCCTTTACTGAAACTAAATGTATGCTTGAGCTATTCTAAAAATGTGTTTTCACTTTGAACAAAGTTAATTAAAGATTGTGTCCATTTAAAGAATATAAGGTCCCACTTGACGGGATTAAATTCTCAGAGCTTCAGTCATGTGTTTATTTTTTATTTATTTTTTCTTATTTATTTTTTAACATCTTTATTGGAGTATAATTGCTTTACATTGTTGTGTTAGTTTCTGCTGTATAACAAAGTGAATCAGCTATACGTATACTTATATACCTATATCCCCTCCCTCTTGCATATCCTTCCCACCCTCCCTATCCCACCCTCTAGGAGGACACAGAGCACTGAGCTGATCTCCCTGTGCTATGCAGCTGCTTCCAACTAGCTATCTATCTTACATTTGGTAGTGTATATATGTCAATGCTACTTTCTCACTTCATCCCAGCTTACCCTTCCCCCTCCCCATGTCCTCAAGTCCATTCCCTACATCTGCATCTTTATTCCTGTCCTGCACCTAGGTTCTTCAGGACCATTTTGTTTTTTTAGATTCCATATATTTGTGTTAGCATACAGTATTTGTTTTTCTCTTTCTGACTTCACTCTGTATGACAGATTCTAGGTCCATTGACCTCACTACAAATAACTCAATTTCGTTTCTTTTTATGGCTGAGTAATATTCCATTGTATATATGTGCCACATCTTCTTTATCTATTCATCTGTCGATGGACACTTAGGTTGCTTCCATGTCCTGGCTATTATAAATAGTGCGTCAGTGAACATTGTGTTACATGACTCTTTTTGAGTTATGGTTTTCTAAAGGTATATGCCCAGTGGTGGGATTGCTGGGTCATATGGTAGTTCTATTTTTAGTTTTTTAAAGAACCTCCATACTGTTCTCCATAGTGGCTGTATCAATTTACATACCCACCAACAATGTAAGAGGGTTCCCTTTTCTCCACACCCTCTCCAGCATTTATTGTTTGTAAATTTTTTTTGATGATGGCCATTCTGACTGATGTGATACCTCATTGTAGTTTTGATTTGCATTTCTCTAATGATTAGTGATGTTGGGCATCCTTTCATGTGTTTGTTGGCAAGCTGCATATCTTCTTTAGAGAAATGTCTGTTTAGATCTTCTGCCCATTTTTGAATTGTTTTTTTTTTTAATATTGAGCTCAATGAGCTGCGTGTATGTATAGGAGATTAATCCTTTCTCACTTGCTTCATTTGCAAATATTTTCTCCCATTCTGAGGGTTGACTTTTTGTCTTCTTTATGGTTTCCTTTGCTGTGCAAAAGCTTTTAACTTTCATTAGGTCCCATTTGTTTATCTGTGTTTTTATTTCCATTTCTCTAGGAGGTGGCTCAAAAAGGATCTTGCTGTAATTTATGTCAAAGAGTGTTCTTCCTATGTTTTCCTCTAAGAGATTTATAGTGTCTGGCCTTACATTTAGGTCTTTAATCCATTTTGAATTTATTTTTGTGTGTGGTGTTTGGAAGTGTTCTAATTTCATTCTTTTACATAGAGCTCCTCAGTGTTCCCAGCACCACTTATTGAAGAGGCTGTCTTTTGTCCATTGTATATTCTTGCCTCCTTTATCAAAGATAAGGTGACCATATGTGTGTGGATCTTGGCCTTTCTATCCTGTTCCATTGATCTATATTTCTGTTTTTGTGCCAGTACCATACTGTCTTGATTACTGTAACTTTGTACTATAATCTGAAGTCAGGGAGCCTGATTCTTCTAGCTCCATTTTTCTTTCTCAGGATTGCTTTAGCTATTGGGGGTCTTTTGTGTTTCCATACAAATTGTGCAATTTTTTGATCTAGTTCTCTGAAAAATCTCCTTGGTAGTTTGATAGGGATTGCACTAAATCTGTAGATTGCTTTGGGTAGTATAATCATTTTCACAATGTTGATTCTCCCAATCCAAGAACATGGTATATCACTCCATCTGTTTGTATCATCTTTACTTTCTTTCATCAGTGTCTTATAGTTTTCTGCATACACGTCTTTTGTCTCCTTAGGTAGGTTTATTCCTAGGTGTTTTGTTCTTTTTGTTGCAGTGGTAAATGGGAGTGTTTCTTTAATTTCTCTTTCAGCTTTTTAATCATTAGTGTATAGGAATGCAAGGGATTTCTGTGCAATAATTTTGTATCATGCTACTTTACCAAAAACATTGATTAGCTCTAGTAGTTTTCTGGCTGGATATTTAGGAGTCTCTATGTATAGTATCATGTCATCTGCAAACAGTGACAGTTTTACTTCTTCTTTTCTGATTTGGATTCTTTTTATTTATCCTTCTTCTCTGATTTCTGTGGCTAAAACTTCCAAAACTATGTTGAATAATAATGGTGAGAGTGGGCAACCTTGTCTTGTTCCTGATCTTAGTGGAAACCATTGAGAATGATGTTGGCTGTGGGTTTGCAGTATATGGCCTTTATCATGTGGAGGTAGTTTCCCTCTATGCCTACTTTCTGGAGAGTTTTTATCATAAGTGGGTGTTGAATTTGTTGAAAGTTTTTCTGCATCTATTGAGATTATCATATGATTTTTATCCTTCAGTTTGTTAAT
Source organism: Mesoplodon mirus (assembly GCF_964341445.2). Classification (NCBI taxonomy): domain Eukaryota; kingdom Metazoa; phylum Chordata; class Mammalia; order Artiodactyla; family Ziphiidae; genus Mesoplodon; species Mesoplodon mirus. The sequence continues at coordinate 59,646,050 of NC_138993.1, read as the reverse complement.
ATGGTGTATCACGTTAATTGCTTTGCATATACTGAAGAATCCTTGCATTCCTGGGATAAAGCCCACTTGATCGTTGTGTATGATCCTTTTAATGTGCTGTTGGATTCTGTTTGCTAGTATGTGGTTGACGATTTTTGCATCTATGTTCATCATTGATATTGGCCTGTTGTTTTCCTTTTTTGTGACATCTTTGTCTGGTATTGATATCAGGGTGATGGTGACCTCCTAGAATGGGTTTGGGAGTGTTCCTCCCTCTGCTATATTTTGGAAGAGTTTGATAAAAATAGGTGTTAGCTCTTCTCTAAATGTTTGACATAATTCACCTTGTGAAGCCATCTGGTCCTGGGATTTTGTTTGTTGGAAGATTTTTAATCACAGTTTCAATTTCAGTGCTTGTGATTGGTCTGTTTATATTTTTGATTTCTTCTTGGTTCAGTCTTGGAGGGTTGTGCTTTTCTAAGAATTTGTCCATTTCTTCCAGGTTGTCCATTTTATTGGCATATAGTTGTGTGTAGTAATCTCTCATGATCCTTTGTATTTCTGCAGTGTCAGGTTTTACTTCTCCGATTTTATTTCTAATTCTGTTGATTTGAGTCTTCTCGCTTTTTTTCTTGATGAGTCTGGCTAATGGTTTATCAAATTTGTCTATGTTCTCAAAGAACCAGGTTTTAGCTTTATTGTTCTTTGGTATCATTTCCTTCATTTCTTTTTCATTTATTTCTGATCTGATCTTTATTTCTTTCCTTCTGTTAACTTTGGGGTGTTTTTTTTTTGTTTCTTCTTTCTCTAATTGCTTTAGGTGTAAGGTTAGGTTGTTTGAGTTTTTCTTTTTTCTTCAGGTAGGATTGTATTGCTATAAACTTCCCTCTTAGAACTGCTTTTGCTGCATCCTGTAGGTTTTGGGTCATCATGTTTTCATTGTCATTTGTTTCTAGGTATTTTTTGATTTCCTCTTTGATTTTTTCAGTGATCTCTTGGTTATTTAGTAGCATATTGTTTAGCCTCCGTGTGTTTATTTTTTACCATTTTTTTCCTGTAATTGATATCTAATCTCATAATGTTGTGGTCAGAAAAGATACTTGATATGATTTCAATTTTCTTAAATTTACCAAGGCTTGATTTGTGACCCAAGGTATGATCTATCCTGGAGAATGTTCCATGAGCACTTGAGAAGAAAGTGTATTCTGTTGGTTTTGGATGGAATGTCCTATAAATATCAATTAAATCCATTTTGTTCAATGTGTCATTTAAAGCTTGTGTTTCCTTATTTATTTTCATTTTGCTTGATCTGTCCATTGGTGAAAGTGGGGAGTTAAAATCCCCTATTATTATTGTGTTACTGTCGGTTTCCCCCTTATGGCTGTTAGCATTTGCCTTATGTGTTGAGGTGCTCCTATGTTGGGTGCATAAATATTTACAATGGTTATATCTTCTTCTTGGATTGATCCCTTGATCATTAAATATTGTCCTTCTTTGTCTCTTGTAATAGTCTTTATTTTAATGTCTATTTTGTCTGATATGTGAATTGCTACTCTGGCTCTCTTTTGATATCCATTTGCACAGAACATCTTTTTCCATCCCCTCACTTTCAGTCTGTATGTTTCCCTAGGTCTGAAGTGGTTCTCTTGTAGACAGCATATATACAGGTCTTGATTTTTGTATCCATTCAGCCAGTCTATGTCTTTTGATTGGAGCATTTAATCCATTTGCATTTAAGGTAATTATTGATATGTATGTTCCTATTACCATTTTCTTAATTGTTTTGGGTTTGTTATTGTAGGTCTTTTCCTTCTCTTGTGTTTCCTACCTAGAGAAGTTCCTTTAGCATTTGTTATAAAGCTGGTTTGGTGATGCTGAATTCTCTTAGATTTTGCTTGGCTGTAAAAGTTTTAATTTCCCCGTCAAGTCTGAATGAGATCCTTGCTGGGTAGAGTAAGCTTGGTTGTTGGTTTTTCCCTTTCATCAATTTAAATATGTCCTGCCACTCCCTTCTGGCTTGCAGAGTTTCTGCTGAAAGATCAGCTGTTAACCTTATGGGGATTCCCCTGTATGTGATTTGTTTCTTTTCTCTTGGTGCTTTTGATACTTTTTCTTTGTATTTAATTTTTGATAGTTTGATTAATATGTCTCTTGGTGTGTTTCTCCTTGGAATTATCATTTGGGACTCGCTGTGCTTCCTGGAGTTGATTGACTATTTCCTTTCCCATATTAGGCCAGTTTTCAACTATAATCTCTTCAAATATTTTCTCAGTCCCTTTCTTTTTCTCTTCTTCTTCTGACACCCCTATAATCCAAATGTTGGTGCATCTAATGTTTTCCCAAAGGTCTCTGAGACTGTCCTCAATTCTTTTCATTCTTTTTCTTTTTTCTGCTCTGTGGTAGTTATTTCCACTATTTTATCTTCCAGGTCACTTATCTGTTCTTCTGCTGCAGTTATTCTGCTACTGATTCCTTCTAGAGAATTTTTAATTTCATTTATTGTGCTGTTCATCATTGTTTGTTTGCTGTTTACTTTATCTAGGTCTTTTTTAAACGTTTCTTGTATATTCGCCATTCTATTTCCAAGATTTTGGATCATCTTTACCATCATTACTCTCAATTCTTTTTCAGGTAGACTGCCTATTTTCTCTTCATATGTTTGGTCTGATGTGCTTTTACCTTGCTCCTTCATCTGCTGTGTATTTCCTTCTCTTCTCATTTTGCGTAACTTACTGTGTTTGGGGTCTTCTTTTTGCTGGCTGCGAGTTCTTAGTTCCCGTTGTTTTGGTGTTTGCCCCCAGTGGGTAAGGTTGGTTTAGTGGCTTCTGTAGGCTTCCTGGTGGAGGGGACTGGTGCCTGTGTTCTGGTGGGTGGGGCTGGGTTTTTTATTTCTGCTGAGCAGGCCTGTGTCTAGTGGTGTGTTTTGGGGTGTGTGTGAACTTACTATGATTTTAGGCAACCTCTCTTCTAATAGGTGGGGTTGTGTTCCTGACTTGCCAGTAGTTTGGCATGGGGTGTCCAGCACTGGAGCTTGCTGGTCGTTGAGTGGAGCTGGGTCTTAACCTTGATATAGAGATCCCTGGGAGATCTCTCGCCAATTGATATTACATGGGGCTAGGAGGTCTCTGATGGTCCAATGTCCTGAACTCGGCTCTCCCACCTCAGAGGCTCAGGCCTGACAGCCAGCCAGAGCACCAAGACCCACATAGAGCTCCTTGACGATTAGATGAGTCAAGTAGCTGCCTGATATCACACGTCCTGTAAGTATCGTCCAGCTGTGATATCAAGCCAGCAGTGTGCTTCCAGCATCCATCAGTGATTCTGAACTGCTATGCTGTGCTGCCACTGATTTCTTTATAGTTGCACATGTGGAAAGCCTATAGTCAAGTTCCTCTGAATCCAGGAGCAGTGAAGTATGCTTCTTAGTACTCTTTGTATGAGTATATGGCAATCTTTTTCTTTTCCTTTGTGCTTAGTCTAGTTTTGCTTGCTCAGAGGGTGCCACATGCAGAGTCATAGCACCCAGAACTTAAGACCAGAATTCCTAGTGCAAAACAGCAGCATTGACACCTTGATTCAAGATGGTGGTGGCAGGTCATGTGCAGAGATACTGCGCCCCACCCTGTGATCCGGATTGTGAGCCCATGTGTTTATTTATGGGCACCAAATCCTAGAGGATCATTGATAAATTTCAATATATCTGGAGGAGTGTGTTAAGAAATTTAATCATGTATTTTCCTAAATAGTTGAAGAAACTCACAACATTTAATCTGGAAAAGATAAATACAATAGGGCCTATAATAATTATGCTCAAATGTTTTAATAAATTTCCTGAAAAATTAGACATGTTACCTCAATGAGAAGAACTTGTAATAATATTTTATGTCATAAGGAGATGGAAATTAATTCATCATATGGAAGGACTGTTAGTTGTCGGTAATTGAAATTGGCCAGCTCGGGAGCTTTTGGATCTCTTTTCAGTGGAAATATTCAGAGGCTGGATGGTCACGTATTGAGAAAATTCAAGCAAAAAGGAGTGGTGTTGGACTGTGTGATAGATTCTTTCAGGTCTTTCCCAGCCTAAGATAACAAGAGTCTATGAAAAATCTTTAGTCTCCTCTTATTTCTAGTCTTCTCATATATCATTTTTGATGTTGTTATAGATATATAATAGAACTATAGCACTCTACATATAGAATTATAGCATTCTAAGATTAGTTCCTCATAAAACAGATAAGTAACCTGAAGGCACCACTACAAGATGACTTGCATAAAGAACAATAGAGAGTTTCAATAATGGAAAATATGATAGGTTAGAAAATTAAACCTAATCCCAAATGATTAAAATCACTGGCAGTTCACAAACTGAAATATAGAAATGATATGAAAGCTACTTCCTTCACTAAATAAGTAGAAGTTTCAATTCATGGAAAAGAAAGTAATTAGTACAGGAGAAAACATTTCCTATCATTTAAGGAGCTAGCCAAGGACCACCATGCCTTGGCATCTTGTGAGATTATAATTCTAGATTAGATTACTATTGTTTAAAAAAAAAAGGTAAGGTTAAGGTTAAATTTGGAGTTATTTGTAAGTTGATAAATGAAATGATTGGATAGATAAACACTTATTGATATCCTACTCTAAGTTTTACATTGATAACCTGGTACATTGCTTAAGTGAGAGAGTGGCATGGGCATATATACACTACCAAATATAAAATAGATAGCTAGTGGGAAGTAGCCACATAGCACAGGGAGATCAGCTCAGTGCTTTGTGACCACCTAGAGGGGTGGGAGGGAGACACAAGAGGGAGGAATTATGGGGATATATGTATATGTATAGCTGATTCACTTTGTTATACAGCAGAAACTAACACACCATTGTAAAGTAATTATACTCCAATAAAGATGTTACAAAAAATGCACTGAGGAAGGAATTTTTTTACTATGAAAATGGGCAAAACTCCATCAGAAATGGTCCATGAATGTTTTTATAAGGAAAGTAATAAATGCAGGAAAATATGGCATGTCACGTACAGGAAAAAGAGACCATGAGGAAAAAATTGCCTTTGGGTCACTTAGACCAGAAGCCAGGAGGAATTTAATCCCAATTTTGGACTGTCACCATGACATGGGAAGCTAAAGAAGTGGTGAAGGGGAGAGCGGTATTATCGAAAGAGTCACAGGGATAAGAGCGAACAAGGGATGGTAAATATCTTCATAACTGTGTGAATTGGGAAAGAGGCAAGAATGTCTAGAGAGGAATTTCAAGAAGCTTTCTGAGAAATGTGCTCAGTAAGAACCCATGAAGTCCCTTTTAGGGAAATCTTGTTTTTTAAATATAATTCTTCATAGTTTCTGGAGTCAGATTAGTGTTTGTATTAAGTTATATTAAATGTATATAAATGTATATAATATTACAACTTGCAGATACTGAACCAAAGAAGAGTCCAACATTTGTAACTGTTTTTCTTCTAATATAATTCTAATTTCAAAATCACACAAAATTGTCCCAAGTAATTATCTTCAGGAAATAATTTGAAATTGTGTGCCTTTGGACCAGCATAAACATAGATTGTATTCTACAATAGAAAAGAAGTGTGCAATGATTAATTACACTTGGTTACCAGATAAAATGACTAAAAATCATTATAATAAACACTAAAAAGTAATAAGAATCACAACCTATTATTGAACCTTTAAAAGCAACATAATTTGAAACAATTGCCAGTAATCAACTTCTATTTGAGAATTGTCCCCTTCACACAAAGTAATGTGCAGAGTTGGAAATAGCATCTTTCTTTTGGTAGTTCACCAGCTACCTACTGTATATCTTCACCTGAAGTATCATTTTAGAACAATTAGTAACTGTAGAGATGATTATAATGTCACAAATGCGGGATTATGACTTTAGCTAAAGAATTAACAGCAGGAGGAGAAAGCCAATTAAGGAGTAAATATCCTATTTCCAGAGAAGTATGGTTTGCAGTTGGAAAGAAATGGGAACAAGAGAGAACAGAAAGGCTTAGTTATAAACACTTATGAATTTTTATATTATTGTTAGTTTTTAGCAGGAAAACATTCCTATTAAGCCAATAGTTCACTGATAAAAAAAATTAGAAGAACACTTTAATTTTGAGATGTTACCCCTTTCTTTTGGGAACGAGAACCAAATGTTTTTAAAATAGCAAAAATGACAAAGATCAAAGAGGTAAAACATTGCTAAACAAGTTTGAAAAATATTAAGTGTATTTGTAGCTATTAAGATTGATTGGCTAAGTATACTTAATTTAATAACTTGAATGAAAAGTCCTGCTAAAATACATGGAAAGCAAAGAAGATATCAAGAATCTAGAAATATTCACCTCACCCATTTCATAATGTAAACCAGATTAAACAAGGAATGAGTGGAATCGAGACTCAGGCTATACAAATATTTCTTCTTAATGAAGATCATTATTATTTTTCAAATATTGCAAGAAAAAGATGTATAGAAGATAGGCAGATAGATGCAAAAAGGTGGGGACGGGAGTCGAGGTCATAGATAATGTTTTGGAGGATGCAATTTTCTCTTAAAATCTTTTGTCTTTAATTTTCTAAGTGAAATATCCATTCCCAGCAATTGAAAAGGAAATATTAAACCATCTGAAGCAAAAGTAGAAACAAAAAAGTAGGAAAACAAAAGAAAAACTGATAATAACTTCATGTCATTGTAAGTAAGTTTCACTTGTAATAAGAATATATTTGGCCAGTTTTCAAGAAAAAAATTGGAACTCTAAAAGAGATAGAGACACATGGTACAGAAATGGCCAGATTAGGAACTTGTACACCAGAGAGAAAAAAGCAGCCATTTCTAATGCAAAAATGTTAAATGCAAGCCAGTGTGCCTAGAGCAGACTGGGTAAGGGAGAGAGTAGTGGGAAATGAGGTTGGAGATAGCACAAAGTTAGATCATTATATCAGTCAGGGTTCTCCAGAGAAACAGAACCATCAGGATATACATGTGTATGTGTATACATGTACACATACACACACACAAAGAAACTGATTTTAAGGAGTTGACTTATACAGTTGTGGGGACTGGCAAGTTCAACATCTGTAGGACAGGTTAGCAGGCTAGAAATTCAGATAGGGATTGATGCTGTCGCTATGAGGCAGAATTTCTTCTCCAGGAAACCTCACGTTTTGCTCCTATGGATTTTCAAGTAATTGGATGAAGCCCCTCCACATTATCGTGGGTAATCACCTTTACTTACTGTCAACTGATGGTACATGTTAACCATCTAGGTTAACAGCAATACCTACATTGATGTTTGATTAAATAACTAGGTACTATATCCCAGCTAACTTGAGACATAAAACTAACCATCACAATCAGGTAGAATCTTCTGGGCTATATCAAGGGATCTGGAGTTTATTCTAAATACAGTGAGAAACCTCTGATGGGGAGTAGCCAGATGGGAGGAGATGTCATGATTGTAAACCTGGAGCCAAACAGCAAGACATTTATATCTTCTGCTTATAATGGTGCTTTGGAATGGGACAGGCATTTTTCAAGGACAATAATGAAGTAAGTTGAATATGAACTCATTTACCTAAAAAACTTTCCCAAGCATCTCAAGAAAATTGTCAATCACAATAGCAGGTCTCCTCAAAAAGATAAAGAGTTTATTTCTAAAATTGTTTATGGAGATAATTTACCAAAATACTTGGGAAAAATGCATGGACATTTCCTTAGACTGCATTTTTGCTTTGTTGCTTTTCAAATGTTCAAATGATTTTAAAAAAAGGAAATTCAGATAAACCCAATATATTCCAATTTTTAAAAATAAATTTACATTGATTTTTTTAGTAAAATAGATTTATTATAGTAGCTAATCAGTGCAAAGATGCCACATGTATATTTTAATAGCTAAACATAAATTGAAGTTTACTGATATCAGTAGAACATCAATTATATTGCAAGTCAATTTATTTGATGGATCATCAATACTAGGAAATATTTGATGGATCATCAATACTAGAAAACTAGCCTTAACAATTATGGAACACAAGGATAGAATAACAATGTATATTCATTAAAATATTCTGCCTTTTATGAAATTTCTATTCTATATTGTGTACCTTAAGCTAAAATATTATCTCTACCTCTTTTCTAATAAGTGTAATTAATATTTTTCTCCTTTTCCTAGCTATGTTGAAACTATGTACTACTATCACAACTATAATTTTAAAACTAATAAAACTGGTCTTCAAATTATAGAAATTTTTTTCTTGATATGAGTTATTTAGCTTATAAAAATCATAATTCTTTACAGTCATATTGAACTCTTTCCCTAAGAACTCAAAGAACTTTAGTCATTAGCTAATTGAACCACCAAATAATTACACTGTTATAATTTATAAAGCATTTAATGGTTTTCTTCCTTCCCTTCTTGGATACTAATCTTTATTTGGATAGGAAATATGATATTTTGTTAGCATCTCTTTTATTATTTGGTATGTCTTAGGTGAAAGTAACTCAAATGATTCATTATATTTATAAAAATAGCATATTTTCTGATAAAGGAAATATGGGGCATGTTTCCAGATTCAGGCAGGCCATTCAATACCAGAATTTTATTTTTTATTCACAATCATGGTTCTATGGTAGCCAATTTCATAGATTGCAAAGACATGTGGAAATGGGCAGTACAGAGTGTATAAAACACATAGTGAGATCCCTTGTAAAGCTTAAAAGTCCATCATAACCAGCATACTTTCTTTTGGAATAGAATTGGAACCTATATAAATGGACTCAGTCATTATGGAACTCATAATTGACTACTTTAAAGGGAACAACTGCTGAAGTCACAGGAGACCTTGGTTTGTGTGGATGGTTGTTTGACATTAACACTGTACTCCAACCTGACCCGGAGAGACTATCTTCAAAAGCTGGTTCCCATGGTGTAATTCAACTCATTCTGTGTGGTTGGTTCCCTACTGAGTCCATCTATAGCTTCTATATTTGCTTTTGGAGACCTTTGACTTCAGAAAGTACTCTGAAGAAAAATCACAAAGATTCTAAGAGTTATAGATGCTTCAAAACTTCTACTTAAAAAAAAAAGTACTTGTGATAGTATAACTAAGGTAGGACTCATTGGTAATACAGACAGTAAGAAAAGTCTACACACAGAATGTCACAATAAGTAATAATTCAAATCAGTAAAGTTCTGTTATTTTAAAGATGTTTTTCAAAGCATACCTGTGGGTCAAGTTGTAAAAATGTGTAAAAGTATCTTGTAAATTATTCCTGTACTGAGTACAATATTTAAGAATTATTTAGAAACCACGATATTCTAAATACTACCCACAAAATCAATAATAAAACATTTTAATCTTTTAATTTTTATTCATTTGATTTGGACACTGCAATTATCTCAATATTATAGAAACAATAGTTTCCTAATTTATCCAGAGATTTGCAATAGGAAGTTAAGAAAACCTTCCAAATGCTTTCAATTGTTTTCGTAAAATAGCAGAGGCGGATTCATCTATTCACTCATGCATTTAACAAATACTATGAGATTTCCCGCCAAGTACCAGGAATACTGTTAGATGCTGGGAATAAAATGGTGAGCAAAAAGAAATACAATCCCTGCTGCTGTGGAACTTTTGGTCTAATTGATACACCAACATTGGGAAAAAGACATAACAATAAATATACAGCTACAGAAGGTTCTTTTTCTTCTGTGACAATATCTTGCATATAATCAGTGCTCAATGAATATTTACTGAATGAATGAATGAATGAATGAGTAAGTAAATGAGTGAGTGAATTGTAGGAAAACAGTGAAATGTTTGAAGCTATTTGGGGTATGAGGTAGTGAGATCTTTTGTTGGAGAAGAGGTTGGAAATGGTGTCTGAGTTCAGGTTATCACTGGACCTTGAAGGCTCTTTGTATTTCAGAACTGTATCATCTTGGTGATTGAAAGCTACTAAATTTTTTAAGTGATACAATATCGTATTCACCCATGTGATTATAAAATTATCTCCTCTGGAAAAATCTCTACTAACCTCCATTTAAAGTAGCATCTCTCAACATTCTTTACTCTAACATGATTTTTACTTATCATATGCTAACATTTATATATGTATATGAAATATTTAAATTTATATGAATATATATTTCAGGTTATTTCATTAATTTACATAATCCTAACTAATGCTTATTAATTAAATAGATTACTTTAGTCCCTTTTTAATAAAAGATATTTCTATTTTGTTTATCAGCTTGAAAAGCTATCAGCTGCGAGTAGCAAAAGCTGAATTAATAAGGGCTTAAACTATGCAGAGATTTCTTATTCCACTTAACGAGAAGGCTGGGGTGGGAGAGTGGCTGCTGGCATCGATTTGTCTGCTCAAGAAATCACCCAGGATCTGTTCTTTTTCTTTTATTCTCTGCAGTCCCTAGCCTTTGGCCTCTTGTCCTTCTTTTATCACCTCATGATTATAGTAGGATGACCACAACTTTTAGTATCAAATCTATGTTTCAAGTAAGATGAAATAGCAAAGGTGACAAGATAAAGCTCCGTCCTTGGGCTTCCCGGGTGGTGCAGTGGTTGAGAGTCCGCCTGCCAATGCGGGAGATGCGGGTTCGTGCCCCGGTCCGGGAAGATCCCACATGCCACGGAGCAGCTGGGCCCGTGAGCCATGGCCGCTGAGCTTGCACGTCCGGAGCCTGTGCTCCGCAGCGGGAGAGGCCACAACAGTGAGAAGCCTGCGTACCGCTAAAAAAAAAAAAAAAAAAAGCTCCCTCCTTTCATGTTTGTAAGGAAGTAAATGTTTTGCCAAAAGGTTCCCAGCAGACTTGTCTTTAAGTTCTGCTCACTGAAGCTAAGCATATTGTTACCATGAATGAAATCAATGTGGGGAGGAAGAAGAGAGGGGAAGGCAGGGAAGAGTTGTAAATCATCGTGACCAGACAATGGACTGTGCCTACCATGGCGTCTTCTGTGTATATTCTAGTATTTCTAGTTCCTGAACTCTGTGAGGACTTTGACACTTTTAACTAATTTATCTTTATATGATTGTGCGTAGTACTGTTGAATAGTTTGAAATGGAATTAAATTGGATCATATTTTCTGTGCTGTATCTTAAAAATCACCCTCCTGTTGTGGTCTTAGGAATGAACAATGATTGATTTAAAACAGAGGAAAAAGGAAACTACACCATCAGTCCTTCTTAAAAGTGCTTCTTAATCATTTGTTGAGTTAAAATTATATCTAACAATCTGCTATTTGTCAGGCTTCCCTACCAAATATAGACACAAATAGCAAAGTGTTTTTTATTGTTACCAGTGAATTCATATAGATTTTTAATACTGCCAAAGACCCTAAATAAAATACCAAATTTTTACCAGATTTTTTTAAGTGTTAAAAGTGACAAAGTACGTAAACCCAACTTATTTTGCAAATACAATAATTATAGCACATCTGGCATCATTTCTGCTGGCCCTGCCCTGCTGTTTTTCCTCAGTGGGGACTTGGGCTCCAGATGTTGTCGATGCAGTTGGATGGTCACCCACAGTCTATCACCCCAAGGCATAAGAGGCAGAACCAAAACCCAATCAAAATTTCTGATGCCAAAAATGTTCAGAACAGCAGAAGTGCCTCAAAAACAAATGCTCAGGTCCTGAATTATCAAAAGTCATCTTTATAGAAATTGTTTTATTTATAAAAATATGCAAAGAAGTTATAAATTGCTTATTTTGTCTCTGTAAAACATCTATAAATTTTTATTATGAAATTTCTTACCGTTATAAATGCGAATGTCATAAATATTCTCTTATTTTATCCTCTAGATCCAACAGAATATTATTTTATTTAAAATAGAGGTAGCACCTATACTTTTGATACATAGGTATATCTAGAAAGTAAGATTGTTTAAAATATCATGAAACACATATCTTACTTTTTCTCTGACTTGAGAGTTTTAAGAAATAAAATATATGTAAATGTATTAATATAAATATTTTTTGAATAAAGCTAATTTCACTGTATTGTGTTCCCTCTTCTCTCACAGCTTAAGAAAATTTCATAAATAATTTCTTCTGGAAAACCAATGGTTAGACTTGTTAGCAGTCCTTTTCCTACTTCATTAAAATACCATAATAAGACACTTCCTTAATTTCTCTTCTTGAAATCAGATACTGAGGTACTACAGTTCTCTTTAATCAATTTCCTTCTATGTTGTTTAACTTCCCTGCTAATTACTTCTCATAGTATCATGATAAAAAGTAAATTAATACAATAATTAATTTAATTACTTGCTTGCTGTAATCAAAGGGTATGATTAAAAGAGAAATAATTTTCTAACATGTTTACATATTATAATTCATTTCATATTTAATCTACCCACAACTTCTGTATTAGTTTCCCATTGCTGCTATGACAAATTACCACAAACTTAATTACTTAAAATAACACAAATTTATTATTTTACTGTTCTGGAGGTCAAAAGTCCTAAAATTAACTAGTCAACAGGGATGTGTTTCTACTGGAGGCTCTAAGGGAGAATCTATTCCTTGCCTTTTCCAGCTTCTAGAGGTCTCTGACATTTTTTGGTTCATGGGCCCTTCTTTCATCTTCAAAGCTGACAACAAACATTTTCAAACCTCCCTCTCCCTCCCTCTCTCTCTCTCCCCCCTTCACACTCCCTCTCCCTCTCTCCCTGTCTCTCTCTCCCTGTCTCTCTCTCCCTTCTCTCTCTCTCTCTCTCTCTCTCTCTCTCTCTCTCTCTCTCTCTCTCTCTCTCCTACTTCCATCATCACATATTCTACGACTCTAGCTCACTTGCTATCTCCACCCAGACAATCCAGGATAATCTCCCCATCTCAAGATCATTAACTCAATTACATACGAAAAATACCTTTACAATGAAAAGTTACATATTCACAGAGTTGGGGGATTAGAGCATGAACGTCTTTTGGCCTCCATTATTCTGCCTACCCAAACTTCCCTTTCAGTTATTACATAAAATTATTATATAAAAAGGGGAAACTCACATAACTAGCTGTCACCAACCGGATGTTGACCATCTAAAGATGAGCTGAAAACATATACATAAAGAAAAAAAATGAAGAAATAAAGTGAATGCAGGGCTTCCCTGGTGGCGCAGTGGTTGAGAGTCCGCCTGCCGATGCAGGGGACACGGGTTCGTGCCCCGGTCCGGGAAGATCCCACATGCCGCAGAGCGGCTGGGCCCGTGAGCCATGGCCGCTGAGCCTGTGCGTCCGGAGCCTGTGCTCCGCAACGGGAGAGGCCACAAACAGTGAGAGGCCCGCGTTCCGCAAAAAAACAAAACAAAACAAAACAAAACAAACAAAAAAAATAAAGTGAATGCAGTCAATTTTACATTTTTTATTCAGGGGAAAATATATTGATCCTTACTTCATTAATAATTTTTGTGGTTTAACTTTTCTTAACCACAGAGATTTACATGTAGAAAATTGTAAAAGAAAGTGCTGGTACAGAAGCAGTTGTGAGAAGTAGAAACTAAGAACCTGATAATCTTCCTGGGGCCAAGGGTTAAATTCCAGTCAAGGGCTTCCCTGGTGACGCAGTGGTCGAGAGTCCGCCTGCTGATGCGGGAGACACGGGTTCATGCCCGATGTAGGGGACACGGGTTTGTGCCCCAGTCCAGGAGGATCCCACATACCGCGGAGCGGCTGGGCCCGTGAGCCATGGCCGCTGAACCTGTTCGTCCGGAGCCTGCGCTCCGCAACGGGAGAAGCCACAACAGTGAGAGGCCCGCGTACCGCAAAAAAAAAAAAAAAAAAAAAAAATCCAGTCAATTACCTCCTAAAGTCAAATGTAAATTTCAGTACTAATGTGAAAAAAAGAAAGGCAAAATTATTATAAAGTTAAAATATATTTACCCCATTTAAGAAATTCAACAGGATGTTTTATATTTGGGAAATATTTTTTATGCAAGGTTCTTAAAGTAAATTATTATTTTTTGAAACAGGAAGCACTTGCTATCTGAAATATTTACTTGTATGAAATACAGTACTAGTAATACCAAATGCAGGTTTTCTATTACTAAACTGGCAACATTCTCTTGGAGACACTGAATCATTTGCTGATAATTACATAATGTTGCACTTAAAGGAGCCATTATAATTTTACACTTAAAAGAACCATTATATAGAAAGTAAGCATTATGAAAAAAACATTAAAAATGTGTTCATGTAGTGGATCTTCAACCTTGAAGCTTGAGTGTGGGTTTGGTTATACGTTAGGCTGAAGATAAACCTTTACTTGGGCTCTCAGGAATACACACGTTTGACTAAAGACAATATGGAAATTCTGTTCATAACTAATCAACTAGTTATCACTCTTGTCTCAAGTTATTAGCAATTATACTTTGAATCTAATTGCTTACAGATTTTTATGAGTGTAGAAATAAATTAAGACTATGGAGTGGGATATTTTATAAAATGTTAAGTTTCCATTAGCTCTAAAATTTATGGAATTTCCTTCTCTTGACAAATAGAAATAGTCAGTTGTGAAACTTATTTTAACTTTTGACTTCAGTTTGCATTTCTACAGCTTGTTCCTATATGCTCTTCCATGGATCTCTATTTATCTTTCTCTATTTACTTTTGTTAGGAGTTATGCTATGGAAATTTTAATGTGACTATATATTTTTCTTTCTTTGAAATTTGGAATATAAGCAATCAATCTTTACAGCCCATTATGTTGCCATGAATTAAATTAGTTGTCAAGTGAGAAGAATATCAGCTCAAATTGCTCAAATGTGCAATATGCACATTATAATAGAAAAATTATCTTAGTTGCTGCTCATCTATTATTTTCAAGCAGTCTTTTTAAAAGACATAAGCAGGTGTCAGACATCTGGAATTTTCAGGTGACAGGTCATTTTGAAGGAAATAACTTAAACTTTGAAGGTAAAAATGGAAATGTGTAGTTACCTTATGCTATCATAGAGTTTTTAATATTAAATTAAGAATTTCCCCTCTTAAGTTTTTTATATGTTTTGGGCATACAGCTCTATGTTTTATAGGCTTTATATCCACAGCAGGGAGAAAAAGATCAAATGAGAGAGAGAAAAGAAGTGTAAACTATATGAGTTTCAACCTTGTATATTATCCTCAATGACTATTCTAAATTCCCTGAGCCTAGATTAGTAGATCAAAATGCATTGATTTGGGGAGAAGAACTGCACATAGGAAAGCAAACATTTCTCTTTCTATAAATGATACATAAGGACAGTATTAAGCACATCTGGAGTCAGAGATAAAGTAATATAAGCTAACATTTATTAACTGAGCTAAATACTTTATATGGTTGATCTTAGGTAATTCTTTTTCCAACCCTATGATACTAGGCTCTAGTATTATTTAAATTTCAAATGTAATATTACTGGGGCTATGCACATTAAGTAACATGTCAACATCCATATAACTAGTAAGTACGTTAAGCAAGTAACAGGACACTGAGGATACAGACAGTGTGCTCTCATCATTGACTCTACGTCCTATAGGAGGGATCATAGAGTAAACTGATAATAGATAGTAAGAAGAAAAAGTAAAAAGAAGATAAAAAATTAAAGGAACAAGCCTTACATATACCTAGAGGAAGAAAATTTACTGCAGAGAAACTCGCAAGTATAAGGCTTATTTGTTCAAGAAAAATGGAGCCTAAGAGGCCAGCATTAAGACTCTGATGGGAATAAGTGTAGAAATTGATTAGATAAGGCATCAGATAATGTATGGTCTGGTTTTACAGGCCATAGTAGTGTCTTGAAGTGTAGTCTGATATAGAAAGATGCTGAATAATTTTGATCACAGAAGGCACATACCATTGCTTACATTCTAAATGGATCACTCTGCTGGCTACTGGAAGATGGGATGAGAGTAGATGAGGCAAGGCCAGATAAGAGGCTAACTAATTGTCTGAGAAACAAAATATGTTTTCATGGATGAAAATAACATTGGTTGAGGTGTTTAATACTTCGCAACTATTGTGAAAATAATTTCTACAAGGTTTCCTATTTCTTGGCAGTGATGAGAGGCAAATAGAGATGCCATATAAGAAGTTTGATATTGAAGTCTAGAGTACTCCAACATATAAATCCTGGTGTTAAGGATGTAGATTATAATTGGAAAGACCTCACCTCTGAATCAGAATGATACTGCCTGGAGAAAGAGTCCAGATATAAAATACAGCTAAAGACAAAACATTGGAGAATGTTGACATTTAGGATCAAACAGAAAAGGAGGAAAAGCTGGAAAATGATCTAAAATAGAGGAGGCAGTGAGTTCAACTGGAAACAATTAGGACGTACTACCTTTAAATCAATGACAGAAAGATGACAGAATTTAGTATATTTTACTTTACTTTAATATCATGCAATAAATGGTGGATTTTGTTGACTGTATTACTAGAAAAGTGGAGAACTTAAGCCAGTTTGAGGTGAGTTAAAGAATGGATGGGAAATAAAGAAGAGAAATAGTATGGTATTGGCTTTTTGTGGAGGGAGGGTTATTTTTATATCCAGTTTTGTAAGTGGTTGACCAATTCTAAATAAAATTAAGATTGGTGTTGTAAGTAAAATGAGAGTAAATTAAGTAACGATGTTCTGAAGTTGGGAGGAAATGAGATTCAAAGAACAGAGCACAAGTGGAGTGATTGTTTTTGTTGTTGTTGTTTGTCTTTTTTTTTTTGGATAAATGAAGGAATGCTTTTGTTTATTATGATAGGAGGGAAGAAGAAGCAGTGGTAAACATGCAGGTAGAATTGTAGGTACAGTAGGCTGAAACTTTGCCCCAGCAAAGTTTCCAGTGTTCAAATCCCTCAAACCTGTGAATGGGTTACCTTACATATCAAAAGGAACTTGGATGGTGTGATTAAGTTAAGATTTTAGAGATGGGGAGTTATTTAACTGGATTACTTTGCTGGTCCAAACTGTGATCACAGGGATCTTAGAGGGAGGCAGGAGGGATGGGATGAAGAAGGAAATATGGAGACAGAAGCAGAGGTCCGATTAATGGCCTTGCTGGAAGGGACCCATGAACTAAGGAATACCAGCAACATCTAGAAGCTAAAAACCACAAGAGAACAGATTTTCCCCCAGAGCCTCCAGAAAGAATATAGCGCTGCTAACACTTTAATTTTAGTACCTTAAGATACTTTTTTGGAATTCTGACCTCCAGAACTGCAGAAGAATAAACATGCTGTGTTAAGCCACAAGATGGTAATTTGTTAGCAATAGGAAACTAATACACTAGGTTTGAATGTGGGAAGATAAAGAGATTCCAAACTAAACACTTTTTTCTTAGAGAAGACAGTATCTCCTGAGATGCATGTAGAGGTTGGGGATTGGGAGGTAAGTGGACAGAAGAGGATGTATAAAAATTTTATATAGAAAAACTAAAGTTTAGCCAAAAAGGAAAAGTAATAAAGTTTCTCATGAAGTCAAAGAGAAAGCAACCTCTTTTTTGTGGGTTTTCCTAACCAATATGCAAAGACTTGGATGCATAATAGAGAGGCATTTGTCATAACTAATTAAGATTTTTTTTTCAATGTGGTAAAAGGAAGTGTAAGATGCACAAGTGATTTGAGAGCATTCGCTGAAGAATAAGTTTTACGATAAGCAGTGAATCAAGTCTAGACAAGAAATGTTGAAGCCAGAAAGGGGCTGATGAATAGTGCTCAAAAAAGTGAAGTCAAATGGTTTAGAACTGAATAGGTTCACAGTCTATAGAGACGCCGGGGGGAGTTGAAAGCACATTTAGAGAAAGCAGTAATCAGAGAGTGGGTAGCAATGATGAGTTGGAAAAACAGAGTCCAGGATTTGGGATGATTTGTCATGTTCATTTTACTTAGTATAAAATCACTAATAATGGTACAGGATTAGAAAAAAGAGAAACAGATTTGAGTCAGAGCAAAGGTCTTCATTCAAGGAGAGTAAATCACCAAGACATCAACACATGGCAGCAAGAATCCAGATGAAGAAGTGGCATTTTTCAGATGGAGCTGACATTTTTTTTTTTTTGCTGTACGCGGGCCTCTCATTGTTGTGGCCTCTCCCATTGCGGAGCACAGACTCCGGACGCGCAGGCTCAGCGGCCATGGCTCATGGAACCAGCCGCTCTGCGGCATGTGGGATCTTCCCGGACCGGGGCACGAACCCGTGTCCCCTGCATCGGCAGGCGGACTCTCAACCACTGCGCCATTTTTATAAAGAAGAAATTTTTCAAAAAGGATGAGTCAGTGATTCAGAAATTCACAATGAGAAGCAGTGTTGATACTACTGCTATCTATTTAGTTAAGAATATATATGTAGGCTTAAAAAAAAAAAGAATATGAAACCAGTTGTTTAAAAAAATCATTAGTGAGATAATGAATGATTTTAAACACCTCTTTTCATAAATAGGGCCTATCACAACAGTAAAGCAACAAAGATGTAATATTACTCAGATTTCCTTAATGCATGAATCATTTATTTTTACTAGGACTTTCTAAAGAATATGATGAGGAAATTATTCTTCATACTAATCCAACAAGAATCTGATTTAATTTATTAAATATATAAAAATTTCTAAAGATTTCAAATAGGTGCTATATAATGCTTGATCATCTGTTTTGATTTATATGATATCTCAAAAGGGACCCCTGAGTACTTCTACTGATTGCAATACAGAAATTGATGCTAGAGTAATAAAATACAGTGTGAGGAATGAACCCAAGTCTACAGTGGAGTCTTATATCACACCCCTAGGTAGAACAGCTTCGGACAGACATGGATCAAAAGAGTTCAAGGAATCCTCAGGTGGCAGGCCCTCCAACAAAAAATTCATTTCTGTTAAATTTTAGCAACCCTGAATATGAAACTTGGGGATTTTTAGTAGACCATAAAATTCTCAATTAATTACATTAATTAAAGCATCTTAATTAAAGCAATCATTAATCCTTGATTAAACATAAATCAATATCTCATTTCTAAGCCCAGAGGTTATTTACAATAAGAAGAGAAGGAATAAAGTTCATCAAGTGAAATGAGACATTTTAACAGCTCCTATTTTGCTGTACAACTGAAATGAAGCTACCTTAAATGTGCTGCATCTTTTGTGATTATAATTTTGTCTGTAGGTATTGTTTTATGATTATAAAACTAACTATAACTTAGTTATATAACTAAGCATTTTTTCCTAGCATGGTATTGCTTTAGATACCACTGGAAATTAGTTATGTTATAATCTTTCCTTTTAAATTGCATATTTATTTGTGAGGATACATATGGATTACCTTGAGGCCATGTCAAGAAAGATAATTTCCAAAGTTATTTTCAGAATGACATAATAGGATTAGTTCATTTCAATTTAAGAAGTATTTGTTAAATCAGCTACAAATTTTACATAGTGCTTTTAGGGGAAAAATGGCTCGAGGACAGTTTATTCTTTTGAGAGGTAAATGCTTGTTTAGTAGAGGCATTGCTGCCCTTATTTGAGTTTGATTGGCTAAACAGAGACATCATAAAGTTCTAAATAAGAAATTTGATAATTATAATAAATCCAAAGCAAAATCAATCAGAAAATAGATTTGGAAAATTAGTTGACAAAACGGCAGGAAGACTCAAGTGTATCCATGTTTTTCTCTAGTCACATCCCTGAGCTTACTGGCCTCTCTCTCTAGCCTTCCTGAAGCCTTTAAACTTCTCTTTACAAATGAGTTTATTCCATAACTTGTATAAAGGATGAAGAGAAGGTTAATGGGGAAGCTGGATGTGACCCATCATCTTACTCTCTAAACTTTAAGTATAAAATTCCAAAATTAAAAAAAGAAATATAACTTTTCTTCATTTAGGTACACATCTACTAAACATCCTTCTTATAGAATATTCACAGAGTGTTGGTCTTTTTAACATGGGCTGCCTCTCAACAACCAAAGCGATGATGGCATATACTAGCAGTCAGCAGAACGACATGAAGGGAGAAGGTTGTTGTTGCGTGACATCTCAGTGGCATAAAACAGGACTCTATTAGTTGTTATTTTACCCGAGTTGTAAGTTTGAAATTTTTGCTTTTCAACTGAGGTAACTACAATTGATAAATAATATGACACTTTGTTATCTGCAAATTTCTCTATCATCACTTCACAAATTTATCTCAATTTAAAACTGGTTGTCCCCCAAAGACATGTTTTTTTCCTGCAGCCTACTCGGCAAGAGATTCCCAATACCCCAACCGTTAAAGCACCTAAAGTTGTGGAGCGTTTGGACCCCACAGTCAGCTTCTCTGAGACCAACACCCCCGGCTTCATAGTCTTCTCATCATCACTACTTTTATCCTTTGAGGTGGTGGTTCCTCACCCCCACCTTCATGCATTCATGGTTTCAGCTGCCCTGGGTTTTTTTTTTTTTTTTTTTTTTTTGGCGTTATGTGGGCCTCTCACTGTTGTGGCCTCTCCCGTTGCGGAGCACAGGCTCCGGACACGCAGGCCCAGCGGCCATGGCTCACGGGCCCAGCCGCTCTGCGGCATGTGGGATCCTCCCGGACCGGGGCACGAACCCGTGTTCCCTGCATTGGCAGGCGGACTCTCAACCACTGCGCCACCAGGGAAGCCCTCAGCTGCCCTGTTTAAAATCCTTCAGTGGCTTTGCACTATATTGTGAACAAAACCTAAGCCCCAGTGTTGGTATGACCAGGCCCTGCCTCCCTTTGCAATCTTATCCTGTACTTCCTCTTTCTGGTCAAGCATTAGACGTACTGGTTATCTTCCAGAACCTCAAGTATGCCCATTTTATCTCACCTCTGAACTGTTATGCTTACTTTCTTGTCTCATCATAAGCCAGCGACTTCTCTTTCTTTAGATCTCAAGCTAAAATCATTTTCTTAGAACTGAGGTGTAAAAGAGTCCATTGGTTCACTAAAATAAGACTGCTCTCTTCCTAAAACTAAAATGATTTTGTTAACACTGAGAAGATAAGGACTTCTCAGATATCTCAGCAAATTTGAGCTTCTGTTATAAAGTCCAGTACAATTCAATTACTCATAGCCAGTCTGCTTTACCATACTGTAATATAAAAGAATTTTATGTGTTGTTTGTTGAAAAATATGTTTAATCTCAATATATATCTAGACGCCTTTTCTCCTAAGTGTTGGTTTATGATTAAAAAATTGACTTACGCCTTTCCATAGTAGAGAAGATCCATTTGACTTTTATGAGGCAATCTACCAGAATCTGAGCCATTGGCAACCTTGAGACAATATTTAACTACTAGTGGCAGTGGCAGAACTAGAAACTGTTTATCAATCTCTTTCTTCTGTTTGCCTCCAGAAGTGAAACTCCTCTACTGTTGCATATTAAACCAACCACCATTTAAAACCCTCCTCCCATTCTCTGACACTGCATGTTCCAAGAATGTTGCTAGTTCTTGATTTATTGTAGCCTCTAAAGAAGAATCAGTGTTTGTGCAATCACCAATGACACAGTGGGATCCAGGTGATTTTATCTTGGCAGGTGAAGCAGGTGGGATATCCAGACTAGCGTAAGCATGTCTGATATGCACTTCATTTTTTCCTCAATAAAATGTTGAAAATGTATATTTAGACACATAATTGAATCATATTTTTTTCAAATTCCTCCTATAGTAAGCATTCTTAGCTTTTGTCTAAAATACTGTCTAACAGTGCATAGTCCATAAGCGTGTACTATGTATAACACATGCGTATACATGTGAACAATTACCCCCTAAGACAATTAAACTGGTCTAAAAGAAGATTCTAAAATTTTCTTCAAACTTAGCGTGTTTGTAGGATGGCCCAAAGCAATTTATCATCAGTCTCTCTTCCCATGAAGAGTTCCATGTTTTTTATTTAATTTGATAGATAGCTGGTAACTGCATCTTAGTTCAACTGATGCATGATGATCCAAAGGTATTTATAGCCCAGATATAAATATGGTCCAGAAATACAAAGTAAAATTGATTAATCCATGTCATTCCATAGTCTGAGAGTCTAGGGTTTTGAAGAATTCCTGAGGAGCATCTATCTGCTTTCTCTGACACTTAAGTAAATCTTTCCACTGTACTGTCTGAACTGAAAGCTCCACCCAGACTCTCTTCAAAAATTGTTTCTCTTTCCCTAGACCCTGTAGTTCTACACACACACCCAAACTCTTGAGGTTTCATCTTGTATCTCAAGTAATTTCCCCAAACACTACCCATTTACTCCCTAAAGAGCAACTTAGCCCCACCTTCTAACATCGTAAAAAATCTCCAAATTATTTTTTAATATGATTAGCTATATTAAAAATTGCAGAATTTTATTATTGCGACGTGACTAGATTTTTGGCATAAATCATATATTATCAGATTTTATTAACCACTCAATTTACTGCCATTTTTAATTTAGTAGTGTTTTGTTTATTTAATAGTATTCATTACCATATCTATTTGTAAAATAGGTGCATAATTGTGTGTGAGATTGTTTTTATGTGCTTTCAGTTCCTGGTTTTTATACACATAGCTAGAGCAAGAAACAAAAAAGAAAACCTATGATTTCTCTCTCCCTCTTTCAATTTCACATGAATGCTTCCCACAGGCAGAATTAACTAGAAGCTAACTGTAGAATACAGAAGGATGAATGGAATCTGAGACTCACAGAGCAAGGGAGAAAATATAGGTAGCTAACAGCCCTTGTTTCTTTATTTTTTTTCCTAGACTGTAGTTAAAATGAGCAAAAACCTTCCTCCATTACTCTTCCCATATTCA
Source organism: Mesoplodon mirus (assembly GCF_964341445.2). NCBI lineage: Eukaryota > Metazoa > Chordata > Mammalia > Artiodactyla > Ziphiidae > Mesoplodon > Mesoplodon mirus. Next base: position 59,623,292 of record NC_138993.1, on the reverse strand, counting down.
TTTTTCCTATCTTTATCATTCTTTTGTCCTCAGTTGTTCTAGTTAATTACCTGGATGCATTTTGGGTGGTCAGTGGTTATACCTTGTAGCATGGCTGAAATCTTCATTCAGGCATAACTGTAGCCTTCAGTGGTCCTGCTTGCATTGTGTTGCTATAGTTTTTTATTAACTTTATGACTGAAAGGGCAGTACAATGAGTCAGAGCAGAATACCCCACAAATTCCTGGTATAACCTTCCTCACACACATAATGTAGCAAATTTGAATAACAAAAATAACCGCTTCAGTCTATACCATACTTCTCTTTTATGCCTATTTGGCCCATGACGTGGTAAGACTATAATGGCTAACAGTTAATCTAGGCTTCTAGAACAATGGAAGCATTGTTGAATCTCCTGTCAAAGCAAAAATTGTACTGAACAAAGTTAAACAAGCAAGGAATACTTTATTCCAGAATATTGCAATAGGGGAAAAAGGCCAGAATTCATCCTGAGCTTAACAATACTGAATAAACAGTCAGAGAAATTTTAAGAGATGGCAAAGGGAGATCATAGGCCATCTATATTTGTAAACTGGCTTTATGCAAAGGAAATGTAAATGTTCTAGTATCTTCATGAGAGGTGGTAGTTTTATAACTTGGAGCAAAATGCCTGCTTTACCCTCCCACAGAGGTTGAGAGAAAGGAGCCATATTTATTTTGATGATTACATTTCAAAAAGATGGCTCCCAGGTCCTTGAGAAAGATGTTCTTATGTTGTAAAAGTGACAAGAGTCTTTATAAAAAGATTTGCAATAACAAAGGAGCAGCTGAAGAATGGACAATTACAAATTTTCTGAAGTAAATGCTCTGAGGAAAGGAATTTACAGCCTAGAGTCACAAAGAAGACTGATTAAGTTTAGTCTAGCTGAAGGAAAGTTAATTCGGTTTTGGTTACTCCCGGTGGAATTATTTTTTGCATTAAATACTAAGTCCCATAAACAGGGAACAAAATTTTTATGCCTCTCGTATAGCTACTCTTTGATACCTAAGCCTTATGGGTATGGAAAAAATAGAAGAATTTGTTAGTGACGAGTTTAGAACAAATGCTATATCCTACACTACAGCCCAGCAGAACACGGGGATCCTAACTCTGGCTTTGCTGTCCATTACGGTATCTGTGAGAACTGACCAATGATGTGTAAAAGCTGAAGTCTATCCTTCCCATTGAGGACTCAGGTCTAATTCAATGTCTACAGTCCCCCAACAATACTACAGGATTCCAAATGCTGGCCCTCTCCTCAACAAAGAACTGTTCAAGTATTGGTGAAGAGAGTTACTTCTGGGCCCTGTTACGGGTCTTAGTCAGTAGTTGTATAAACCAAATGTACATTATAAATTTATGTCAACACCCCAATCTCTCTAAATCTTTAGATCCTTTTTTCTAGATATATAATATTGAATACAGTGTTAGCCAGTTATGTAATTTTAAATGTTCTAGAATCCACATTAAAAAGAAACAGGTGGGCCTCCCTGGTGGCGCAGTGGTTGAGAGTCCGCCTGCCGATGCAGGGGACATGGGTTCGTGCCCGGGTCCGGGAGGATCCCACATGCCGTGGAGCGGCTGGGCCCGTGAGCCATGGCCGCTGAGCCTGTGCGTCCGGAGCCTGTGCTCCGCAATGGGAGAGGCCACGACAGTGAGAGGCCCACGTACCACAAAATAAATAAATAAATAAATAAGAAACAGGTAACAATAAGAAATTTTATTTACTCCAATATATCCAAAATATCATTACTTCAACATGTAATCAGTATAAAAATGCATTAATAATATTTTACTTTTAAGATATAAAAATCAAGTCAAGATATAAGACTTTTAAGTCTTCAAAATCTGGTGTGTGTATTTTACACTTAAAACACATGTTCATTTGAATAGCCACATTTAAATTGCTTGATAGGCACATTTGGCTACTAAGTACTGTATCAGACACAGTTCTTGACTATACCCAGAAAGTTCTGGTACTTTAATCTCATGCTGAGTATATACTACCCCTGAGTCTGTTTTAGAGATCTAACTGAAAGAGAGAAAGGAGAGAGAGAGAGATTCCTAGCTGCTAGATGTAACACTTTGAACTTACAGTTTTCCTCTTCTCTTGGTTTAGCAAACTGTTTCACAAATTACCTATGGTTTTGAGCACATAAATTTGAAAACCATGCACACTTTTGCTATCCCAGGTTCGATTTCTTAACTGGCACCCTGGGATAGGCTGGAATCTGAATATAATTACAGTTCAAGACTCACTGAGGAGTGGTAGGAATGAAGAAAATTGATAGGTCCTTGAAAGATAGGTATCTAAATTGAGGTCTTAATGGATTTCCAGTTGATGCAAGACAGATTGCCTCAGGCAGTGGTAGAGGAGCTATCTCTGCTGACTAGAAACGTTCAGTGAGATTTGGAGTTTGTGATCCTCAGAATTATCTAAATTTCATCCTTCCAACTCTCAGGTCTTATTTTTTTCCCAAATGAATAACCAAAGAAATCTGGTAAGTTTGTGAATTCAACCTACATAATAATTTATCACCCACCAGTAACAAATTCTTTGTATGGTTTTTGGAGATCTGATTTTTTTTTTTGTGGTAATCATAGAAACTTACTGGCTCTCTCTATATACCTTGAACACTGAATTGAAAAACTCCTGTTGGTTTCATTCTTCAATTTTTTAGTGCTGTGAGAAGCATTTAACCCACTCCATAACCACTTTCTCTTGCATACCCAGCACAAGTGTTATTTTGGCCAGTACTTGGTCCTCCATAGCTATTCCCTCAGTAGGCACTGTATTCCAGGCAACCACAGGTGATGATTTAAGTGACAATTTTGGGGTTTTTAAAAATATGTATTTATTTATTTATTTGGCTGCTCTGGGTCTTTAGTTGCGGCATGCGGGCTCTTAGTTGGAGCATGCGGGTTCCAGTTCCCTGACCAGTGATCGAACCCAGACCCCCTTCATTAGGAGCACAGAGTCTTAACTGCTGGACCAACAGGGAAGTCCCTAAGTGACAATTTTGACACTGTGTTCCTTAGACTACTACAGTTCCATTCTCTGATGTTAGCCTTATCTTCATTGCCTTTAAACTTAAAGCAGGTCAGAAAGCCAGTACCAAAATCTCATCCTAGAGGGTTAGATGTTTGAAACTGTGTCTGGTACTAAATACTGAGCCACTCAGGGTTCAGCTGCAATTCAATGTGTTTTAATCCAAAAGGAATTTAATACAATGGAATATATAAAAAAAGGAATGTAAAATATTTGAGCTACTCAAGAGAGTAGAAATTAATTACATAATATACAGCATAGTACAATTTTGAGTTAAGTAGATTTCCATTGATATTTCTATTTAGTGCTTTTCTTATTTCATTTTATTATGAATGATACATTATTATTTAAATTAATAATTATGTTTATTGAGTGTTTTCAATGTGCCATGAATCTTGAGATTGAGATATACCTTATTTGCATTATTGCATTGAGCATGTAGAAACCATACAAGATTAGTGCTAATACAGTGACTTCTTTGCCAATAAAGCCATGAGGCACATGGTGGTGAAGCAACCTGGCCAAGGTCAAATAACTTGAAGCTGAGTCCCCAGCCCTGACTGGAAACCCAATGTTTTCAACTATTATGTAACACTGCTTATTAAAATATAAAATTATTTGCTTGATTTAGAACTTTATATAAAGGAATCATATAATGTATATTCTTTTGAATTTGCCTTCATTGATTAAGCATTATCTTAGTTCATTTTTTATGTCATTTACATCTGTAGTTAGTTGATTTTCTCTGATGTATAGTATTCTATAGCATAAATACCATTATCCATTCTACTGTTGATGAACATTGGATTTTTTTCAATCTCTGACAGCTATTAATAATGTTGTTGTGGGCTTCCCTGGTGGCGCAGTGGTTGAGAGTCCGCCTGCCGATGCAGGGGACACGGGTTCATGCCCCGATCCCGGAAGATCCCACATGCCGCGGAGCGGCTGGGCCCGCGAGCCATGGCCACGGAGCCTGTGTGTCCGGAGCCTGTGCTCCGCAACGGGAGAGGCCACAGCAGTGAGAGGCCCGCGTACAGCAAAAAAAAAAAAAAAAAAAAAAAAAAAAAATGTTGTTGTAATAAGAATTCTAATTCATATATTTTGATGAACATTTACAAACATTTCTATTGGGTATATATATATATTCACCTTATCCAGAATATTTTTAAGAATTTTACCAGCTGGCAGATTTTCACTCCCATCAACAGTACACGAGAATTCCTATGGATCCATATCTTTATCGACACTTGGCTTTGCCAGTCTTTTTCTCATAACTATTCAAGTGAGTGTTTATCAGTGTGCATTGTTTCAGACTGTGCATTCGTGTGATTGTTAAAGTGGTTGAACACCTTTTCACTTATTCCTTGGTTAAGTATCTTTTCAAGTCTCTTGTCCATTTTTCCATTAGGTTGTCTGTCTTTCTTGATTTATACACTATCTTCATATAGATTTCGGACATCAGCTTTTTATCAGTTATATGTTTTACAAATATTATCTCACATTTAGTGGCTTCATTGAGTCTTTTGAATAAGGAAATTCTAATAAGGAACATTAGAGTTACGTCATTATCCTAGTAAGAAAGCAAATATTGTTTCTAAAGAGCAGTTTTTGAGAAAGACTTGCCTAATAAGTATTCTGACTTTGACATTTCCTTTGTATATAAGAAAATTATCTACTAACTGCCCTAAGTGGCTCAGTTTCTTGACTATAATTGTCTCAAGGCTTTAAGTTGCAATGCTTATAAAATCCAAATTGGAAAGAAATTTCTTCAAATGAAGACCTATGCCTAGAAATTCTCTTTCACTTTGATGTTTACAGTTGTTCATATATTAGCAATTCTAGTTGAATTTTTGTTTAAAAAAATCCCTCACATGCAAAAGGACCTTGTTCACATAGCAACAGCATGGTATATTGTATTTATTCTTCTAGGCTGATAGCACAGCAGACTTTAGGTTCTGACTGGTATTGATCTATTTTATTCTTCTTTGCAAGCTGAGGAATATGCATTGCTCAATTTCACAGGAGACTAAACCCTATGAATTTCCACTACTTTCAAAATTTATAACACTGCCATGTAATATCTTGCAAATTGTGTCTCATTTCAGATTACTTCTGAGGAGTTGAGACTTTCTGTTTTCTTATAGACTAAAACTCTTTGTGATAGTATTATGAAATATATTTCATTTTATTCTTTCCCCTGCAGAAAACAAGCGATAAGCGATTTCTTTGTCTCTTAATACACTCTAATTCAGGCCATAATTTCATGCATATTATGCTTTTCCTGAGCATATTATTTTATCTTTTAAAATTTAATATTATGAAGAGATATATGTGTACGAATCTCATTCGTGTGTGTGTGTGTGTGTGTGTGTGTGAATTCAATGTTAATTCTAAGGCTTTTCTCTGACAGCAGAAGTGAAAAGATATTTTACAGTTTTTTAAGGTGACATCAGATAATCTGAGTGCATTACAGAGGTTCATTATAGGCAAAATTTCCTTCCAATTTAGTCACTGAAAACAGCCAATGTTATACCATTAATTAACCAGAATCATGAATCAGAATATAAGAGAAATATAATGCAAAGCAAGTATCAATCACAGCATAATTATTTCATTTTCTGTCAGTGTTCTCAATTTCTTGAATTGTAAATCAATCACAGATGTTTGAAATGAATTATGAAGGAGGGAGAAGATCGCTAAAATATATTGCATATTTTGACAGTAATTCCACTATTAACTCTTAGTATTACAAATAAGCCTCACTCAGATGAGATAATTAATGGTGCAATGTTACAAAACAAATAGGATAAAGAGTTAGAATTCAGTCTTGTAAGACAACAGATCCCACACATGATATCATCAATCCTCCATAGGCCTGCATTGGTGAGTTTGAATTTGATAGTATTTGACCAGTTTGTGAGAAATTTAGGAATTCTGTAGAGGACGTAGTCTGTCCTCACTCTGACCAGTATTTGACCTTGCTACATGCCATTGTTGGAACACAGATAAGAAAGCAAGGTTTTTCTTTATATTATACAATTCTGTTTGAGGGAGTTAATAATACATCAAAATTATACCAGCTAGCTTTCAAATAAACTTGATATTAGGACAAGGCAGAGGCAGGTCATGAATTTCCCCTTTTTTGAAAAGGTAATATTTTTTAGGGTTGTTTTAGGTTCACAGCACAACTGAGAAGAAGGAAGGTACAGAGATCTCACATAAACCCTCTGCCCCCATACATGCATGGCCTTCCCCATTATCAACATCTCTAGAACAATACATTTGTTAAAACTGGTGGACCTACATTAAAACGTCATAATCACCCAAAGTTCATAGTTTACATTATGATTCACTATTGGTGTTCTGCATTCTTTGTTTTTGGACAAATATATAATGACAAGTATCCATCACTATAAGTAATATCATATAAGTAATATCAGAGTTTTTTACTCCCCTAAAACTCCTCTGTGCTTTTGCCTCTTCATTTCCTACCACCCACAGCAACCACTGAACATTTTACTGTCCCCATAGTTTGCCTTTTCCAGAATGTCCTGCAGTTGGATACAGTATGCAGCATTTCCAGATTGGCTTTTTTCACTTAGTAATACACATTTAAGTTGCATTTAAGTTTACTCCATGTCTCTTCATGACTCAATAGTGCACTTATTTCTGGCACTGAATAATATTCCATTGTTTGGGTGTACCACATTTATTTATCCATTAACCTGCTGAAGGTGTTATGGTTGCTTCCAAGTTTTAGCAATTATGAATAAAACCTTCTACAAACATCTGTATGCAGGTTTTTGTGTAGACAAATACTTGCTGTAGCCTATGATCTAACTTAAAAGGCTATTTTTGTAAGTAGTATTGTGTGAGTGCTGGGTAGTAGAGGTAGAGAGGTGTTCGTCTGTAATACTTGGTGAGGCAAGGAAAATAATGGAGAAACTGGAGACTGGTGAGTGTGAATCAATTGATAATGAAGTTAATCTTGCAGTCACCTAATCAGATAGCCATCATGAGGATCAACTGTTCTAAAATTTTAGCTTCAATATAGTTGACACTATGCTTTTCGAAGAGGTGGTCACATGATAAATCATTGAATTAAAAATCAGTACATGTGGCAGGTAGAATTTTAAGATGACCCTCATGACTTTTGTCTTGTTGTATTATTCCTGTGCTTATTTGTATTATATGGCAAAAAGTAAATTTTCTCAGTGAGCTTAATTTAATTACATGATTCCTTTAGAAGGAGAGAGTTTTCTCTGGCTGGTGACAGAAGAAAGAGAGGTTAGTAGTGTGAAAAGGATTCACTGCACCCTTGCTGGTTTGAAGATAGAGGTGGTCTGACAAGAACCAAGGCAGGTAGTTTATAGATGTAGAGAGCACATCTCAATTGACCGCCAACAAAGAAATGGGTATTTCAGACCTACCACCACAAGGAACTCGATTACTCCATCAGGCATAATGAGCTCCAAAGAGGATTCTTCCACAGTGTCCAGATAAGAGCCCAGGCCAGCTGATAATTTGACTTTAACCTTCTGTGACTGATAAGCAGAGAACCCAGCCAACTCCACCAGACTTACGACCTATAGAACTGAAAGATAATAAATTAGTGTTGTTGCAAGCTGCTAAATTTGTGGGAATTTGTTGTCCACCAGTAGAAAATTATCACGGATTTTGGTACCTGGAAGTGGGGTCCTGCCTTGACAAATACCTAAAATGTGGGAGTGTCTTTGGAAGTGGTCAGTGAGTGAAGACCGGAAGAGCTAACTTTAAGGAACATGATGAAAAGCCTAGATTTCCTTGAACAAACTGTTAGTAGAAATATGGGTATTAACAACTCGCTGAGGCTTAAAAGGGAGTGAGAGGCATGTGATTGGAAATTGGAGGAAAGGAGATCTTTGTTATGTAGTGGCAGGAAGCTTAGAGGAATTGTCTCATTCATTTATGTAGAAAGAGTAACTTATAAGTGATTAAATTGGATATTTAGCTAAGGTGATTTCCAAGCAAAATGTTATGGTTGTGACCTGGTTTCTTCTTGCTGCTTATAGTAAAATGTGAGAGGGGGGAAATAAATTGAGGGAAGAACTGTTAAACAAAAAAACAAATGAGGGTATGAGGATTTGGGAAATTCTCAGCCTACTCAGATGGTAAAGGATAAAATTAAGAAAATGTTTTCGAAAGTGTGGTGCAGAAAAAAATCAAGTATTTTAAAATCAATTAGGAGTATATACATTCTTTTAAAATATTTACTTTTTTCAGGAAGTTATTAAAGTAAAAATTACCTAGCACCTTAAAACTACAAACTTTGTTTGGAATATAACATCTCACACTGCTAGAATATGTTATATGGTTGAGTTCTAAAAAGATATTAATAAGTAATTTATAGTAGATTAAAGTTTTAAAAAGTCATTAAAATTAAATATTTGTGTTCTTTAATCACCCTGGTTTTACAATAAAGTAGGAATTAGTTACTTTCTGAAAAAAAAACTAATAATATAACTTCCACATACTAAATGTAATACAGTGAAATTGAAGCAATGTAATTAAGGGGATTTGAACAATTAACAATTTGTCAATAAAGTGAACAAATATCCAGTCAACTGAGGATGTTCTATAATCCTAACACATTTTTAAATAAATTATGTCTTAACTTGTATCATAAGTATTATTACTTCCTATTATCTTTAAAAATAAATCTCTGGTTAAACCAGAAAGTTACATGCTAGTGTACTATGGTGTATGAAAAATCACTTTATAATCAAATTCTGCTTTAGGCCTTTTGACAGTGGTGCAAATTTACACACATTTGACTGATTTGATTATGTTCCTCAGTGAAACACATGAATAAACATACTTTTTTTAAGGTAATATATAAAAAGCATATTTAAAGGACCTAGAAGAACACTTTATTCCTAACAGATTTGAATATTAGATTTATTAAATTTTCCTTCTTTAAAATAAAAAGAATCCATAGTATTCCTTTTTATTATGGACAATCCAGTTAAGTATTCCATCTTTGGATAAAATAGATATATTTTCCTACAACTTCTCTCTCCCTCTGACTCTCATGTCTCTATCTCTAGCTATCTTTCTATCTCTTACTGTCTCTTTCTCTTACTGTTCTTAAGGAAAAGTGACAAAAATTATATTTTTAATATCAAAAAACAATTCCAGTAAACTGGTACTTATAATAATAACTTATGATAATGGGAGGTTCATATGAGAAATAATAGAAATATATATACCAATCAACTATAAAATAAAATTTATTAGAACAGGAGTATTTTCTATACACAAAATGTTACCGTGTTCAATAATTAATTAAATCATACCATGCTGATCTAATTAAAACTGTGAGATTTTATATAAATATAAAAAATGCATGCCAAAACATTTAAGTTCTAAAAGAAAGAAAGGCAAATTAATCTTTTATAAAACAAAAGAGCTTACTGGTCTGTGTAATAATACTGAAATATATTATTAAATATAAAAAGGCATTTATATATTTTTTCTAATATAAAATCATTAACTTTCAATGAGTAACCAGTGTAATAGAAGTTGTTTAGGGTAAGAGATTGTATTATTGCCACTGAAAATACGATGTGAGCTTTATTCTTAGTTCTCATCTAGACTTAAAGGAGAGAAATCATTTGCTAAACTTGAGTCAGAATGTATTAATCTGAAGCACTGTGGTTTGGAAGAGAATAAAGAATAACATACATATATATATTTATATATACATATATATAAATATATATATATATACACACACAAAACAGCTATATATATATATATATATATATAACAACTTTGTATGTATGTAACAATTTTTACAGTGTGTTGAAACTGATGGCAGTAGTTTTTAATCATATGTTAATTATATGCTTGTAAAAATAGAAATGATTCAGATGTTTATTCTAGATAAATAACTTTTCTGATAGTTATACATCAGTGAAATAATACTCATTTTTACTTAGGTCTTCTAACATAAGGTGGGGAAAGAAGCATTATAGCATAAAAAATATAAGCACAAGTTCCAGTCTGAAATTACCTGAGTTCAAATCTCAGCTTTTCTACTTAGTAACCCTGTGATTTTGGACAAATTCTTAATATCACCTCAGAAAGATCCATGCTTTAATGTTCTGCTATTGTTATCCTGAAATTTTTTCTTTATGTGCACACACTGCACTTTATTGAAAGGACAATGGCATACACTGCATCTTATAAAAGGATTAGCCAGAGTGATACATTTTGTGTTACTTAACGGACTTGCTTCAATAAAAATCTCAGGTATTGCTTTACTATTTTGTGTTTTTTTATGCATAAGGCATTGTAGGAAAGATAATCCATCATTAGGAAAATGATTTTGCTTTATGGCTGCTATCTTGAAATTCTTGATAACTTTTGAACAAAGGGACTTGCATTTCCATTTTGCAGTGGGTACCACAAATCTTGTTGCTGATCCTATTCATAATTTACTATGTATGAATAAATACTTTGAACTAGTCCTGGCATGAAGTGGCAACTAATTCAACTCTCAAATTGCTGAAGTTCTGAATATGCTTACCAGGAGGTCAGCTACACATGTTGCTGATATGAGGCACTTTTTATTCTCATGTACAATGCACCTCCAGTGTCCTGTATTATTAACAAATCATTGTTCATTAAAGTCTTCTTTCAGTAGCTACTGTGTTCATGTAAGAAATCAGCATGTTAATATGCATAATTTTGGATTATATGAAGCAAATTTTAATTTAATTTCTTATTTGTCAAATGAGTTTTGGTCACTTTAAATTTTCTTTTTTTAATTAGTTTTTATTGGAGTATAGTTGCTTTACAATGTTGTGTTAGTTCCTACTGTACAGCAAAGTGAATCAGCTACATGTATGCATATATCCCCTCTTCTTTGGATTTCCTTTCCATTTAGGTCACCACAGAGCACTGAGTAGAGTTCCCTGAGCTTTACAGTAAGTTCTCATTAGTTATCTATTTTGTACATAGTATCAATAGTGTATATATGTCAATACCAATCTCCCAATTCATTTTTTTAAATTTAAAGCAAAATAAATCCAGGAAAGTGATTTAAGATGATAGCCTCCAAGTTCTTCCCCAGTGAATGATTCTTACCTAAACTCTGATGTTTTAATCAACTTCAAATTCTTAAAGATTTCTGAGAACTCTTTTTTTGTCATGACAGTAGAGAAACAATGAACTTAGTCTCTCTCATTCGCATGTATGAATAATTTTCCTCATTAAACTTAAGATTCATAAGAACAAGAAATATGTTAATCTTGTCATTGCTGAAATATTTATACTAATTTCTTTGCAAATAATAATAGATCAGTAATTATTTTTGACTGAATACATTAATGTGTTGAAAATAAAATGTAGATTAACTTTCTACCAGGCAGACCAGGTCTGTTAATGACAATCCTCCAAACACATATACCCTCCTTGGAGTTGGTAGATGAATATTGGAAGATGATGTTTATTTGTGGAGCCAAAGGAGAAACGGGATGATGAAAGAATAGAATGGAGGAGGAACTACCTTGGCTCAAACACAGGGCTTTCATTTGTTCTGGATACTCGGCCATTTGCACTCATTCCATTCAAACAGCTCTGCTGCCACGTAGGAAACCAGTAAACTCACTACCCTCATGCTGCTGAAGACCACTGCAGCCTCTGCCTGCTGCTGTTGTTGCTGGAGGATCTATCAGGAGAGAAATTAGAAAGGGAAAGGAAGGAACGTGAAGGAAAGGGAAGGGGAGGGGAGGGGAGGGGGGAGGGGAGGGAAGGGAAAGGAAAGGAAAGGAAAGGAAAGGAAACCTCTTTCTTTGATTAAGGAAAAAAAAAGAAAACACTTTTGTCCATATACATGTGAATCTGTCATTTTCTCTCCAATTAGGTTTATATTTTTGTTCTTTTTACTTAGCATTCTGTGAATGCTTCTTATGCTTTATTAATAATTATCTGCCTTTTATGTAATGATCACATTTCTAGGCTTTGAGAAGATAGATTTCATTAAATAGGTCATTCCCTGCAATTTTAGAGAATCCCTGTGTATACTATTAGATAAGGCATCAAATAATCAAATATAAAAGTAGAGAAGAAAAATATCTCCTGCTAGTAAGTACCATATAGAAAATTAAAATGATGATGAAATATATAGTGACTTGTTAGCTATTCTAGATGGGGCAAAGAAGAAAATCTCTCTGAGGAGATAATATTTTACCTATTGTTGGGATGACGGAAGGGTCCAGACATCTGAAGATAGACGGAGAGATTGTCTTAGAACAGGAGATGAACTAATGGAAATGTCATAAAACAAGAATAAAAGTTTTTATTCTCAAGTATCCAAAAGAAGATTGGTGTGCCTGTGTAGGGCTTAGGTGACCTTAGGACTTTAACAGGTCTCAAGAATCTCAGTTAATCTAAGTATAATGAGAAGTCACTGCATTATTTTAAGCAGAAGAATTACATAACCAAACAAGAGATGCGCGTTTCCACTGATTTAGAATACAACAGAAGTAAAGAGACATCACTTTTAATATTAGGTTACAAAAGGACTGATTTATCTTGAGAGAGAGAGCCTTCTGGCCAATAGTGATGAACTGAGGCCCTCAGTCCAACATTCTGAACAGAATTCTAACAATAATGATGTAAATGATATTGGAATTGAACTCGTTTAACCCCTCCAGCTAAACCTTCAGATGAGACTGCAGCTCTGGCTGACCCTTGACTACAATATCATGAGACACCCTGACCCTGAAGAACCAAACTAAGTCACATCTGGGTTCCTGATTCACAGAAACTAGGATATAATACACTTTTAAGCCGCAAAGTTTTGCTTTAATTAATTTGTTGCACAGTAATAGTGTGTATGTGTAAAGACCTTAGATTCATATTCATATCATATTGGAATAATACAGTGTATATATAAATGTGGCTTATTTAAATTTCCCACGATTTGTGTAAAAATATGAAAAGTGCAATATCACAAGCTATAGTTAAGTCAAACAAGTTTACCATGTTTTTAGAAAATCTTAATGTATCTAATGGCCAGGAACTTCTGATGTCCCCCTTGTTAGAAGATATCACTGTATCAATCAGTTTCAAGTTTCTTTTCTTGGAAACTTAAAAAAAAATTCAAGTATTTCAAAATTGGCCATGAGGTCAGATGTTAAAGTAGAAAGATTATGATTTTCCTTATGCATAAAATATAATGGGAGGAAGCTATGTGAAATGCAGAAATGGGAAGGGAAAGGAAAACTTTAAAGATGTAGGAGAAAGTGTATAGCAGCATGACAAAAAGACAGAGACAACAATAGTGGAACATTAGTGGAAAGACTTATTAACTGCTGCAGTTACTTACTGGTCTAGAACCACCTTAAATCTTCCAGGGCCTATGACTTGTATGTACTATCTATGGACTTTGAAAATGTTATCCCCTAAAGGAGCTTTGAATTAGAAATAAAATGCAAGATAAATATGTAATTTTAAGATTTTCTAGCAGCCCTATTAAATAAATAAATGGAAACAAGTAATTATATTATTTAACCTATTTATCCAGAATATTATCATATCAATATATAATCAACAAAAAATGTTTTGAGATATTTTACATTTTTTTTCCCCAAAACAAATATGTACCACATCTCAATTCAGAATAGTCATATCAACACTTATAAGTGGCTAATGGCTACTACAACTCAGTCCCTATACCATTTCACATATATTCTTTTAATAAAATCACAAAACTATTTATTATGACTGAGATTTGTTTCTTGCAAACAATAGAGCCTTGCTAAAATATAAATTAATTATAGCTAATTGAATTCATATAGGTTATTAAAAAACAACTAGCATCAATGTGAAGGAGGATTGCAATCCCTGGGTTATATTTTATGATGTGTTTTTCAGTATTTTTATAAATTGATTAAATATGAAACACAATGACCTGATTGTAAAATTTCTTGTAAAAATGAAGATGTGATGAGGGTTCAGAATCAGAATTTGTAAGGGCTCAACAAGCCTGCAAAAACCAAGTCCATATTTGATAAGAAAAACTGTAAAGCCCCAAATTAGAACCAAACGTTTAAACAGAGCTTCACAACGTAGGACAGAAGAGGCATAGCTTAAGATTGATTACAGCAAGCAAAATTGCTAGTTAATGTAAAAGAAAGATAACTCAGCAGTGTTATGGGTACATTTCCCTTGGTGACAGTAAGGTTAGCTAGAGAACAGTCATAATAATACTTCAGGCTGATCTAGACAGACCATTCCTGGAGAGTGGTTCTCCGTATTTACGGAGACACGTTAACAAAAATTTGAAAGCTGGAAAGGGAGTAACCAGTACAGACTAGGGACTCAAGCCACATTTGAAATGAAATAAATGAGGAAAGTGTAGATGTTCTAGCTGAGGAAAAGTAGGCAGTGTGTGTGTGTGTGTGTGTGCGTGTGTGTGTGTGTGTGTGCATTGAGTGGGGTTAGAAGGGGGGTCGGCAGTACATGAATGAACGGGAAAGTGACTGAGAATTTCTGCTCTCCTTAGATATTTGAATTGTTTGTATTTGAAAGAAGGAATACATGTACTACAAAACAGAAGAGATAACTGGGACCAATTCATAAAAATATTGAGAAGACTTTGGCCATGTTTTAGAGCTACTCCCATAAGGAATTTGGTCTCTCAAAGCAGTGATTGTCTGAGTGTTGTAATTGTTATGGTAAAACATAGATGATTCTTGGGCTAAATTTACATATGATCCATTTTATTTCTAAAAATCTGTTATTCTTTGAAAGCTTTTGTCTTCTGGTAATTGACACCAATAAGAGAAATTTAAACAAAATAATTCAAATATTTATAAAGTATACATTTAATACTCAGAAATAAAACGACATGATTTTGGTTCCTAAGTATTTATTTTTACTGTTATTTTTTATACATTAACATACATATATATCGACCAACCTTTTTTTATAGAAGAGTCATACCACACGTATTTCTTATGTTACCCTTTTTAATTTAATACGATATTATTACTTCTCTACAGATCAGTAACTATAGGTCTAACTCATTTCAATGGGTAAAATTTATTCAAAAATATAGAAGTGCCAAAATATATTTAATTATTTTACTCTTGATAGACATTTATACTTATTCAGTTTTCACAAACTGTAAATGAATATCCTTTCACACCTGTAAAAGATAATAATACTAGAAGTGGAATTGCCCTGTCAAAAGACAAAATTTCAATATTATTGATGTGATGTATTTACTTAAAAATGCAAATTAATACACTTACTGAATGATTTTAATTTAGGAAACACATCTATCAAAAAGGAAGAGACAACTGATAAATCCCAAAATATTAGATATCTAAGAATCTGAGTGATTCTGTACTCTAGCCTCCCAAGCAATATAGATATTTCCTTTATAATGTTAAATAAATAGTAATTTAGTCTTTGCTTGAATATATCAATGAATTCAATTCAGTATATTAGCAAAGTACTGATAGCTCAACAATTAAATTGGCACTATTATTTTCTGGATACTACATGCTTCAACAAAATTTTGTTGATATTTGCTTTCCTCAGTTGAAACGTTATCACTTATTAAACACACACACACTTACATATCCATACCTGTTAAATCCTATACTTTGATTTCAAATAGAAAATCATGAACATCTCAAACCTTTATTCAAAATAAAAAGAATAAAACCTCTGCCTTAAACATGTTGATTTATGCTACTGTATTTATTTGCACTAAAAAATTCAATTACATAAAACTAGTTTCAGAAGAAAATTCTCTTTTCTTTAAAACGTATCTTTGCCCTTTTTTCCTACTGTAAGATATAATATTACTTTATATTGGGCATGAATACATTGAGTGTTACAATTTAAAAATAACATAAAATTGAATAAACATTTTTCTCCTAAACATATATTTAATATACAGATTATTTAATAGTAAAAATTTGAATCAATGTTTAAATATGTCTTTCTAGAGTATCTTTACATTTCTGCTATGCTTATTTTTTATTTTCATTACATTAGCAGTTACTTGTAGATATCAAAAAGTGCTGTTCTCTTATATTTTATTCCATACAGATTTTAGTATGTCAATTCCAATAAGGATTGTTCCATAATCCCTTAGCTACCATATACTGTAGAATTATCCTTCTAAGTAGTCTCTGTTGTCTCATTCAGAAGCATTTTAAATTATGTAAGACTTGTTTCACTTACTCAGAACATCCTAAAAGTGCTTTCTGGACCCAATTTTATGATATTATTAAAATATAAGGCATTTCTATTTGAACAGTTTAAATTCTACATTGGTGTATTAAAATACTGAGCAGACATCTTGATATACAAAATTTTGGATATACAAAATTGCTATCCTTTAAATGTGCAACTTAATTTGTCATATTCAAAGATAAAAATATTTGGGTAGCTTGTAAAGATTAGGGTTGAGCTTGTTTGAGCATAATTTATGTACAATATTTGACATAAATCTCCATTTTTATCTTATAATGTAAGCAATATGTATCTTAAATATCCAGATAATTGCAGTATCCTCCATTCTAAAACTTATTTTTATTTAAAATAAAATGTTATAAATATTTGAGATTAAAGTTTATGCAGATATTCACACTATAGACATTATTGTAAATATCTGTTCTATCTAGATTGTTACTGTTTGCAATTTGTTGCACTTATTTTTCCCCCATTTTCAAAGGGGAAGCATTAAATAGAAAAAAAAAGCACTGGAATGCTTTAGACTAAATTATTTGTAGTATTTTAAATATTTTTCTTTATGTTATCTTTCTTATACCACTATAAATATGAAATACTGAACTATTTGCCAAGGTACTTCAAAGTGTAAAAATTGAATAATTAGGAATAATCAGTATAGTTACAGAGTTAATTTATATACATGCTATCATTTCTCCCATTCATTCATTTAAAAACATTTATTGATCCCAAACACAGATCTTTGTATTAGAGATATAATTTAAAGTAGGGAATACTTCCCATTCTCTTATAGATTATATTATAGCAGATAAACACAGGAATAAATTATAGCAAAAATATGTTATGACCTTTCATAAAAGTAACTCTAAATGGATAATAGATATTAATGTACAATACAAAACTATAAAACTTCTAGAAACTAAAATAGAAGATAATCTATGTAAACTGGGTTTGTGATGACTTTTTAGATACAACACCAAATGTATGATCTATGAAAGGCAAAACTGATAAGCTGGACTTCATTATAACAAAAAACTACTCTAGGCAAAATGCTGTTAAGATAATTAAAAGGTAAGCTACAAATTGGGAGAAAATATTTGCAAAAACACTTATCTGATAGAGGACTTGTATCCAAAATATGCAAAGGACTCTTAGACTTAAGACTAGGAAAACAGACAATCCAATTAAAAATGGGCAAAATATGTGAATAAACATCTTATCAAAGAATATCTACAGGGCCTCCCTGGTGGCGCAGTGGTTGAGAGTCCGCCTGCCGATGCAGGGGATACGGGTTCGTGCCCCGGTCTGGGAGGATCCCATATGCCGCGGAGCGGCTGGGCCCGTGAGCCATGGCCGCTGAGCCTGTGCGTCCGGAGCCTGTGCTCCGCAACGGGAGAGGCCACAACAGTGAGAGGCCCGCGTACAGCAAAAAAAAAAAAAAAAAAAAAAAAAAAAAGAATATCTACAGATAGCAAATAAGTATATGAAAAGATGTTCAATATCGTATATCATGAGTTAATTACAAATTAAAACAATGAGATTCCACTATGCACCTATTTATTAGAATTACTAAAATCCAAAAACACTGATAGCACCAAATGCTGGCAAGGTTACGGAACAAGAACTCTCATTCATTGTTGGTGGAAATCCAACAGTCACTTTGCAAGTTTCTTCCAAGCTGAACTTAGCCTTACCGTATGATCCAGCAATCACACTCCTAGATGTTTCTAGAAATCGTGAACAAATGGGTTAAAAACATATGTTCACACGTAACTTGCATTTGGAAGTTTATAACAGCTTTGTTTACAACTCCCTAAAACTGGAGACAACCAATAGGCAAATGGATGAACAGTGATATACCCAAACAATGGAATATTATTCAGCAATTAAAAGAAATGAGCTACCAAGTCACAAAAAGACATGGAAGGATATTGCATACATATAGCTAAGTGAAAGAAGCCAGTATGAAAAGGTTACGTACTGTATGATTCCAGCTACATGACATTCTGGATAAGACACAACTAGAAATGATTTAAAAAATCAGTTGTTGGGAAGGCAGATAGAAGGGATGAACAGTTGGAGGACAGGACACACTCAGGGCAGTGAAACTATTCTG
This sequence comes from Mesoplodon mirus, assembly GCF_964341445.2. Taxonomy (NCBI): domain Eukaryota; kingdom Metazoa; phylum Chordata; class Mammalia; order Artiodactyla; family Ziphiidae; genus Mesoplodon; species Mesoplodon mirus. The sequence goes on along the minus strand of NC_138993.1, from coordinate 59,604,851 downwards.
TGTGATGCTGTAATGGTGAACGTATAACATTATGCTTCTGTCAAAACCCAAAGAACACAGGACAAAGTGTCAACCCTAATGTAAACTGTGGACTTTGGTTAATAACAGGCATCAATATTATGTCATCAATTTTAACAGACTTGCCACATTAATGCAAGATGTTAATAACAGGGGAAACTGTTGAGGAGAGGGGGTAGGAGAGTGGTTATATGGAAACTCTCTGTACTTTCTGCTCATTTTTTCTATAGACCTAAACTTCTCTGAAAAATAAACTCTATTATTTTTTTTTAAATGGCATGTGCCATAGTATAGTTCTGACCATGTTACTGTGGATGTTCACAGGAAAGGTGGTAAAATATTACATGTAGAATATAATTTTCTCATTTAAAAATGAAAAATGAGTAAAGGATAATATTTCACATCAGATTTTGTGACCTGTCCTGAAAAATACATGAGAGTAAAAATAGGAAAATTCTGCACAGGATTACCTTTTCATTCAGGAATAGGTTTCTGAATAAAGCTTCTCATTATTCATGCTTTTTGCTGTACCTCAGGAAAATTTTAGGGAACTTTAGGGGAAAGGATTAGGGATAGTCAAAACAGCAAAATAAGTAAAATATTTTCATTTTATTTTATTTCATGTTTCTGGAATCATCTTAATGACTCCTAAAATCATGACTTCCTCAATTTCTCCAAAGCAGTATTTTATTTACTGTTAACATGAAAAATTAGAAATTTCAGAACACTGAGAAATAGAAGTCAGTAATTTATTTTCATGTGTTCTTTATAATCTACCAAATGCCCAAACCACATGCTGAATAGAGTCTAACCACAGCAATCAGTGCTCTGCCGGAGGGTGGAAATCTTTAGCTACTGAGGCAGCCCTAGGCCCCTTATGATATTCTGTGGGTGACTGGGAGTGGTGGGAGATGCATCTTCCTGCAGACTAATAGGGACTGCAGAAGAAGAATTTTAGTAAGGAGAGACTTTCAAACACTTATGTCTTTTCCTTGGTCAAAATTTATAGTAATTTGGTAAAACAGTGACAACTCCCTTTTTGCTTATTTGGAGTAAAGCAGGGACATATTTCATCCTAAACTATGGAAATAGTTTTGAGGGGTTTTTTTTTTTTTTTTCTGTTGCCTCCTGGCATTTTTCTTTCCCTTTTCTTTCTCCTACATTGGCCCATTTGGGGCTTCTCCCCTTGCCATCCCCTAGGAAGGTATTTGCCCCCTTGTCTGCCTGCAGCATGCATCCAAGTCCAGAGCTCAGGCCTACAGACTGGGTAGGTGCCTGTGTAACTGAGCAGGACCCTATGGAGCCTTCCCTAGACAGACCGCGCACCCCACCATGTCCTCTGCGTCTTGTTTGTAGAATTGTTAGTCTACCAGGCCTCCCCTTAGACACAAAAGGCTGGCTCAAGAGTTAATAACTGGAAGAATATGAACATGTAATAACAAAAGATGGCAGTTGGGTCAGGAGAACTGGTAATAATTTAAACAATAGATCAGCCATATAGTAGAGTCACAGAATCTTTAGTTCCTCCCTGACGGACATAGATAACAGTGTATGATGAATATTCTTGAGTTGTTTAACAGATACTAAAACCCCTACCAGCTGGAAGAAGCTAACTGCACGATGACCATGAGCATGCAGCCCCCAGGCTTGCTGGTGCCTGAGGATTGATGATGTTAACATCTGTGACATCACTCTGTTACCTTATCCTCCACCAGTCAGAGAATTGTGCAGGAGCTGATCATGCACCCTGCGACTCTCTCCCTCACCTTGCCTTTAAAAACCCTTCCTTGAAAGCCATCAAGGAGTTTGGTTCTTTTGAGCATTAGCTGGCCCTACTCCTTGAATAGCCTTGAAATAAACACTGCACTTTCCTTTACCACAACCCAATATCAGTAGATTGGTTTTACTCCAAGAAGGCAAATGAACCCAAGTTTCGTTTGGTAACACCTCTGCCTCAGTTGTGTGGGAGCTGGGGAAGGCGCTTTTTAAAAATAATAATGAAAAGAAAAAAAAGTGAAGTCTTTGACAGTTTCCACCTACTCAATTCCTTGAAACCTATAACATTTGGCTGATCTAGATTCGTTAGGAATGTCTCCTTGCCAGCCAGGACCAAGACCCAGGCCTGCTGAAAGCAGAAGCCCTTCCAGTCCCCAGGCTGCCACCACTGCAGGGTGGTGTCTTACAGGTGTCTTACAGAGGTCCAGGCCTGAGGCTGCAGAAATCTGGGGCAGCCACCATCAAGAAGCCCTTCTTAAGGCCCCAATCTCCTTTGCCAGTATGGATTCCTCAGATTGGAACTGCATAACTAAAGTAGTTGCAGATTTATTTTTTTTAAGCTTTTTTCTCTCCAAAATGATTTGTAGTTGTGTGTGCATCACTTTGCCCTGATATGTGTGCTCTACAATAAAAAAACAAATCTAATATGTTTTTTAGGGAAAAAAGAAGCTAGCAGGATTTCTGCCCCCAAAAAGGAGTGGTAGGCACTTTAAGCAACGGATTTGTATATTATATATTCTTTCAGAGTACAAATAGATGAACTTTACAAAGACTTTTGACTAATTGCTATATTTAAGAAGCAAAAATTCTTATGTGGATTTGTTGTACCACCTCATAACATTAGTGTCTTTTCCCAAAATGCATGAAAATGAGGATGCAGGCATTCACCTTCATTATGATGATGAGTAAATTTGGAAACATACATAAGTATGAATAATTTCACTATCCAAAGCTGAAATATCCAAAAGTATCTACTAAAGAAGATGAATGTGTTACATTTACTACAGAAAAACAGAAAATAAACTAAGCAACTAAATTCCATTTTTCTGCCTAATATATGGCTCAGTTTTATACTTTATTGATTTTTAAAATTTGTGTTTTTATTATATTTAAGGAAATAATTAAATCATTTGAAATAGGAAAGGAGTATTCTTATTCCAGAATAAGAGAAAAAGAACTATTTAATCATTCATCAATTTTCATTTTACACCATTAAATTACCTTAGTTAATTTTTTTTTTTTATAGAAGATGTTGGGGGTAGGAGTTTATTAATTAATTTATTTATTTTTGCTGTGTTGGGTCTTCGTTTCTGTGCGAGGGCTTCCGCTAGTTGTGGCAAGCAGGGACCACTCTTCATCGCGGTGTGCAGGCCTGTCACTATCGCAGCCTCTCGTTGCAGAGCACAAGCTCCAGACGCGCAGGCTCAGTAGTTGTGGCTCACGTGCCTAGTTGCTCCGCGGCATGTGGGATCTCCCCAGACCAGGGCTCGAACCCATGTCCCCTGCATTGGCAGGCAGATTCTCAACCACTGCGCCACCAGGGAAGCCCTACCTTAGCTAATTTGATCCCAACTCCAGTATTAAAACAGAATAATTGTCTTCTCGGTTGAAATGTTGGTTAGGTTCTTTGATTTTCATGTAAGAATATGGACTTCATGAATTACTTAAGAATAGAGAATCTATCTGTTCTTGTTAGTCTAGGATTCATAATTCAATAATAACATGAGAAACTTTTTACTTTGATCAAATTATCTTGATGTACCAAAGAATTGCTTTCATTAAGAAGTGATCTGAGCCCATTCTCTTAGAGTTCCTGGATGTAACTTACTACAAGAAAAACTTTATGAAAATTCTTTACTTTTACTTTAGAGATATATTTTTAATATCAATTCTAATACTCAATGAACCCAGTATGAAGGTCTGCTCAAGAAATGGTTTTCACAGCTAAATATCATTATAACTATTTCCTTTAAGGCAATATTATGGTATATTTGTCCAAATGATATATGTTGCCAGTTGTTGACAGTTGACATTTTACTTATTTGTGAGCAAAACATCAGGAACTTACAGGATATGGAGCAAATTAAGCAGAAAATATAAAAAATAAACGATTTTGCAGTGTTATCCAACAGAGAGAATGTTTTGTGTAACTCTCTTTGTGAAAGAAGCATACTGAAATCTGATGTTACCTTTTGGCCTGCTGACTTAGAATAATTGAAAAAAAAACTCTTGAATATTCAAAATAAAGTTGTTCTTGTAACATAACTTTTTGAGTGCCATTCAGATAATTCAGTGTTCTCTCCTATCCTGTGATAACTATGGAGAGACCAACCCAGTACAGATGGAGGTCTTTTGATAGCCTAGGGTTAATGGAAATTAGTTTTCACACTTATAAAGATAAAATGTAACTTGCAGGCTGAGCTGTATTGAAATGTTGAGGTCAAAAAGCTAGCAATTCATAGTGGAGTACTTAAAACTGGGAGAGATGATGATTGTTTCCTGAGCTGTGCAAAAGCTTTTTAGTTTGATGTTGTTCCACTTGTCTATTTTTGCTTTTGTTATCTGTGCTTTTGCTTTCATATCCAAGAAATCATTGACAAGACCAACAGCAAGAAGCTTTTCTTCTGTGTTTTGTTCTGGTAGTTTTATAGTTTCAGGTCTCTGAGTTTGTAATTCATCTTGAATTGACTTTTCTGTATGGTGTAAAACAGAAGTCCAGTTTCATTTTTTTGCACATGAATTTTCAGTTTTCCCAACATCATTTGTTGAAAAGACTCTTTTCCCTATTGTGTAATCTTGGAATCCTTGTCAAAATCAGTTGACTGTATATGTTTGGGTTTATTTGGGGGCTCTCTATTCTGTTCCATTAGTCTATGTGTCTATCTTTATGTCAGTGCCACACTGTTTTAGTTACTATAACTTTGTAATGCATTTTTGAATCAGGACATGTGATGTTTTTAGCTTTGCTCTTCTTTCTCAAGATCACTTTGGCAATTCTAGGTCTTTTGTGGTTCCATGTGAATTTTAGGATTTCTTCTTTCTTTCTTTACAAAATACCATTGGGACTTTGATAAGGGGTAACATGGAATTGGTAGATCACTTTGGGTAGTATGGATATTTTAACAATATTAAGTTTTCCAATCCATGAACGTTGGGTATCTTTCCAATTATTTGTGTCTTCTTTCATCAATATTTTGTAGTTTTCAGGGTACAAATATTTCACCTATTTGGTTAAGTTTATTTCTACATATTTTATTATTTTTGATGCTATTGTAAATGAAATAATTTTCTTAATTTCTTTTTTGGATAGTTCATTATTAGTGTATAGAAATGAAACTAATTTTTATATGTTGATTTTATATTCTGCAACTTCAATAAATATTAGTTCTAATCTTTTTTTTGGTGGAGTCTTCAAGGATTACTACATATAAGATCATATCATCTGCCACAGAAATAATTTTACTTCTTACTTTCTGAAACGGATGGTTTTTTTTTTTTTTTCTTCCCTAATTGCTCTGGATAGAATTTTCAGTACTATATTGAATAGAAGTGGTGAGTCTTATTCCTGGTCTTAGGGAAAAAGCTTTCAGTTTCCACCGTTGAGCATGATGTTAGCTGTGGGCTTGTGACATTTTATTATATTAGGACACATTCCTCTTATACCTAATTAGTTAAGAGTCTTTTTTGTTTTGTTTGCTTGTTTTTATTTTTTTATACAATTTTTAAAGGTTACACACCATCTACAGTTGTAACAAAATATTGGCTATATTCTCTGTGTTGTACAATACATCCTTGCAGCCTATCTTATACCCAGTAGTTTATACCTTCTACTTCCCCACCCCTATATTGCCCCTCCCCTCCCTCCCTCTCCCTACTGATAACTGCTAGTTTGTTCTCTATCTGTGAGTTTGCTTCTTTTTTACTATACTCACAGTTTGTTATATTTTCTAGATTCCACATAGTATTAGTCATTCTCTGTCTGACTTATTTCATTTAGTATAATGCGCTCCAAGTCCATCCATATTCCTGCAAATGGCAAAATTTCATTCTTTTTTATGACTGAGTAGTATTCCACTGTGTGTGTGTGTGTGTGTGTGTGTGTGTATATACATATATATATATACACACACACAATGGCAGTTGTAAATTATGCTGCTATAAACATCGGGGTGCATGTATTTTTTCAAATTAGTGGGCTTTTATTTTCTGATATGTACCCAACAGTAGAATTGCTGGGTCACATGGTAGTTCTATTTTTAGTTTTTTGAGAAACCGCCATACTGTTTTCCACAGTGACTGCAACAATTTACATTCTCACCAACAGTGTGGGAGGGTTTCTTTTTCTCCACATCTTCACCAACATTTGTTATTTGTGTTCTTTTTGATGATAGCCATTCTGACAGGCATGAGGTAATATCTCATTGTGGTTTTGATTTGCATTTCCCTGATGATTAGTTTTTTTTATCATGAAAGTACGTTGAATTTTTCCAAATGCTTTTTCTGTATATATTGAGATGATCATGTGATTTTAGGAAATAATCAATAGAATAAAAAAACAACCTACAAAATATGAGAAAACATCAACAAATTGTATATCACATAAGGGGTTAATATTCAAAGTATATAAGAAACTCCTGCAACTCAATAAAAAAAGACAAATAACCTGATTATAAAAATGGGCAAAGGACCTGATTAGATATTTCTCAAAAGAAGACATACAAATAGCCAGCATACACATAAAAAGTTGCTCAAGATCACGAATTATCTTGGAATAATTAGTAAAATACAAATCAAAACTATAATGAGATACAACCTTACATCTGTTAAGATTGCTACTATAAATAAAAGACAAGTACTGGTGAGCATCTGGAGAAATTGGAATCTTGTACACTGTTGGTGCATCTGTAAAATAATACAGCCACTGTGGAAAGCACAACAGTATGGCATTTCCTTGAAATATTAAAAATAGAACTATTATATAATCTAGTAATTCCACCTCTGGGTACATAGCCAAAAGAATTGAAAGGAGGATCTTGAAGAGGATATCTGCACTCCCACGTTCGTTGCAGTATTATTCACAATAGCCAAAATATGGAGAACCTATGTGTCCATGGATGGATGAATAGATAACGAAAATGTGGTATATTCCTACAATGGAATATTATTCATCCAAAGAAAAGAAGGAAATCCCAACATATGCAACAACATGGATGAACTTGGAGGACATTATGTTAAATGAAATAAGCCATTCATAGAAGAATGTATCATGCATGATTCTACTTATATGAGCTATCTAAACTAGTCAAACTTAAAGAAACAGAGTACAGAATGGTGGTTGCCAAGGGCTGGAGGTGAAGAGGATGAGAAGCTGTTGTTCAATGGGTATAAAGTTTCAGTCATGTAAAACAAATAAGTTCTAGAGATCTACTGTGTAACCATAGTGCCTATAATTAACAATACTGTATTGTGCACTTAAATATTTGTTAAGAGGGTAGATCTCATCTTCAGTGTTCTTACCACAAAAAAGAAAACAAAATGATAAAATGAAATTTTAAAAGAAACAAAGAACAAAGGGATACAAGGAAACTTTTGGAATTCATGGATATGTCCATTACCTTGACTGTAGTTCACAGATATACACACATATCCTAAATCATCAAATTGTTTACATTAAATATGTGCAGTTTTTAGATACCAATTATACCTCAATAAAGCTGTTTTTAAAAGTTTTTAAAAACTGAGGGAGATGATAATCATCTAGCAAAGTGAGTGTGCAGAACTAGGAATTGCAAGGAGACTCAAATAGTTCAAGTCAAGAGTAAGAAAAATTATGGATAAGAATTCTTTGCTTTTGGTCTAGCAGTGATCATTATGGCATCCTACCTTGTCTTGTTTTGCTTAGCCAAAAGTTTTATCTTATTTGGTCAATGCGAAGATTTCTTGTTTTAGATTTTTGAAGATTGTGTTTATTTGTTTCTTACTATCAATGTTTTTAAGAAGGCATTCTGTATACTCTCATTTAACAGAACCTTTAAGCCTATTTCATGTAGGATGCAACACCTTCACATTTAACTGATCTGCATAGATCTTAGAAGCATCTGAAGATTTATCTAGTGACCCGTGACTTGAATTAACATTTTGGCAGGGAGCAAGATGGCAATGATGTTTCAGCATGAATTAGAGTTTGAATCCCCCAACATCAGTACTATTATTTTCAAGGCTCTAAATTATAGCAACATCTAGTAAATGTTCAGTCTTTCAAATGCCATGGTCACGTAGGTACACATTATACAGTTACATGTGCAACCTGTAGCAGTCTCCACTATGGCCTACTATCCAATATAACTAGAGATTGTTCCCAGCCAGAGAGGAGTCAAGTCTGCTGTCTATAGTCTCTGAATGAATTTTTAAAAGAGTGTATATTTTATAAAATTATATGTAATATATACTATTACAGTAAATATGTAGACATTAAGTTCATAATTCAGGGATAGGAGGGCACTATGTTGGTAATATTCCATTGGAAAGGAAAGATAATCATTTTTCAAATCAACATGCTTGTCTTACAGCCTGCGTACATATCTGAACTACCATTCCACACACTCATTCAGTCAATCAGTTGGTGATTAATTTTTTATTGAGCATCTTATGTACAATAACTTCTGTTAACTGAAGGCAGATTGCTGAATAAAATACAATTTCTGCCTTCAAGGAGCTCAAATATAGGATAACAGCCAAATAAATAAATTCAACACTTATATATATATATATATATATATATATATATATATATACCACTAGAAGTATAGGCAAAATATAAAAGGAGTGTATGAAGGTGGACACTGTAATAACAAAGCTTCATAGAAAACATAACTTCTGACCTAAGTTCAGAGCCTAAATATAAGGTCCTTAAGCTGAAAAGAATAAGAAGGGGTTCCTGATTAAGTGGCAAAAATAAATATATTTACATAGAGGTGTGAAACTTCATGATGCCTTTGGGGAAGTATTAACAACCTGATAATCCAAGAATGCAAGTGCATGTGTAAGGATGCTTGGAAAGTGGTAAAATACAGCAAAATAAGAAACTGGAATAATAGGTAGGGACCACATAATGACTCTTCCGTCTCACATTTCTTCAACTCAGACATAATTATTTTAGATGATAAAGGCATAATGAACTGTGACTCAGCCATTGCTTCTTTTTAAATGCCCACAGAAATAGCGACCTTCAGTGAGATGCCATAACTCTTTGCAGTCTTCCAGATCCACCCTAAAACAAGACTTCTACCAAATATATGAACACAAATCATATAGTTCAGTCAGGGATTCTTTTTATGTGTATTAAATAAAGTAGATTAAAGGATAAAAGAAAGAAGAGAAATGGAACTGATGAATTTGGCCAAAACAGATCTTTTAGTAATATATCCCTATAAGTACAAAGTATTTTATATTTCTTATAGGGTTCATGAAAACTAATGTAAATCATTAGGAAATATTTTTTTAATGGATTTTAAGTCTCCTATTCTCTTTTGCTTGTTTAGAATGATCCCTTCCAGAAGTTCAGCCAGGAGGTTGGTTTGGGGTTAGACCAGGGGTGATGCTGGCTTGGGCATTATAGATGAGTGAGGGCCAGACACCATCTGGCTGCCCCGTAAAAATTAAAGCGAAAGAAGAGGAGGTGCAGGAAGCACTAGGTCAAATGTGTGTGATTTGTGCATAGGTAACTATGGAAAGAAATTGGATGCTAAAGAAGGGAATTAGAAAATACAGTAGGACAAGGCAATAGGCTTCAATTTTAGCCTTTGAAAAACACCAGTGTACCCTTATTTAATGCTAGCTGTTACATGGACAGATGTTTTAAAGATCAATTCTTGCCAAATAGATTTAAGAGGCATTGGGGAGATATATATTTATAAAGTTATAGGCTCCATAAGCAAAGATTCTGCTGTATTTATTATTTTAATTATTTTTCTCTCACAATATCTAACATGACTGTTTTCATGTGGTAACAATATATATTAGCTAATTACCTTAGCAGTAAAGCAGCACATTCTAAGCTTGGAAATGTAAGAACTAGAGAATTTTCCATCAAATACAAATAATGATTTCTACAGGCTCTAAACAACTTCTAATAGAAGAAAACAGAAAAAAATATCTATCCTAATCTATGGGAATAATCCTTCTCACAGTCGAACTTCTATCACATAAAATGAGTTATTTACAGGGATATATGGCATGTTATATCCTAGAAGAAGTCTTTTTACCTCTAACCACAGTTCTACTCACCTGCCAAATGTGATGCATAACAAATATTCATTTTAATTTAAGGGTCTTGGCCTTGAACTAAAATGAATGGTCATTGAGGGAATACCTTATAATGGGGCATAAATACTAGAAGGTTTGCCTGAGCACATTTTGGAGCTCTGGAAAAATATAAACAATTTTTACTTTCGAGGGTTGTGGCTGACAACATCTCATGGTTGACAAGTCAATTCTAATAAAGCTATATATCTGACAATCTAGATGGTAGGCAGAGGCTAAAGATCAATCTTTAGCTAGAAAAGTTGGTGGAATATGTCAAAAATTAAGAGGACATGATAATATTGTGACCTTGTATTTAATAAGTAAATGACCATTACATTTCAGTAAATTGAATCATTTCCATAATATTAACTATATTCTTCTGTATGTTGGATACAATTGTTTGAAAATACTTAAGTGTACCAGAATAAAAATCCCAGAAAATATAAACATTCTGTTTCAAGGACAAGAAAAATAGCAAAGGATTATTTGTTATATATGTTATTTTTAATATATGCAGTTACAAAGGAGTCTCAGGGAATATCACCTTAAAACTTGTTAAACAATCAACAAATTACATGGAAATACCCAAATGAAATTGCAATTAAAAATCATTTTCTACTCGAAATAAAACAACCATTTAGGTGAGTGTTTGTTGTTGTTGTTTTGTTTTCTAGGAAGCGACATTTCACTGGTGTCTTATTTAAGAGTGTAGCCCAACTAGTTATTCCCTGATAATCATAGCCAATACCTTTCAATATCAGCATTAATTCTTTGTTTGCATTTGCCCCTGTCAGATGTCACTAAAATATTGATGTTGATAATCAAGTGATGGTATCTTTCCATCTGCAGTGCTTTCTGTATTTATTCAGGCTTTGCAGTAGCATCTTTCACTTAAAAAATGGAAAAAGCTCACATAAAAACTACGTAGGGAATCACAAATTAAGTGAATCTTTATCTAGTTACTTATAAACTAGTTGCTATGTTTGTAAACATTAATTAGAAAAAATTAGTAAAAAAATTATTAAATTTTTTATTTACATAATGTTTTCCAAACTGCCCTTCTTTTTTTCCCTAAGAAATGACAGTATGAGTAAAAAGCTTAGACGTATTATTCCAATGTTCATAGATTTACATTATTTGATTGTTTCTTAAGAGGAATTTACAATATGAGGATAAAATAAAATTTAAATTTCAGGAAGGGTTTTCTGTTCCGAGAATGGCAAAGTAACCTATATTGAACTAATACTCTTTCAGATAATAAGTATAAACTCTTACAGAAAAAAAGGAATATTTAAAAAAAAGAACTATTTGAAGAATCTACAGTGCAACTCCAAAACACGCAAATCTGTTCATTCTTTTCTCACCTGTTAGAGAAAAATCAGCAAACCCTATGTAAGTCGAAATAATAAACATTTATTCACCTATAGTAAAAGTAACCAGTCAGATCTTTTTAAAACTTCACTATTTTTTATCCTAAAATAGTCTATAAAGTGTTGTTAGCACGATTTTCAGTCAGTGCTTAAGAAGTATTAATTCCTATTCATTCTCTAGGAATATTTTAAAATTTTTTCATGAAAGTGAAAAAGAATAAAATAAAAATTACACGTCATGGGGGTATTTTGCTGATCTCCCAGCTAGGTGGAAGAATTGATTGGTTTGGGTTTTTTGTTTTTTTTTTTTTGACAGAATCTAAAAATTACAGAGAAATACTTGTCCATAGGCTTCAATACCAAAGAGAGATAGCTGTGGGCAGTATCACTTAGTTAAAATGAGATAATTTGATCAAATATAATTTTATTTTCTATCCCTGAGAAGTTAGAGAGTATAGTACTGGAATTACCTAATAGATTTGCTTATGCCCAAAAAGATGAATCCTTTGGCATAAGAGTAAAAATAATAAATATTTGTAGTACTAATTTTGACATCTTAGGTTTTAGGAAGGCCCAAGGGGAAAACACATGAAGATTTTAGGGAAAAAAAATTAAAAACGGGCTTTCCTGGTGGCGCAGTGGTTGAGAGTCCACCTGCCGATGCAGGGGATGCGGGTTCGTGCACCGGTCCGGGAGGATCCCACATGCCGCTGAGCAGCTGGGCCCGTGAGCCATGGCCACTGAGCCTGCGCGTCCGGAGCCTATGCTCCTCAACGGGAGAGGCCACAACAGTGAGAGGCCCACGTACTGCAAAAATAATAATAATAATAATTTAAAAACAAATGATTATAAAAATTAATTTCAAACATTTCAAATAAAGCACAGTTATGCCACCCATGACCAAAAACCTTTAAAATAGTCAGTATTTAAATGTGTCCAAAATTCTGAAAACTAAATTACTCACACTATGATCGAGAAAGTTCTATTGAGAAGAGTGAGTTTATAGTAATAGTGGTCATATCATGAGAGAATGTAGAGTTGTATCTAAATAAACAAGGCAACTATGGTTAGCTTGTACCGTCCAAGCCAAGAAAATGAATTAGAATGAAATACTACATTGTGGACATATCTACTATATTTAATGTTGCATGAAAAAAAAGTTTTCATAAATATTAAAATGTTTATACAAAGTTTAAAAATAACCTAAGCTACACATTATATTGTGTGGGGATGTATAAATTTGTGATAAATGTATATAACATAGAGAAAGATAATAACAAATACAAAATTCTATATCTTAGCTGCCTCTTGTGGCAAGTGAAAGGATTGAATAAAGTATGGCACATAATTAAATACCAGGGTTTTGATAATGTAATTCTCAAGATAAGCAGTGGTTTCATGGCCAAAGTTTCCATGGTTTCATTTTATTATGTGTCATGGCTTACATACATATTACATATATATTTTTATATGCTTATTACAGAATTCAAATATTTTTAAATGTGCAGGTAATTTATAATGTATAAGATTTTTATCATCTGGTTGACAATGAGGATAGTAAAAATATTCAATTGGTGAAAGGTTGTGAGCAAATTTATGTAGACAGAATGTATAATCAGACAACGGGAAGTAGATTGGCATGCAGTTGTACATTTAGCTTTTGAGAAGAGCATAGGAGAAAATTAAGACATGAATTTTATGCAGAAAAATACTTTTGACCAAGCAGCAGTCTCTTTCTTATTGTAATGCTTAAAATGCTATCATCTTTCCTGACGTTCAAATTCATTAAAAATAAAGATATAACTTCTATTTTTCTATCTTTAAAAATGTTAAGCTTTATGCTTAGTAAGGCTGGCATTGGTAAATATTGTGTTACTTAGAAATCCTAAAAAAGGGTTGATTATTTCTTAGAGAAAACAGATCTTTACAAAAATAAAATAAATAACACTCTTCAAGTAAGCTTACATTTAATTCTTATTGCACTTTTTAATGAATCTGTCAAAAGAAATGATGACTTTGGTAATAATTCTGATAAACCAATTTAAAGTCTTTATTTCATTTTGACTTTTCATTTGTATAGAAACTTTTATGAGTTCCAATTGAATTAGGGAAATAAAACTAAGGGAGAAAATTTGCTCAGCTATTGACATTTAGTTCTTACATTATTGTTGTTTTGTTTTATTTATATTACCCCATTTACTTGGTGAAAAATGATAAACTGAAATCCCTCTGCTTGGGATTGTGACAAAACTGGAGTTAGGACAGAAAACTATTATACTGTTTCTAGGTTGATGAAGGAAAAAAAGGTGGACAAGACAAATTAGTTTAAATTTTATAGGATTTTTGATAATTTGGAACTAAAGAAAGTATTTGACATTAAAAATATTTTAAAATATTTTCTTCTATATATGAAGACAGTAGCATTGTCCACTGAATACTAATGCATGACCCCAAAAGATTTCTGAATCCATAGAACTAAAAAGAGGCCAAATATCAAAGGGATATCAAATAAGATGGCAGCTTTCTGCAGTTGCTGAGGACAACTTCCAAATCCTTTCAGCTCTAAAGCTTTTGAGATCAAAGAGCATCGTAATAGCTGATTCACTCTGTTATAAAAACAGAAACTAACATACCATTGTAAAGCAATTATACTACAATAAAGATGTTAAGAAAAAAAGAGGGAGGAGATATGGAGGTATATGTATACGTATAGCTGATTCACTTTGTTAAAAAGCAGAAACTAACACACCATTGTAAAGCAATTATACCCCAATAAAAATTTTAAAAAAAAGAGCATCATAAAGGTGCCTGGCACCTAAATGTGATCTCTTTAAACATTATACTAATCCAGGAAAGAAATACATATTGCAATAATCTATGTTCTTATAGTCAGTGTTTTTTGGTAGATACACCTGCTTGTTTAAGTTGCATAATGAATAGTTTCCAAGTATTCACATCAGTATTTAATTTATATCACATTTTTGAAAGAAAAAAATAACATGATAATTTTTGAGCAGCTTATATGTAAAGTCACTTTCACATCTTTTTGTCCTTTGCTTTTATTGTATTTTGGTAAATATAACTTGGAGTTAATAATCATACTATTATTGATAGTTTTAGTATAGTATAGATGTTAAATGATATTTTGTTATAAGTTACCTTTTACTTCCAAATTTTACAAATATGTTTTGCCCAAATTCCATGCTTACCTGTATAAATGCCCAATTCGAGTCCATTTTACCATGGCTTTCCCAGCCTTGAGTTATTACTCAAAAATGATAACTCCATAAAGGAGTTTAACTTTCTAATTTTGTTGCTATACTGCAATAGCCAAAAATTCCTTTGCAGTGTAGCAAAAAATTATTTAGACCTTAAAGTTGCCTGCAACCTGAACAAAAAGCAAATAATTATGAGTAACTACTAAAAAGAAAATAACACACCACATAGATAAACAATATATTAAGGACAAAAGTATTTAAAGAATATTAGGGTACCTAGTTTAGGGCTGAATAAAATAAAATTTTGAAAAAAGTTTAGATATTAAGCAATCTATGCATTTATGTATATGGGTATATGTATAATTAGACAATAGATAAAACAAGCAAGAAAAAAAGAGAAGAGGAAGAAGTGGAAAAAAAAAGAGATGGAGTTATTATTATAGAAACTGATCAAAACCAGCATCTTTATTTTTATCTATAATTCTGCAATTGTATGATCTTCCCCATTTACTTTTTCATTTTGAGATTAATTTTCCACCTATGTAAAATAATGAGATATTTTTAAAATTTCAACAATATTTGAATATTTTAGAGAATTTCAAAATATTGATTTATACAGGTTCAAAATTATTAAATAGTAATTTTAAATGTTTAATGTTATTAAATATTAAAAAGCTTGAAATTTGACTTTTATACTAGTCATTCAATCACATAACTGTACAACTTATTTAATAGATCATTTGTTTTTTTGTATATATTACTCCCAAAGGCCAATGATGGAACAATTTAAGTAATAAATGACAATAATACTGAATTATAACTCACAGAATGAAATAAGTGTCTATGAGTTTATTCTGATTGAAATAAATAGGTGGTAAAACTATTGGCAAAAAGTTTGAGGAAAAATAGGTTATTAGCATATTCTCAAGTTATTTTCCCTCAAGATATTTATTAATCATGAAAGAAAAAAATAATACCTATAGTGTGAAGAAGTTTTATAGAAGACATCTTAACCAGTTGATCAAGGTAAATAAGTATCAGCATCATGTATTCCCTGATGTGATACACTGAGAAGGAACATAATTTCTGTGGTGTTCTAGCCAAAAATGCATAACCTAAATCAATCTAATTAAGAGAAAACATTAGGTATACCCAAATGTTGGGCCATTCTATCAAATAAATAACGAAACAGTATTCTTCAAGGATACAAGGTACAACTGAGAACTGACACAGAATAGAAGAGACTAAGGAGAAGTAACAACTGAATGCAACATGGAAGCCTACATTAGATACTAGAGCAAAAATAGGAAAACATGAGTGAAAAACTTGATAAAATGTAAATAAAAACTTTAGTTTAACTAACTAAAGTATGATGCCAATATTAATTGCTTTATTTTGAAACTTGTAGTATGGTTAAGTAAAATGTCAACATTAGGGTATGACATGTATAGGAATTATTTGGTAAACTTTTTGTAAGCCTAAAATTATATATATATATATATATATATATATATATATATATATATATGGTATCATATATACATATGATACATATATATATAATCTAAAAGCCAACTAGATCAATTTAAACTTAATTTTAAATCAATATAAACTAAATAAAATTTAAAATTCAGTTTTCAATCACACAAGTCACATGTCAAGAGCCCAGTAACTTAATATGGCTAGTGCCTATTGTACTGGACAGTACAGAGTATGTAATTGTTCCATCAGTGCAAAAAAGTTCTACTGGACAGAGATACTCTGAAATCCAAGATCTTGTATAGGCTCCTGCATTTTCTAATAGTGAATTAAGGTAATTTTATAGACTATCAAGATTCTGCACATGGCCCTTTTTAACCTTCTAATTACTCAGCTGAGCCTCTAAGAAAAAATTGACTTGAGTGAAATGATCTTCCCCTACTGCCTTAAGAATAGGCCATGTCTGCTTTAACACCATTACATGCATGTCATTTACACGGTGTTTGACTGTTACAGAATAACTTTTAAGTTAACTAGAAAAATATATTATCCAAGTCAAGCTGAGCAAGAGCAGCATAAACTTAAGATAAATTATGTTTGGGTTGAGGGGAGGGGTGAGGGTGAAGATGAGTGGTAATAGTACAACTTAAATAATATAATCGTCAAAGAAGGAAGGGGTAAATAAGTGGTGCCAACTCCCTTGTTCCTTTCACTTGGTTTTGCCCTCAAGTCCATTTCCCACTGCGGATGGATGTACTTAATGAAGAATATGGTTATTAATAGCTCCCTATATAATGTATTGGCCATATTAAGCCACTGAAGACCCCACCTCTTATTGAGAAGGGTAGTCAGAGAATGGGTTTCAGGTATGCTCTGAACAAGGTAAATATAAGGCAACCATAGCAGCCTTATATTGCGATGATGCCTCAGAATGTTTATCATCTGCCTCCTCCAGGCTCTTAACTCTGAAGACTGCATAAATTTCATAATGATCAAATTTTCCCAAGGCCATTACTTCAGAAGAAGGAGCTGGCAGCTCAATGTTTTCTCTTTCAAGGAATCACTTATAGGACTGACATAGCTATTATTAGTTCAATTGGTTTTCCTTTCTTTCTGCAACTGAGTTAATAGAAACTAATAAATTTAAAAAAGAAAAGTACAGACAAATCTCACCCAGTTCAGCCAGCAGTTCTATTCACTTAAAATTATCATTATCAACTTTTAAATACTTTTTTTCTCCCTAGTTCTCTCCTTTGGTGATGAGATATAATATATGTAGGAAATTCTCCAGAAATAGGTTAGCAGTTAGCTTTTATTGCATCATCCTCTAAAATGAGATAATCAATAACAGAACTTTAAAAATCCCAAATATACCAGCAAATTATATGTGTGCTTTGTCAAATGAATGAATGAGAACACACTGATCTAATTAGTAAGCACTAAATGAATAAAAATGTATTTAAAATAAATATATCTATAATGGGCTTCCCTGGTGGTGCAGTGGTTGAGAGTCCGCCTGCTGATGCAAGGGACACGGGTTCGTGCCCCGGTCCGGGAAGATCCCACATGCCGCGGAGCAGCTGGGCCCGTGAGCCATGGCTGCTGAGCCTGCGCCTCCGGAGCCTGTGCTCCGCAATGGGAGAGGCCACAACAGTGAGAGGCCTGCATACCGCAAAAAATATAAAATAAAATAAAATAAAATAAAATAAAATAAATATATCTATAATGCATTTTGCCAGATGGCAATTATTTTCTAGTTTATTCATTTATATATATAATGTAATAGGAACCTAAATTATTTTTACTAGAATAGCAAGCCTATTTCATATACATAAATCTATATTCCATTTGATTGCGTATGTCTTGTTTATTCATGAGACTTAAATACCTTGTGAATCATAGTCAATATTTAAATATTTATATAAAATTAGATGTAAACAGGCTGTATAGTTCATCTGACAGCCACATTTTAATTTTTCAGAAGTACTAGTAAGGTGTTGATTTTATTTGGTTCATAATTATTTATGGTTCCTCTTTAAATGTATAATTTAATCATCATATCTGTATTTTTCCCATTTTTGATGACTTAAAAAAGAAAAAGCATAAACTCTTACATATTCCAGTCACAATTCTTTGCTGACATGATCCATTTATGTTCAATAATTCATCTCTCTCACGTCACTCAGACCAACTTGGTATTCATATCTCTGAGTTACTTGACATTCATCAGAACCTTGCTCTCTTTTTGGTCAGTGATTGAGGAAAGAAAAATAATCATAAATACATGAGCCACTGGAATGAATACACAAAGAATACTATTCATAGCAAAAATGCTCTGCACCTGAAATGTCAGATGCAAGATCTTCATACAAAGCATGGAGAGAGAGAGAGTGAGCAATTTAGCCAGGGCAAGTGTTCAATTTGAAACTGTTCAATTTGGGGGTGAAAAATGGACCATCTGAAGTGGCTTTAACTAGGGACCAGTGGCAAATGTGGCTCCACAAAAGTGCTGTGTAACTAAGGAGTCATTTTCCTTCCACTTCTCCTTTCACAATCTTCTCCATCTCTTCTCACACTATCATGGAGAAATGAAAGCCCAGGTTTCTCTGTCATGTATATACAAGGGAGCCTCACATTTTCCTCCTTGACCTAAGATAAGACCATAGCTACACAGGCAGTAGATAGTTTTCACCACTTGTCTCTTCACTTTCAGACGAAATTTTAAAAATAAAAATTAGGCTACCATACATTAAGAAAAGGAATATTATCTTACAATTAACAATTATATACACTAATAAGGCAAACTGATCTCCAATAAGAAAAGGAATTGGGAAGATAACACTTAAATGATCCTAATTATCAATAATGCTAATGAAAACAATATCATTCATTAAACATTATTTAGCCTTGTGAACCAGTTACTGAGATAAGAACTTTCAATATTCATTAAATCTTCAAGACATTCTTATGAATAAGATACTACTATTATACGTTTTAGAGAAAAGGAAACTGAAGCTCAAAGTAACATAGCTAGTGAGTGATAAAGGCATCTTTCAATATATTTTTGTCTGATCTCAGAACCCAATTTAATAATCTGATTGTACCACTGCTTTCATAGTCTTTTAAAAATGTATCACTATTTTTATCTCCTTTCATAAGAACATAATAAAATGAAAAAGAATTATTAGAATAAATTTCAAATCATGAATTACCTGGAAAAATGTGTTTCATGTAATCCATGAATTTCTCATATTGTAACACATTTCATAATACATTTTTAGGGGAAAGATTTTTAAATAGTTGACTGAAAAAAAATTAGCATAACTCATTAAGACCATTATTATTTTGGGCAGGTTAATAAAATGGGGGTCTTACTGACAAGCCACACCTCACTATACTGTGGCATTCTTTGCTATAATGAACATTTTTATTTGGAGGGAGAAAAAAGCCTAATATAGGAAGAACATGTATGTTTATTTGTGAAATATATTTTATCAACCAATAGCATTTTTTACTTTTATACACTAAAATTGAATTTTAAATGTTATTTTCAAAATATTAGTATCTGTTCTCCATATTTTCCTAGCCTTCCTAAGATGAATTATTTTTTAACAGACTGCATTTTCAAGATTATATTGGTCACCTAAGTTTTCCCATATCATGATCATGTTATATTTTACTTTCTCAGTATAGAAACTTGCCTTATTTAACGTGCTCTTCTGATCAGTTAATTTGCCTTACCTTTTAGTTAAGTTTGTTTTATGAGATATACATGAGTAAATTGTGTAAATATATCCAGTGCCTTATCTCTAGCGATATAAGACACACACACACATGCATACACACACATGCACACACACACACACAGAAAGAGAGAGAGACAGAGAGAGAGGTCTATCTATTAATACTAACTTCAGATTTAAAATAAGAAAAAAATTTGAGAAGCTACTTATATTTGCTGTAGAACATGCTTCAGGGAAATGAAAGATGATCAAAGAGTAAAGAATAAGTTGCATGCAAGAAGGAAAGAATTGATTTACAAAATTTTGAATTATATATAGTAACTTATCTGTGGTAGAAGAGCCTAGAAAAAAGATATAAAGTAATACTTTCCTCTGAGATATACAAAATATTTCCATATATTACTCAATTTCATAATAAGTTTTGAGAATGACAGAGAAGCCATTTTTATGGATAGAAAGCGATTCAGAACACCCTTATGGGCACTTCCAAAATGTAAAAATATTATGGTCACATTTCAAAAAGAAAGAAAAAGAAATACAACAATGAAAAAGAGATAATTGTATGTCCTTTAGTTATTCAATCCCGTTTCATTAAGTGGCCTTGTGATTCCCAAACTCCTTATATGGACAGTTCATAAAAACGTATACGTTTTAACAGTAGGTTTGTCCCTGGTAGAAAGTAATTTACTATAAAAGACACTTGCATTGATTGTTTAAGCCCTAAATTTGACAGTTAATCAGTTAGTTAAGGGTTTATTTAATATAATAAATTAATGTGAATAATCTTTAAGGAACGAAAATGGTAAGGGAACAAAGTAAACCACCTGGACTATATTGTAAAAATATTTATTAAGTAATTAGTTATACCTATATAAAGTATAAATTTGTTATGTGGTATTTGCTATTTTTTTCTTTTAGATACTCTATGCAGTTATATTTTGGGTTACATGGTTTATATATACAGCAAAATGTATACTCAACTATAATCTTCACTTGTTAGGACAAATTGCTTGACTTAATCCTACATTTGTCAATAACACCTAATTGTCTTAGCAATGAAGAATTCAAAAATGATTTTTTAAATGATAATTTGGCAAAAAACCTTTACATATTTTTAGCTGAAACTTGATTTATATATATTGTAATGCATTTTTGTTGTTGACTATTAAGTCCATTCAGCACTAAAATTTTCCTTTATCTTTATTATTTACTTTATTGTGTTAGAATGCCAGAAGTTTGAGGGGAAAATGGCTAAAATTAAGCAGTGTAGTGAGAAAATTTCTTCCAAAAGGTATGCCTGCATCTTCTGCATGATAATAATTTTAGTGGCAGAGACTACAGATTATCCAATTGTGCTACTTTTTAATTAAACTCTATTCAAATGCTTCAAAGGGAATGTGATCACTTGTGAAGTAATGCATTTTCTGTGTTTCTAATAAAAGCTGTGCCTAATGTTTTAATTCAGCAGTTGAAATGGTACTCCTAGAGATAAGTTCAATACCTTCACAAAAATACTGGATTATATCCTCACATATGACAGTCTAACACGTTTTAAAAATGGTCCCAAACATTTCTTCATCATTTGGGATGTTTAAAAAATAAGTGCAGCTTCTTTTACTTCATTTAGATATTATCATGTGCCTTATTTTCTCAATGAAAACTATCTTGCCATCCTTATTTAAAACCCATCTCAGGTAACCCTCTCAAATAACCCTCTCATATTCTCCACCTACTGTCTGCCTCCAATCTCACTAAGAAAAGTTTTCATAAATGGGAAGATAATTTGAAAAAGAATAGATACATGAATATGTAAAAAACAAACAAAAACAAAACAAAACAAAAAGGGCTTCAGGGGCACAGGCATGGAGTGGTCAGCAGAGGGCGTCATGGCTCATCCAGAGTTCTCTGGACAGCTTTGGCTGCTTGTTTCCTGAACAGACTTCATCCTTTCCTTCTTAACCTGGAGTTCTGGTGATGTGCCAATATACCCCTTTACTTCCATGATTCAAAGCTCTCCTAACTGTTTTTTATTTCCTAACATTCTCACTCCCTTCCCCCATATCCTATGAGTGCTGCTCCTTTTATTAATTTGCCTGGTGTTTGGCTTAGACAATAGAGCTAAACCCCTACCCCACTGTGTACAAGCAGATTTATTAACTTGTTCTATAAAGGGTCAGATCGTAAACATTTTAGGTTTTGTAGTCTCTTTATGGTTCACAAGTTTGCTGTTTTGGCAGGAAAGCAGCCACAGATAATACTTATAGGAATAAGTATGACTGTATTCACTAAAGCATCACTTATTGACACTGAAATTTGAATTTCACATGTCGGGAAATATTCTTCTTTTAACTTTTTTTCAACCATTTAAATCTAATGTAATGTATTATACTCTAGTGTAAAATATGACGTTCAGAATGAATATTGTACCTCAGGTGTAGTTTTTGATCAGTGTACAATAGAGTGAGAGCATTTTGTTTCAACTTCTGGGTATAGGTCTGATTTGGTATGACCTAAGTTTTTTTTTTTTTTTTGCGGTACGCAAGCCTCTCACTGTCGTGGCCTATCCCGTTGCGGAGCACAGGCTCCGGATGCGCAGGCTCAGCGGCCATGGCTCACGGGCCCAGCCACTCTGCAGCATGTGGGATCTTCCCGGACTGGGGCACGAACCCGTGTCCCCTGCATCGGCAGGCGGACTCCCAACCACTGCGCCACGAGGGAAGCCCATGACCTAAGATTTTTCTTCAGAAAAAAACCTCTACTGTGGTGGCTTAAAACCGGCACCTTCATTTTGTGTCTTATCTTCTCTACTTGTAAGCCACAGTGGCCCTTAAATTCCCCGTGGGAGATTTTCACTCTTCTACACTAGAAAGGACACAATATGCCATGGGCCCCGAGCATTCCTACATGCTCATGATTGGGATGCCAAGAACGCAAGGTCTTAACAGTTCTTTACCTGGGCTATTTCTCAGCTTTGTGTTTACAGCAAGTAATTATACAAGGCAGTATCTCTATGGAATAAAGAGCATGGTCTGCTTACCATTCACTAGAAAAACCCTGACTCCCCCCACACTCAGTGTTCCTTTCCTACAGTGCAGCCCACTGTTTGTGCTGGAGTCCGTGTAGGCCCATCTGTGTCACTCTCTTGTTGAGAGGTGAGGGTAGTGGGCAGGAGGCCAAGGGTAATTGGCTCAAATGTGAAGTCTGCCTTCTGCTTCTGCCACGAGTAATAAGGTTCTTTGTCTATGATAAAGAAATAAGTAAATATTTAAAAAGTGGGTGACTTGAAGTTTAAGGAAATAAACAAATGAAAACACGTATTACTCTAAATGGACATCATAAGGAAATGGGGGAGGTCAAAAGAGCTACAAAAGTCTTTAAACAGTGACCTTGCAAGATACTTGGCATCAATATATGGGGAGTTTTAGAATACTACAAATGCCACTCAGTGGCTCTGTTAGTTTCCAAGGGCTGCTGTAACAAAGCACCACGCACTGTGTGGCTTAAAACAATAGCAATTTGTTCCTTCACAGTTTTGGAGGCTAGAAGTCTATAATCAAGCTGTTCGCAGGGCCATGCTTTCTTTAAAGGCTCAAGGAGAGGAATCTTTCTTTTCCACTTCCAGCTTCTGGTGGTTGCAAGCAAACCTTGTCATTCCTTGGCTTGTAGATGCATTATTCAATGTCTTCATCCATCTTCACATGGCTTTCTCACCTGTGTGTCTGTGTACAGGTTTTCCTCTTTTTATAAGGACCACAATCATTGGGGCAGGGCCTACCCTAAACTAGTATGACCTCATCTTAACTTGATTACATCTGCAAATATCCTATTTTCAAATAAAGTCACAGTCAAATGTTCCAGAAATTAAGATTTCTACATATTTGGGTGGGGCACAATTCAGTGCATAACAGCAGTCTATGACCAAGTGTCAGTAATTTCTTCTGTGAGAGAATTTTTAAATATATTAAAAATTTAGGCCTTAGTATACTTCTTATCTCCTGTCCAGTGCCCCACTTTCTAGTTGTAGAGGTTGATCAGTATGGGGCCTAAAGGGAGAAGGGAGAGAGAGAGAAGAATTTGACATTCAGTCTAAAGTCTGATTCTGTTGCTGGAATCTCAGGTTGAAGTTAGGTAGAGTTAGTTGTTGCCTAGAGAGGATACAAGCTAAGTAAATTCAAGGCTATATTTAAAACAGTGACTGAGGAAAATTGCTAATGTTTCAGAAGCAGTTGATATTTTCAATCATCCAAGACTAAGGTTATGGGATAGAAAAGGGAAAATAAAGCCTCATGTTGGCAAGTGAGAAAAATGGGTGTATTTTAGAAAATGGTGTCCTTGAGTGAATGAAGTGGTTCTGTTTGTGACCTAGGCTGTCAGGGTCTTACTTTGACCAAATATTGTCATGTACGTGCTGGTCATCATGGTCCTTCATTTAGATCAGGCAGCTCTCAAAGTTTGTTTTCAATCTGTGAATATTTTTACCTAAATGAGCACACTGGCACCTGAGTGCCAACATATCAAAATGGATGTCACAACAATGATATAAACATGAAATCTTTGTTAAGTGAATTTCCATTTTTCAGTTAAAAATAAACCACACTTTTTTTGTCTCTCTCTTCTAACCCCTTATTTTCCAGTCAGTTGTTCTTTGGTTCCCTATATGCCCTTCCTTTCTTTTTTCCTTCACCACTGTCACCCTCCTAAATCCACTTCTCTGTACCTCTCACTTTGACTCTTATAAAGTCTTGATAATTGTCTTGCCAACACCAGTTGCTTTTTTCTGCTCTAATTCCTCCTTTAGAGGTCCACTTACAGACTGAGCTCTCTAAAACACATCTCTGATAAAAATCCCCTGATCCAATTAAGAAAAATAAAACTCTTCAGTCTTTTGAAATGTGATCCAAACCACTTTCCATTCATAGAATCCGCTTACTATTTACAACCTTTGAGAAAATAAATGTCTCATGCTTTCCCCTCCTCATTCATTTTCTCCTATAATTACCCCTGCTTGAAATAATATGTCTTCTACATTTCCATTTGTTAAAATCCTCCCTGTTTTCCAAGATTTGGCCAAAGAATAATGTTTTATAGCTCACTGAAATGCAGAGAAAAATTCCATCAAGACCACCCATTTATTAATCTATCTTTTTAAATCAATCCAATTTATCCCAGCTACAAAAATCAATCTGTGGTACTCTGTGTCATTTCACATGCAGACTACAACAGTGTTCTGTGGTCATGAGCTTCTAATCTAATGCTTGTGCAATACTAGATATAACTCAATCTCCACTATTAGGTTTAATACAATGGGTTTTTCAAAGCATGTTTTGCTAAACATGGAAATTAAGTCTTCTCATTGTTAAATATGATGAACTGCCTCATACTAAACCTCACAGAGGTAGTTCTCAGACAAAAAGGTGAGACATACCTCTTGACTTTACACCGTGAAATGAATGTGTCAAAGACTTAGTTAGTGTTTGGCAAGCTACTTTCTTACATTTATGGAAGACATTCATATGCCTAAATAATGACAATGACAAGTGAGAGAAGATAGATTAGTGAGTGAGCATGAATCTCAGAGTAATATTCTTTTTGGAATGATGGGACCTATTAAATTTTAAAAGAGGATTAAACAATTTGGAATGATATTTTGAAGCAAGGAAATGCTGATCACACTTTTTCATCTTAAGGAAGATAAAATTTAAGTGAATAAATAGGATTTACTTGAGTGGTTCAGGGAAAGGCTAGGGTGTAGATGGATTCTTCCTTGAAGGAGTTCATGGACTTAGAAATGCAGGGAGTACAGACAAAAGTTTGCAAGGTGAGTGGCAGTGTAGGAGATCTGGTTGCAGATGAAGACATGCAGAACATTTTTGAAATGAGAGATTTGATAATGAGTGATTACTATAAAAGTTTTGTTATCTGATAATCAAGGAAAATAAGTATTTCTCCACAATGAAATTATTAGTTTCATATGGTAGCATCATAGCAATATAACAGAAGTGAGCTTTCTGGAAACTGAGAGAACACCTATTTGTTAATCAGTGATAGAGAAGTCATCCAAATATCAGGCATTGAAGGGTGTGCTCATCCCAACTCCTCACATCCTTTCAAATAACCCTCAATATTCATTTTTTTATCACAATGTTCCATATGGTCACTACCTATTGATAAAATTTGAAAAATATTTAGCATTTCTCCATCCAGTACTTTTCACGTTTCCTCAAATGTAGTACTCTACACAAATTGGCAGAAAGATATTATGAATTAAAAGAAACAAAAATGAACAAAATTCAGGCACATGGTACAAAAAATAATAAAGAAATCAGATTGGATGGGTCCAAATTGATTAAATATGTGTTTTAAAGAGCATTTTCCAAGAAGACCTAGAAAACATGTCCTCTTTAAAAAACACACACACAGCTATTTTCAGCATTTTTTTTTCATCCAACACCACTGCCTTCTAATACTATGGATAAAAAAATTCAGCTAACATGTTCTATACAAATATAGCCATGAGAGGGAGAAAGCAGCAACAGTACCATCATTACCACTAATTAAGTTTCATTTGCACAAAGACTAGAAAATAATTCCTCATTTAAAACTTAATCTCAGTTTTACTTTATTAAAAAAACATTGTTTCAAACAGTATGGAGTTTCCTCAAATAACTAAAAATAGAACTACCAAATGATACAGCAATTCTACTGCTGGGTATATAAAATATATATAATATATATGTATATATACACAATGGAATATTACTCAGCCATAAAAAGAATGAAATTCCATTTGCAACAATGTGGATGGACCTAGAGAGTATCACACTTAATGAAATAAGTCAGAGAAAGACAAATACTCTATGTTATCACTTATGTGTGCAATCTAAAAAATAAAACAAACAAGTGTATATAACAAAACAGAAACAGACTCACAGATATAGAGAACAAACTCTGTGGTTTACCAGAGGTTGCCAGTGTGGAGAGGGAAGGGTTGGGTGGAAATAGGTGCATAGGATTAAGAGACACAAGCTACTATGTATAAAATAAGTAAACAGGGGCTTCCCTGGTGGTGCAGTGGTTGAGAGTCTGCCTGCCGATGCAGGGGACACGGGTTCGAGCCCTGGTCTGGGAGGATCCCGCATGCCGCGGGGCGGCTGGCCCCGTGAGCCACAGTTACTGAGCCTGCGCGTCTGGAGCCTGTGCTCCGCAACGGGAGAGGCCGCAATAGTGAGAGGCCCGCGCACCGCGATGAGGAGTGGCCCCCGCTTGCCGCAACTAGAGAAGGCCCTCGCACGGAAATGAAGACTCAACACAGCCATAAATAAATAAATAAATAAATAAATAAATTTAAAAAAAATAAGTAAACAACAAGAATATATTGTACAGCACAGGGAGAATCAGGCATTATTTTGAAATAACTTTAAATGGAGTATAAGCTATAAAAATGTCATATCACTATGTTCATCTGAAACATAATATTGTATATCAACGATAAATATATTGTTTCAACAACTGAAAAAATATTTTGTAAGACAACTCAAAAGGAGGGGAAGTTAGAATAATATTAAGAAGTTTAAAGTCACCTATTATTTGGTTTCTAGAAACAAAGCATAGAACAGGTACTCTGGATTGTCAGCTAACCCCTCCCCCAAAGCACCAAACCAATCTGTTGATTTTATTTAAACTATTGCAGTAAGGAAAAAATTAGAAGGGAGAATACTAACAGGCTGAGTGATTTTACAGCGGTTTTGCAAGGCGGGCAACTGGTTGGTATTGGACTGAAGTTATAACATGCCAACTTTGGACTGGTGGAAGAACGAGGAGAGGGAGCTTTGATGGGCAATCTGCAAGTCTTGATAAAGCATCTATTTCAGTTGGTTCAGTCTTAACTTCCAGCAGCAAATAAATTCTGGAGTTAACAGCGAAGTTATTGTTGCTTGTTCTCAGTTTTGCTTATTAAAGGGGTAGCAAGTAATATTTGCTTCACTTTTCAGTGTTCAGAACAAATCAGAATTAAGAACTCGGTCACTTACTATTTATGGAAAACAGTGGGCAATTTATGCAAAATGAACATAAAGCTATCTATTGTAAAGAATAAAAGCAATAATATATCTAAAATTCCTGGAAAAATAATGCTCACCAAATAGTTTTATATATATATATAAATAGTTTTATATATATATAGTTTTATATATATATAAATAGTTTTACATATATATAAATAGTTTTATATATATATAGTTTTATATATATATAGAAAGAGAGAGAGAGAGATAAAATGTATCCTGTAGGAAAATCTGTTGGATGTTGATGTCGATTATTTTATAACAAATATTTTCAAAACAAGACTGACAGGTATTATAAAAAAAGTTATCACAATCACTTATTATTCCACTGCCCAAATAATCATTAAACAATTAGTTTGTGATTCTCCACTACATCTGTATCTAAATCTATCTATAACATCTATATCAGTATTTACATAAATATTATTTTTGTATTTTGTTTCATCACTCTTTTTCTAGTGAATTTCCTTTTTCTATTATAATATGTATCTGAGATTTATTCAAGTTTATTTTGTAGGTCTATCATTCACTAATGATGAAAATTTAGGGGTTTTTTCCTTTTATAAAATGCAAACACTTCTGCTTGGACTATTACTTTACCTTTATTTTTGGTATAGAGTCTAAAAAATTTTAAAACAATCTGAATTAAATTGAGTCAGAGGGAATGCACATTGTCAATTTTATTGAAATTCGTCTAATTCTTCCAAAGAATTTTAATTGTATACCTCCCCTCAGCATTGTATTAAAGTTCCTATTGCTCCAAATCCTTGCCAAGATTTGGTGTGCTAAACTTTTTTAAACTTTTCTGTTTCTGATGAAGATAAAATCATATATTGCTCTAATTTTAATTGAACTTCTTTGTTTCAAATATGTTTATTTTCCATCTGTACTTTTATTCTGCGATTGCCTGTTTTCAACATTTGCCAATTTTTCTGTTGAGTTGTTAGTGCTTTGATACTGATTTGTAGAAGTTTTTATACATTCTTCACTAATAATTGTTGCTTATATATGTGCAAATATCTTCATGAATAGCTTGCTTTCTTCTTTTATTGTGTCCCTAAAAGTTTTATGTTTTAATATAAAAATGTCATTTTTTAAAAGGTTGCTCTTGTTTTTTGTGTTACTTAAGAAATACATAACTAATCTGTCTGGTGATGTGGATATTCTACCTTTTTTTTCCTGAAAGCTCTAACTTTATTATTTTGACATCATTTTCTAATCTCTAGTAACTGAATTTTTGTATTTGGAGAAACTATTTTTTAAAAGTAGTTTATTGCTTGCTAAGTAAGCAATAAGCAAAATAATAAAAGCAGTTTATTTATTGCTGTTATTTTTTAAAAGTAGATAGCTAATTGTTCCAGTACCTTTTCATGAAAGTATCATGATTTTTCCAGTGGTCTGCAGTATATATGAGGGCCTGTTTATGATGTCTTAAGTGTGTTACATTGGTTTATTTCTCTATCCTTGTGTCAATACTACATTTTTTCATTACTGTACTCGATAATACATATAATTATCTGATAAGACAAATTCTGTAAACTTGTACTTCTTTAAAGCATGATTACTTATTCTTTTTCTTCTGCTTTTCCCTACATATTCCAGAATCAACATTTTAAGTACCAAGAAAAAGCTTTCAGCATTTTGATTGAAATTGCCTTAATTTTATATATTGTTTTGTGGAAAAAAATGAAAATTTTACCATATTAATTCTTCCTACCCATGAACATGGTTATAATTTCACTAATTTAGGTTACCTCTATAATTTTGAAAAACTTTCTTCATGAATATTATGGAAGTACTTGGCAATTTATATTTTTGATTCTGTTTAAATAATATAATCTTACAACTATATGTTAAAATGTTTTAAGACTGGTACATGGCAATGCAATTTTTAAGTGTATTCACATTAAACAAAAACACTGGCTGGACCTTGTTTTTTTTATATCTATTACTTTGTACCCTTCTCTTGAGTTACCTACGTAGGCAATCAGGAGGAATAATAGTAATCGCAGGCAGTTATTATTGTCCTACTCTACCAAGTGAACCCGACCTGTGTGCTGTTTAATATAACCGTTAAAACATATCTGACAAACTGTGTATTCATACACTTCAATATAATTAAACTTAATTCAACACAAATACCAATGAATGTCCTAAGAGAAGTCCAAACAAATGCTAGGGGTTGCCACTTCTAGGTGAACTTACTGGAGTAGATGGCATTTAGTTCATTCATTGAAGATGTGTTCCTTTTTTTCCCACTCCATGTCAGTATATCTGTGTCCATTTCTTATTATGAGATTTAAATTTTTATGGTAAAATTTAGATTGTTATAGTGATCAAGAATAAATTGAATTCAGAGGCGACAGCCAGTGATAGTACGATGTGGAGAGGTGCTTTATACATATTTATTTTCATGAAAAGAAACTTCTCTGAGCTAGTTTTGAGTTATTTTTTGCTACTATGTGGGAATGAACAGTTGCCTACAATTTTGAAAATTAGATACCAGAAATATTTCCCTAGTAACTTACTCCAGGAACCTAGAGAGACCAGGAATCCAGGGGGAAGTGGAAGGCGGGTAGAACTATCAAATGTTAATAGTGATTGTGCAATAGAGAGCTCACATAACGCAGAATCGTGCAGACCATTTGTTCTGCATAACTTTATGATCCTTCGTTCTCTCAACTGTAAAAGCAGGAAGATTCTATATATGCTTTATTATAAAGATTGAATGATATAATATGGAGCTTATTTTAGAACCTGACACATAATAAGCACCAGAGATGATAGAAATTTAATAATATTCTAGTTTATAGGGCAGAAAAACTCACTGTGGACAATTCATTACTTGAGCTAAAACCTAGGCCAAAAAAATGATCATTGTGATTATCTTGAAATGACAGATTTGCAAGCTTCTATGGAATTGAACTAGCTAAATTTAAAGATAATATATATACACTATTGATACCATGTATAAAATAGGTAATTAATGAGAACCTATTGTATAGCTCAGGGAACTCTACTCAGTGCTCTGTGGTGACCTAGATGGGAAGGAAATCCAAAAAAGGGGGGATATATGTATACATATAGCTGATTCACTTTGCTGTACAGTAGAAACTAACACAATATTGTTAAGCTACTATACTCCAATAAAAATATTTTTAAAAATTAGAAAATAAATAAAGATACACAGAAAATATATGGAATTACCTAATACTATTAGTGTGCTCATTTTGTAGGTTTCTCATGCTCACACTTCAGTCTTATTTTCACCCTCTTTCTTCTTTGCTCACAAGATGCCAGCCATCTCCCTGCCCCACGGTGACAACAGATCTATTGCACATTTTGTCATACTTCAGATGCACACTTCAAATGCTCATTTCCCTACTGTAATATTACTAAATCCTTCTTATCTTCAGGCCTCAGTTACATACCATCTTTTCTGATATCCCTGTCCAATATAAACCTTCCCCACCTGCATAATTTTCTGTCACATCACTCAGTTTATTTCCTGCATAATTTATCACAATCTAAAAATTCTTCTTAACTTACTGATTACATTTTTCTACCTCATTAACATGTAAGCACCTTAGAGTTACTGAGCTTTTCTGATTCATTCTATATTTCCAGTGCCTAGAACAGTAGTTGAAAGTAGAAATTTAGGCAATTGTGCATTTCTTAGAGACTGATTATTTCTTAAAAGTAGAAGCAACATCTATTTCAATATAGAAATATACATAGAGATATATAGAAATATGTACTGCTGTGTAGAAATAACACACACACTACAAATTGTTTCTGGACAGTCTTTTCAGGATTTTATTTGACAAGTAATGCACAAAGTTAATTAAAGATAAAATTAAGAAGACACATTGCTAAAACACCATTCCTATATTCTTATTTATAATCATGCATACATAAGTGTTAATTAGTGGACTTTTGTAATGTTTGCTATCTTAGACCACAAAATTAAGCAACAGATTTTCAATTGCACAGGGCAATCTGACTTTTTAAAAAGTGCTATTGAGTTTGTTTAAACCATCTGGAATCAGACTGTTTATCTGGCATATAATTGTCGAAATATATTCATTTTAAATTTGAAATTACAACACCTTGCTGGAAAATATACAATAAAATTACATTCAACACATTGTAGTTTCTCACTGTGCAAAACTAAAGCATTTGACTTAAAGAAGAAATATGTAAAGTAATGAGAAACTGATGACAAAGTGTGGCAGGTAGGCTGAGAAAAGTAGTGAGAGAAAGTCATTGCCAAACAGATAAATTAGTCCATAGTTTACTATATAGAGATTATAAAATCCTTAAAACATTAAATAAGATAACTACAGAATTTTTAGTATAAATCAGTGTCTTCTCAAATGTTATATATTATATTATTTCTGATTGATTTCAAGGCAAATAATTCTAAAACTTAAAATGACATCCCAGTCCATACATATGGAAGCTCTTTATCATATCTAACCTAAATCTCACCTCCAATGATTCGATCAATGCCTTTGTATTTTTTTTGGTGGGAGAGTTGAATAACAGATCACTATCTTTCTATAAAATAATAAGACCTGAAAGTTAGATGTGATCCTAAGATCGTTACAAAATCAAGTGGCTGAAAGTAAAGAAATTCTCACTGATGTGTATAGAGGCTAGAGTTCCTGCGTCAATATGGATTTATTTGAAGATATAACAACAAAGAAATAAGAAGTAAATGAGGGGTCAGCTGATATCTGGTGCAGTGCAAGGACGTTCTTGTTACCAAATTTTTCACCTTGAACATTAGCCTCTAAAACTTATGATAAGCAACTGAGTCCATGGTTTAATAATAATACCACTTTTGACAGTAAAGTGTCCACATCTGATGCATGGGTAGGGTTATTCTGGATTGTGTCTCAGTTCAATATTAACAAATATAAAATTGGGCATTGTTATGAAATGAAGATCTGTCAAAGAAAATTTTAGAACTGAAACTACCAATTTTCCAAAGCTGGAATTGTTATTTTACATCTTGTTAAAAGGTATTAAGAAATGATGAGCTCTCTATTAATTACTAATAGATTGATAGATTAATCTACTAATTCCATAAAACAATAATGGTGCCTGTATGATAATATGGTTGTTACATCTGGACTTTTAGATGTCAGGGAAAAAACATTTTTCACTCTATTTGAATACCTTCTAATGAGAAAGTTGCTTCAGCTACTGAGGGAAATAGTCTTCCTTCTATTTATTGCTAAACTGCTCCTCTATATGGAAGGGGGAATGAATTTACTGGGTCCTTTGATAGGCCAGTCTCTTGGGGATACTGCAAAACCATCTGTCATCAGCAGCTTTGCTTTTTCCCCTCTCCTTTCTGTCCATAGAGTAGATAAACCGCTGTGGCCCTGGGTCCAAGTTGCACTCTCCAAACCAAACTTAATAACAATCCTTTAACCCAGTATGTGTCTCAAAACCCTCACATTTTCTGGAATGTTTGGCAGGAAGCCTCTAAGATTCCCCCCAAATAAGTTCTTATAAAACTTCCTTCCTTTGTGTAACTTGCTTCTAATCATTAGAATATGGCAATATCGAAGGAATGTCACTCCCATATTATATTACAAAAGACTGACTTTCATCTTGCTAGCCAACCCTCTCTTAAGAACAATTTAAGAAGTAATATTGACTGCATATTGTGATTAATTACTTTCAGAATGTGTAGGTTCTAAAGGAATGTAAAATGTCTCAGATGATGTCCAGGTTTCTAGTATGGATCACTGGGTTGTTTTGGGTGCCATTATTATAGAAGGGGAATGCAGGAAGCAGATCAAATTTGGGGAAAACTAAAATTATTGTTTTAAAATTATTAAGTGTGATGCGGCTACAGGCACACAAATGAAGTTATCCAGCAGGCAAATTGATATTTGAGCTTGGATTATCAAGCCTGAACACCAAAGCTAAAGATATGCATTCATAAGGTAAAGAACATGCTGAAATGATAAGAATGTGTGGGAGAGTGCCAAGAGTGAGAGGAAGGAGAATACATATGCAAAGCTTGGCACTAGAAAATAGACTCACTAATATACTTAAAATACTGAGAATTATTTTAAAAAATGAAAAAAGAGAAAGGCAGTATAACTCAAGTTGTGAAGAAAAGATATTTTCATATGTCTTTCAAAAATTGTTTTATATTCTTTGAGACTCTGCATGTAATATCCCTGTCTGTATTGGTATTTAAAATTTCTGTAGATAAAAGTTACTTAAGTTTATTTGATATATTTCCTCCAATTTACTTGAGCATGATACTTCATTCACAATCTGGGTATTAACAGTGTTACTGAGGCCAGTGTTTCTGGTTTGGAGAGAAATGTCAATGAGTAAATATACAAGCTGCTCGATGGTGCAGAAATGCCTAATAATAAAAAGATTAAATATGTTTATTAAATTTGGCAACATAAAAGGTGTTGCCGTCCTCTGTCTATGAAGTTTTACTAAAGTAAAGAAGACAGAATTTAGATTACATAGAACTAAGGAGTTAATTGGAAGTTAGTAAACATGGCATCAGGAGGAATTGAGTTCCAAGATCCAAAATTTAAGGAAATGTGTAAAGATATTATGGTAGAGGTAAATGAACAGTCATGTAGTGTTTTTATAAAATAGGAGAGTTGAACTGGTTTTCAGATGTGAAGAAAGAATCACAGAAAATAAAAACAATAAAAAGTCAACAGAGAGAGAGTCCAAAAGATGTAGAAAATACAACAGATAACAGATACAAGATTCCAGAAAATAATGAAAGGGTATTTTCACGGTCACTGGCAGAGGGAATTGCATTGACAAAGAACCTCAGTCACTAAAACAGAAGGAAAAATAATAAGCACAGTTTGCAACGTTGGACAAAGATCCACTTTTCTAGTATATAGGGCAAATTCATAAACATGGTGCAATTAATTAAATTTGTTAAACAAATCATACATATGATTCATGTTCGGCCATATAACATACAGGAAATGGTAGTAGGATGAACAGAAATTACATAAACAAATGTTAGCCCTTCAGGAGAAAAGTTAAAATTATTTGTAATTTTCAAACACAAGAACCCATAGAAATAAAACCATTTTAATTCTGGTGTCTCTGAATTATAGCAGGAGCACTTAATAGTCTCCTTTTCTCAATGTAGGACAAAAACCCAAAAAACTGTGAATGGCCCTAATTACCTGTCAACATAGAGACTAAGGTATAAGGATAGAAATGAAATGTGACTTTATTTCCAGCCTTATTCTTTCCTTCTGTTGACAAGTAAAGAGGTTGTTGACAATTATTTGATTTCAGTTGAAGCTGACTTGTCACTACTGATTCAAATTAACCAACCGCATGTTTGAAGTCAAAGTAATATTACTCAGGAGCTCAATTTTCTCTAACTTTCATATTAGCCATACATTTGTATCTGTATTACCTATAGCAATTTTTCTGGAACATTAAAAGTAGTAAATCCTTCAAGCAAAATTGTTATTTCATATTGATTTAGTAGAAACATGAAGATAATAAGTGCCTAACTCAGAGAGATTAAGTGTTCAATAATTGACTTCTGCTTCTGGTCAAGATTTAGAAACAGTAGGGGAAAGGTGTATGGAGGAGCTGGATGGAGAAGCATGTTCTTTATTGACTGGTGTGATGGTTTCGTGGATATGCATGTATGTCAACACATAAAATTGTATAATTTAAATACATCTATTTTATTCTATGTTTACTGTATGTCAATGAAAATAATCAAAAAACTTTTCAACAAATTAAGGAAATGTTAAGTTCTTAATTTATAAAAAGACTATAAAAACATAAGGAAATTATCATCAAGAATTTTTAAATGAACAGATATGAATAATTAATTCCCAGAACTAAAAATGGCCAAAGATAGAAACATTAATCAATGAGCTGAACAGAGACCAAAAATAAACCAACACATATATAATCCACTTATATTTAACAAATTTTCAAATTCATGTCAATGAAAAAAAAAGTCTTTTCAGCAAGTAGTACTGAAAAAAATTGGAGGTTCATAGAAAAAAAAGTATAACATACCTCATACTTTATTTTAAAAAAAAAACTGAAAAAGCATGATAGACTTAAAGTAACACTAGACAACTTCTAGAAGGAAACATAAGGTAAGCCTTTGTGATATTGAAAGATTTCAAATTTTTTCGTATGTAACATCAAAAGCCTGACCCATGAAAAAAATATTTTGACAAAGTGGAGTTCATTAAAATGAAACCTTCTACTCTTCAAAAAAGAGTGCTAAAATGTTGCTAAGATAAGCCACAAACTGGGAGAAAAATATTTGCAAAGTACATATCTGGTAAGGAAATTTTCTGCAGAATATAAAATGAACTCTCAAAAATCAATATTTTTAAAATTCTGCTTTAAAAAGGAACAACAATTTAACAGACACCTCATCACAGAAGATATATGGATGTCACATAAGCAAATGAAAAGCCGATGTCTTTAGTAATTAGAAATACAAATAAGAACCACAAATGAGACACTGCTACACACCTATTAGAATATCTAAGATTTTGGCAAGAAAGTGGCAGAACTGGAATTCATATTTTGGAAACAGTGTAGCCTTTATTAAATAGTTAAACGTAAGTGTAATCTCTGTTAGTTCAGGGATCATGTCTCCCCTGTTTATACACATTGCATGTCCACATTCATGGACTATTTATGCACACAAATTTGTAATATACCTGTGTCACATGCCAAGTGTCCATTTATGGATGTGACTTTTATGGGCTTTTCATCTTGTTCCTTTGATACACTGTGATAACTACCAGAGTTTTATATTAAGCACTGATAATAAGGGAAGTAAGTTCCTTATACCCTTCATAAATTTCCTTCTTCAAAATACTTTCCTTTATTCTTACCAATTTATATTTACTTATGATTTTACAAATAAACAAATTCTAGTAAAAATGCTGTCAGAAAATTTTTTGCATTGATTTATAGATTAACTATGGAAATTTACATCCTTACAATATTGAAATTTCCAACACAGGCATTTTTTTCTAAATATTTCAATCTTCTGCACCTTTTAATAATCTTCTTTTAGTTTGCCCTGCAATGATTTTGCATATGTGTTTTTGGTTTTATCCCCATCTACTTCTAAACACACACATTTCATGTTTACCATTTTCTTCTACTTAATATAATGTTGAATTTATTCATTTGTTTGACTTATTATTATCTGTCTCCTCCAGTAAAACGAAAGCATTACACATGCAGATTTTGTTTGTTTTTGTCGCTGGTCTTTCCTAATGACTGAAAACAGCCACAGGAAGTTTCCATACATATTTGCTGTATTCAGTGTTTTGGCCTTTTAATGTGTTAACACAGTAAATTACTTGAGTAGCAAATTTAGCATTAAACCATGCTAGCACTCTTAGAACAAGCCCTACATAGCATGATTTAATTTCTAATACATTGTTAGATTTTTATGTGAATATATTGCTTTAAAATTTTGGATGTATGCCTGTTGGTAGCTGCAGCTCTTTTTATCTTCTATGATGTTTTTCAAGTATTATTTTTTCCTCTTGTACATTTGTTAGAATTTGCTTATCTGGTGATCCCTTAGAGGTATATTAAAAAACTGAATTAATATTTTTGGCAATTATTGATCAATTTTGTTTATTTTAGTAAGTGTTTTATTTTACATTTTAAGGGATAATTGTCTATTTAATTGAAATTGTTAAAAATATTGCCTCAGTTCTGAGCATTCATTCCATTCATCTTACATGATATTGCTGTATTTTGAGTTCTACTTTGATTTTCAAGTTTGCTATTTTGATTATGGAATTTAGATTCAATATTGGTTTAAGTTATCAAAATATTTTAAAATTTGTTTACTTTTTGCTTGGCTATTATCTTTTCTACTGGGTTCAATTAACATTTTAATGAAGTAACCAATTTGTTATTTTATAATACTGTACAGATCTAAGCTGCCTCAATCTTTTGTATGGAAATTTTTTTCCTAATTCCTTAGTCTTAAACTGGTAATTATCTGGGTCAACCATTATTCACTGTAAGCTATTTTCACACAGCACTTGGAAGGTAATATCCTTTGGCTTTTATTGATCCTGACGTGAAAAAAATGTTCTTTCTTCGTATATGTCTTTTTCCCTGATGAATTTTAGATTTTTCTCTGTGTGGTTTTTTTTTTTTTTTTTTTTTTTTTTAAGGAGCGGGTGAGGGATACAGTTTCACTGTGGTATAATTGCATTTGTGTTTATTTTAGCTTATCATCTCCTTCATTTTGTGGTTCTTGAACCATTTTTTAAAAATATATTCCTGTCATTATCATACTGAATAGTACTTCTTTTCCTCTTTATTCTTTCTAACCAAAATTATTTTAGATCTATTTTGAATATGTCTTAATCTTGCATTCAAGTTTTGCAACTCTGCATCTTTCACAGCTCTACCTGTTGACATACCTTCAAATTGTCTTTCAGTTTATGAATTTTGTATTTAGCTTTGTTAAATCTAATATTTGCTCTGTCCATTGGTTTCTTAATTAATGAGTATATATATGTTTTATGTCTAGACATTCCATTTGCTTATTATTTTCAAATTTGACAATTATTTCTTTCATAAACTTTGATCTTTCACTTTGGTTTTCTTTTTATTTATATCTTTTATTATCATAAACATGTTTATTTTACTTTATTTTTCAAATAAAGTATTCTACTATCTCAAGTAATTAAAGTGTGGTTCATCCTGTTCAAAATACTTACTGATTGTCACTCATGGTTAAATATTTCCTCATGAATTTTAAGGTTTTTTTTTTCTGAGCCCATCTTCAGTGGAGATATTTCTTAGGTCTATATTCCGCCAATGCTGCCTGAGTTGTCAGATTGTCTGTCCATAGAATTTTGTGTTTTCTCCTTGAAGACATGCCAGTGTTTTTAATGTTAATTTCTCAAGTTACATACCCTGCAGTGTATACAATTTCAAACTATAAATAGATGAAAAGCACAGACTCAAGATTCTGATATATCAGAGGTGATATTGAGTCTTTCCCCAAAGTCCAAGCACAGACAATTCAGCTTTTCATATCCCTGTGCTAGTAGCCAGGAATAATTTGGTTCTCCCTTTTATAGTCCCTGAAAATCTCAGTTCCAGTTCCAGCTTCAAGTCTCATAGTTCTTATAGGGCCTAGTTTTATCTCCAGTCTTTCATTATTTTCAATACCCAAGGCCCTCACCATAACCAGATTCAATGATTCCACTTTCAGTGCTCTATCAGCATTAGTTTACATGCTAAAGACATTTTATTTCTCATATGTGAACTTACTTTAGTTTCTGTGAGTCCAGTTCTTTCACCTTTATCATACCTAACATTTATTACTATTTAATTAGAAAAAAATCACATATTCTTGGTTATCCATTTTGCCAGAACCAGAGGTTAAAGTACTTTAAATCTCTCAGCATTTTATTTCTATGCAGATCACTTGTATGTGAAGTCTTCTGTGTCATACCTCTGAGGGCAGGCTTCTTCCTGTTTGTGCCTTGTAGGCACTGGGGCACCAGCTACTTGTCTCTTCTAATAGGATATGCAGTTCCAATTTCCCCCTTTTGCAAATTTTTGTGTTTTCTAGCCTGTTATATTTCTTCTAGGAATGAGAGATCAGCATAATTCAGCATTTGGTTAAAGACTATTAATATATGAGTCTTAAAAGAGAATTTGGAGTAAAAATGTTTTCACTAATGAAGATTCAAATTGCACCCACCTCCACCAGGTGTGGTGATTTTCTCTTCCTCTTTCCCCCCGTGAGGAAGAGGCCTTGACTTTTTACCGGTGGTCTATGTTATTCGAAAAAGTAAGTGAACCAGATGGTACCAAAATGAATGTATATATTAGGTTCTGAAATGCGAGCTCCCCCCCATGAAGGAATGAACTCCTAACAGGCTCTGATAAGACAGCTTGCATTGTGATTTTTCAATTTGTGCAACAACTTCTTTCATGAGGCCAAAGTTTGACTGTTAATTATCCAATAATATTTACAGAAAAATTTCACATTTTCCCTTCACTGTACATAATAACTTTCAATAAAATATCTCATTTTTGTATTCTATTTGATTTAGGTTATAATGCCTAAAGAACTGTGGTCTAGAAAGAGTGAGGAATAGATTAATGTCTCAAGACATCCCATGTCTCATTTAATTTGTGGTATGTTGGGCTAATTTTCAGTCAATTCCAAGTGTGGATATATATTTGATGGCTAGTTCCACTTGGAATTGTCTCCTTTCTCATCCAATGTATGAAAAATGTTTTGAACTTTATTAAGGTCATGCTACTGACAATGGTCCTGGGAAGCAGCCTGGCCAAGACTCAACTCTAGCTGCAATTTCAAGGAAGGAGAAAATTACCTTCTCAAATGTGATTTTTGTAGATAGTTACTAAACTATAGTTTTAAATGGTTACAAGAACTCAAACTCTGCTTCCTACTTTCATATTTGTATCATAAATCTAGTGTTTGCTTGATCTTCTCCACAACTTTCCAAGTTTGTTTTGACTCAGGGCAATTGATCCATTCTTTTTCTTTACTTAATGCACTGAAGATGACAAATTGATTTCATAGTGGTGTCTGGATATAGTGAAAGTCTTAGATATGTTGATTCCCAAAGAATCTCAAGGATACCATTATACACAGAGATAGGCTTGTTAATGAAAAGCTGTCAGTATTTCTGTTTTCTCAGACTTTCTCTGTGACTTTACCCTCTTCTGTAACTTTCGTCCAGTCAAAGGCTCCATGTTTCTTCCCTTGAAATGAGAGTCACTAGCCTTGAAACCATAATTTCCATCTTTTGGAGATAGAGATGAGTTTTTCTAAAGGTACAGTCCAGATTAAGATTGGGGACCCTGTGTAGGATTTCTCTTCTTTCTTTTATTTTAACGTATTCACCTGTTTTTGAGGAAATGTTTTGTGTAATACGAACCTTCCACCAAACTCTCTTCTTTTGCCATCCCCATAACTTTTAGAGAATAAGTGGGTTAAGAAGTCACTAACTTTTTGAGCTCAGTCCAGGACGCTCATGGCTCTAACTTGATTACTTTAATTAGGCACCATAGAAGAAGTGACTGACTCCTGTGTACCTCAAAAAATGGCATCGCAAATGGGAAATTTCAAAAGTAATCCTTTTGAAATACAGCATACTCTAATTTGAGGAAATATTTACTTGGAAATTTCACATTTACACTCATTATATAATGGAAGGGGC
This sequence comes from Mesoplodon mirus, assembly GCF_964341445.2. Taxonomy (NCBI): domain Eukaryota; kingdom Metazoa; phylum Chordata; class Mammalia; order Artiodactyla; family Ziphiidae; genus Mesoplodon; species Mesoplodon mirus. The sequence goes on along the minus strand of NC_138993.1, from coordinate 59,563,630 downwards.
TTATTTATTCTACTTACCAATGAGGTCTTATGCAGAACATCAGTGTGTAGCTCAGTGTGAAGATCATTTTGACCAGCTCACAGAGGCAAACTCAAAATGGTCATTTGTCAGAAGCACGTCAGTAACTCAGACTCATTTTGAGAAGCATCCTGCCCCTGCCCTTTTCTGTTAATGAATCGTTTGCTATGCCTATGCTATCTAATGACTATCAGGTCTTGTTGAGGCTTCTACTTAACTATTATTTTGGTTCAATTATACTTTTCAAAGAATTACTTATAGATTATTGTGGGGGGGCGGGGAGACACAGAGAGAGGGAGAGAGAGGGAAAGGGAATTGATTATATATCCACGTTTAGATAATTTGGAATTTTGCTCATCTGGGGGGATTATTATTCTCATTTTAATGCTAGACATGGTATCTCAGTTATTGACATGCCAGCGACCTTATTATTTAATTGGCAACTTTTTGTGTTCTAGGAAAGAGTGTTAATAAATACTGGCTTATGTCTCAGTTTTGCCACTATGATAATTTCTCCCTTCTCCCTTTGGTCTCATAACAGTATGAATGATAGGGTGCATGGTGTAATCTTGCACCATTTTCTTAAGGGTAGGAAGTTTAATGAGTTATTTGTTAGCCATATATTACATCACAAATATGAGCATACAAATGGATTTAGAGTCTATGAAGCTAATATAGCACTGTGAAAGAGCTATGACCAACTCTGTAATCAGGACTCCCACATATTATACAGCTCTTAATACATGTAGGGATGAAACTCCTGAAAGACCAAGCTTGGGCCTTAGTAAACCATTTTTCTTTACTGTAGGGCTCTCATTGCCATGTCCATGTTCTGGAGACTCAAGGATGTCATTGTGACAGGCTTATAGTTGTTATGACTTTTTTGGGAAATTTAGTGCCTTTCTGCAATTCACCAAAAAGAACCAAACTCCCTCTGAGTAGAGCTGTGAGCACCACAATTTTAATAATTCTGTTATAGAGCCTTGAAATTGTTGAGCAGGAAGCTAAACTTCCTGAACTAGTGATACATTCACATATTCAACAGAAAATATAGCCTTAATACAGCTTTGTAGTTTTGATGTGGATTCGTTTATTCCATGATAAGGCACAGTTTCTAACATCAAAGTGTGGAACATACTGAGTATAATTTGAAGCCTGTGCTTTTAGGTAGTGTGAAAAGGAGCATGCAGAAATACCAATTCCTCATGCCTGTTATCACCATGAATGTCCTGGGCTTGGTGCAACACTGCTTTCTTTAATGTATTCCATTAACATAGAATCATGTCATGTCAACATATTTCCTTTGAAAGGTACCACTGTTTCTCTGAAAAGGTACCATGATCATGAATATGCTCTTAGAGAGCAACTGGCAGTCCTGTTCTCCGTCAGCTACAGTTCTTCCCAGACTCTTTATTTCATTGAAAATAATCAAAGCTAGGCAAGCACAAGCCTGGGATAATCTATCCAAATTGTCTTTTGGATGTGGCTCAGCAGTAAGTAGATTTTCTGCTCTTTAATGTCTCGAAGTTCACACTGAATATTTTTAAGCATTTTTATTATTTAGATAAAGATAAATGCCTGGAAAATTTGTCATGGTCATAATAAAGAGATGTTGTCTTACTTATATAGTATTTTTTATCTATTTCTTTTTTATTTTGATACCTTATTTACAGTTTCTGAAAGTCCAGGAAAATATTTTTGGAAGGTACATCATGTAATACAGTACATGGTAGAGCTATGAAGTGACTTGATAAGTGTCCTTTGTATTCTTCTAATCCTCTCTCTGATTGCAACTGTGCAACCTAGATGGGAGGTATCTTCATAGGTTCTTTCAGAGTTCTAGATCAGGAACCTGAGAAAGTAGAGTCCTTCAGAGATGGTTCTGAAATGTAAGCATCCATCACATCAGCTATTTGTTTCACTGGCCCTTTTTAAGCCTTTATTTTCACTGCTTTAAATACAGAATTTAGACATATAAGGTTTCAACTTCTATCTTACTTTATTTATATGAAGTTGTAATGAGAGAAGCTACTGTGTTCAAAGATTTCCTTTAAGAATTTAAATACACTGGGCTTATAGGTTTTCGTAAATCATTTCAGTTTTCTTAGATACCAATTTTTTTTCTATAGCTTACTTCACTGTACTCACCTAATATCAAATTAATCTATTCATGTTATACAGTAATTTTTGACAAACTAATCATATCAATTGACTACTGGACTTAAATATGAATGAAGAATAAAATGTTTGGTTTATTAATTTTTTTTAATTCAAGACACACTTACTTGCTGGGACAGTATAATGAGTAAACCATAGTAACCCCACTCAGAAATCCTACAGTGTAGTGAGAAAGATAAACACATGAATAAATTAGGGTGAAAAATACAGTTGGAACAAAGAGAAAGGACTGAAGCGTTACACCAATTGTATCCATGTAGCTACAGACAGGATCATTTTTAGACATCCTGCTTACTCAGAGCAGAGGCCATGATGCTCAAAATAATGGTATAGAAAACATTAAATTCTATTTCTGGAGTCTACTTAATACCATTTTAATATTCAATTTTGGGGGTTGAGTAAAAAATTATTTGTATAAATTATTTGTATATAGAAACACATCCATGGACTTCCCTGGTGGTCCAGTGGTTAAGACACCTGTGCTTCCACTGCAGGTGGCACGGGTTGATCCCTGGTCAGGGAAGTTCCACATGTCGTGTGGTATGCACACACACATACACACACACACACAAAAAAAAGGAAACACATCTAATTACTAACATTAGTTATCTCTGAATGGGAGAATTAAGTATAATTTTTATTTTCTTACTCAAAATGTTCTTTTTTGAGGGAAAACAAAAGCCCACTTTTCTCAGAAAGATGTTAATATGTAAATCAATTAATTGTCCTTTCTTGATAGACACATTTGCCAGAAACGAATTCATGCCCTCATGTAAACTAACATGTAAATAACCCCTTGCTGCAAAAAGAATAGGTGCAAAGATTTTCATCACAGTGTTATATATAAAAGTGAAACATCGGGGCTTCCCTGGTGGCGCAGTGGTTGAGAGCTCGCCTGCCGATGCAGGGGACACAGGTTCGTGCCCCAGTCCGGGAAGATCCCACATGCCGCGAAGTGGCTGGGCCCGTGAGCCATGGCCGCTGAGCCTGCGCGTCCGGAGCCTGTGCTCCACAACGGGAGAAGCCACAACAGTGAGAGGCCCGCGTACAGAAAAAAAAAACAAAAAAACAAAACACCAAAGACATATTGGGGTTACTAAAAGCAGGCTAAATAAATAAATTAAATAAATATATAAAATGGAAAATTAACCACCAATTAAATTCATTTTTTTTTTTTTTTTTTTGCTGTACGCGGGCCTCTCACTGTTGTGGCCTCTCCCATTGCGGAGCACAGAGGCTCCGGACACCAGGCTCAGCGGCCATGGCTCACGGGCCCAGCCACCCCGCGGCATGTGGGATCCTCCCGGACCGGGGCACGAACCCATGTCCCCTGCATCGGCAGGCGGACTCCCAACAACTGCGCCACCAGGGAAGCCCTAAATTCATTTTTAAATGTTACTTAATGTCATAGAGAATATTTACAACACAATATTAAGTTAAAATTTATAAGAAAGCATAAATTCAGCCAAATATCATCATAAGCCATCTGTTGTTAGATTAAGTATAAATTTGATTTTCTTACTTAAACTTTTCTTTATCCTTCAAATCTCTGTATTTTTTAATAATGAGAAAGGAAAACTTTTTCATTACAAAAAGTAAATGATCAAATAATCCAAGTGATTTTCTTTTTGAAAGTTTTGACTTATTGAAAAGTAATGGGCTTTTTCTTTCTTTCCCTTCCCTGTTCTCCTCCCCTGTTCTTTTCTGTACAGTAATTTATTTGGTTCACAACTTCCCATACTATGTTACAGGAAGTTACTGACAATTAGTGTGAGAGAAATATACACAATAAGAGAGTTGACGTAGTCATAAAATTTCAAGACACAAGCATCAGAATTAGATTTTAACAGGAAAATGTGGTGCTTTTAAATCAGTTATGAGATTTGATATGTGGGGAGTGTGTTTCTTTTCACAATGTTTCCTCAAGAGTGATTCACTAAATTATAAAATGCAGTTTCTGTCCTTGAAATGGGAAAGTTTTATGGACAAATATGTTACCATAGTACTTTATTTTCCCTCATCATATTATTTCTTCATAGATATAAATAAATAAGAAAAACACCTTTTCTTAAGCATATTTGGTGTTTGTTATCATCAAGAGTATAGGCATTAACTATTCTCCCAATCCGTGTCTCGACATTTCTCATCCTGTCTTTGTAGAAACTGTAGTTCTTTTTTATGAAACTTTCACTTTTATTCAGTGTTACACTTAGATGCTTTCTTTTATGTTGTTGCTCTGTTGAATTTGCTTCAAATATTCAATAAACAAAAACTACATGATTATTTGTTTTCATTAAATGAAAATTTTGCTTTCTAAAGCAAGAGACGAATATCTAAATCATATAATTGTCCTTACCATATAATTTTCTAGTCAAAAATGTGTACTTGTACAGATTTGGGGGCAAAATTTCAATAAAATATTTGAGGTGGAATGCAACATTAAGCAAATTCATCTGCTCCATTCTTCATGATATTTTAGTTATTCAGATGAAATGTTCCAAGTATATGCACTTCACCAGCACCTCATCCATTTTCCAGACAAGCCACTACTCTGCCATGGCAGTTTTTTTTTTCCTGCAGATCACACGTTTATCTTGAGAATTCTTGTCTTCATAATGTTCTGGAAATCCCAGTCCATTGCGATTTGGCTTCCTAATGAAACCTAATATAATCATATTTCTTACCAGAGAGGGGAGATTCTAAATAAGGATAGAGGAAAGATGTGGAATCTAGTTCTTTTCTTTAAATTGCTTGACATCACATCCAACCTGTCGTGATGAGTCATAATGAAAATCAAATCTTAAGGAGGTGTTACACCCAATTTATTAGAGTGTGATTTCTCTGTGATTCCCGCCCCCCAACCTCCTTGATACTGACAATTTGCAATCTATGCAGAATAATTCTGGTTGATCGTTCAACTGCTCTATCAGCAGCTATAAAGACTAGCAATCAAAGGAATTTAAATATATCTACCTCGCACTAACATTGGGACTCCTTTCCTCTCAGGTCAAGCTATGGAGACTGTAGATGTAACCTTGATAACCTCAGTGTTCAATAAATATTTACTCAGCATCTGCAGTGTACCAGGCACTGTTGTAGGAGTTGAGGACTCAGAGTCAATAAGAGAGACAACAGTTTCTGCTTCCCCGATGCTTATATAGTCTAAGAGAGAGAGCAAGCACACATTTTAAAAAGTTTTAATAAGCATTAAAAGTTAAATAAATAGTGTGATAAGCAATTATTTACCTGAGCTAGAGAGAGATTGAGGTTTTTAGCGAAACCTTTATGAGGAGACCTTTGAGTTGAGATCTGAGGTAGCCATGTAAATGAAGAAGAATATTCTTATATCGATAATAATATTGTCAATACTAATGGCAATAATAATAGCAACAGAGGCACTTCAATAATTTTTTGTATTTAATACATTATTATTCCATACTATGACTGATGAAGTTAGAAAGCTCAAGTGACTTCTGAAAAACATACAGTAAGTAAAAGGCATAATTGGGAAAATGAGCACAGATCTATTTGCTTTGAAAACTCAAACTCTTAACTGGTGGTTCTCAATGCTGGATAGAAAATAGAAATACCCAGAAAGCTTATAAAATACCAATGCATTGCTCCATCCCTGACAACTATTGAATAAATCAGAACCTCTCAAAGTAGGTCCTGGTCAATGGTATATTATAGAAATTTCCTAAGTAGTTTTAATGCATAGTCAAAATTGAAAAGCACTGCTTTACTCATTACAATATTCTGGCATTACATGTAAAATTAATATGAAATACATATTGATCTTAAGTCACATACATAATACAGCATAAAGCTTACAACCGTATTCATTCCTGAATATTCACTAAGCATAATCTATTTCCAAGGTTCTAGTGAAGTCTGGGAATAAATATATAAATAAAACATCATCTTTGCCCTGATTATGTCCCCATTTTAATGGTAAATCTTGGACATAAGAATGAATCAGTGGTTCAATTCCAATTACAACTGACAGTAATTTTGGTTATATGGATAAAAATTATGTTCTCTACCATGAAACACTTTTGGAAGTGCAACCTGTAGGTCTATTATTCCTGTATAGTCAATTGCTCAAAATTAAAGAAGATAATGTTTGTTTCAAATTACCAGGATAGCATTGTCTTCCACATCAAAACTTCAATATAGTTTTATATTTTGTCCTATTACAAGAATATCCATGAAAGCTGAGTAGTTCTAAGATATGACTTTGAAGTGATTGGAACTTTTCCCTGCCTTAAGTGTATTAATCCCTATGTTGACTTAGTATTTTTATTAAGACAAGCCACAAAGCACACAACCTGTGGGGGATATATTTCCCTTAATCCTCCTACTTTAATCCCCACAGATGCTATTTTCCTGGGTACTTATGTCTAATTTCAAATATTATTGATTTTGTCAACTTTCCCTTTTGGGTTTCAAAACATAATTTGTTTTCTGTGTTTGGTGTTTCCAATTTAACACCTTCCTGGCATACGTGACAGAGCAATGATCAGAAATACACTCTGCCAGCAAGATTAATTTTCAGAGTGAACAAAAAATGAATTAGAGTTTGATTCAATAAATAATTATACTGTTAAAATCTCTTGAGTAACTATGAACTTGATACCATAAGCAGTGACTTATTATCGACTCTACTTCCATTGGGAAAAAAGTGAGAATTCATGACACTGGTTTTCAATTCTTGGACTAAAGTAGGCATTGGGTATGAAATGGCCCAACATTTTTCTGAAGAAGATCACACTTTAAAACCATATTTTGCATCCCCTGGAGTACACAGAAAAATGGTTATGAAAAAAATTAACTTTATTATAAGTAAGAGTTCAGGGGCCATAAGACCACAAAAGAAGGATTGAAATATTTGATAATTAATCATTATACAGTATGAGATAAACTAATAACTCCAGATCTTTGTTTTCCCTTCAGTGTGTAGGGGTTTCTAATTCTTATTTTGAATGCTTCTTATGGGATGATTTAAAAAGAAAATATGTTGTCTGGTACAGAAATCGTTCAGTTGTATTTTCATTTGGATCATTTTGGTTGCAAATGACAGAAACTAATCTCAAACTACATAGAAAAAAGATAACAGGAATCAAATAAAGATCTACAAAACAAAACCATGGAAAGAGCCATCATTCTTTTGGGCTTTAAGAGCAACAAGAGGTGGCTCATTCTCAGTCTGCTCATCTCTGCTATAGTCTGATTTTTGCTTGTCTGTTTTATCTTCCCTATAATGGCTTCATTTTCATTTGCTTGAAGCTGCCTTGTCCTTGTAAGAGAGCTGACGTGACTACATTTTATATCTTTAACCACCAGAGAGCAATTGCCTTCTAGCTCTTTCTGCCCAAAATGGGCAAAGGAACTTCTTGATCTACCTTACGTCAGAAGCCAGCACGTAGAGAATTGTGATGGTCATTAATAACACCTCTTACATTCTCAAAAATGTTGAGGTTGAACAATAAAATATAGGGTCACCCTACATATTTGCCATGTGCTTGAGAAGAGAAAGCTCTTGGGAAAGAAGTTGCTTGGCTGACTTCAAGAATCCACTAGATAACTTAATGTAACAAGTAATTGTTAAGCACTTACTGTATTTGATGCTTTAAAAATTTCTTTTGACGTTCTCTCTCAATTGGGATGAATAACATATTTTACTTTGCAGATTCTTTTAATTAACACCCTTCACTATATCCCACTTTTCATATCACATATCACTTTACAGAGCATGAAAAAGTCAGGTGTCAAGGACTAGCAGAGCTTCTACTTTAATTAATAAGAAGTACCAGATACCACAGAACTTCCTCTTTCTAATGGTATTTCCATTCTTTAACATAAGTTAGGACAGGAAATGAAATTATCTGGCATAAATCCTGCTGCAGCTTATTGGGCTCAGGCCTAAGGAAAAAATAAAGAAAGAATAAAAATTCTTATAAAAAGTATTTGCTAAAATGAGTATGGAATAAGAAAGGCAAGACGTTAATAGTAAGCATCATTTTAAAAGCATTACAGTGACCGACTTGCTTGGGAGTTCTTGATATTTGACTGGAATACTGGCTGAAACTCTTTATTCTCCAGCCACAAATCACTTACTCTAATTTCCTCCCCATTTATAATTGTCCTTCTTTCCTGCAAGGGATGTAGGAGTTAAAGCCCTCAATGTCTCTGAGTGACATGAATGTGCAGCCAGGCAATGGATGAGCTTTTTAAAAGGGTCAGTAACTACAGTTTATTTAACAATTCTGATGGCTGAAAATGAAGCAGTGGAAGCCATACAGGGAAAAAGCTAGCAGATAGATCAAGTTTCTTGTAGGAATGAGCTTACATTGCAGCTGCTCAAGGCTAACTTCTAAAATGCCTAAAAAGCAATTGGATAACAAGGGGTAATTATAGATTAAAATTGCCAGTATCATTCTGCCATCGTGAACATGTCGGCAAGTAAAATACCTAAAGAGCAAAAATACCGCACAGGCAGCAAACAGACAGATTTTAACCCAAGTTATAGCTGCTGGGAGAATTATTCCAGCAGGATATATAAGTACTTTCCAAGTTAACAAACTAAAACCCTATGGGAGCATTATATAACTGTGGGTAGAAGGCTGGGCATCAGGCAAGAGTTATTAGTTGCTTTATGTTGTGTCTAGGCCTTGTGAACTGCTGCCTTGGACAAAAGTGCTCTGAAAACTTTCTATAACAAATAATATATATCATTTGTGGTTGATCATAAAATGGTTACAAATCCATCTCATCTTTTTGCATCCTCCTTTGCATTGTGACTTTGTAGTTCCTCTGATTAAGAGGTGGAGTCGATTTCCAACCTCCTTGAGTATGTTTTGGCTGGTGGAACATTAGGATATGTAACATAAACTGAGACTTGACATTGCTTATGCATTGCAGCTTGCCCTCTTCCAGCAAGCTTGGAAACCTGAGGCCACCATCTGTACTGCACTGGCTAATATGCTGAAAGATGAGAGGTGAGATAGAAAAGATAGAAAAGAATCAAGCTCCCAAGATGACAATTTCTAACAACGAGACAAATAAATGAGGCCATCCTAGTTGAGATAAGAGAGTCTAGAAAGACCAGATGTTGTGCTAAATAGTGATTGTCGTTTCAAGCCAGTAGAATTGGAGGTATTTGTTGAATAGCAAAAGCTAACTTATACATCATTTCTCATTATTGGTGAACCACATGTATTTTTCATTATGGTGTGGATTCAACTCAACCTTTCTTTGTACATTTGAAATTTGATGTCAAAAATGTTTTTCTTACCTTTAGATGATACATATATATGTGTGTATTGATTGATCAATTCATTATTAAAGTTTAATCATATTATTTGCATAGTCTTTGGGGCACTATTTAAAAAAAGGATTCCTGAACCAGCAGCATTGTTCACAGTACAAACTATTGTCTGAATCCCATAGCACATAATGAATTACCCAGATTAGAAGTGAGACTTACAAAACGGTTGCCTAGGCAAGCTTATTCCTGTTCTTATACTGTCAGGAAATTGGTAATGTTTTAGCAGCATATAACACATCAGAATATTATATTAATGCTGATTCCTTTAGATTAAGTTTTTGTATTATTATCTCTGTTCTTTTTCTTCTTCTTGGAAATTTAAATACAAGATTCTTAAGGGAGTGTTATTGGAGATAAACCAGATAATAAATTACAGGGCTTTATAAGATGTTTCCTTTAAATATGCAATTTTCAATAAAATATTTAACTGCATGATAAATTCTTTAGGGGGGCAAATGGAGGGAAGTTGAGTTCTACCACTCATGATCTCAAGAACTTGACAACAACAAATATAAACATTGGGGATCAGAGTGGTAATATATCAAACCACTGTAAACCTTAAGGCTCAAAAGCTCAGACTTGACTATAACCTAAAGTAAAGGTATTATTATAATTTAAAGAAAATCTCACTTGGAAAAGGGACTGCTTTTCTTTATAAAAGGAGAATGGAGCTACACAGGGAAATATCAAGCTTGTCTATTCAGACATTCGGAAGGACAAGTGTGCGTTGGCCTAAGAGCAAAGACTTTCATTCTAAGGGGAAGATGTGTTGATAATGTAGAAATGGATGTGTGAGGCTGTCTTGGCCAGATGTCAGACAACAGCACACCATTCTTAACACTGTTAGTTTTCATATCATCTCGAAATAGTTCCCATGGTAATCTGACTTCTCATGTAGCATGTACACAGCAAAAGATGCTACTCTCCAGATGGTATGAGTATCCAGGCTTATTTACCATTTAAATTAATAATCAGTTGTTCTGATGAACTTCTGATAGAAACTTGCTGTTTCTATCAAAAGTTATTTATATGAGAGAATTTATTTATATGAGAGAATTCTAACTTGAGAGGTTTATTTTTCACTGTAGACAGATGGATAGATATTCTGACTTTATACTCACTGCCTATGAGCTTGATTGCTCTCAGTTACCCCCGAGAGATAGGTAGATGTTGAGTTTGCATTGTGTCTCTGATCATATATGATTGCCATTTGGGGGTATACTGGCTCACTACAGTAATCCCACACTGTGGAGACATGACTGGGTTTCTACATCCTACTCTAAGGAACATCCGCATAGTCTGCCTTTGCCCTTTCCCTTCAAACTGTTATAAAAATGAATTAAGATAATTCTGAACCTGGAATTTTAAGAAAGATTTTTACTGTTTATTACAGAAAGTCTTTAAATATCTACCTGGAGACTCTCTGATTCAGAAGTAGGACACGGGATATCTGCATTTTTAAATGCCTCACAGATTATTCTGAATAATAAGCAGGGTAAAGACTAGTGGTTTATTAATATTGGATAAAGTAGATAAGAACTATCAAAAATTTTATCATGAATGTCTCATTTAAAATGTACAAACTGATCTATATAGACAGATGAATCCTCTGAAACTCTTAGGAGGATGTCATGCTAGAAGTCAAATACTGGCTTCATGGGAGAGGAAAGTAGCTTATGCTGATGCTTTTGGTTTCCTCTAAGAGTTGCTTTCACAACATGTTTACCAAGATTCTGCATCCATTGCTGCAAGTGGTTGTATCTCCTGGGAGACATTCTCAGTATAAAAAATGTTAAATTTATCAGGATGTTGCATCTTTGTTCCCCTGAGAAACAGCAGTAGCAAAGCAAGACATCTACTTAAAATAAGAAATAGCTTTAAGGAAACCTTCAGGGAGAGGTGATCTTTGGGGGCAAAACAATTTTATTGTCATGGTTTGATTTTTTACCTTTGTTCTAATTTAAAACGTAAGCTTCTAATAAGGCAGCTGGAAATGTACCTTATTCTTTAGTAGAGTTTCACTTTATTTTGTTTAAGAATCAGAGCTTCTGTCTCTTCTCTTAATTCAATCTTGAAAGGACTATAATCTTAATAAACTGAATTTTTACTATTATAAAATTATTCTAATTTGTTAGGTACTTAGATATTAAAATTGCAGCATATAAAACCAATAGGTACTGGTTTAAAGAAATAAATAAGCACATTTCCTTTTATGCATGCAGGTTTATAACTCAGTAAATATAATGAGGCCAGCGCTGTGTCATATGTGCAGACTAGCATGGCAGGGAGGCACAGGGACTCACAGGATGTTACTATAATGTACACACTAAAGATCTTTGGCTCTAAAGTCAACTGGTGTGGTCCAAATCCTGTGTTTTACATCGGTTGGTTGTGTGACCTTGAGTAATTTACTTAACCTCATAACATTCATTTTTCTTACTTGTAACTTGGAGATAATAATAGTACATACCCTCATAACGTTATTATGGATGAAATGGGATAATTTCTAATAAAGCACTTAGTTTGATATATGGCATGAAGAAAATTAGTCTCAAAAAAGGCTTCTTCTTCTTCTTCTCCTTCTTCTTATTGCTATAAGATAAAATAAGAAACAGAAAACTGAGATCATATTGTAGAGGTGAGCAGAAGACGTTTTCTGTACACCAAGCTGAGGCATTTGTACTTTATGATAAAGGCAACTTAGAAACATTTTTGGTTGGAATCATGAGTGGGTTGATCAAACTTGTGAGATAGAAAGATCATTTTATTAGTTATTGGTAAGATGACATCATGAGCCATAAGCACTAGTGTGTCAGTCTCCATCCCCCACCCAGTAAATTCACATGCTGCTAAGATTCCTATTTAGAATAACGGAGGAAATGTTGAATTAGGAGGATGTTTGAATCAATAGTGGCAATAAGCACAGATCTTAGCCATATGCCAGAAAATCTGAGAAATCCCACTTAGAAATTAGAAGGAGGTTCAAATTGAAAGAAAGAAACATGGTGCCACTTCCAAACACCCTTTTTTGTTCCAAAAGCAGAGAACCCAGGTGGACACTATGGCAATCATGTGTGATCCAGTGGCAGGTTTAATAATAAGAACCATAGTTTCTCAGTAGGGAGTAGCCTAAAAACATGAGTATCCTGTAAAGACCGTAATGTGATAGAACATTATCATGATTTATATTTGTGACGCAGTTACAGATACTACTCATATTACTCCACTTTGTTGCCTACATTCATAATTGAAGGGAGTGCTAAACTTTTACTTTTGAGAGTCAATTGAATTGTAGAATTATTTCAGCAGTTTGTGCATACCTATTTTTTTCACTCATTACCTATTTATTTTTCTTTCTATCATAGAAGTTACAGGATACTAAGGGGGAGTAGATGGGTTGTTTGATTATGATTTTATATAAAATGGACAGTAAAGATCTCTCTACTACATAGACATCTGAACAGAAACATAATGGAAATGACAGGGCCCGAAATAAAGATATCTGGAGAATATAATTCTAGTGAGAGGAACTGGGATGTGCCGAGGACCTGTGGCAAGACTATAACAGGTGTGTTTTAGTTAGGAATATCACAGATTCCAGACAGCCTAGAGCATGGTTTTCAAAGGGGACGTAGTGGAAGATAAAGGTAAGGGAAGTGCTGTGTGTGTGTGTGTGTGTGTTGTGTGTGCGTGTATGTTTGAGGTTGGTGATGATGGTGAATATTATATTTAGAGCCTCAATGGTCTTGGGGAAAAAACCCACTATGAATAAAATTCTTAATTAATTGGGAAGATTGCAGCACTCTTTAAAATAGCCAAGACATGGAAGCAACCCAAAAGTCCATCTACAGATGAATGGATAAAGAAGATGCGGTACATACATATACAATGGGATACTACTCAGCCAAAAAAAATGAAAAATGCCATTTATAGCAACATGGATGGACCTAGAGATTATCATACTAAGTGAAGTAAGTTAGACAGAGAAAGACAAATATTATATATCACATATATGGAATCTAAAAAAAATAATACAAAAGAACTTATTTACAAAACAGAAACAGACTCACAGACATAGAAAACAAACTTATGGTTACCAAAGGGGAAAGGTGGGGGGGAGGGATAAATTAGGAATTTGAGAGTAACATGTACACATTACTATATATAAAGTAGATAAACAGCAAGGACCTACTGTATAGCAGAGGAAACTATACTCAATATTTTATAATAACCTATATGGGAACAGAATCTGAAAAAAATTATATATATGTATTTATATATATATATATATAAATTTTAAAAAGTAAATTTGATACAGATGAGTACCATATTTGTTTTACATTTTAATTATTTTAACCGCTGTATGGAGCATAGACTATAGAAGAGAAAAGGGAAAAACAAGGAGAAAGTTATGGGGACAATTCAGATGAGTGATGGTAGCTTAGGGCACAGTTATGGTGGAGTTTGCAGCTGGAAGGGTAAAGTTTCCATTTACTGAAGTGGGGAAATCTAAAAGCAGAGTAGTGTCCCTAAAAACAAAAGTTAAATTTTGGAAAATTAATTTTATATGCTATTCAGATCCAACAAAGACTTTGGTCACTCAAAATTATTAGATTGTTCTAGGTGTACAGCATAACCGTCTAATAAAATAGGTGGAGGAGGTGAGGCTGCATTCACTACAATATTCCTTTTAAGGAATATGTTACAAAGAACAAATCGTCAAGCAAGAGTCTACCACAGATACAAATATTTGCTAGCAGATGATGAAAAAGTTATCAAAGAGTTTCAATTTAATGCTTTGTTTTGTTTTGTTTTTTTAGGTCTAACGCACCTCATATGAAATGTTTATTCAAGACAAATAGAAAAATATTCTAGATGCAAAATTCAGCAAGTTTTCTAGTCAATGTCAGGTGACTATTCTTTAATCAATTGTCAATAAACAAGTCATTTCAAAAACACAGACTCTATTATAATTTTCAAGAATGGGTAAGAGAACACATACTCTTTTCCATATATCTTGAGCACCACTAATTTCATCACAGAAAATAATATTTCTAAGACCCACGCTATTTCTAAAACTCCTCATTTACCCTAGATCACACACATCAATAAATTAACATCCATGCCGCAGAATGGACACAACTTATTAGTCACATAAGATATTGAATAGCAGAATTCTCCTAGAATGAGCTGCAAACCAGCAAAGACATGAAATATGACAGAACTTTAGCCAATAAACTAGGTTCAGAATTTCTAAGGTATATCTAACATGAATTGCAGAAGAATAATTTAGAGATGAGAGAAGAATCACATATAGAAGAAACACAAAGAGTATGTGGAGAATTTATTTAGGTATTTCAAAGAGGAGATATGCAGATTATTTCTGCATAAATAAGAATAATTTTGGTATCTTTATTGGTTAGTTTTTGCAAGTGTACTAATAAATGTTTATTTTTTAAATTGTGTCAAAGTTTTAAAATTTCTTTTTTTTTTAACTTTTTATTTTATATTGGTTCTTTAGAAGATAGTAGGTCAACGGCTTCAAATATATAAACAAAGTTTAGTTTGAACTTGGATTTCACCACACAAACTATTTAACATTCACAATCAAGAAATCAACATTAATACATTTTTTGGAATTCACTTACTCCAAATATTTAATACCCACAAACCTTTTCTCAAATTAAAAATGATAAAAAACAAAGCAGCAAAATTGACGATATTTGCAGATATGATTGTCAACCAAAATATGAAGCAAAATCACCTGGCAAATTTACAGTCAATAGAAGATCCACATTAAAACCGTGGCTTATCCATACACCTACATTAACAACTTAGAATATTTAATGATGAAATCACTTGTTTTATAATAATAATACTATCTATAAAAAGTAGAATAAACCTAAGAAGACTATTCAAGACCCACATACAAGAGATAAAAATGTACTGGGAAATAATAAAAGAGTCTTGAATAAGATATACATTCTGTTTCTGGAGTAAGAAAATCAATATTTCAAATATGTTAAATCTCCTATAAGTTCATCTGGCGGAAAAAAATATGGAAGAATAGCCAGAAAGCAGTAGGGGAGGAAGTAGAGGCTGGGAGAGGAATGTTAGATATCAAGTTTCATTTTAAGCAATCATTATATAGTTTGGTTAGAAGTAGATGATTAAAAGTGCTTAAAAATTTATTTTTAAAATGTGTTATTTCAAATAAGAGAATATAAATTTAATTTGTAGGCCTAAATATTAACTGTGATTAGTGCATCATCTGCAATAACGGACTAGAAAAAAAATTGAAATTTCTGTAAAGCATTAATGGGTTACTAAGTATTATTTCTACGTCCTTCATGATTCTTTTTCTTAGTTTCCAAATTATTTGCCATGAGCAGCAAAGCACTGACAAAAACAAATATTCATTGAGAATTTACTTGATTCTCTGTAATATGAGAAGCACTTTACATCCACACCATATATAATTCTCACAAAAATTCTATGAAGTAATTATTATCAATCTCCATTTATAGATGAGAATACAGTTTGAAAAGGTTAAATAACTTTCATCATTTACAGATAGTATCAAGTCTGGATTTGAACTCCACGCAAATTACTTTAAAATGTCTACTATACTTTTATAAGCAGATTAAAATTTTAAAACAGATGACACCAAATCTTTGTGGTAATACTGCAGAGGATGGTATGGTAGAATTTAGATTCTCTGTTAGGAAGATATTATAGTTTTCCAGGTGAGAAATAAAAGATTGAGCTAGGACTGTGGTAGCCAATATGAAGCTAAATTTAAGAGCTATTTAGGAGGTAGATAAATGGAACTGTTGTCATTGTAGGCATTGCTTATTTACTGTTGAACAGGAATCCCCTGACATTTCCACAATCACCAGAATAAAATAGAAATAACCTCACAGAATGATACACAAGTAAAACTTTGTGAACTTCAAGCACTTTTTAATGTCTTAGGGTGCAGTAGAACAAGTTCAGAAGATTTTTGTTTTGTGTTTGTGTATTGGGGAAGAGGAGGTTCCTTTTGAATTTCTGTACTTATATAATGTGGATTGATATTGGAATTTTTTTTCTTTTCTTTTGCTTGAGGGAAGATATCAGGTGCTTGCTTGAATACCAATGCTGTTGGCAAGTAGCTGATTATTTTTTTCTGTCTCTGTTTCTCTCTCTCTGTGTCTCTCTTTTACACACACACACACACACACACACACACATACACACACAGGACAATCCTATTCCTATGGTATATAAAGTGGTTTTTTTTTTACAGAATTTTTAATTTCTTAGGGCAAGTTCTTAAGACCCAGTTCTTAAGACAAATAGCCCAAGTGTCAAACAAAATTGGTGTTATTAGAAAATCAAAGATGTTTTATTTTAAAATTTTATTTAGAATATTCAATTTTAGAATCTAATGTACTGATATGCATTAGTCAACACCATAACTCTTGGCTTCACATCTGTCTTTTTTGGTAAAATACCTTCTTCTCTGGCAGATTCTAATCTTTGTGAGGGTAGATATTTTATCACACTGCTTTACCTTATTCCCCAGCATATAATATAATACTTAGCATATGGTTTGTGAGCATTAATTTGTAAAAATCTGTTAAATTTATGAGCATTGTGTTTTAGAGTTCACTAGAGTAATGAACTTTGTATTTTTGAAGAATAAGAGAATAGAGAGAAAAGAAAGTGAAAAGAAGATGGAAATAGAAGGAGAGAAGGAGAAAAGAAAGAAGGAAAAGGAACAAGGAAGGAGGTGGAGAAGAGAGATTCATAGGGAAAGAAAGAATGCAAGAGAACGGGAAGAAATGGTGGCCATAGGGAAGAGGAGAGGAGAGGGAGCAAGAAATAAACAAGAGATAGGAGGACAGAAAGAATGGTGTGATGGGAGGGAGAATAAGGCCAAGAAACCAATGGTCAATTCAATGACCTTATAGGTGACCAAGTATATAATTCAACTTTCAAAATAATGTAAATAAAATGTCTAATTTTACAAATTCATAAATGAAACAAAAAAAAAAGAAAAACAAAGAAAATATCTTACCCAAACTGTCTCAAAACTAGATATTGCCACAATGAAGCTTAGGCCATGTTTGCTTTTTAATCTTCCTTCCATTGGACTATGAAAGAGATGCTTTCGAGACATGACCACCTTCAGCTTGGAACACTATGCAAGGATTGAATCATTTTCTAAGCTCCCTCCTTCATTCAGAAAATAATAATGCCTACTCTGGGCCAACTTCTCTCTAGGTTAGGTGAGCAAAAATGGAAGTATGCTATAGTAAGTTTTTAATGCTATGTGTGAAGTTACATAGTATCATTTGAATGTAAACCATGATAAATTAA
Source organism: Mesoplodon mirus (assembly GCF_964341445.2). Taxonomy (NCBI): domain Eukaryota; kingdom Metazoa; phylum Chordata; class Mammalia; order Artiodactyla; family Ziphiidae; genus Mesoplodon; species Mesoplodon mirus. Next base: position 59,545,743 of record NC_138993.1, on the reverse strand, counting down.
AGATGTATTCTCTTAATCCTAAAGTAACCGGTAGGCTACCAAAACAAAGATAGGAAATGGAAAACAAACGGCAAGATGAAAGACTAAAACCTAACTATATCAGTAATCACATAAAATTAATGGTTAATTAGTGGTTAATCTTTTAACCACTCCAATTAAAAAAACCTTGACCCAGCTATATGCTACCTACAAGAATTGTGTTTTAAATATAAACACAAGATTTTAAAAAAGAATGTAAAAGTGTAGACCATGCTAACACAAGTTCAAAACAAAGCTGGAGTGGCTATATTAACATCAGTAAAGTAGATTTCAGAGCAAAGAATGTTATTAGGGATAACAGGGTTTTTTCACAAGGATAAAGGAGTCAATTCATTAGGAGGGGCCCCAATTATAAATTTTTATTTACTTACCTAAAAACAGATATACAAAATATATGAAGCAAAAACTGAAAAAAATACAAAAAGAGACAAATCTACCATTACAGTCGGGAGATCCAGCACCCATTCTTAATTAATTAATAGGACAAGTAGACAGATAAGATATGGAATATTTTAACAACACTATTGATCTATCAATACTTGAACTAATCATTTATAGAACACTCTACCCAATAATAGCCAAATGTATATTCTTTGTAAAGTGCAAATGGAACATTTATCAAGAACTGAATATTCAGGGACAAAAACAAGTGTCAATAAATTTTAAAGATTTTGAGCCAAACAAAGTATGTTATCTGATTACAATAGAATCAAATTAGAAAGCAATATCAGAAAGAACTCTGGAGAAATCCTGATGTATTGGAAACTAAATAACACCTGTGTAGATAACCTGATTAAAGAACCCATTAAAAGGAAAATTAGAAAGTATTATAAACTGAATAAAAAAGCACACCGTATAAGAATTTGTGGAGTGTCTCTAAAGCAATACTTAGGCAGAAATTTATAACACTAAATATTTATATTACAAAAGGAGAAAATTCTTGAATTATGATCTCACCTTAAGACACTAGATTAAAAAGAGCACATTAAACACAAAGTAAACAGAAGAAACAGAATAATAATGATTAAAGCAGAAATGAATAGTGAAATAGAAAACACAAAATGGGAATTCCCAAATATCTATATGTCCTGTAATCTCCAAACTGGGAGATTATTTTTAAAAACGAAGGTGGATTCAGGGGCCTCAATATTCAGTATGAGGACTTCCTCTTAATTCCCCAAATTTATAATGGCACCAGTTTTACCTACAATGTTGGCGCCTTGGCTGTCTGAATCTAAGAACAGTCTTGTTTAATTTCTCTAGGAACTGCATTCCGGGTATCCTGTTGGGTAATGCTGCATATATAGATGTCTTTAAAAGACTTAAAAACAATTGTTTTCACATTCTGCCTCTTAGCCACTTTCTATGGTAGCTGTGCAACCAATTCCAGAAAAATTATGAGTTCTTCAAGTTGAACTGCTTAACTTCTCTTTGTTCTTTTTTATTCCCTGCGGACTTGTAGGTTTTAAATTCCCTGATCTACAAATTACTTACCTCCTCTGCTTGATTGTTTTACATTTTTTCATGAAATATGAAACATATGATTCATTTCCTTACACTCATTAATTATTTGCATAGTTTTGAGGTGGTTTTCAATAGTCCTGATGATGCCACTTTGTAGAATTTTCCCAATTTCACCAGTTGAATTAAGTTAATATGTTCTTTAGTTTCATTTAATGCAGAACTCTTCAACAATTTTTCTTTGTCTTTCTTAACATAATTGTTTGTTTATTGTTTGCTTGTGGAACACTATAATAGCCAGTTGTTTTGTAGAATCTTAATTTGGGTTTTCTAATGTTTCTTCATGATTAGATTCATACTATTGTGAATACTACATAAGGGAAGCTGTGTCCTTTTTGGTGTATCACAGTCCAAGGCACATGATGTCAATTTCATTGTTATTGATATAAACTTTGATCTCTTGATTGAGGTGGTGTCTGAGTTTCTCCAAATTTCATTTACACCTTGATGAGGAAATAATGTTAACTATGCAATTATTCTGTGTCCATAAAAATTTCACCCACTGGTTTTGCATTTATTGATATTTGCCTCACTTAATTATTACAATGGTTGTAGTAACTTTTTACTTTACTGATTTTATCATTCCTTTGATACTTATTAATTGGCATTTTCTATATATGTATGTATCTATATATGTATGTATGTCATTGGGAAATCAGAGTCTAATATTACTCAGTGTCTTATGATCCATTATTGTCATTATTCATTTTAATGCTTTAAATTGTTACAAATTGGCCAGTAAAATTCCCACCTACTTGCCTTCTGTGTCTTTTGTTATGATCTTAAGATTATAACAAACGCTATGTTCATTTCCTTATTCTTCAGGCACAAGACGTTGTTCCAGGCTCATTTAAAACTCTCTCTGCCTCAGCCCTAGAATCAACCATTGCTCCAAGGAACACTGGGTTCATTAGTTCGGTGAGGTATGTAGAAACCAAGACCAGAATTTTTGTCCAGAAACAGCTAGAAATATATGTTCATATACATAGATGTATATGTGTATGAGCACATTAAGAGTGATGAGTTTCTACTGAAACCTCTAAATTTTTAATTCATTAGTCCATGGTTCTTCCTTGCCTTCCCCATCTGTCCATCTGCCTTTCTCTTCTCACACTGCCTAGAACCCCATCTTTTAACAACATCAAACATTTATTCATTTGCTAGTTCTATAATACTCACCAAAGTATAGGAATGCTGAACCAATACAACTGGAAAAAACAAAACTACTAATTAGATTTCAAGATTTATTTGTAGTTGTATTTATCTTTAGCCTGACAGTACATAATCAAATATTTGTCCTATGTTCAAAACCTACTTGGATAAGTATCTCTTTTTTTCTTCTGTGCCATTATTTTTTATTCACTTGAAATACGGGTAGATTCCTTTGATTCTGTTTGTTTTCAGAATATAAATTTTATGTCTGATAATTCTAATTCAAAATAAAACATTGGGATGATCATTACTTAACATATACTTTTAAATGATACTTTTATATACAGGTGTATCTATCTCATTATTTCAAAACATATTTATAAAAAGTTTATAGATAACATTAACACAGTCAAATACAACAAAAATATTTAGTACAACTTTCTAAGATCAGTTTTCATAGTTCTCTGAGATGAATTAATCATACAATGATGCCTGCATAATTTTGATTAGTTTTGAAAAATCCCCTGGGGGGCAGACAGTGGACAAGGGTGCCAAAGAATGGGCATTGGGGTGCCAGGCAGGCATGTACAGACTTTATATTGCTATATATAATGTACAGATGGGCAGAGTCCTTCCCACTTCTTAACTCCCTGACCTTCCTTGACTTCCCCTTCCTTCTTCAGACCTCTTCTGCACCAGGCTAGGCACCCAAATGGGGCACGCCCTGGCCCCTCTTTTGTCTTCTGTGAAGTTAGGACCTGTGCAATGCACAGACACTTTTGGAGAACTTGAGACAACAACGTCCCCTCCTCGCCTCAGCCCTGAGCTGGCCCCTAACTCCCAGAACCTTGTCTTGCCCACCCATCCTCTGTGGTCCCCATCAATCCTCCTGGGCCTTTTTCAAGTGCTTTGGCTGCAACTTTCATACTCAGCTCTTAGTCTAAAAAAATAAGCTAGAGATAAAAAAACTTTTTAAGTGACTTTTTTTTGTTAGAGTGATTTGGATCCCCCTTATCTACCTAGATTTTTTGAAATTTTATCTTGAAGATAGAGCCTTAATTTGATAATCTGTTACTCTTTGATCTTAGCACAGGTTTCAGGAAAAAAGAAGTTTTTATATATACAAAATTGATTGTTTTGCAATATTTTGATGTGTAAATTAAGATAAAATGCTTCCTTATAGCTGAATAAGAACAGATGCACATAATGAATATAACAAAAACAGAAGCAGATGGTATACCACATGTATAACATCTTAATTCATCCCTTTTTGTGTAATACAATTACCACAGGAAGTATACTATAGTTAACTGATTTTCTTAGAATCTGCCGGTTCCCTAAAGAAACAAGATGGCTTTTTAAAAGTTCTATATGCATATATACATACACAGTGTTTTGTTGTTATTGTTGTTGGGATGTATTAACTTTCCCAGTTAAAAATTTAAAAAAACACATATTCATATTATATTTTTCGAATTTCCACGAGGCAATGTACTTACTGATCTTCCACTAATCAATGCAAGTGTGAAATAAAGTAAGCTTCATGGGAAAATATTTTTCTGTTGCAAGCAGAAAAGGAGATATATATATCTCCTTATCATTCCAAAAGGAATATATGTAAATCACTTCGCTTTTCTATGATCTACTTTCATGAACATCTTTTAAACGTATTCATTTTAGCACTTATTCCATGTCCAGAGCACTTTGTTGCATACCGTTGAAGAGCAAATTTCAATGAAGAAAAAGTTAAAGAGGGAATTAAAGCAATTATATAAAAATCAAAGATGTCTGAAATCCTCTCAGGCTACTGAAGATCAAGATTAGGAGATTTAGTCTTGGATTGTCCAGATTGGTAAAATTGACTAAATAATTCCTTATTTCTCCATTTGAATATTATTCTGTGATTACAGACTTAAATCAATGTTCATGACAGGTCTGGACAATTGGGGTTACCATATCCTCTTTCCTTCTGTACACATCTTCTCCAGATCTTCAAGTGCTTTTCAATTTCTCTTGTTCCAAATTATAAATAGATGGATAATTTTGTAATACAGTCTAATAACAACATTGCCTATACAATATAAAGTATAATGCAACCTTGGCAACACCTATATTAATTTCAACTTTTCATCTAGTTCATTGTCACATTGACTAACTTATAGTCCCAATATTTAAACCATTAAGCAAAACTTATATTTATAAAATTAACCTGCTGGTGTTTAAACTTAAAGCATGCAGATATGTTAAGTGGTCTCATGATTATAGAATCTCATTGTGATAAATGTGAAAATATGCTCATTGAACCTACTGTATATATTTCTTTGTAGGTCTATGTATATAATTTCAGAATTCTTTTTACTGTAAGTGGATGAGTCTATGTAATGTAATATATATGTAGATGAACACATAAGAAATAAAAGTAGATGAACATATCAGTAGGTGAATATATAAGAAAATATCTTTTAGTACAAAGTAGCTATTACAATCCATTTTCCTGAAAATATTTTGGATTGGGTTCTTAAAAGAAAAAAAAATTGAGTAGTAAGAGATACTGTTTTAGATTGATAGACATACAAAGTGATTCCAATTATAAAATTATATATTTTTGAGGCAAGGCTATATCTAACCAACATAAAATCCAATCTTAGGAATTTTTTTTATGTTGTTAGACTTATTACTTAGGAAATATATTGAGTTTTTTGGTCATTTTAGTTAAAGTTTACCACAAGAATGCAAATTATGATAAGCACTGAGGCAGAAGGCTAATGAGCCAGACTAAAAAGCAATCAAACTAATAATTAAATTATCTGCCTAATATTATCTCTTTCAGTATGAGTATTTCTTTAAATGTTCAATGCATAATGTTAACAGCTTTGCTACTACAGTGACTGCAATTACAGATAAGGTATGCAAACATATTTGTACTTTAGTAAGGTCTTTAACGAGAAAATAATGTTGTGCTAATATCATTTTATTTAAGAATATGGGGTGTCATTAATTTGGTATTCATTTTAAGGTATAAAAGTAATTAATTAATCATGACGACCGGGTATGTGAAACAATTATAGAGTCATCCAGCAAGCCAGTCTTCTTCATGTTTGTATAATACTTTCCTAAATTAAAATATAATGGGATTTGGAACATAACTGAGATAACACAAGGCAAGTCACACACACACAACTAAAGAAACAAGACCACTGGTGGATAAAGAATTTTCAGTTTAGAAAATTACAGAATATAATAATGTTTACAGAAGCATATGCCTCATATGCCTTCTGTACTCATGGCAGAGTTGGAGATTAAGCCGCATCAAATGGATTTCTCTGAGATATAAAAAACATATTTGAATAAATGATTTAACCATACAAATTCATATCAAATTATATTTTGTTTAGTGAATTAAATAGAACCTGAGATTATGCTGGTCCTCTGATATATATTGTCTAATTAAATGGGGGAATTCAGTCAACACTGGGAATGCAAATAAGCATAATAGTGGGAAAGAAAATAATGATATTCATTTACTCATCAAATATTTATTGGGCCCTGCAAGGTGCGAGGTACCGAGCTCCATACTACGTACATTATGGTTAGATTCAGAGGTAAATAAACTGAAACCTGTCATTGGGAAAAAAAATTTATGACTGACAAAAATGAGGAACATGTCAAGTCCTGTGGGAAAACAGAGGAGATATGTATAATTAGGGATTGAAAAGGGTGAAGTGAAGTCAGAGGGAAAGCAAACAGGAAAACCTGTATTAATGAGAGAGCATTTTTCTGCATCTTTGAGAATAAGAGACATGGTATATATAAGTGAAGATAAAGGAGAAATGGGAACACATACCTCCCAAATAAAAAATATGGAAGTTAAGCTACAGAGGTAAAAAAGCATAAAGTTTATAAAATAAAGGAATGTGTGTTGCATATTTTCTATTATTATTGATTAAAGTTTGTTTTTTAAAGTGTAGAACTTTTCAAAAACTCAAAACTATTAATTGGAATTAAAATTGTGAAGGTGACTAAAAGCTTTAATTAAATTTCTGTTTTGGACATATACTATTTATTTCCACCAAAAATCCATTCACCCTTCTTCTGGTTAAACAATACATAAGCTGGGGCTTCATGAGCATGTGTCCTTTGAGAGTGTACCTTGGCTGTGTTAGGCAACCATAGAATATAGTTATAAAAATGTCCATTTATGCATTTTTTGTGTCAAATATTGTATGTAAAAATATACAGGCAAAAAGTGATATATTCAAATTTTCTCTCTACCTTTCTTTATCTATAAAAAGATGCTTGCTATGATTTCAATCTTCTTAAATTTATTGAGACTTGTTTTGTGTCCCAACATATGGTCTATTTTTGAGAATGTTCCAGGTGCACTTGAGAAGAATGTGTATTCTGCTTTATTTTGATGGAGTGTTCTCTGTAAATCTATCAAATTCATCTGGTCTAATGTTTCATTTAAAGCCATGGTTTTCTTGTTGACTTTTGTCTGGATGATCCATCCATTAATATAAGTGTATTGATAAAGTTCTCTACTATTAGCATGTTGTTGTCAATTTCTCCCTTTAAGTCTGTTACTAATTGATCTATATATTTTGGTGATCCTATGTTAGATGCACATATATTAATAACTGTTATGTCTTCTTAATGAATTGTCCACTTTATCATTATATACTGCCCATCTTTGTCTTGTTACCTTTTTTGGTGTGAAGTCCATTTTGTCTGTCATGAATGTGGCTATACCTGCCTTCTTTTGGCTGGCATTTACTTGGAGTATCATTTTCTATTCCTTCACTTTGAGCCTGTGTTTTTCTTTAGAGGTGAAGTGAGTCTCTTGGAGGCAGCATATAGTTGGGTCTTGTTTTTTAATCCATCCAATCACTTTGTTTTTTAATCCATCCAGTCACTCAGTGTCTTCTGATTGATTAATTCAATCCATTTCCAAGTAAGGTGGTAATTGGTAAATGAGGAATTAGTACTGCTATTTTATCTTTGGTTTTCTGGTTGCTCTATATCTGCATTGTTTCTTTTTCCTTGTGTTTCTATCTGAATTTTGGCATGGTGGTTTTCTTTGATGTTTTTCTCAGTTTCCTCTTTTTTATGTTTCATATCTCTTCTCTATACTTTTGTTTTGTGTTTACCATTAGGTACGTATAAAACATTTCATAAATATAATACTATTTTTTTCTTCTCAAAGCATCTTATCTTCATTTGACTATATGAATTTGTTTTTTTTTTCCTCTTCCTATTTTGTGTTTTGGTGTTTCAAATTATTCTTTTTTATGTTGTGAATTTGTTACCAAATTGAAGTAGCTATTGTTATTTTTACTGCTCTTTTCCCCCTTTTAACCTTTATATTATAATAAAGTGTTTAAAAATCTAGTCTGATATACAGTTGGAATTTTCTGATTTTGTCAGTCTACCTATCATCTTACTCAAAGTTTTGTGTACTTTTGCCTTTTTGTTTCTGGTGGAAGAGCTCCTTTCAACATTTCTTATAAGTCAGGTCTAGTGGTGATGAACTCCCTCAGCTTTTCTTTGTCTGGGAAAGCCTTTATTTCTCATTCATCTCTGAGTGTTAACTTTGCTAAACAGAGTATTCTTGGCTGACAGTTTTTATCTTTCAGTATTTTGAGAATGTCACTTTACTCTCTCCTGGCCTGTAGAGTTTCTGCTGAGAAATCTGCTGATAGTTTAACTGGAGTTCCTTTGTAGGTTACCATCCTTTTTGTAATCTGGCTGCCTTTGAGATTCTTTTTTTGTCATTGACTTTTTTTTTTTTTTTTTTTTTTGCGGTACGTGGGTCTCTCACTGTTGTGGCCTCTCCCGTTGCCGAGCACAGGCTCTGGATGCGCAGGCTCAGCGGCCATGGCTCACGGGCCCAGTCACTCCGCAGCATGTGGGATCCTCCCGGACCAGGGCATGAACCCGTGTCCCCCGCATCGGCAGGCGGACTCTCAACCACTGCACCACCAGGGAAGCCCTGGCATTGACTTTTGACAGTTTTAATACAATATGTCTTGGAGAAGGTCCTTTTGTATTGAAGTAATTTGGTGTTCTCTCTTAGCTTCATAGACTTGTATATCCAGTTCCTTTCTCAGGTTTGGGAAGTTTGCAGCTATTGTTTCTTTAAATAAACTCTCTGCTCCCTCCTCCCTCTCTTCTCCTTCTGGGATACCTGCTAGTCTAATGTTGCCCTTACTAAACAAATTGGATTGTTCTCTTATAAGTTCCTCATTTTTTAAAAATCTTAATTCTCTCTCTTCTTTCTGTATTATCTAGATTTCTATCTTCATGTTCACAAATTCTCTCTTCCATATCATCTGCTCTATTTCCAATGCTTTCTAATGCATTCTTCATCACATTTATTGAGTTCTTTAGTTCCAGAACTTCTGTTTAGTTCTTTTTTAGAGTTTCAATCCTTTGGTAAAGTATTCCTTTTATTCATTAACTTTATTCTTGAGCTTATTGAACTGCCTTTCTGAGTTTTCTTATAGTTTGTTGAGTTTCTTTATGACCAATATTTTGAATTCTCTATTAGTTAGATTGTACTAGTCTATGCTTTAAGTTTGGTTTCTGGAGAATTGTTATTATCTTTTTATGTTACAGTGTTACTGTGGTTATTCATGGTGCTTGATGAGTTGTTCCTCTGCCAGCACATTTGAAGTAGTGCACACATTTCTTCTTTAGGTAAAGCTTTTATTATTATTTTTTTCCCCCTTGATTCTAAAGATTGAACAGGTTAGAAATTAGAGGCCATTCTTTTGCTTTCGAGTAGGTGGCGATATATCACAAGTTTTTGTTTCTCTTAACTGAACTGCCTCTGATTGTATTTGAGAATTGGTACTTTCCACCCTCCACCACCTCTGTCAGACGTGTAGCCTGGTGCACTAATTGTTGCTTCTTGTGCCTCTAGGGTCATTGGTGCCTTGCTGCTGCTCTTTTCACTGGTGTTGCTGCCTGGAGTACCAGGATGGTGAGTACTTACTTCCATTGTGTCCATGGTCTCCTGAGTCTCAGGCTCACTTGCCATGGGGGGAGGGAGAGAATGGGGTGCTAACTGGGGTCATAGGTGTTTCTGCTATATCTGGAATTGTCAGGTTCATGTGCGTCTCCGCTGTGGGTGTGGGGCCAGAGTCATGGATGCCTCTATGACAGGAGATGGAGGAATCATGGGCTGCTGCCCTGTTCACTCTGGCTGTGAGTGTTGAGAGGCCAGAGTTGTGTATGCTGCCTTCCATGAAGCTAAAAAATTCTCTGAGGCTCAGACCTCAGAGTGCAGTGCAGGGGCTGGGGGTCCAAGATCACAGGCACCACCTCTGCTGTTCTCATGATTCTGACTCCTCTATGTGTTCTGGTCCACCCACTTTTAGACAGGCAGATGTGTGTAATTCTCCAGTACCCTGGTGTGTTGGGCAGAAGCACCTTTGTTCAGTTATGTATGATTTACTGGCTGTAGATTGAGGGGGAAAGACAAAGGGAGCATCTCAATGCTGACATCACTCCTCTACAGTTGACTTTATCCATGGTGATCTATTTCTGGGTTCTCTTCTGTTCCATTTATCTATTTGTCTGTTCTTTCACCAGTTCCATGCTGTCTTTATCACTGTAGCTTCATAGTAAGTCTTAAATCAAGTAGGGTTGGTTAGTCCTCCAATTCTGTTCTTCTCCTTCAGTACTGGGTTGACTATCCTGGGTCTTTTGCTTTTCATATAAACTGTAGAATCAGTTTGTTGATATCCACAAAATAACCGGGAGTTTGATTGACATTGCACTGAGAAACAAGTTTTTCATATTAGTGTAGTCAAATTATCAGTCTTTTAAAATGATTTTACTTTTGTGTTCTACTTAAGGAATGCTTCTCTATCCTAAGCCCATAATAATATTTTCTTAAACACAAAGTATTTTAATGTTAGCTTTTTAAGTAATTTATCTTTTATAATTTTCTGTTGATATGTGCGTGATTTGAGGTGGGAATCGCCTTTTCATTTCTTTTCCCTGGTAGGTAAATCAATCACCCTATCACTGTTTGTTGATTAGATCATCATTCTCAGTGATATGCCATTCTACTACATCATAAATCAAGGTTTTATATATGTTTCTATCTACTTTTTTTTCTCCTCTATTCCACTGTCTTAATTATGAATTCCTATATCAAACTGTATTATTTTGTAGTCTTACAGTTAATCATAACATCTGTTAGGCAAATTTCTGCATATTGATCATTTTCAGAAGCATATTTTGGCTTTTTGTACTTCCCTATATATTTCAAGTTCCATGAAGAGTTGTTTTGGAATTTTTTTGAAAGGTATGTGTTAGCAGATCAATTTGGAAGGAATAGTTATCTTTTTAAGATATTGAGTTTTCTAATGCATCAATATTATATCTACATTTGTTTAATGTTTTTAGTGAATTTATATTTCCCTCCCAAAATAACTTATTCATTGTTTATAAAACTCATTCCTACATATCTTGAATTATTTTGTGTCTATTGTAAATTTTAAATATTTGTAAAACAATTTTATAAGCATTTGTTTAGATAAGGTATTGCTGGTGTGTAGAAATTCAGTGAATTTGTGCAGTGATCCTATGCCCATTAACCATGCTGAACTCTCCTATTAATTTTAATAATTTATAAATTATTTTCTGTTATGTATATGGACAACCTTATTTCACAAGAAAAGGCATGCAAGAATTACTATGTTTTCCATATTTTAAAACTAATCATAAACCCAGTTTCTAGTTCCTATCCTAAACAGCTAGTAGGAAAATATATCTCAGCCATTCCTGTAGTTCACGTATCCTTCCTCTACCTGCTCAAAGTCTGGGAAGTTTATATGCTTTACAAAAAAGAAAAGAATCCAAGTCCCTTATCCATTATAAACACCACCTCTATTGTCCCAGCCCACATTAATCTTTGAAGTCTTCTCTTCAGGCTACCAACTGTAATTGGGAAGCTGCTAAGCCTAAAAATTCTGGCACTAGATTCTATAGAGATATCCTATGTAGCCTTTCTCTGTGAGCACTTGTTCCCTTCTCACCATGCTTCAGAGAACCATGTGAATGCATCCAACATTCTTGGACACTTTCCATATCTGTTGAAATCCACAATTCCTCCTCTTTGCTGTCCTCAGGCCCAATATTTTCTGTCCCGTACAGTATCCCCACCTCTGCACATCATTCTAACATAATCTCTTTAATGGATTTCAGTTTTATGGGAGAATTTTAAAAATCTGCTGATTTCAAGTAACTTCTGGTTTTATTTTGGTTTTTATTGTTTGTTTGTTTGTTTTGCCTAGGGAGAAGGGTGTCATGGTGGAGAAGGGACCGGAGAGTAGACTTAATTCTTGTAAATCGGATGGGTTTGTTAGAGCATAAATTTGTATCTTAAGCTGTGTGACCACACTTGTAATAAGGATTTGTGGGTGAGGGTGCAGGGAGATTAAGATATAAATTACTCGTATCTCCCAGTTGCCCAGATCTATGCTCAAGTTCGCACATGCATGTATCTCTGCTGTATTAATTTTCTATTGCTGCTATAACAAATTACTGGAGACTTAGTGGTTTAAAGTTTGTTACCTTATAATTCTAGATGTCAGAAGCCCAAAATCAGTCTCACTGGGCTAAAGCCAAGGTGTTGACAGAGCTGGTCCCTTTTGGATTCCTTGACTCATGGCTCTTTCTCCACATTACACCAACCTTTTTCTTCTGTTGTCACATCTCTTACTACTCACTCTGATTTCCTGCCTCCCTTTTCATGCTTCATAGGAATTTCAATTAGAAAAAATTTAAGTTTAACTTTTTCTCATGAATTCTCCTTCTGTATATCCCAGTTGGTGAAAGCAACTTCTCAACTACTTGCCTGATCATCATCCTATCTTCCCCACATCCAATAATTTTCTAAATCAGTTGTTATTTTCTATAAATAAAAAATTGCTCAATTCACCCCTTATTTTAATTATAATTGAATTTTTAAATTTTTGTCTCATCTCTTACTCATTTATCATAACTTTTTGCAGTTTTCCTGCCATCAGACTCACCTTCTCCAAATCATCTAACCCCACAGTAATCAGAGTGATTTTTCTAAAACATAATCTGATCATGCCACCTTTCTTCCCAATAGAAAATCTTAAGATTTGAAGTTGAATTGTACAATAGCTTCCTGTTGTTTATAGGATAAAAGTTAAATGCCTGAAATTGGTTGGCACAGCCTTGTCTAGACTGCATAGATTGTGATATTACTTCCTAGAATGATGGTGTGATAAAACTTCAGATTCCCCACTGGACTGAATGTCCACAATACAGACACCAAGGCTCCTTTTGTTTCCTATTGAATTTCCAGTGACTGGCACAATAGATGACAAATACATCATCAATTTGTTGCATAAAGGATTGAAGGGCTTTTAAAATTTCATCTTTCTCTTTTAAGATTTTCCTTTTCCATTTACACACACGCACACACACACACACACACACATCCACAAATAATATTGTGCTGAATTGTTGTTTTGCATCAAATTTGCCATTGTTTTTCTGGTTCCTTGATTCTTTTCTTCCTTTACTCAGTGGGGGTTTCTAGTAACTTTAGTCTGAAGTGTCAATTTCTAATTAAAAATAAAATAAAAATGAATATGAAAAAATGTGCATCCATAAAAACAATTCTGTGCTTCTGAAGGCAACCTCCTGTCTTGTTGAATGAACAATTATATATGAATCTAAAAATACTAAATTAAATGTTTCTAGTTCACTCTTTGTTTGTGTAATACTTAAGAATGCACAACCAATGGACTCAGTTTACAGATAATTAAGTGTAGGCTTCAACACTTGTATTCAATTTACATTGCAGCCATAAAAAATTACCACAAACTTATTGGCTTCAAATAACACAAATTTATTATTTCAGAATTCTGTAAGTCAGACTTTTAGGTTGGTATAATTAGTTTCTCTGTTCTTGATTTCATGAAGCCAAATTCAAGGGATCAGCTGGCTGTACTCCTATCAGAAGATGCTGAAGAGAATCTGTTCCTTAGTTCATTCAGGTTGTTAACTAGATTGTTGTTGACCTTGAAGTTATGGGACTGAGGTTTCCATTTCCAGCTGATGTTTGCTTCAGAAGGCTGCCTGCTTTTCTTCTCATACTTTCGATGTGGGGCCCTTCACCACCTGTGGCTTCTCCTTCTATATCATCTATCCTGACTTCTGCAGTTGCATCTGAGCTGACTCTTCTGCCTTCCTGTCCTGCTTTTTAAAGGCACTCGTGATTTCAAAAGGTTCATCTAGATTATCCAGAATAATCTCCCTATTGTATTGTCAGCTGACTAATAACCTTAATTGTATCAGGAAAGTTACTTCCCAAAGATACCTAGATTAGTGTTTAATTGAAAAACAAAGGCAAAGCAATCTTGTAGAGAGAGGAATATCTCTAGAATTCTGCACTGAAGAGGGAGAAAGAAACTCAAACCTCTTATTATAGAGTAGCATTAAGAAGTCTTTGAAACTTTCAGGAGACTGTCTATAAAAGTGAGACAGGAACTAGAGACTCTAGAAAGAAAACAATGAGAGTTTTGTTAGACATTAGGGACTTTTAAAATTTCTTTCTATATTTCTTATAAATTAAGCTAGTTTATTTTTACTTCTCTCCTTTACCTCCTCTCAGAAATTAATAGTAAACTGGTCTAAACTAGAATTGTCTCTGTGTTATCTTTACAAACTCATAAAAAATAGAAAAGCTGAAGACACAGCATTCTAGTCTGCTGAAGGCTTGAGCAAAACAGGAAACCAGATGGGAGCAGTATGTGTTTGGGGCTAGGGAGAAAAGAAGGCAGCAGATTGTGGGCCTGAGGCCTGCAGGGACAAAGGGAAAGCTTAACTGGCAGCCTAGCCATGAAAAAGATATTCAGTATTAGGGGTAACATTTTGTTTTTAAGATTTAATTACATCAAACCAAAAATGTTAAGTTTTTATAGTGGTTATTTGATATTTTTGATAGTCTGGTTTGTGTCCTCACAAGTTCACTGTAGACATGATCGGCAGGCATAGGATGTGCTTGCTGTCATTATTCTGATGCTACGATGGGAATATCTCTTTCATAACATTAATGGAAAACATGGCAGTGCCCATGCCTTTGTCTATTTACCTGTCTAGTCTGAGAGCCTCTTTGGAAAAAGGATTTTATCATATATACTCTTATAATTTTTAATATTTTGTGTTATTAGCACATTCTACCACATGCTCAAAAGTCATTTATTGCATGGATAAACAAATGAGCATATTCTGTATGTTTATGCACCAATACCCATATCATACCTTAATTGATTCAGCAGACATTAAAAGTGTGATCTAAAAATGATCTATATTAATGTTAAATCTGTCACTGTAGTATGAAGCTATTCCAAATGATGTGAGAAAAACTCATATATTGAAGCTCTTCTCATTTTGTTGGTGTTTCTACTGATAAAGTATTACATACGGATGAACTACATAACATTTCTGAATCTCTATGGGTATGCAAAATGTATATACTCATAGACATCTCACTTATTATTTTGAGATTTAAACGTGAAACATATGTAAAAGTTACTATCCTATCAACTCCCTAATTGTAGGTGCAAATAATTATCATTCTCCTTTCTTGATTGAAAAGTTATTATCCAGCATCTCTCTCATCTCAAAGAAATAAAAATTGTGAATGAACGTGATGGAGTGATATGGTAGAACATTCCTGCCAACACCTATCATGCTAGATCAGCTTTACTGATGCTTAAAATTTGGCTTAGGAATACTTTTATTCATGTTTTATATTGGTTTCAAGGGACCATAAAAGAAAAAATGTATCACAAATATTTAGCATAGAAAACCATAAGTTTCCTCTAAAGAATTTTATTCACTTGTGGTAAACATTATTAGCTGCTCTCTCTCCTTCCTTGTCAACAAAACCACTACCTTGTTTAAGGCCACCAAGTGCCTGGTCACAGGGATATATCCTGATTAATCTTAACCAGTCATAGTAAGCACACTCTGCTCTGCCAGATATCCACTGGATACTCAAGTTTCCAGTTTCCTTTTAGTCAGGGCTGGCCATGTGACAAAGTTTTGGTCAATACAGCATAAAATGAAATCTTCAGGGTGTAGGTAGTCTTTGGTCGGAAAGCTTTTGCTTTCTGATAGCAGATGTATCATGAGTATAACTAACTCCTACAAACCCACTTTGCTTCTCCTCTTTGACCACAGCGTATGGATGTGATACCAGGAGATAATTACAACATTCATGTGATCCTGAAGTAACAGGAAAAAATGCCAAGGCTCTGAGGATTTTAGAATAAATACATAAAGGGTGTTTGGTACCTTGACTGCTTCATGGAGCTGTTGCATCCAAACTAGAAGGACCTACCTGCAAACTTCATGTGAGTGAAGGGTAACAAAACATTCCATCCCCAGAATGGGCCCTTTAGTTATATTGATTATTTTGATCTGTAGGTACTTGAAAAACAGCAAATTCAGTCAGGGATTCTCTCTGAACTCCCCTTATCTGTCTAAAGACATTCTCCAAAAGGAACTCAGTTGTCATAAATTGCCTCCACAAAAGTTGCATCAACCAGGGAAGGCTGATTCTTATTAAAGGAGAAGAGACTAGACGTCCACACCACACTCAGACCACTTGGTCACAATCTATCATGCCTCCCATCTGTTCTTCTATAGCCCATTCATCTTTCCTAAAAATCATTTACTCTCCCCTAACAGGCTTTCGTCCCTCCTCCTCTTTTCCTATTAAGATGGTATTTAAGCTTGAATTCTAAGCCACCTGGAGAAGTTACTAATTTTTCCATTGGTATCTCCCATGTATACATGAGGTATACACGTTAACAAACTTCTGAGCGTTTTTTTTTTTTCTGTTGTCAAACTGTCTTTTATTATAGGAGTTGCATCTAAGAACTAAGAATGGTAGAGAGGAAAGTACTTTTCCTCCCCTACAAGTGAAAACTTAAGTTTCTGTTATTTAGTTTTCCTATGACTTGTGATTAAAAGCCTTCTTACCTAATATAACATCCAAATAAAGACAATACTGAAGTAGAAAAACAACTGTGTCTGACACCAGTGTTGCAGTACTTTCATGAAGAAACATTTTGGGTGTGTATGAATAAGTTATATAAAATTAATTTAGACATATTGGGTGCATCCGATACCTGTTTTATTTTTGCCTTTCGGCTTATTTTATTTCCATAGTATTGACTTCACTGATTGCTCTTAAAAATGAATTATAGTTTGGGAGAACTAGGAAATCTTTACTAAAACAATATTAAGATTATAGAAACATCATTCCTTATTTCCCCGTTCATACTTTCAGTTATTTCATGAGCCATGCAAATAAATTTCTTGTGGATTATTTTGGTGGCTGATTTATACACCATAGCTTTCAAACACAACTGACATTTTTTTTATTTAACATCTTTATTGGAGTATAATTGCTTTGCAATAGTGCGTTAGTTTCTGCTTTATAACAAAGTGAATCAGTTATACATACACATATGTTTCCATATCTCTTCCCTCTTGCATCTCCCTCCCTCCCCCCCTCCCTATCCCACCCTTCTAGGTGGTCACAAACCACCTAGCTGATCTCCCTGTGCTATGCGGCTACTTCCCAGTAGCTATCTATTTTACGTTTGGTAGTGTATGTATGTCCATGCCACTCTCTCACTTTGTCACAGCTTACCCTTCCTCCTCCCCATATCCTCAAGTCAATGCTCTAGTAGGTCTGTGTCTTTATTCCCGTCTTACCCCTAGGTTCTTCATGACCTTGTTTTTTTTTTTCTTAGATTCCATATATATGTGTTAGCATATGGTATTTGTTTTTCTCTTTCTGACTTATTTCACTCTGTATGACAGACTCTAGGTCCATCCACCTCACTACAAATAACTCAATTTCATTTCTTTTTATGGCTGAGTAATACTCCATTGTATATATGTGCCACATCTTCTTTATCCATTCATCTAAGTGATGGACACTCAGGTTGCTTCCAAGTCCTGGCTATTGTAAATAGACCTGCAATGAACATTTTGGTACATGACTCTTTTTGAATTATGGTTTTCTCAGGGTATATGCCCAGTAGTGGGATTGATGGGTCGTATGGTAGTTCTATTTGTAGTTTTTTAAGGAACCTGCATACTGTTCTCCATAGTGGCTGTATCAATTTACATTACAACCAACAGTGCAAGAGTGTTCCCTTTTCTCCACACCCTCTCCAGCATTTATTGTATTTGAATTTTTGATTATGGCCATTCTGACTGGTGTGAGATGATATCTCATTGTAGTTTTGATTTGCATTTCTCTAATGATTAATGATGTCGAGCACTCTTTCATGTGTTTGTTGGCAGTCTGTATATCTTCTTTGGAGAAATGTCTATTTATATCTTCTGCCCATTTTTGGATTGGGTTGTTTCTTTTTTTGTTATTGAGCTGCATGAGCTGCTTGTAAATTTTGGAGATTAATCCTTTGTCAGTTGCTTCATTTGCAAATATTTTCTCCCATTGTGAGGGTTGTCTTTTGGACTTGTTTATGGTTTCCTTTGCTGTGCAAAAGCTTTTAAGTTTCATTAGGTCCTATTTGTTTATTTTTGTTTTTATTTCCATTTCTCTAGGAGGTGGGTCAAAAAGGATCTTGCTGTGATGTATGTCATAGAGTGTTCTGCCTATGTTTTCCTCTAAGAGTTTGATAGTGTCTGGCCTTACATTTAGGTCTTTAATCCATTTTGAGCTTATTTTTGTGTATGGTGTTAGGGAGTGATCTAATCTCATACTTTTACATGTCCCTATCCAGTTTTCCCAGCACCACTTATTGAAGAGACTGTCCTTTCTCCACTGTACATTCCTGCCTCCTTTATCAAAGATAAGGTGACCATATGTCCGTGGGTTTATCTCTGGGCTTTCTATCCTGTTCCATTGATCTATCTTTCTGTTTTTGTGCCCGTTCCATACTGTCTTCATTACTGTAGCTTTGTAGTTTAGTCTGAAGTCAGGGAGCCTGATTCCTCCAGCTCCATTTTTCGTTCTCAAGATTGCTTTGGCTATTCGGGGTCTTTTGTGTTTCCATACAAACTGTGAAATTTTTTGTTCTAGTTCTGTGAAAAATGCCAGTGGTAGTTTGAAAGGAATTGCATTGAATTTGTAGATTGCTTTCGGTAGTAGAGTCATTTTCACAATGTTGATTCTTCCAATCCAAGAACATGGTATATCTCTCAATCTGTTTGTATCATCTTTAATTTCTTTCACCAGTGTCTTATAATTTTCTGCATACAGGTCTTTTGTCTCCTTAGGTAGGTTTACTCCTAGGCATTTTATTCTTTTTGTTGCAGTGGTAAATGGGAGTGTTTTCTTAATTTCACTTTCAGATTTTTCATCACTAGTGTATAAGAATGCCAGAGATATCTGTGCATTAATTTTGTATCCTGCTACTTTACCTAATTCATTGATCAGCTCTAGTAGTTTTCTGGTAGCATCTTTAGGATTCTCTATGTATAGTATCATGTCATCTGCAAACAGTGACAGCTTTACTTCTTCTTTTCCTATTTGGATTCGTTTTCTTTCTTTTTCTTCTCTGATTGCTGTTGCTAGAACTTCCAAAACTATGTTGAATAAGAGTGGTGAGTGGGCAACCTTGTCTTGTTCCTGATCTTAGTGGAAATGGTTTCAGTTTTTTACCCTTGAGGACAATGTTGGCTGTGGGTTTGTCATATATGGCCTTTATTATTTTGAGGAAAGTTCCCTCTATGCCTACTTTCTGCAGGGTTTTTATCATAAATGGTTGTTGAATTTTGTCAAAAGCTTTCTCTGCATCTATTGAGATGATCATATGGTTTTTCTCCTTCAATTTGTTAATACGATGCATCACATTGATTGATTTGCATATATTGAAGAATCCTTGCATTCCTGGAATAAACCCCATTTGATCATGGTGTATAATCCTTTTAATGTGCTGTTGGATTTTGTTTGCTAGTATTTTGTTGAAGATTTTTGCATCTATGTTCATCAGTGATATTGGCCTGTAGTTTTCTCTCTTTTTGATATCTTTGTCTGGTTTTGGTATCAGAGTGATGGTGGCCTCGTAGAATGAGTTTGGGAGTGTTCCTCCCTCTGCTATATTTTGGAAGAGTTTGAGAAGGTTAGGTGTTAGCTCTTCTCCAAATGTTTGATGGAATTCGCCTGTGAAGCCGTCTGGTCCTGGGCTTTTGTTTGTTGGAAGATTTTTTATCAGAGTTTCAATTTCAGTGCTTGTGATTGGTCTGTTCATATTTTCTATTTCTTCCTGATTCAGTCTTGGCAGGTTGTGCATTTCTAAGAATTTGTCCATTTCTTCCAGGGTGTCCATTTTATTGGCATAGAGTTGTAGTAATCTCCCATGATCCTTTGTATTTCTGCAGTGTCAGTTGTTACTTCTCCTTTATCATTTCTAATTCTATTGATTTGAGTCTTCTCCCTTTTTTTCTTGATGAGTCTGCCTAATGGTTTATCAATTTTGTTTATCTTCTCAAAGAACCAGCTTTTAGTTTTATTGATCTTTGCTATCGTTTCCTTCATTTCTTTTTCATTTATTTCTGATCTGTTCTTTATGATTTCTTTCCTTCTACTAACTTTGGGGTTTTTTTGTTCTTCTCTCTCTAATTGCTTTAGGTGCAAGGTTAGGTTGTTTATTTGAGATGTTTCCTGTTTTTTAAGGTTGGATTGTATTGCTATAAACTTCCCTCTTAGAACTGCTTTTGCTGCATCCCATAGATTTTGGGTTATCGTGTCTCCATTGTCATTTGTTTCTAGGTATTTCTTGATTTCCTCTTTGATTTCTTCAGTGATCATTTCGTTATTAAGTAGTGTATTGTTTAGCCTCCATGTGTTTGTACTTTTTACAGATCTTTTCTTGTAATTGATATGTAGTCTCATAGCATTGTGGCCGGAAAAGATACTTGATACAATTTCAATTTTCTTAAATTTACCATGGCTAGATTTGTGACCCAAGATATGATCTATCCTGGAGAATGTTCCATGAGTACTTGAGAAAAATGTGTATTCTGTTGTTTTTGGATGGAATGTCCTATAAATGTCAGTTAAGTCCATCTTGTTTAATGTATCATTTAAAGCTTGTGTTTCCTTATTTATTTTCATTTTGGGTGATCTGTCCATTGGTGAAAGTGGGGTGTTGAAGTCTCCTACTATGAGTGTGTTACTGTCGATTTCCCCTTTTATGGCTGTTAGTATTTCCCTTATGTATTGAGGTGCTCCTATGTTGGGTGCATAAATATTTACAATTGTTATATCTTCTTCTTGGATCCATCCCTTGATCATTATGTAGTGTTCTTCTTTGTCTCTTGTAATAGTCTTTATTTTAAAGTCTATTTTGTCTGATATGAGAATTGCTACTCCAGCTTTCTTCTGATTTCCATTTGCATGGAATATCTTTTTCCGTCCTCTCACTTTAGTCTGTATGTGTCCCTAGGTCTGAAGTGGGTCTCTTGTAGACAGCATATATATGGGTCTTGTTTTTACATCCATTCACATTCAGCCAGTCTGTGTCTTTTGGTGGGAGCATTTAATCCATTTACATTTAAGGTAATTATCGATATGTATGTTCCTATTCCCATTATCTTAATTGTTTTGGGTTTGTTACTGTAGGTCTTTTCCTTCTTTTGTGTTTCTTTCCTAGAGAAGTTCCTTTAGCCTTTGTTGTAGTGCTGGCTTGGTGGTGCTGAACTCTCTCAGCTTTTGCTTCTCTGTAAAGGTTTTAATTTCTCCATCAAATCTGAATGAGATCCTTGGTGGGTAGAGTAATCTTGCTTGTAGGTTTTTCCCATTCATCACTTTAAATATGTCCTGCCACTCCCTTCTGGCTTTCAGAGTTTCTGCTGAAAGATCAGCTGTTAACCTTATGGGGATCCCCTTCTGTGTTATTTGTTGTTTTTCCCTTGCTGCTTTTAATATGTTTTCTTTGTATTTAATTTTTGACAGTTTGCTTAATATGTGTCTTGGCGTGTTTCTCCTTGGATTTATCCTGTATGGGACTCTCTGTGTTTCCTGGACTTGATTAACTATTTCCCTTCCCATATTAGTGAAGTTTTCAACTATAATCTCTTCAAATATTTTCTCAGTCCCTTTTTTTTTCTCTTCTTCTTCTGGAATCCCTAGAATTCAAATGTTGGTGTGTTTAATGTTGTCCCAGAGGTCTCTGAGACTGTCCTCAGTTCTTTTCATTCTTTTTTCTTTATTCTGCTCTGCAGTACTTATTTCCACTATTTTATCTTCCAGGTCACTTATCCGTTCTTCTGCCTCAGTTATTCTGCTATTGATCCCTTCTAGAGTATTTTTAATTTCATTTATTGTGTTGTTCATCATTGCTTGTTTCCTGTTTGGTTCTTCTAGGTCCTTGTTAAATGTTTCTTGCATTTTCTCTATTCTATTTCCAAGATTTTGGATCATCTTTACTATCATTATTCTGAATTCTTTTTCAGGTAGACTGCCTATTTACTCTTCATTTGTTAGGTCTGGTGGGTTTTTACCTTGCTCCTTCATCTGCTTTGTGTTTTTCTGTCTTTTCATTTTGCTTAACTTACTGTGTTTGGGGTCTCCTTTTTGCAGGCTGCAGGTTCGTAGTTCCCGTTGTTTTTGGTGTCTGTCCTCAGTGGCTAAGATTGGTTTAGTGGGTTGTGTAGGTTTCCTGGTGGAGGGGACTAGTGCCTGTGTTCTGGTGGATGAGGCTGGATCTTGTCCTTCTGGTGGGCAGGTCCAGGTCTGGTGGTGTGTTTTGTGGTGTCTGTGGCCTTATTATGATTTTAGGCAGCTTCTCTGCTAATAGATGGGGCTGTGTTCCTGTCTTGCTAGTTGTTTGGCATAGGATGTCCAGCACTGTAACTTGCTGGTCGTTGAGTGAAGCTTGGTCTTCGTGTTGAGATGGAGATCTCTGCGAAATTTTTGCCGTTTGATACTACATGGAGCTGGGAGGTCTCTTCTGGACCAGTGTCCTGAATTTGGCTCTCCCACCTCAGAGGCACAGCCCTGACACCTGGCTGGAGCACCAAGAGATTGTCCTTGGGGCTTCCCTGGTGGCGCAGTGGTTGAGAGTCCGCTTGCGGATGCAGGGGACATGGGTTCATGCCCCGGTCCGGGAAGATCCCACATGCCATGAAGTGGCTGGGCCCGTGAGCCATGGCCGCTGAGCCTGCGCGTCCAGAGCCTGTGCTCTGCAACGGGAGAGGCCACAACAATGAGAGGCCCGTGTACCGCAAAAAAAAAAAAAAAAAAAAAAAAAAAAAAAAAAGAGATTGTCCTCCATGTGGCTCAGAATAAAAGAGAGAAAAAATAGAAAGAAAGAAAGAGGATAAGATAAAATAAAGTAAGATAAAATAAAATAAAGTTATTAAAATAAAAAATAAAGAATAATTATTTTGAAAAATATTTTTAAAAGGTTAAAAAAAATAAAATAAAAAGGACGGACAGAACCCTAGGACAAATGGTGAAAGCAAAGCTGTACAGAGAAAATCTCACACAGAAGCATACACATACCCACTCACTAAAAGAGGAAAAGGGGAAAAAATAATCTATCTTGCTCCCAAAGTCCCCCTCCTCAATTTGGGATGATTCGTTGTGTATTCAGGTATTCCACAGATGCAGGGTACGTCAAGTTGATTGTGGAGCTTTTTTTTGTTTGTTTTTGTTTTTTTTTAATATTTTGGGGGTAGGAGTTTATTAATTAATTTATTTTTGCTGTGTTGGGTCTTCGTTTCTGTGAGAGGGCTTTCTCTAGTTGTGGCAAGTGGGGGCCACTCTTCATCCCGTTGCGCCGGCCTCTCACTGTTGTGGCCTCTCTTGTTGCAGAGCACAGGCTCCAGATGTGCAGGCTCAGTGGTTGTGGCTCACAGGCCTAGTTGCTCCGCGGCATGTGGGATCCTCCCAGACCAGGGCTCGAACCCGTGTCCCCTGCATTAGCAGGCAGATTCTCAACCACTGCGCCACAGGGAAGCCCCCAGGGAAGCCCCAATTGTGGAGCTTTAATCAGGTCTTCTGAGGCTGCTGGGAGAAATTTCCCTTTCTCTTCTTTGCTCGCACAGCTCTGGCGGCTCAGCTTTGGATTTGCCCCCGCCTCTGCGTATAGGTCGCCTGAGGGCGTCTGTTCTCGCTCAGACAGGATGGGGTTAAAGGAGCCGCTGATTCGGGGGCTCGGGCTCACTGAGGCCGGGGGAGAGGGAGGGGTGCGGAGGCGGGGCGAGCCTGCGGCGGCAGAGGCCATCGTGACGTTGCACCAACCTGAGGTGTGCCGTGCGTTCTCCCGGGGAAGTTGTCCCTGAATCCCAGGACCCCGGCAGTGGCGGGCTGCACAGGCTCCTGGGAGGGGAGGTGTGGAGAGTGACCTGTGCTCGCACACAGGCTTCTTGGTGGCGGCAGCAGCAGCCTTAGCATCCATGCCCGTCTCTGGGGTCCACGCTGATAGCCACGGCTCTCGCCCGTCTCTGGAGCTCCTTTAAGCGGCACTCTTAATCCCCTCTCCTCGCGCACCAGGAAACAAAGAGGCAAGAAAAAGTCTCTTGGCTCTTCAGCAGCTCCAGACTTTTCCCGGACTCCCTCCCGGCTAGCCGTCCTGCACTTGCCCCTTCAGGCTGTGTTCACGCCGCCAGTCCTCTCCCTACGCTCCCACCGAAGCCCAAGCCTTAGCTCCCAGCCCCGCCCGCCCTGGCGGGTGAGCAGACAAGCCTCTCGGGCTGGTGAGTGCCGGTCGGCACCGATTCTCTGTGCGGGAATCTCTCCACTTTGCTCTCCCCACCCCTGTTGCTGCACTCTCCTCCGCGGCTCCGAAGCTCCCCCCTCCGCCTCCCGCAGTCTCCGGGGGCTTCTAGTGTGTGGAAACCTTTCCTCCTTCATGGCTCCCTCCCACTGGTGCAGGTACAGTCTCTATTCTTGTGTCTCTGTTTATTCTTGTTTCTTTTGCCCTACCGAGGTATGTGGGGGAGTTTCTTGCCTTTTGGGAGGTCTGAGGTCTTCTGCCAGCGTTCAGTGGGTGTTGTATAGGTGCAGTTCCACGTGTAGATGTATTTCTGATGTATCTGTGGGGAGGAAGGTGATCTCCGCTTCCTACTCTTCTGCCATCTTCTGTGTCTCTACAACTGACTTTAAAAGAACTTCTAGCACCATTCTCCACATACGCAGGGCCTTTCTAATTCTTATAAACAATACTTTTTCAGGAAAAAAGATCCATTGTTTCATACCAGTGGATAAATAACTTATAAATGTGCTCATCAGTCTTCATTTTTAATAGTGTGTAATTTGAGTAAATGATTTAATGGAAGCCAAGTATTTGTCACAAGAAATAGGGAGGCTTTTGTTTTTAAATGAAGGTGGCCTGCCTGTTACCTTTCAAATAATTCTTAGGTGGCAGCTTACTCCTGAGGAAAGCCATGCCTAGGACAGGTGTCTAACTATGTGATAAAGGAACTGTCATGGCTGGAGGTTGAAAGATGACCACTAAACATTTTGGATAATGATCCAAAAAATCTGAAGAAGAACAGGTTATCCCAAAGCATGAATATTTCTGAAAATAGTTTTAAAAATGTATGAAACTGTTGCTTCTGCATAATTTCAACACCTTTGAAGTAACACAATCAAAGGGGTACCGTTCTTCCAGATTAAACATATTTTATTGATTTTTATCTTCAATGGAGTGAATACTATTGAGGTTTCATTTATACAAGTTTGAAATATTTTATATAAAGTTATATTTTGGCACTGTGAACTTCTCCCAAGGCTACATTGATCAAGTAATGCTTTTTTTTCCCCTTTGATTTGCTCTGCTTTATCAGTCTGTTCATATGGGTACTACCAAAAAAAGTAGACTATTTTTTTGGCATGCACTCTCAATAGTGAAACTTACCATGAATTTAAGTAAAGTGAATTAAACCAAAGAAAATTTTGAATAAACCAGAATCTGGCTATAATAACAGGATGAGGGCTGGAGTAATATGAGCAAGAAATTAATAACCACATGACTTAACATTCTATTTCTGGCTGTATGTCACTCATCTATATCCTGAATAAGTTCTAAACTCCTCTAAAATGCTACTTTCCTGTATGCAAAATGCGAATAATCTTACCATAACTGAACTATTTTAGAACCATAAAAAAAGTGACTAAAAGGTATTTCTTAAATATGTTTTAATAACTTCTGTTTTTAAATCCCTGTCAATGAGGTTCCTCTCTCTTTTGGCTGAAATTGCTTAAAATTTCAAAAATAACCTTCTACTTATTAGATTCATCTAAAACTTGGAGATATTTGCTGTAACAAATCACTTCATATTTAAAGTTTTTATCCTGTTTTTGCCTTCTAACATTCTGTTTTCTTTTCTTGACCCTTCCTTTGCCTTCCTTCCTTCCTTCTAGTTTTTAAATTTTAAGTCACAGAAATACTTTGAGAAACATAATATCCTTGTATCCTCTTCCCCCAAAAAATATTTGTATTCATCTCTATGTATCTTTGAAAGTGTTCATGGACTATCTGTATATCTATACCCTGTTTATGCTGACAAGATAAGGAACACTTGTCCTAGAACTGTATTTAAAAAGGGAGAGGCCCAAGACCAAAGGGGATGCAAAGGAGCATCTGATTTCTAATTGTATTGCTCAGAGTGGTTCTGACTGTATCACTTCTCTTTCCCCAGCACCCCAAGAACATTTTCCAGAGCTATTGAACTTAATAAAAATTAGCGATGTATTTGTTTAGACTGATGAGTCTCTGGCCTCACTGGGATGTCGATAAGTCTGTTCTTATAGGCGATCATCTTTCCTTTCATTGAACTCCCACACAAGCATGCTCACATTTTGAAATAGGTAAGTTTAAGAAGTGTGACATACTTGTAGAGTCAAAAAGAATAGTTGTCACAAAAGAAAATTGCAGTGCTGTGTGAAGAACACAGTCACTTTAATTATCTTAAAGGCAAATCCTTACAAAGAAAATTAACGAGCGCTTATCTCTACCAACTTATACCTGTAAAAACCCATGTAAGTAAAGTTACGAATGTAAAATTAAGTGGGTTATTTCAGGAACTGAAATGTTAGATATTTTTATAAAATGGTACTAGATAACAACTTTGCATAGTAATAATTCCAGAATTGATATGACATTATTTCTTCTAACTGTAGATACTGCTATCAAAGACATCAGGGCCATGATGATGAGGAATGTAGGAAAATATATAAAATTAATTAGTTTAAAACTGCTTTTTAAACCTCAAGCAAACATTCAAAGAGCTGCCAAACAGGCTTTTTGCGGGCCTCTCACTGCTGTGGCCTCTCCCGTTGCGGAGCACAGGCTCCAGACGCGCAGGCTCAGTGGCCATGGCTCACGGGCCTAGCTGCTCCGCGGCATGTGGGATCTTCCCGGACCGGGGCACGAACGCGTGTCCCCTGCATCGGCAGGCGGACTCTCAACCACTGCGCCACCAGGGAAGCCCGAAACATTATTATTATTGGATAATTCTTTGCATATTTGAAAATGTATTCATATACTTCTTACATTCAGCCAATAAATATTGAATGCCAACCTTGTCCCAGGTCTTCTGCATACGCAGACAGAAATCCCTACCCTTCACAGAGATTATAGTCTAGTATTTCAAACAAAGTTGCATTTGTTCTAAGATATCACATTAGTCAGTTCTAAACAGTAAACACTTTTAGAAACACAATCTAGAATCCACATTTGAATTTGAAGAGCTAGACATGTCTCGGAGGGGTCTCAGGTGGCCTCGGCCTTCAGCGGCTTGAAGCAGGATTTCGGTTCCTGACCAGAGAATGAGGTCGGGCAGTGGCAGTGAGAGCACTGCAGCCTAGCCACCAGACCACCAGGAACCAGTGACCAGTGACAAGGCCCTGGCCCGCCAACTATGAAGAAATGAATTTCCACATAGAGACGGAAAGTAGTGAAGCAAGTAAAGTGTTTATTAGGAGGAAAAATAGTGCAGTACATGTGTATAGACACACGGGCGGGCTCAGAGAGAGAGAGAGTTGTGCCCTTGTGATAGTTTGAATCTCTTTTATGGGGCATTTCTTCTGGGTTTCCTTTGACTAATCATCTTGCTTTGCCTGGTTCTGAGTCTGTATTTGGTATATCTCAGGGTCCTCCCCTGTGTGCGTGCACATCTCTTAGCCAAGATGGATTCTAGTGAACAGGGCTATGGGTAGTTGGCATCACTTACTCTGAGGTGGTGCCCCCCTCCCTTTTTGACCTCCAAGGAACCTTTTTGCGCATGTGTAGTCAAGGAGGTCTCCTTGACTTTGAGGAATATGTGGTCTTTTATCTCTTACCTGGGCAGGGCCTCCTCCATCATCCTGCTTTTATGGAGTTTCTGCTCTTATGGAGATTCTGTCCACGTGGGAGAAACTGTTCAGCCTGGGACCCATCTATCTCTTGCCTCAAGAGTGGTAAATACATTTGAAATCATATCTCTTGCTTCATGTAACAAAATAGAGAAATCCAGTATTTGATATTTAGGTTGTTCTGTTTGCTGTTATCATTTAGGTAATGAATGTTTTCACAATTAGCTTTGCAGATGCATTATGAAATAGACACCTGTCATGAAAATTTTTCACTTCTGTGACTCATTTTTCCTTCTGATTTTTTCCCTGAGTAGGTATATTATTATGTATTTTACAACTAGAACTCGTTATTTTACCTTTTCCTTAGAATAAATTTTTAATGAATACTATACCTTTCTGATAATTTGAAATACAGACTATCAATATATTATCTGACAAAGCCCCAAAACAATTTTGTGTCATATATGTTTCTTAAAATAAATTATAGTTTGGGTAAATATATACATATATTTATTCATGGCAGGTTTTGCTCAAATTTGGAATTCAAAAAAACTGATATAGTCTGTAATCACAAAATAAAATAGGATCCACAAAATGACTACTCTGCCAGGCAATAATAATTGCCAACTGGCTGAATATAACCAGGCATTAAATTAAAAAAAAAAATCATATTATGCTCACCAGTGCAAGCTGACTGAATCTTTTCAGACTAGATTCACTAGCCACAAGGTCATTTATAATGCTCTCCATTAAGTGTCCAAAGGGCAATTTTCTAATATTCTCTCATATGTTTTAGTCTTTCTAACATAACTGACCCTTTGGAAGACAGCTCTTTCCATCTACATGTGAAAAGTGCTGCATGTTTCCTTTAGTGTGATTTAAATTGCTTTTAGCAGGTCAGGTCATCTCATTTAATAGTATCACATTACTTTATTCAACTTGCAACTCTTAGAAACGCAAAACATTTCACTCCAATTCCCCTTTTCAATGGAATTTAATATCATGTTTGTATGGTTGAAAAAATTAGTCTCTGGTATATGTGTTTCTTCTTATCATAGTCTTCACTGTCCCATACACTTGGTTTTAAATATTGAATCAAACTTTAGAATTTTAGGTTTTAAATATGATTGATGGTATAGGGGAGGAAAAATTATTCTCCCTCTAGCTTTCTGAGTTCTTAGGTGAGATCCTTGTAATAAAAGATTGATTAACAAGAGAAAAAAAAAACTCAGAAATTTAACATGTATACCTCATGTATACATTGGAGAAACTGAGTAACTTCCTGAGGTGGCTTAGAAATCAGGCTTAAGTCCTATCTTAATAGGGAAAGAGGAGGGGATGTAGGCCTCCTAGGGGAGAGTAAATGATTTTTAGGAAAAATGAATGGGCCCTTACAAGAACAGATGAGAGGCGTGATGGATTGTGACAAAGTGTGTCTGGGTGTGGTGTGGACTTCCAGTCCCCTCTCCCATGAGATGTGTCAATCTTTCCTGGTCGATGAAACTCCTAGGGAGGGTTATAACAACTGAGTTCCATTTGGAGTCTGTGTGTTTAGGCAGATAAGGGGAGTTTTGAGAAAACCCCTGCCTGCATTTGCTGTTTTCCAAGTGCCTGTAGTTCAAAATAATCAATATACCAAAGCAACATATTTGGGGGTAGCATGTCCTGAACTATAGTCATAGAGGCGTATCCTTTTGGGGTGGCCTATTCTGCTACTCTTCAATTGACAGATATCTTTTGTCTTTTTCCTACATGTTGTGATAGCCCACAGAGATGCTGTGGAATTCATTTATTGCTATTTAATTATAAGCATACATTTAACAACAATCAGGGCAAGATTGTCTTGAATTAACTTTTAAAGTTTGAATTTCTGAATTGCCTTCTACCGTGCAGACATTGCTTTCTACCGTGCAGACATTGCTGCCTGAATTTCCCCCTCTCCCATAGCGGCTTAGAAGCATTTGAATTAAATGCCTACCACTTTAGGCTTTAAAATACTGTTACATTTCATAGGGAATTCCTTCAGGAAGTACCTCAGGCCTGCCATAAAAGTGTACCTCTAGAGGCTCTCAGCCCGGGCCTGCCTATATTAAACAACATTTTCTGAAATCTCTCTCTCCAGGTATTATTTGGACCTGGCCTCAAGCACTCTGTTTACTTTCCACTTCATATTTTTATTGTCAACTTGCCTCTTGTCTGCCAGTCACAAGCCTGTGGAACTTCTCCTGTTAAGATCATTCTTTAGCTTATTAAGAAAATTAAGTGAATAGTGATATAATAATAAAATATAATAATAAACCATCTTTCCTAATTTCATGTAAAGTGTATGTGACATTTTACAAAGCTTTTCGAATTTGAACAATTCCTTTATATTCTTTTTAAAATGAATTTTTTAAAAATCTGGTTTGTAATAAAGAGGACTTAGCAAGCATCTACCACACGTGTTCTAAAAAAAAAAAACAGGAAAATTTCAAAACAAACTATAGCTAAGAAATACATGAAGTACAAATTCTATAATTGCAGCAGTGTTTGGGACTTTTTGCTATATCTATTGCATTAAAAATACTTGGTTTTTTTTCATATTTAAAGACTATTTTTCAGACCAGTTTTAGGTTCACAGCAAAACTGAGAGGCAGGTACTGAGATTCCCCATATACACCCTGCCCCCATACATGCATAGTGCCCCCCATAATCAAAATCCCCATCAGCGTGATACATTGGTTAAAACTGATGAACCTATATACATTAACATCATTATCACCCAAAACCCATAGTTCACCTTAGGGTTCACTCTTGATGTTGTATATTCTTCGGGTTTGGAAAAATGTATAATGACAAGTGTCCATCTTTATTAGTATCATACAGAATAGTTACAATGCCCTAAAAATCCTCTGTGCTTTGTATTCATCCTGCTTCTCCAGAAACCCCTGGCAACCACTGATCTTTTTAGTCTCCATAGTTTGCCTTTTCCAGAATGTCATATAGTTGGGATCACATGTAGCCTTTTCAGATTGGCTTCTTTTACTTAGTAGTAAGTGTTTAAGGTTCCTCCGTGTATTTTTGTGGCTTGATAACTCATTTCTTTTTAGTGCTGAATAATATTCCATTGCCTGGACGTATCACAGTTATTTATCCAGTCACCTATTAAAGGACATCTTGGTTGCTTCCATGTTTTGGCAATCATGAATAAAGCTCCTATAAATATCCGTGTACAGGTTTTTGCATGGAATGAGTTTTCAGGTCTTTTGGGTAAATACAAAGGAGTTCAATTGCTGGATCACATGGTAAGAGTATGTTTAGTTTTGTAAGAAACCTCTGAAGGGTATCAGATTATGCCACACGAAAATATACCTCTTTGGCATAAGGATTATTTTGAGCAGATTTTTTTGAGAAACTACAGACACAGGGAAGGCTCTGTACACAGATTAGGAGTTACCCTTCTGTAAGGGAAATTTACATTTGAAGGGGGCCCTGTACCAGGAAGAGAGCTAATACCAGAGATAAATTTTTCATGTGAGAGACTTACCTGCAAGGCAGGGCAACATTTGTTTACTAAACATCTCTTCTTCTCCTGTTCCCACGAATTGCCTTCCCCAGTTTAAAGCCCCAGATCCCTATCCCTTTCTTTAGCTCAGGATAGTATATAAGCCTCAATCGTCTGGCCACCTTCTGAGTCTCATATCTTTGTGGGGTTTCTGTATGTACATAGGTATGCAGTTGAATTTTTTTTTTCTTGTTAATCTGTCTTTTTTACAGAGGGGTCCTCAGCCCAAAACAATGAAAGGTAGAGGGAAAATTATTTTTCTTCCCCTACACTGCCAAATTACCTTCCAAAGTAGCTGTTCCAATTTGCATTCCCACCATGAAAACCATTTTTAAAATTCCACAACATATATTTGTAAAACAATACCTAATATGTCCTTAAAAAAGAAAAAGTAAAGTGCTATGATGTGGGAATATAGAAAATATAGTTAGGGGAGAAGCCACTAACATAAAGTTGCGTGGAAATGGAATTATCTAGGGCTGAGAGAGTCTATAATGTGTGAAGGTCACTGGCTGGAGAAACAGTCAGTGTGGAACTAAGGAATCAGCCAGAGAAGCAGGAAGAAAAGGAGAAGAGTATTATCAGATAAGTCCCAGGAATATGATACCTGTATTCAAAAAGAGTAGAGAGGAAAGAATTCACCCCTTCATAATTAAAAGATGGGCATGTCATATACCCAGTCAAAAACTCAAAAACCCCAAATATTCTTTTTTTTCATTAAAAAATTTCATTACTATTTATAATATGTTTAAATAGCTGAAATATAATATCTTTTCTTCAGGCTTCCATACATTTATACAGTTTAAAATATTTTTTTTCAGTTCCTTAAAAATGAATAATTTTATGAAAATTAGTTTATATAAAAAAGTTTACTTCTTTGACATTTAGAATTATTTGATTTGTGCATTCTTAAAAATATACAATATGCAAGAATTCTTCATCCTAACAGATAGGGCTAAAAGAGTCAGTGCTTACATCACAACTTCATGTTATTCAAGAGTTGGGAGATTTCAATTCAAATACAAGAACAATCACATTGACTTATATTTCAGATATCAATGCCTGATTGCCAATGCAAATAATTGCATCTACTTAGATTTGCATATCTTTTAAGTCCTTCTCTTTAGATGGTCACAGCCATTTAGTTGAATGCAATTTAGGGTTTCAGGGTCAGAAAACTTAAAAGTGAATTTAAACAGTTTCTACATTCTTTCACAGTACTGGACAAAGAACACTGCCATAACTATGCAGGCTTTTATGCAAGAGGGCGCACCTACTGCAGCTCTGATATATCCGAAAGAGTTATTTCCACTCCTCGAGTTACAAATGTTAGAATATCTTATAGGTAAAGCTGGATGTTGTGATTACCAGTAAGGATTTTAAAATGTGCAGTTCCTGTGGGTCAAGAGAGCTCTGATAATTCCTATGTATTTTGGGGGGAAAATATTTTCTTTTGTTTGAATGGAAGTGAAGGTAGGAGTAGGTGAAAGGCTTAAAATCTAGTTGAGGAAATAGCTATTATTAGGGAAATGTAATGGTGAAAGTTAGGATGAAATATATACTAAGGGAAGATACTATACACAAAAAATGCTGTGAGTTTCTTTAGCACCTGTGCCAGTTAAATATAAATAACTATAGTCCCAGTACTAGAGTCTAGTTTTCATGTATTTCTTCTGTGGGAAGTGAACTGGTTGGGAAAAGGTAGTCTGCAAAATTCATATACATTGTGATCTGTTAAAAAATTTCTACAGAGAGTTAAGGGTAGAATCTGTAAACAGGAATAGCTTAAAAGGAAAGTTGCTATGACACAGAAGAAAAAGAGTAAATATGTTACCTCTAAAATCTTGACCATACATTTGTTTGTTATGTCAAATATAGCATTACATGGACTGTTAAGTTTAAGGGAACATGGTAAATTTAATTTATCCTCGTTTTTTCTCAAAATCAAATATGACTAGAATAGCTGGGGCTTCTTTCTTCTATGTATGAGTAGGTTTCACACAAGTTTATAAAAGTGTTTTCAGAGCTATATTCTGTAACTTTAATTCCAGCATATGCTACAGATCAGATTTATGTCCCATTTATAGGATTTTCAAATATAAAAATAACAGAAAAAAATAAGGGGGGTACAGGGAGCACAGGAGGGGGGAGGTCTCTCTTTATTTTTGTTTTTAATCATGGCTGTTAGAGACCCACGATTAAAAAAGAGTTGAGGGCTTCCCTGGTGGCGCAGTGGTTGGGAGTCCGCCTGCCGATGCAGGGGACGCGGGTTCGTGCCCCGGTCCGGGAGGATCCCACGTGCCGTGGGGCGGTTGGGCCCGTGGGCCATGGCCACTGGGCCTGCGCGTCTGGGGCCTGTGCTCCGCGGAGCGGGAGAGGCCACGGCAGTGAGAGGCCTGCGTACCGCAAAAAAAAAAAAAAAAAAGAGTTGAAGGGACTGTTAGTGCCTCTCTTTGGGATAAGAGCAAGGTAGATCTCAGCTTTGTGGGATTTGAAGTTTATACAATTATGGGAGTTTCTTTTAAGAAAAATAATACAAAACTAGTTGTGAAAGTAAACATTTATTTAGACAGAGAAATCACAACAAATTATACATTTAATTAAGCTGGAAATATCACACATGTCAAAATCCAGAAAAGTAACATACTATATAATTTTAAATTCTATAAATTAATAGATTCGTATATAAATATAATTTATAATATGTTGACAATGCTTATAATTAACTGCCTGATCTAGCTCTATAATATTTTTTCTATATAGTTTATGGCCACATACTCCTTCTTCACTTATTCAAATTTAAAATATTATGGTATTTTCTTGAAAGTTAGAAAATAATTTAGTCTTTTTCTAGCGTGGTTTATCAAAATTTATTATTTTTTTTTACTTGATAGTTTAGGAAAGTGTCTTTTGGTTTCACAGCGTGCAAATGGTAGCGCCACGTAAGTTGAGATTACTATTAATTTTACGGAAAACATTTCCCAAGTTTCTTTCGTATCATCTCCCTGGTCAAAAGAATGGCAAGTGCAAAGGCCCTGGTTCAAGGGTTCACTGTGAACAGTCAAGGAAGAGAAAAGGGGTGAGTATTCCTAGCATGTTGAAGGTAAGGGAATGTGTCACAGGAGGTGAGGTTAGAGATGAAGGTGGTCATGTGAGGCCTTGCAGGCCACCATAAAGTATTTGTTTTTACCTGAGCAGGATGACAAGCCAGGGGAGGATTGTGCTCCATGGCCACTCAAACAATTTAACTTAACATTTTAACATTCTGGCTGCCATGTTGTAAAGGACTATAAAGGACATAAGTGGAATAGGAAGATCAGTCTAAATGTAAGGACAAAAAAATGACTGCAGCAACAAAACCATTAACATTTGAACGAGTTATTTTGAGAACACAGAATAGGGAGCATCTTAAACACAACAACAAATAAAACCTTTTTACTAACTGAAAACAGTAACCGGTCTTTGACCTCTCCTTATCCAATGGAGGTAATCTCTATACTATTATTAACTTGATACCTTGAATATTCGACTCCCTATGGTGATAATGGAAAACACAACAGTACTTCAATATCTTTGTAGAAATTTAGAGCTGATTAAGGAAAAATGTAATAGTTGGGCTTTTCTTACAGTAAAACAAAATACTCATCTTGACAGAGTAGAATTAATATCTGATATTGAAATAAAGAAATGACAATTTTATTTACTAAAATTGTGAATGTAAATTTTGGAAAGCAAAAATCTCCTTTGTATTAATTGACACTTGTATTTATTCTATAAATTTTTGCTGGAATTATTTGTCCGTTCTTATCTGTAGACTGTGAGACCCTTAGGCAGAGAGCCAGGTTCATTCCACTCCATTATTCTCAGCTTTTACATAGTTACTGGCACATAGAAAATATTTCATGACTATGTTAAATAAAGGAAGGAAGAATGGTTTAGACAATCATTCAATCAGAAAGCAAGCACGTAGAAAAATGGAGTAAATGGATCTGCTGTGAGGTAGTCTGGCATCAACCTCTCAGCAAACTGACAAATTCCACTAATTTCTTATCCTTTACACTTGCTGTCAGTAACTCTAGAGGCATGGGACCTCCAAGCATAAAGGATAACATAAGAATCTTTCCCTACTTCTTACCATTCAAGGAGTTGACTTAACAATCAGGGGTATCTATTATATTCCAAGAAGTTCATCAAGTAAGTCATGATGCCAAAATGGTTCTAGTAAGCTGAATAATTCATTTAATAGTGGCCTCCAGAGATTGCACTAATAAAAGATTGGAAGTCAAAAAATAAAAACAATTGAAGTTTCTTTACCATACTGCTGAGAGGTGTTAGGGAATAATAATTTCAAGAATTGGCTTTGTATATAGATCTACCCTTTTCGGAATCCTGGCTTTGTCAACTGACAAACAACTTACTAATTGATTTACGTAGTGTAGAAGAAACAAAAATCAATCAGTCAGTCAGTCAACCTTTTTCTCAGATGTAATAGACTTCTTAGGCACTATATTCTCGATGAATATTTGGTGTTCCTCTTTTCTTGAAAATCTTTATAATGAAAAATTCTAAAGCTGACTCATTCAGAAAACACATTATAGGAAGCTTTCCTCCAATGACCCTTATAAACATCTCTCCACTCAGCTATTGTTTGCATGAGTAATCGTGTAGCAACTGAACATGCAATATTCCTTATCATCTCTGCACATTGCTTGTTTCAGTTCTTCAAAGAGCCTTCTTAATTTTGTAGCAAGTATGTTCTAAATGAGTGCATATGAGTCAAACCAATGCATCATCACAAGGGCAGCTTTTATTACAGTAGTTCTGATGATGCATCATTATAGGATACCTTCACAGTGGTGTCCCAGTAATGATTTATTAGGATGCTACATCTTAGTATTGATAGAATAGAAATTGGCCAAAGAATGAATGGGTCATTTATAATGTTAAAACTATACATTGGGCCTCCCTGGTGGCGCAGTGGTTGAGAGTCTGCCTGCCAGTGCAGGGGATACGGGTTCGTGCCCCGGTCTGGGAGGATCCCATATGCTGCGGAGCGGCTGGGCCCGTAAGCCATGGCCGCTGAGCCTGCGCGTCCGGAGCCTGTGCTCCGCAACGGGAGAGGCCACGGCAGTGAGAGGCCCGCGTA
The DNA here is from genome assembly GCF_964341445.2 of Mesoplodon mirus. Lineage (NCBI taxonomy): Eukaryota > Metazoa > Chordata > Mammalia > Artiodactyla > Ziphiidae > Mesoplodon > Mesoplodon mirus. The sequence continues at coordinate 59,508,996 of NC_138993.1, read as the reverse complement.
CCACAAAAAAAACAAAAAACAAACAAACAAAAAAACTATACATTATATATGGAGCTTGTCCCTACTTTTAGGAATGGAAATATTCATTTATGCCATTTTTAAAATAATGTATTACCCACAGACAATAAGTTAAACTGTGTTTAATTCAAAGCAGTATGACTTAATATTTTATTTTCCCTATATGTATATTACATAGCAAAATAAATAAAACATGACAAAAAAGTATATATAATTTCTCACCAAACTGAAAAGATGATAGTGTAAAAGAAGACAACACACTATTATTAAACTAATTATTTATGCTTTGTGACATGCACACTGAATTCTTTTAAATTAAAGGATAACTTGCATGGATGCTACTATTTTTCCAGAAGAAATCATGGTATTGTATTTAAGCTTTCTTATGAAATCAAGATTTATTTTTCCTATAGTTACTCAGAAAGTAATAAAGCATTTACATATTGGAGCACCTGAATTTTTAATTTGTTCAGGTAAAAAAAAAAGGTCAGATGTGGCTAATAAAAATGTTGTATTAGATCTAATATGCTACCCAAGGAGTCAGGGTATTTTTTGCCAATAATAAGATTCTCATGATTACAATCCTGATGTCTAATTCAAGGTCAACTGGTAGTTTACTAATTGTACTCCCCAAACCAATTTTTCCTCTTATAATGGCATTCTATCTTTGTGACTAAGTTTGGGGTGAGGTTTAAGCAAAAATGATATGGACAACTCTCATGAGATCCACAACTTAAAACAAAGCCACTTAGGTAAATGTGGGAAGAATTAACATCTTTACAATATTGCCTCTCAGTTCATGAAGATAATATATTTTCATATATAAATTTTCCTTAATGTCTTTCAAAAAAACTAAATTTTCTCCAAAATTTCTTTCATAAATAGTTAAAAATTATTTCTAAATATTTATATTTATATTAGTGTAAATATGTATCTTTTTACTATACTTTCTAAATACAGTCATCCATTGGTATCTACAGGGGATGGTTGCAAGACCCACCCTGGATACCCAAGTACCATAGCAGGCCCCCCGGATCTGTGTTTCCATGGATTCAACCAACTGTGGATCATGTAGTACTGCATGTATTTATTGAAAAAATATCCAGGTATAAGTGGACCTGGGCAGTTCAAACCCATGTTTTTCAAGGGTAAACCGTACTTCTGCCAATACCAAGAAAATAAATTGTTTATTTTTAATATCACATAACCAGCAAACTAAATTTCTTATTAACTCTAGCAATTTGTAGGTTTTATCTTGGATTGTCTGTGAACAAAATTATATCATCCAGGATAAATGTTAATTGTGTTGCTTTTTAAAAAAATCTAATCTTGGGCCTCCCTGGTGGCGCAGTGGTTGGGAGTCCGCCTGCCGATGCAGGGGATACGGGTTCGTGCCCCGGTCTGGGAGGATCCCATGTGCCGCGGAGCGGCTGGGCCCGTGAGCCGTGGCCGCTGGGCCTGCGCGTCCGGAGCCTGTGCTCCGCAACGGGAGAGGCCACAACAGTGAGAGGCCCGCATACCGCAAAAAGAAAAAAAAAAAAAAATCTAATCTTTATGCCTTTCTTTATTTTGATTTACTCTTGCATGGACTAGAATATTCAGTTAGAAAGTAGGATCCTGGAAGTAGAAATCATGAAAAAGTTTTATTTACAGGTAATGACAAGTTTGAGGTTATGACCAAAGACATAAGTGGTTGAAGTATGAGAGGAGATGAAAGTGTGATTATCCAGATGGTCAAAGAACTGAGAAGGCTGATTATTGCAGGAATCTAGATGAAAACTAAAGTGGGGAAGAAGCCGGATGTCCTGGAATGAAGCATGTAGCTATATGGGGGGGAGGGGGGAGGGCTGCCCGAGAAACATCCGTCTGTGGGAACAACATCGGGGAAGGTTTTTATGTGCCTTTTTGTTTTTGTAAAAAGGAAAACTCGGAAAGACTGAAAGAATACATTTTATATCTGGATTTTTACAAATAAAGATGGCTATTATAATGAAAAAAAAATCACAAATGATGTTGACAGGCTTAGTAATTGAGAGAGTATCTATAAGCCAGAAGCTACAAGCTTTAGGGAATAAAAATGAATGGCTCTAGGGATAGTAAATTGCTTCTCTTAGAATATTCTAATGTCATACAACTCAAACCTGAAGTTTTTAGGGAGGAGAGAGGAAGAATAGTCTGGAAGCTATAGTGAAGATTAAAGAGGACACCTGCCCCATTCTCAGTATATGAGGGTATATTGAGAAAACATCCAGCACTGGCAAGGCTGTGGGGAAGCAGTGTCCAGGGGAAAGCTACATTTCATTTAACACAAGAAAGTAAAGGAAATTTCCAAGTATGTGTTCCCAGTTGTAATGGAATTTACTAATTACAGACTTCAAGTCCAGGAGGTACAGTGAAAAGGTTTCAAAGTTGATAGGGGGTGGAAAACAAGTTAAGAGAAGGAGATATGCAAAACCACATGATAATTAGAGTCTTAGTGATGAGGGTCCCAGTTTTTCTGTGGTTACTGGCATCAAGAAATTAGTACTAAGGTCTCAATAGAGATGTCGCTGTGTATGTTAAGGGTAGAGAGAAGAGGTCTTATCACGATAAGTCAGTGTTTGGGGGAATCCCATTTTTTTCCCTAGTGATCAATTCATGAATGGGGGATGTTGTCATATTTTGAAAAGAAAAGTTCCTGAAATGCATATTGTCTCTAAAGGAGGAGGAAAACCAAAATACCCTAATTATAGAAAATTTGTTTCCTAAGTGTTTTAGATTAAATACAGATATATTAGCTCCTTTAAACCACCAATTAAATACTATAAGTAACGATAAGATAAATTTTAGTTACTTCTTTGATATACATTATTATTTGGGGTACAATTTGTTCTTAAATATGTATTATTTCAGATAGTGCATGGTTGATGTTTTAGTTCAGGTTCTTTAGAAAACAAAGCCTGAGGAAAAACTTACATGTTAAAACTCTATGTGGGGGGCTTCCCTGGTGGCGCAGTGGTTGAGAGTCCGCCTGCCAATGCGGGGGATACGGGTTCGTGCCCCAGTCCGGGAAGATCCCACATGCCTCGGAGCGGCTGGGCCCGTGAGCCATGGCCGCTGCGCCTGCGCGTCCAGAGCCTGTGCTCCACAACAGGAGAGGCCACAACAGTGAGAGGCCCGCGTGCTGCAAAAAAACAAAAACAAACAAACAAAAAAAAAACTCTATGGGGACCTGCAATCCCATGGAAGCAGGAATATAAGGGCAAAAGGGAAGTCGTAAAAGCACAAAGAAATAGGTATATTCATCTTTTGTTTATTTCTTTTGTAACAAACATGACATTGCTTGGTCTCAGGTGACATTTTCATAGAGGGCAAATGAGCTGACTGTGTCTTGGAATGTTTACCTAAATGGAAGAAGAAGAAGAAAAAAATAATAATAATAACCCATAGATCCCTGGAAATGCTCATTTCCCAGTGGTTAACCTCCAACCCATGGAGAACTCACTCTTCCATGCTTGTGGGTTGCCTGAGCTTCTAAGTTCTTGCCCAGTAAGTAAGGAGGCACAGAGGTCTTTCCACTTACGTTGGTGGCATGAAAAGCTCCTTGATTTGTAATTGAAATGGAGGCAGCAGTAGTAACCTGGCTCTTTAGACTCTTGAACTGTGAACGCTGGGTAATACCACTTAGGCGAGATAGGAAAGCAAGTATTCAAGACCTGAGATGATGAACTCCTGAGTGAATCATAGCTTCTCTTTGGGCATGTGTCCAGTCACATCCTTTTAGAATATATGGATGTTATATGAGAACAAAAGACATATTCCTTTCCTAAGAGGGTTGGTACAAGTGCAATCCTTCAATGTCAAGGCCAGTTATATTCTCTTGAAAGATTAAAAAGGATGAGCAAAGCAAACTGCAGTCCTTGCCAAGGCAGGGATTAATGTTACTCGTCACCTCACCTCTGCTGGTCTTTCATTCCGGATGACCCAGACCTCCATCTGCCATACAATTGTTGAGCCATGCTTGCTGCCATTGACCCTTTATCATTACTTCAAGATATAAAAAGCATCAAAACATACCCAAGAGCATTGTTAGGTTCTGGAAATATTCCTCTCCACTCCTACTATTTATCAGTAAACTTAATCACTGAAAGTATTTAAAGTTGTTTTCTCTGGCATGTACAATAATTCCTTTCTTTGCATGTTAGTCCCCTGGCTAAGAGAATTCAAAAAGGCTAGGTTGCATTTGTATCTTCCAGTTCAGTGAAATTTCCATGCTTTCCCTTGAAAAAACACTTTCCCAAAGTGAAACCGGGTTTCCTTCACCATAGGGCCTAAGACTGTGCAGGTGAGAAGCACACATTGCACAAGTGAGGCACTGGGAAAGATGAAGAGATGAGTCAGTCGTACACTTTGGTTTCCAGAACCCAGAGTACTCCCAAATGCAGAAATGCTGGCCACTGCTCAGTGCTGGGATACTGGAGTAATTTGTAACAACAGTGAATTCTTTTTTCATGTCCTCATTGCCTCTACTCCTTCTTTGCTCTAATGGGTTCCTCTGCCTGCATACTAACTTGCATACTAACTTGATGCATTAGTCATTCTACAAGTAGCAAGGTAGGTGGAGATCTATTGGGCAAAGAAGGTAACTCCATGTCTAGAGTATATATTTATTTTGTTGAGGAAAATTACTGACCCACCAAGGTGAAAGAATTCCCCTGTAATAAATCTGTCACGGGCTGCTGGCTGTTTTACATGAGGAATGGCAAATAATGAGGGCTCAGTATTAGCTTCTGCCTGCTGACAACTAGGTCTAGTTAGCTAGATGAGCTTTACTGGGAAAGCATTGACTCTTTGGGGTCTAAACAGAGCATCATTTCTGCTGTCATAGCCACTTTCTTCATGAGGACCTCATGCTAGCACTACAGTTTTTAAGGAGAAAGGATGGTTGATTTCATAGAGTCAACCTGTCCACTGGGTTGACAAGACTAACCCCTGCAGTGGATATTTTCTAGAAAGCATTAATGTGAAACACAAAGTCCCACATGCTTTTTTCTCATTCCCATAGGTTTTATCCACATGGAACTTCCCCAGATGCCCTAGACATTGGATTTCTAGGCTTGTTCTTTTCAGACCCCGGAAGCATAGCCAATCATTTTCCCCTGCATGGAAGTCAGTGTGTATCCCCAGGAAAGGCTACATTTCCTTTATGTAAATTGAATGGTGGTTGTACTGCTTGCAGTTCTACCCACTGAGGGGATTCCTCTTTACCACATCTCTTTAGGTCTACCTCAGAAAATGACTGTGTTGTGACAGCTGTGTAGTTTCAGCTAATGCTAATCATTTACAACAATCTTCTATAAGCCATGCTCAGTTTCTTTCCTCCTCCATGTTGCCAAAGGAAGTCACCTATGGGGACACAGAATTGAGTTGAGAAAAAGGTGCCAGTGTAACATAGATAGGGGTCAAGGCCGTTTCTTCATGCAGTTTACTTATGCCTTCTGGATCTGCTAAGGAAGATACCAAATTGACCTGACCAGACAGACTCATGGTCTTATCTCAACAATAACTGGATTTATAGTCACTTGGTATCCTGTGATACTATGAGGTTGTTTTTCACGTGAAGCATAGTTCTCTGCTGCAGAAGGCATAACATTGTTTCAGAATCATTGGGGTCTATGTATATCCCTTCTGTTAGGACTTCCTAAAAACTCTACAAACATTTTCATCTACCAGAGGCAACTTAAAAGATCGTATATGTTGGGCAAGATAGCAAAAGTAGAAAAATCTCTTTCTTCCTGTCCTAGATATGCTGCAAATCTTGCTTTGCAATCCTAGATTGCAAAACTATTTTCAAGTGTCATAATCCTCCCTTAAATGTCCAGAGAGATCCTTAAACAGTGGTGCCTCCTTCTTATAGAGGTATGAGAAACAAAACTCTACCTTTACCCTTGTAAACATGTCCTGGCATGTTCCAGATCACTTGATTCCTAAAAATTTCACCATTGTGGAAAGCCCCTGAATCATGGTGGAATTTTTCTCCCACACTTCGGCACACGTGTCCTACTGGGAAACCTAATGTACCTGCTACTTTCTAATCACCAAGTTCAAGGTCAATCAACATGGTAACATTGATACTGTGATGAGTATGCTCTTCAGAAGAATGCCAAGAAAATTAAAGGGGATGGGCAAGCCATGAGACTCAAATGCCAGTAAAGATTCCATGATAAATTACCAGGTAGTAACCAAGATCAACATTACTGTTTTTATATTACCTCTCCAGATGACCTTGAGCTCATCTAAAGAAATGGAGATTATTGAGAAAGACAAGGTTTTATCAGTCAGGTAGTTCTCAAACCTGGTTGTCCATTGGAACTACCTCTAACACTTTTGATACCAAAGCCCTAATACTCTAGAGATTTTTATTTAACTGATTTGGAGTGAAGCAAAGGTATTATTTCTCATATACACACAAGAGCTGAGAACCACTTTAATTAGACTCTTGGAGAACAGAGACTAAGTATCAAGACCAAGAATATAATTTATACGTTATCCATAAGTACCTCTGCTTACAGACTGGAAAATCATACATTTTTAACAGTGATAGCTAATCACCTCCAACCCACCCTCTTCTAAGGGACAAGTAATCAATTTAATTTTAAACTCTATTAATGGAGTAATGAGATTGGCCCTTAGGAAGTCAGGGACCTAGAAACAGATAGAGCTCCTGTTAAAACTGTACCCCATTACCTCTATGTGGTGTTGTAGTTAAACATGGGAAGGGGGCTGGAAGAACCAATGTACATTTATATAAGTGATTTTTTAGTGTTTGCTGTGTTCTCAAGGCTTTATGGCATTTGGAGTTTATTCTGATTTGTTTACTTAGTTTTCAGTATTCTAATAATACACAAACCAAACTACAGTGAATAATTAAATTCAGAAATGCATACAGTGCATAATTAAATTCAAACAATTTCCATACTCAAGCTATGTTTTAGACACTGGAATAATAAAAGATCAAATGTTTCCTATTTCAAGATATTCACAATCTAGTAAAGCCAACTGAAGTTTGATGAAATAGTATTATTATAGTTGCTATGTACAAGAGAGTTTTCTTATATAATCCTGTATCACTTTAAAAGCTATGTATTACTGTCCCCAACTTACAGAAAGGCAAACTAAGTCTCAGTGAGTTTAGGTAAATCAATAATTTCATGTCTATTTCACAATAGACATGAAATTTGAATTCAGCTCCTTTTGGTTTCAAAGACCATTGTAATTTCACTGTGCTATACTGCTTCTAGTTATAGGGCTTTAGGGGCCTACGATATAGTAAATAATAATAAAGTAATAATTTTTATTGGCTGAATACATCTGAATCACTCAAAATATTCAGATAAAACAGTTTTTCTTTAGTCTTGGAATCATTCAAAATTTTGCCCCTAGAATCCATTATATCATCTCCAATTTATTGAATTCAATTCTAGGACAGTTGTTCTATAGACAATTATGTGTTTATAGGTGCATTTGTCTAAGCCTTTTAATTCATGTGATAATTTATCTTTATTAATTCTTAAATTCAAAATTGCTTTTTAAAAATTTAATTTTTTTTATTGAAGTAAATTTGATTTACAATGTTGTGTTAGTTTCACGTGTACAGCAAAGCAATTCAGTTATACATATAATATATATTGTTTTCAGATTCTTTTCCCTTATAGCATATTACAGAATACTGAGTATAGTTCCCTGTGTTATACAGTAGATCATTGTTGGTTATCTATTTTATATATAATAGTGTGTTTATGTTAATCCCAAACTCCTAATTTATCCCTCCCCCCTTTCCCTTTTGGTAACCATAAGTTTGTTTTCTACGTCTGCGGATATATTTCTGTTTTCTATATAATTTATTTGTTATCATTTTTTTAGATTCCACATATAAGTGATATCATATGATATTTGTCTTTCTGTGTCTGGCCCACCCCAAGCAACATGATAATCTCTTAAGTCCATCCCTGCTGCTGTAAATGGCTTTATCTCATTTTCTTATGGCTGAGCAATATTCCATTGTATACATATACCACATCTTCTTTATCCATTCATCTGTTGATAGATATTTAGGTTGCTTCCATGTCTTGGCTATTGTAAATAGTGCTTCAGTGAACACTGGGGTGCATGTATCTTTTTGAATTATGGTTTTCTCTGGATATATGCCTAGTAAAAAATTACTTTTTAATGCTGTATCTCTGAAGCAGAATCTTATGATTTTTTTTTTTCAGTTAACAAGTTAAAACTTTTTCTTCTTCGGATTTCATTGTTGAAATATTAAGTTCAAGGACAAGTATTTTTTAGCATCTCTCAGATATAGATTTTTCTTACCAAAGTACTTTGCTTTAATGAAACAGTTTTAAGAGACTATGACCTATGTCCATTTCTCCTTTATCATTTCCCCAGAGTCCCTTTAATTTACTCAGAATTCACTCTTTCCCTATACTTAGTGCTCACATGGAGAACTGTGATGAGCTCTATCTACAGCTTGCCCTTAATTCAAATTTCACAACAGTGACCCAATTGGTCATTCTGTACTTTTATGTTTGTTCTTATTAAGAAATAAACTTCCTAAAGTGTTTGTTATTTCAAGTATACAAATGGTAGAAAACAAGCCACATTGTAGTTTATTTAAGCACACTAATTTTGTTCTACCTTGCTCTCCATTTTTCCCCAATTTTGCTTGATTTTTTATGTTAAGCCTTTAAGAGTCTTTTAAAAATACATACTTATTGAATGACTCAAGATCTGTGAAAGAAGAGTATAAGTTTTATAAACTCTCTCTAAGTTTAAGGACATAAAGTCTAAGGCCACTACTTTTTTGGCTGAGGAAATGTCTCCTGAGCTTCATAAAACTTGACTAGACTAGATCCTGAAACGTAAATGTAAAGCACTTTGACTTTCATATACCTATCTTGGAATGTCTTTTATTTTCTCCCCCATTTATCTCATATTTTCTGAAAGTCTAATAAAGATCTCTTCTCCAGTGGACTCAATTTGAAGACAATTATTTTCAAAAATAAAAAATTCTCAACATAGCAATAATGAGCTTTGTCCTAAGAAGTAAGATGGAACACATTTTAAAATTTATACAATTCTGATTCTTCTAAAAATCTCATGTACATTTTATATTTAACACTGTATCAGTGTAAAGAAAATAATTAACATTGCATATTTCATCTCATGTTCAAATTTTCAATTCATCTTTGTACCTGTAGGATCTGTCTTTTTCAAAGATATTTCAAAATACTAACCTCTTTTGTCATTTTAATGCTAGAGTTTTATGATTATATTTTCAGTATATATATATTGCCTAAATGGAAAAATTAGCATTAATGGTCTTAGTATCACTAGAGTAATGCAAAATAACAAAATCACAGTTATATCTATTTAATTTACATTTCTATGTTAAATCATACAAGAGCTTCAAATTCTGATGTTGAAAATGTTCATACAGATAATGAGTTTTGCTTAAAATAATTATCATACAAATGATAGATCTATATTAGAGGGATTTGCTAACCCTGGTTCATATCTGTGAGAATGCTGATTGTTTCTGTTTCAAACCATGAAGATCTTTGCAATTTTGATTTATTTTATTGACAATCCTAGACTCCATTTAAGAATGATTTATATACCTTATGCTAATGAGTTATTCTTTATTTCAGTCAGTATCTTTTGCTGCCTTTAAAACATTTGTCCTGTGTTTTAAGAAACTGCGATCTGCCGTTCTGTAGACAACTAATTAATAATCAAACAAAATCAAATTTAAAGTTAGTATAATAATTTGAATCTCATATTTTTTTATGTTTGATATTTCAGCTCACAATAGAATTCCTTAGTGTGTTGATAGCTGAACACTTGATAATTTCTGACAACTCTTTTCTTAAAGACTTTATAAAGGAAAATATTAAAAGTTCTGTTATGATAAGTGCACATCCATTAGTGGCAAATATACAGAATCTCCTTAGAGGATTTTTCAGCATTGCTTCTTTATTAAAAAGAAATCTAATATAGGATGCCCCATTGTTGAGAGGAGAATTTATCAACTATCATTATTATAAGACTGCTTAATCTAAAATGTTTCAACAAAAAACTTGAACACTCTTTCAAGTTACTAATATACATTTGCAAAATGTTGAAATGAAGGAAAACATCTTATGATCATCTCAATAGATGCAGAGAAAAATGTTTGACAAAAGTTAATATGCTTTCATAATAAAGGTTCTCAACGAATTGTGTATAGAAGAAACAAACCTCAACATAATAAAGGTCGTATATGACAAGCCCACAGCTAACATCATGCTTGATGGTGAAAAGCTGAAAGCATTACCTCTAAAAGCAGGAACAAGAAAAGAGTGCCCACTCTTGCCACTCCTATTCAACATAGTACTGGAAGTTCTAGCCAGAGCAATCAGGCAATAAAATTAAATAAAAGGTATCCAAATCAGAAAGGTAGAAGTAAAATTGTCTCTCTTTGCAGATAACATGATCTTTTATAAAGAAAACCCTATAGAATCCACCAAAAAATATGAACCAATTAAAAAAAAAGTCAGAGAAGTTGCAGGATACAAAATCAACATACAAAAACCAGTATGCAAACAAACTATCCAAAAAGAAACTTAGGAAAACAATCCCATTTACAATGGCATCAAAAACAATTAAATACTTAGGAATAAATTTAACCAAGGAAGTGAAATATCTGCACACTGAAGACTATAAAACACTGATGAATGAAGTTAGATACAAATAAATGGAAAGATATTCCATGTTGACAGATTGGAAGAATTAATATTATTAAAATGTCCATACTACGCAAAGTGATCTACACATTCAATGCAATCCCTATCACATTTCCAATAGCATTTTTCACAGAAATAGAAAAAAGATCTAAAAATTCATTTGGAACCACAGAAGATCTTGAATAGCCAAAGCAACCTTGAAGAAGAACAAAGCTGGTGGCATCACACTTCTTAATGTCAAACTATACTAAAAGCTATAGTAACTAAAACAGTATCATGATGACATGAAAACAGACACAAAGATCAATTGAATAGAGTAGAGAAACCCAGATAAATCTATACTTATATGGTCAACTAATATTTGACAAAGGAGCCACAAGTGCTCAATGGGTAAAAGATAGTTGCTTCAACGAATGGTGTTGGGAAAATTGGATAACCACATGCAAAAGAATGAAATTAGACCCCTATCTTATAACACTCACAAAAATTAACTAAAAATGTATTAAATACTTAAACATAAGAGCTGCAACAATCAAACTCCAGGAAAAAAAATAAGAAAAAGCTCCTTGACATTGGTTTTGGCAGTAACTTTTGGGATATGACACCAAAAGCACAAGTAACAGGAGCAAGAATAAACAAGTGGGACTACATCAAACTAAAATGCCTCATCACAGCATAAGAAACAATCAACAGAATAAAGAAGCAACCCGTAAAATGGGAGAAAATATTTGCAAATCATATATCAGATAAGGGGTTAATATCCAAGATATGTTTATAAAATAACCTATTATTTTTAGCGTTAGATATGAGCTGAGTATAAATGTAAATGTAATCACAAAATGAAGTTCATTTTCAATACCCTTGCTGTATTCTATGGTACAAATAATTGACATTCACGAACAAGGTTTTAAGGAACATTTTGATTTTAGCTGTACCAAATCTTATTATTATGAATAATATTTATTAAATCATATTATTATTAAAGTAAAAAAGCAGAAAGTTTATTCTAAAAGTGTTCTGGAGACCAATTTTTAGATTCTAAATTCTTGATCATGAATTTCTGTGAAGAGCTTTTGAAAATTATTGAATGACTCAGTAACAAAATTAATTTATTAAATAACTAAATAAATGTGCAGAAAGTCATGTAACAAAAATTCCTCTGTATTTCCCATTAACATCCAAACTTTTTATTTCCTTAAAGGGGAATGGGAAAATAAATATGTCATGAAGAAAACAACTTGTAATCAAGATGAATAGGGCAATAAAATAAACCTCTCCTGAACTTAACTCTTGAATGTGTTTATTCAATTGAACCAGATCCTATTTAAGAACATAGATACTAAAGAAACAAAACCCAAAAAATCAATGACACATCTTTACAGATGTGAAATTAACAAATGGGAGAGAAATATATACCCAGTGATTTAATTCTTAAAAGCATTTTTTTGAAAATAGTATCAAAATACTTTCCACTGACTTAATTCTTATGAATGAATACAGCAGGAACAGTGTAGAATGAAATATAAACCAATAACTTTGAGAAAAGAATTATGAGCTTAATACAGTAAAGATAGTCAATAATTATTTTTTTTCAGGACGAAACCTTGAAAATTTGAAATTGGACTTGCTGTAAATTCTAAATTATTTAAAATAATAGCAATTTCTGCTATTGGAATACTGATAAGTGACAGTTTTAAGTTGGGCCTAGGCAGTTGTTTTTACAGATTAGAAATGTTTTCAGAAGGACAAATTAAGTGATCTATACAAATCATTGTCAGCATAGATAATGGTAATGAATTTTAAAAGTATAAACTTTGTAAGACTTTAAGCCACAAATAAAACAGCAAGGCAAACTTTGTTTGAAATTTAAAAGTTACAACATATGAACATTTTATTTCAAACACACACACACACACACACACACACACAAATAATCAGGGAATCATTGAGTCTTATGATATGGTTCAAGCAACCCCGGAGCTCCCTGAGAGCTCCAAGATCATTTTCATACTAACTGTAAGACAGTATTTTTCTTTTTCATTGTACTGATTCTTGCAAAGTTATTGTGAAATCCAGGATAGACAAAACTGCTTACATCTTGAAATTAATAAAGGCAGTCTTTCCAAAGTGAATTAGAGTTTATATTCAGCACTGCCATGGACTTGCTAGTAGGAGGATGGGGAGGAGCCATTTTCAATTAAGTATCTTCCTAGTAGAGCAGTGAAATTATCCATTTTCTTACATCTCACATCTGGAGTACTTTACAAAAATAGTCTATGTGACAAAAAGAAAAGTTCTTAGAAAATTGCAATGGTTGTTTTCAGGAAAAGCATTTTTGTGATTGAGTCACAAGTTCAAGTAGCTGCTTTTTTCACAGAATACCCATTTTATTTAAAAGAACGAGTGACAAACTATAAGCTGCCAGATTTGGGTACTGGGCAGTTTCTTGAAAATGAACCAAGTGAGACATCTACTTTAAGAAAATTGACAGTTCTGCTGCTGATTATAAAATTCAATCTTTGAGGAATAATGTAATTTTATAAAGCTTGTATCTGTCACTGTAACTTCGATGAATTTGCAATACTTCAGAATCTTCAGATGAGATTGGTCATATTTTTCTATTAAATAACTAAATGTGTCAACTTTAAGAGCATTTCCATAACTCAGTGGACCGATATATTCCAAATGACCGATGCATGAAGATACAAAAGATTTATGAGAAAAAGATTCTTTCAAAGTTCAAATTAGGTCAATAAATTTTAATGGGTAAGTGCACTAGAAAAAGTTCAGTTATGTTAGAAGATTCCACGTTACAGATAACTTTTGAGAAACTACCATCTATCATGTTTTGTTGTAGTACCAAAGAATATTAACAATTACCTGAAAAGTATTATAATAGTTTTAAATCTAGCTGACTTGTATTTTTCAGCTAAAATAAAAATATGTCTATACAAATATATAGCAATATCGCTCTTCTCACTAATTTCTTTGTGGTTTTAAAATGTAGTTATATTACTGTAATTATTTTTCTTAAAAATATGTTCCTATGCTGACAGATAATGGGATTTTTTAAGTGAATAAAATATTTACAGATTTCTCAGTTTTATTTTCAATACAGAAAATATAGATTTAAAATAACTCATCAAATCAAAACTCATTACCTTCAAAACTTTTTTAAAGCTCTAGTGAATTTATAAGATGAAATGTTTGAGAATTGCTATGTACATACATACATTTAAGGAGCTCTATCCATCTATCAATAGATAGACAGCTCCTTAAATATTTAAAGTGTTTTTGATTTTCTGATGGAATCCTTATTGAAACGGTTTTCAAACAATATATTTTCCATTAAGCAGAACTTTAAAAATGAAAATTTCAGACTAGATATAAGTTTAGATATGAGAGTCACAATGATTTAATCATCAGACAAATGGGATTCCTACAGTGTTAGCTCATAATAAGCCATGGCAAAATATCTATTTAATCTATCACCTATTAATCCCACTTAGAAAATAAAATGTATATCTAAATCTAAGTATACAGCTACATAGATATGGATGTTCTAAATTTGATAAATAACATGTGCATGTACGCATTCACACATATATTAATGTACACAAACACATGTACATGTAATATTAAAAATCAATGTTAACTATTAAAGTATATTAATATAATAGTAGTTTAATTTTAATATTAAAGCATACATTTTAAAAATAAATAATTTAAAAATTATTATCATTTTAAAAATTTTAGGTAATCAGAATATAGGAAAGCAAATTAGAAATTAATCAAAATGGTTCCCTAATGGCATTGAGTGGAAGCTGGGTGGAGAGAATAGGAATGGATGTAAGACTTCTAGTTGTTGTTTTTTTTTTTTTTGTAATATTACCTTGATTTTGGACCATCCAAATAATTTATTTGAAAAAGAAACACTAATGAAGAGCAAAAGCAAATTCTAAAACTGTGCACAGAAGCAAATATACCTAATGCTAAATCAAATTGAAAATATAACCACATAGAAAATATTTTTTCAAATAACATGAATACAGTAATCATCTAACTAGGATATATTTTATGCCCAAAAGCAATTGCAGAGTAATATTGAATTTCACCAAGGAACTTTATTCTAGAATAATTGTATAATAATTTAAAAAATATTTATGCTTTTATAATATAAACAAATACATGGATTAAAGCTGAGAAAAGGCTTTTTTGAAACTAAGATTTTTTTTAATAATAGAAAAGAACTGTACACATAAAATTAAAGAAACTCAGAAAAGTTTTATAATGTTAATTTCAAAGCCGACAGCAGTCACTGATTCATAGCAGTTTTGAATTTTAGCCCAGCAGATATTTCCATTTCCTTAATTTGGACCCAGTCTTGCTGCCTAGAAATGAGTTGCCATAGCTTTTAACTCTATTGTCTGTGAGAAATCCCACCCACTACAAATCATCCTTTACTAAGAACAATTCCTTTTGTTTCTTTTTTTCTTTTTGCAGCTACATAATTTTCTTAGTCTTATCTGTAACAGATAGTGGGTATAAAGTGCTATTTCCATTTTGAACAACCTTTGTCATTTTCAGTCCAATTTTAGTTACTTCCTTTAAAAATATCAGTAGTTTCCTATTAATCAAATAATAATGGACTCCATTAGAAAAAAACCAAACACACAGATCAACTCAGATAAAGCCCTTCTCAACCCTGTGATGCCTAAAAATCTATGATGATATGACACCTTTAAGATTCTTAGAAGGTTTATTATTTAACAGAGCTAGTCTATAGTGTTTCACTGTTATGATAATGAGAAAGTTTAATGTAGCTGAGAGGGACTATTACACACCACCTTAAATCTTTCTGTAGTCTCTGCACACCTTTGCATCCCACCCTTGATTTCTTTACCTTTAAACTCTACGCTGTGGATTTGATATTTGCCCGATGCCATTACTTTCTTTGAGACGTTCTTGTTCTCTGACCAAACTGTCTTAGACTATCTTGTATTGCCAATAACTTCTGTTTAAAAACTGAACATTTCCTTACAAGTTTCACCTTCAGTTCTCATGTTTTATCGTAGGCAGTGAGAAGAATCCAGTAGATGATTTCAAGAAACTGCCCAGATTCAACAACCTCCCCAAGTCAATTAGGTACCCTTTCTGTTTTCCAATAAAACATTTTGCAACTATAAGCATTGTCTTTCTCCAATCCAATAACATCTCACTCACTGTCCTCCAAGCCCTTACCTACTGTCTCCTCAACACCCCTTCAGCTTCTGCCTGCTGTCTCATCCCAAAGTCAGTTCCACATTTTTTATGTTATGGGTATGGAAGTAGCTCACTTCCAGATACCAAATTTTGCTGTAGTCATCTATTGCTGCAAAGCAAACTACCCCAAAACTTAAGGTTCAAAACGACTATTCTATTTTGCTCACAATTTTTGAATCAGAAATTCAGGAAGTTTCAGCTAGGTGGTTCGTTTTTGACCCACATATCATTAGCATCACTTATCTTATTGAGCTAGAGTATTGTATTGGTTTCCTAAAGAAACTATACATAATAAATTACCACAAACTTGGTGGTGTAAAATGTCAGAACCGTATTCTCTCACAGTTCCAGAGGCTATAAGTCCAAAATCAAAGTGTCCATCTAGGCCACGCTTCTTCTAAAGGCTCTAGGGAAGAATCCCTCATTGCCTCTTTCCAGCTACAGGTGACTCCCAGTCATCCATGACATTCCTTGGGTTATAGCTATAACATTTTCATTTCTGCCTTTCTCTTCATATGGCATTCTTCTCTGCATCCCCTCTTCTTATAATGCCAGTCATTGGATTTAAAGCCCATCTTAATCCAGGATGGTTTAATCTTGAGTTTTTTAACTAATTACATCTTCAAAGACTCTCACAATGAACTATCACAATGTCTAAATCATTACCATCACATGGTACAGCAACAACAATAAAATAAAAACAATATATAATTACATATAGTTGATTTATTAAATATATGTAATTGATTAATCTATAAGTATATAATAAAGAGAGAGCAAAGATTATTAAAATCTGCTGAACCAGGTTAGGAAATATATGGTTATTCACTATACTCAAATTTCAAATTCTATATGTTTGGAAATTTTATTGGAAAAATGTTGGAAAATAACTAAAACTTTAAAATAAAAATAGCACAGCTTAGTTGTATGACAGAAGATCAAATGGCTGTTTTAATATAATGTTAAGGTAGAAACAAACATTAATAAGGATTGTAGATTAATTGGTTGCTCACAGGAAGAAAATAAAGCTTCAGAATCTTTGATGAGGCCATACAGACTAACTCAAGCATAAATTGCCCTAAAACTATCTTTTATGTTACCCACATGGAAGGCCATTGTATTAATAAAATTAACTTCTTGTTTAAGCTTGCAACTTG
Organism: Mesoplodon mirus; assembly: GCF_964341445.2. Taxonomy (NCBI): domain Eukaryota; kingdom Metazoa; phylum Chordata; class Mammalia; order Artiodactyla; family Ziphiidae; genus Mesoplodon; species Mesoplodon mirus. Next base: position 59,491,796 of record NC_138993.1, on the reverse strand, counting down.
AAAAGTAACCATTCATTTACTTCATAGCCTCATTATTCCTCTTCTGTGAAAGGCTTCATTCAAGAGTGATGATGAAATAAAGATATTTTCAGGATAACAGAGATAAGAGATTTCTGTCACCAGCAGAGGCATAGTAAAGAAAACACTGGAGGGACTTCCGGGTAAGATGGCGGAAGAGTAAGACGCGGAGATCACCTTCCTCCCCACGGATACACCAGAAATACAGCTACACGTGGAACAACTCCTACAGAACACCTACTGAACGCTGGCAGAAGACCCCAGACCTCCCAAAAGGCAAGAAACTCCCCACATACCTGGGTAGGGCAAAACGGAGAGATCCGCACACAGAGGATCGGTGCCGAGCGGCACTCACCAGCCCGAAAGGCTTGTCTGCTCGCCCGCCGGGGCGTGCAGCGCTGGAAGCTGAGGCTCGGGCTTCGGTCAGAGCGCAGGGAGAGGACTGGGGCTGGCGGCGAGAACTCAGCCTGAAGGGGGCTAATGTGCCACAGCTAGCCGGGAGGGAGTCCGGGAAAACTCTGGAGCTGCCGAAGAGGCAAGAGACTTTTTCTTCCCTCTTGGTTTCCTGGTGCGCTAGGAGAGGGGATTAAGAGCGCTGCTTAAAGGGGCTCCACGGACGGGCGCGAGTCGCGATTGAAAGCGCGGAGCCCAGTGACAGGCGTGGGACGCTGGGCCTGCTGCTGCCGCCGCCAAGAAGCCTGTGTGCGAGCGCAGGTCACTGTCCACACCGCCCTTCCGGGAGCCTGTGCAGCCCGCCACTGCCGGGGTCCCGGGATCTAGGGGCGGCTTCCCTGGGAGAACGCACGGCGCGCCTCGGGCTGGTGCAACGTCACGCCGACCTCTGCCGCTGCAGGCTTGCCCCGCACTCCGCGCCCCTCCCTCCCTCCCGGCCTGAGTGAGCCAGAGTCCCCGAAGAGGCTGCTCCTTTAACCCTGTCCTATCTGAGCGAAGAACAGACGCCCTCCGGCGACCTACACGCAGAGGCGGGGCCAAATCCAAAGCTGAGACCCAGGAGCTGTGAGAACAAAGAAGAGAAAGGGAAACCTCTCCCAGCAGCCTCAGAAGCAGCGGATTAAAGCTCCACAATCAACTTGATGTACCCTGCATCTGCGGAATACATGAATAGACAACACATCATCCCAAATTGAGGAGCCCGGAGTCAGTGCTGTGCCTCTGAGGTGGGAGAGCCAACTTCAGGACACTGGTCCACAAGAGACCTCCCAGCTCCACATAATATCAAACGGCGAAAATCTTCCAGAGATCTCCATCTCAACACCAGCACCCAGCTTCACTCAACGACCAGCAGGCTACAGTGCTCGACACCCTGAGCCAAACAACTAGCAAGACAGGAACACAACGCCACCCATTAGCAGAGAGGTGGCCTAAAGTCATAAAAAGTCCACAGACACCCCAAAACACACCACCAGACGTGGACCTGCCCACCAGAAAGACAAGATCCAGCCTCATCCACCAGAACACAGGCACTAGTCCCCTCCACCAGGAAGCCTACACAACCCACTAAACCAACCTTAGCCACTGGGGACAGACACCAAAAACAACAGGAACTACGAACCTGCAGCCTGCAAAAAGGAGACCCCAAACACAGTAACATAAGCAAAATGAGAAGACAGAAAAACACACAGCAGGAGAAGGAGCAAGATAAAAACCCACCAGACCTAACAAATGAAGAGGTAATAGGCAGTCTACCTGAAAAAGAATTCAGAATAATGATGGTAAAGATGATCCAAGATTCTATTTCCCAGATCCAAAATCTTGGAAATAGAATAGACAAAATGCAAGAAACAGTTAACAAGGACCTAGAAGAACTAAAGATGAATCAAGCATCGATTAAAAACACAATACATGAAATAAAAAATACTCTAGATGGGATCAATAGCAGAATAACTGAGGCAGAAGAACGGATAAGTGAGGTGGAAGATAAAATAGTGGAAATAACTGCTGCAGAGCAAAATAAAGAAAAAAGAATGAAAAGAACAGAGGACAGTCTCAGAGACCTCTGGGACAACATTAAACGCACCAACATTCGAATTATAGGGGTTCCAGAAGAAGAAGAGAAAAAGAAAGGGACTGAGAAAATATTTGAAGAGATTATAGTTGAAAACTTCCCTAATATGGGAAAGGAAATAGTTAATCAAGTCCAGGAGGCACAGAGAGTCCCATACAGAATAAATCCAAGGAGAAATACGCCAAGACACATATTAATCAAACTGTCAAAAATTAAACACAAAGAAATCATATTAAAAGCAGCAAGGCAAAAACAACAAATAACACACAAGGGAATCCCCATCAGGATAACAGCTGATCTCTCAGCAGAAACTCTACAAGCCAGAAGGGAGTGGCAGGACATACTTAAAGTGATGAAGGAGAAAAACCTGCAACCAAGATTACTCTACCCAGCAAGGATCTCATTCAGATTTGATGGAGAAATTAAAACGTTTACAGACAAGCAAAAGCTGAGAGAGTTCAGCACCACCAAACCAGCTTTACAACAAATGCTAAAGGAACTTCTCTAGGCAAGAAACACAACAGAAGTAAAAGCCCTACAATAATGAACCCAAAACAATTAAGAAAATGGGAATAGGAACATACATATCGATAATTACCTTAAATGTAAATGGACTAAATGCTCCCACCAAAAGACACAGAGTGGCTGAATGGATACAAAAACAAGACCCATCTATATGCTGTCTACAAAAGACCCACTTCAGACCTAGAGACACATACAGACTGAAAGTAAGGGGATGGAAAAAGATATTCCATGCAAATGGAAACCAAAAGAAAGCTGGAGTAGCAATTCTCATATCAGACAAAATAGACTTTAAAATAAGGACTACTAGAAGAGACAAAGAAGGACACTACATAATGATCAAGGGATCGATCCAAGAAGAAGATATAACAATTGTAAATATTTATGCACCAAACATAGGAGCACCTCAATACATAAGGGAAATACTAACAGCCATAAAAGGAGAAATCGACAGTAACACAATCATAGTAGGGGACTTTAACACCCCACTTTCACCAATGGACAGATCATCCAAAATGAAAATAAATAAGGAAACACAAGCTTTAAATGATACATTAAACAAGATGGACTTAATTGATATTTATAGGACATTCCATCCAAAAACAACAGAATACACATTTTTCTCAAGTGCTCATGGAACATTCTCCAGGATAGATCATATCTTGGGTCACAAATCAAGCCTTGGTAAATTTAAGAAAATTGAAATTGTATCAAGTATCTTTTCCGACCACAATGCTATGAGACTAGATATCAATTACAGGAAAAGAGCTGTAAAAAATACAAACACATGGAGGCTAAACAATACACTACTTAATAACGAAGTGATCACTGAAGAAATCAAAGAGGAAATTAAAAAATACCTAGAAACAAATGACAATGGAGACACGACGACCCAAAACCTATGGGATGCAGCAAAAGCAGTTCTAAGAGGGAAGTTTATAGCAATACAATCCCACCTTAAGAAACAGGAAACATCTCGAATAAACAACCTAACCTTGCACCTAAAGCAATTAGAGAAAGAAGAACAAAAACATCCCAAAGTTAGCAGAAGGAAAGAAATCATAAAAATCAGATCAGAAATAAATGAAAAAGAAATGAAGGAAACGATAGCAAAGATCAATAAAACTAAAAGCTGGTTCTTTGAGAAGATAAACAAAATTGATAAACCATTAGCCAGACTCATCAAGAAAAAAAGGGAGAAGACTCAAATCAATAGAATTAGAAATGAAAAAGGAGAAGTAACAACTGACACTACAGAAATACAAAAGATCATGAGAGATTACTATAAGCAACTCTATGCCAATAAAATGGACAACCTGGAAGAAATGGACAAATTCTTAGAAATGCACAACCTGCCAAGACTGAATCAGGAAGAAATAGAAAATATGAACAGACCAATCACAAGCACTGAAATTGAAACTGTGATAAAAAGTCTTCCAACAAACAAAAGCCCAGGACCAGATGGCTTCACAGGCGAATTCTATCAAGCATTTAGAGAAGAGCTAACACCTATCCTTCTGAAACTCTTCCAAAATATAGCAGAGGGAGGAACACTCCCAAACTCATTCTACGAGGCCACCATCACCTTGATACCAAAACCAGGCAAGGATGTCACAAAGAAAGAAAACTACAGGCCAATATCACTGATGAACATAGATGCAAAAATCCTCAACAAAATACTAGCAAACAGAATCCAACAGCACATTAAAAGGATCATACACCATGATCAAGTGGGGTTTATTCCAGGAATGCAAGGATTCTTCAATATACGCAAATCAATCAACGTGATACACCATATTAACAAATTGAAGGAGAAAAACCATATGATCATCTCAATAGATGCAGAGAAAGCTTTCGACAAAATTCAACACCCATTTATGATAAAAACCCTGCAGAAAGTAGGCATAGAGGGAACTTTCCTCAACATAATAAAGGCCATATATGACAAACCCACAGCCAGCATCGTCCTCAATGGTGAAAAACTGAAACCATTTCCACTAAGATCAGGAACTAGACAAGGTTGCCCACTTTCACCACTCTTATTCAACCTAGTTTTGGAAGTTTTAGCCACAGCAATCAGAGAAGAAAAGGAAATAAAAGGAATCCAAATTGGAAAAGAAGAAGTAAAGCTGTCACTGTTTGCAGATGACATGATACTATACATAGAGAATCCTAAAGATGCTACCAGAAAACTACTAGAGTTAATCAATGAATTTGGTAAAGTTGCAGGATACAAAATTAATGCACAGAAATCTCTGGCATTCCTATATACTGATGATGAAAAATCTGAAAGTGAAATCAAGGAAACACTCCCATTTACCATTGCAACAAAAAGAATAAAATATCTAGGAATAAACCTACCTAAGGAGACAAAAGACCTGTATGCAGAAAATTATAAGACACTGATGAAAGAAATTAAAGATGATACAAATAGATGGAGAGATGTACCATGTTCTTGGATTGGAAGAATCAACATTGTGAAAATGACTCTACTACCCAAAGCAATCTACAGGTTCAATGCAATCCCTATCAAACTACCACTGGCATTTTTCACAGAACTAGAACAAAAAATTTCACAATTTGTATGGAAACACAAAAGACCCCGAATAGCCAAAGCAATCTTGAGAACGAAAAATGGAGCTGGAGGAATCAGGCTCCCTGACTTCAGACTATACTACAAAGCTACAGTAATCAAGACAGTATGGTACTGGCACAAAAACAGAAAGATAGATCAATGGAACAGGATAGAAAGCCCAGAGTTAAACCCACGGACATATGGTCACCTTATCTTTGATAAAGGAGGCAGGAATGTACAGTGGAGAAAGGACAGTCTCTTCAATAAGTGGTGCTGGGAAAACTGGATAGGGACATGTAAAAGTATGAGATTAGATCACTCCCTAACACCATACACAAAAATAAGCTCAAAATGGATTAAAGACCTAAATGTAAGGCCAGACACTATCAAACTCTTAGAGGAAAACATAGGCAGAACACCCTATGACATAAATCACAGCAAGATCCTTTTTGACCCACCTCCTAGAGAAATGGAAATAAAGACAAAAATAAACACATGGGACCTAATGAAACTTAAAAGCTTTTGCACAGCAAAGGAAACCATAAACAAGACCAAAAGACAACCCTCAGAATGGGAGAAAATATTTGCAAATGAAGCAACTGACAAAGGATTAATCTCCAAAATTTATAAGCAGCTCATGCAGCTCAATAACAAAAAAACAAAGAACCCAATCCAAAAATGGGCAGAAGACCTAAATAGACATTTCTCCACAGAAGATATACAGACTGCCAACAAACACATGAAAGGATGCTCAACATCTTTACTCATTAGAGAAATGCAAATCAAAACTACAATGAGATATCATCTCACACCAGTCAGAATGGCCATCATCAAAAAATCTAGAAACAATAAATGCTGGAGAGGGTGTGGAAAAAAGGGAACACTCTTGCACTGCTGGTGGGAATGTGAATTGGTACAGCCGCTATGGAGAACGGTATGGAGGTTCCTTAAAAAACTACAAATAGAACTACCATATGACCCAGCAATCCCACTACTGGGCATATACCCTGAGAAAACCATAATTCAAAAAGAGACATGTACCAAAATGTTCATAGCAGCCCTATTTACAATAGCCCGGAGATGGAAACAACCTAAGTGTCCATCATCGGATGAATGGATAAAGAAGATGTGGCACATATATACAATGGAATATTACTCAGCCATAAAAAGAAATGAAATTGAGCTATTTGTAATGAGGTGGATAGACCTAGAGTCTGTCATACAGAGTGAAGTAAGTCAGAAAGAGAAAGACAAATACTGTATGCTAACACATATATATGGAATTTAAGAAAAAAAAAATGTCATGAAGAACATAGGGGTAAGACAGGAATAAAGACACAGACCTACTAGAGAATGGACTTGAGGATATGGGGAGGGGGAAGGGTAAGCTGTGACAAAGTGAAAGAGCGGCATGGACATATATACACTACCAAACGTGAGGTAGATAGCTAGTGGGAAGCAGCCGCATAGCACAGGGAGATCAGCTCGGTACTTTGTGACCGCCTGGAGGGGTGGGATAGGGAGGGTGGGAGGGAGACGCAAAAGGGAGGGGATATGGAAACATATGTATATGTATAACTGATTAAATTTGTTATAAAGCAAAAAAATAAAATAAAATAAATTAAAAAAAAAAAAAAGAAAACACTGAAGGGTGTTCTTCAGGCAGAAGAAAAAGAGATCCAAAATGGAACATAGAGATGCAAAAAATGACAAAGGGCAATGAAACATTTACGATAAATGTTATCTTAAATGAGTAAATCTAAGTAAATGTTGACTATATAATGAAAATAATTTTAATTTCTCATTGTGTGTGGGGGGTGATCTTCATTTCTAATCATGGCAGGATAAGTGGATATAAATAATTTATAAACTGGAAAATCGTATGGGATAACTATTTGCAAATCTGAAGAACAAGAAACAGAGAGCTATGATCCCTAAGAGAAGGGAAACAGGCAATGCAAGAGCCATCATGGCTCTTCTTACAGGAAGCACTTTCCTGACAGCAATGCAGAGAGGGGAAGCACGGAAAAACACAACGGTCTCCTTGAGGTGAAGAGACAAAGACTGACGTTCGGAGTGATGAGTTGAGCAGAATTTGTATGGCAGAGCATCAGAGAAGAGGAAACTGCGCGGAAAAGGAGCTCTAGAAATCTGCATGTGGGTTTCTTTGATTCTTTGGTCAAATATTAAACTGAATATACCCTGGGTAAAACTTCACGAGACCAGGCAAAAACGACTGCTGGGGAAGGAACAAATACCAGGGAGTAAAAAGCTGAAAATCTACAGGAGCTCACATGGGGCCAACAGGTACAAAAAGCCACAGAGGAGAGATAATTTTTTTGTGGTATGCGGACCTCTCCCATTGCGGAGCACAGGCTCCGGACGCGCAGGGTCAGCGGCCATTGCTCACGGGCCCAGCCGCTCCGCGGCATGTGGGATCTTCCCAGACCGGGGCACGAACCCGTGTCCCCTGCATCGGCAGGCGGACTCTCAACCACTGCGCCACCAGGGAAGCCCGAGAGATATTATTGAACAATGTAGGCATTCAGCACCATCGACAGAAAGGTTATGCTATAGGAGTAGTGCTAATATAGGCTTAAAAAGATGCTTCAAACATGCAAGAACAAAGTTTTAATATATGCTACAAAAGTGTCAAGCTGATAACAGGGAGTCAGCTACCAGCTGGAACAAAACTGAATATTAAGGAAGACAGTAAAATCCAGACATTCAACAACATAACGTTCATAATGTCCAGCAAACTCTGGAATATAAAAGAACAGTAAATTTGAATAAGACATCAGAAAATGTCAATTGTAAGAGTGAGAAAAAGAACTGAACAAAAATAAAATAGTAAAATATATAGTAGGTCTAAAACATAATGAGGTATAATATACAACAAAAATAATGCAAAGTATGGAAGGAGAAGAAATGGAGGTCTTGTTTTATATACAAAATGCTATAATAATTTTTGAAGGTTGACTGTAATAAGATAAAAATACATGTAAATTCTAAATGTATAAGCTTTCTATTGCTCCTGTAAAAATTACAAATTTAGAGACTTAAAACTACACTCATCACCTCACACCAGTCATAATGGCCATCATCAAAAAATCTACAAACAATAAATGCTGGAGAGGGTCTGGAGAAAAGGGAACCCTCTTGCACTGTTGGTGGGAATGTAGATTGATATAGCCACTATGGAGAACAGTGTGGAGGCTCCTTAAAAAATTAAAAATAGAACTACCATACGACCCAGCAATCCCACTACTGTGCATATACCCTGAGAAAACCATAATTCAAAAAGATTCATGTACCAAAATGTTCATTGCAGGTTTATTTACAATAGCCAGGACATGGAAGAAACCTAAGTGTCCATCGGCAGATGAATGGATAAAGAAGATGTAGCACATATATGCAATGGAATATTACTCAGCCTTAAAAAGAAATGAAATAGAGTTATTTGTAGTGAGGTGGATGAACCTAGAGTCTGTCATACAGAGTGAGGTAAGTCAGAAAGAGAAAAACAAATACCGTATGCTAACACATATATATGGAATCTAAAAAAAAAAAAAAAAAGGTTCTGAAGAACCTAGGGGCAGGACAGGAATAAAGACACAGAGGTAGAGAATGGACTTGAGGACACGGGGAGGGGGAAGGGTAAACTGGGAGGAAGTGAGAGAGTGGCATGGACATATATACACTACCAAATGTAAATTAGATAGCTAGTGGGAAGCAGCCACATAGCACAGGGAGATCAGCTCGGTGCTTTGTGACCACCTAGAAGGGTGGGATAGGAGGGTGGGAGGGAGGGAGATGCAAGAAGGAAGAGATATGGGGATATATGTATATGTATAGCTAATTCACTTTGTTATAAAGCAGAAACGAACACACCATTGTAAAGCAATTATACTCCAATAAAGATGTTAAAAAAAAAAAACTACACTCATTTATTATACTACATTTCTGTAAGCCAGAAGGCTGGGACAGGTATCACTGGACTAAAATCCAGTGATTTTAGAAGGTCCTTGTTTTTTGCTGTCATTTGAGGGTCATTCCCAGTTTCTAGAGGCCATCACATTCCTTGGCTCAGGGCCCTCTTTCTGCATCCTTAAGCGAGCAAAGGAAGTCAAGGGCTTCTCATGCTGTGTCTCTCCAGCTCTCTTCCATTGTTGCAGCTCTCTCTGTGACTCAGCTGGGAAAGTGTCTGGATATGAGGATGCAGGTGTTTATATTGGCCCCACCTGAATAATCCAGGCTAACTTTCATATCTCTAGGTCCTTAACCTTAATCACATTAACAAAATCCCTTTTACCATGTAAATTAACACATTCACAAGTTCTGGGGACTAAGGCATGGATATCTTTGGGGGTGAGTATTCTACTGTACTAGAATAATTATTAAAGTTCTAATAAAAATAACTACAGTAATAAAACAAATGATATAGCCATGGTCATACTTGTAACTTCAAAATACATGAAGCAAAAACAGACAGAAATAAGGAGCACTAAATAAACCCACAATTATAGTTGGAGATATTACCATTCTCATCTCAGTAGTTAAAAAAACAAGTAGAGGGAAAATCAGTAAGATAAAGAAGACATGAATAGTGCTATCATCCAACTTGGCCCATTTGACATTTATAAAACACCACACTCAGCAAGAGCAAGATGCACATAATTTTTACCTACATTGTGCTAAGTTTCAAGTGCACAAGATAGATCCTATGATGGGCCAATGCATCTCAAAAGTTTGAAAATGTAAAGAGTATATTCCCTGACCATACTGGAATTGCATTAGAAATGTATAATCAAATGGTACCCAGAAAATCCTCAAATAATTGGAAATTAGACAACAAAATCCTTATGAATTAAGGAGGAAATTGCAAAGGAAATTAGGAAATAATTTAAACAGATAATAAAAAAGCTAATCAAAATCTGTGGGCTGCAGCTAATAAAATGATTAAAATAAATTTATAGCTTTAAATGCTTATATCAGAAAAGAAAGGTTAAAAATAATAACCCAGGGCTTCCCTGGTGGCGCAGTGGTTGAGAGTCCGCCTGCCGATGCAGGGGACACGGGTTCGTGCCCCGGTCTGGGAAGATCCCACATGCCGCGGAGCGGCTAGGCCTGTGAGCCATGGCCGCTAAGCCTGCGCATCCGGAGCCTGTGCTCCGCAACAGGAGAGGCCACAACAGTGAGAGGCCCGCGTAACGCAAAAAAATAAATTAATTAATTAAAAAAAAAATAACGCAGGGTTCTTTAAGAAGCTGGAAAAACATGAGTTTATTAAACGAAATTCAGTAGAAGGAAGGCAATAATAATGATAGAAGCAGAACTTAATGAACTAGAAAGCAGACAAATGAAAGAAATTTTAAAAACCACAAGCACTGAAAAGTTAGTTTTTGAAAATAGTGGTTAAATAGACAAACTTTTAGCTAGACTGATCAAGGAAGAAACAAGAAAATACAATTTACCAAAACTGACACCAGGAAAATTAGAAAATCTGAATAACCCTATATTGATTGAAGAAATTGAATTAACCATTAAAAACAACTTCTCTAGAAAACTCCATGTTCATATTGCTTCACTTCTATCAAATACTGAAGAAGGAAATATTATGTAAACTTTTTTCAGAAAAATAGAGGAAGAAGGAGCACATCTACACTTAACCCTGAAATAAAATTATACAGAAAGGCAAAATGTAACACACTGATTCCAGTATATATAAAGAAGGTAATGCAGGTTTACTAAATGGGTTTATGCCTGAGGCGCAAAGGCTGTTTTTTTAACATTTAAAAACCAATGAATGGGACTCTTTGTGGTGCAGTGGTTAAGAATCCGCCTGCCAATACAGGAGACACAGGTTCGAGCCCTGGTCCGGGAAGATCCCACGTGCTGCGGAGCAACTAAGCCCGGTGAGCACTAGAGCCCGCGCTCTGCAATAAGAGAAGCCACCACAATGAGAAGCCTGTGCACCGCAGCGAAGAGTAGCCCCTGCTCACCACAACTAGAGAAAGCCCGCATGCAGCAATGAAGACCCAACACAGCCAAAAATAAATAAATTTATTTTTTAAAAAAGTGAATGTAATTTATCGCTTAGTAAATAAGGACGAAAAAATATATATGATATCTCAGAGAGCCCGAAACAGTGTTTGACAAAATTTAAAAAGCATCCATGACTAAAAAATAAAAACAAAACCAACTCAGAAACCTGCAGATAGTAAGAAAATCTTTCAACCTGATAAAAGACTATCAACAAAAAATCTAGTGTTACTACCGTATTAGGCCAACAACAACAAAAACCCAAAAGAAAGTACAAAGAAGATAGAAATATAAAACTGTTAAGAAGAAATCACTTAGTAAAAAAGTAAGTTGAAACCAAATAAATGTAATTTTCATCATCTAAACCCTTGGTATGAAACCTCAAAATTTAAAAAAATGTCAGATGTACTTTTGAGATATCTCTTGTCATTTTCATCTTCATTATCTGAACTCTCATCATTTATTATCTAAACTAAGTAGCTTATGCATTTAGATAGTGATGGGTTCTTGTACATTAGTACTTTTTTATTTTATTTTATTCAAGTATAGTTGATTTACAATGTGTTAGTTTCTGGTGTACAGCAAAGTGATTCAGTTTATATATATATATATATATATATATATATATATATATATATATATACATATATATAATTTTACATTATGGTTTATTATAGGATATTGAATATAGTTCCCTGTGCTATACAGTAGGGACTAGTTTATCCATTTTACATATAATAGTTTTCATCTACTAGTCCCAAACTCCCAATCCCACCCTCCCCTACTTCCACTCCCCCTCGGCAACCACAAGTCTGTTCTCTATGTCCGTGAGTCTATTTCTGTTTTGTGGTTAAGTTCATTTGTGTCATATTTTAGATTCCACACATAAATGATACCATATGGTATTTATCTTTCTCTTTCTGACTCATTCACTTAGTATGATAATCTCTAGGTCCATCCATGTAGCTGCAAATGGCATTATTTCATTCTTTTTATGGCTGAGTAATTTTCCATTGTATATGTATACCACATCTTTTTCCATTCATCTGTCTATAGACATTTAGACATCAGTACTTTTTTTAAAAAGATGCTTTAAATGCTCTGTAAAAAAAAAAAAACATTTTTAGACTGAAAATACATTTTCAACTATATGCACACCTCAGACATAAGAATACACAAAGGTTGAAAGTATAAATGGAAATATATATTCCATACAAATGCTAACCAAGAGAAACTATTTTAGTAAAATTTTTAAAAAATTAACAAAAAAACTGAGGTATAATTCTTTTGAGATATTTTTAGGAGGTTAAATTCTAAATTAGAGCAAGATTTTATTTCCATAAAAATTCAATATTGGTGACCTTGAGGGCACACAGAAGACATATGGAGTGTTTTGGTCATAAATGTTTTATTTTGGCCTGAATCTTGATTATTGGGTTGTTCTTTATGTAGTACTTGTATTTTATTGTATAGTAAAAATGTTTACAACAATGATGCATGCATGGGATTCATCTTACATCCCCCTTTTGAGGCACTCATTTGATCCACCTATAAGACAGAGGAATCATAGAGTATGACAGATTATAATAAAGTTAATCCATAAGTGGTTTCCTTATGGTAACAAATTAATGTAGCCCTGGTACGTAAGCAACATCAACTCTCTGGCAATCTGTCATAATCTGGACACCTTGACTATCTCACAGTCCCATGGGACATTATGCCAGTTTACCATGGGACTGGAGTCAAGCTCTGTATGCTCAGAACCTGTGTCCAATAGGTGGTGCTGTTTTTCACACAGCCAGAACACAGGAAAAGGAATGGCGTGGAGGCCTTGAGGAGGAAAGAGGAGGGACTCCTTTCAATTTTTATGTTAACATTGTTGCTTCCTGTTCTACACCCTGGGCTTTTCTGGTTTCGAATTTTAGTTTCCAAATACTGACTGTTTCTTCAAGTAGTCACACTAATGGTTTCTTTGAACTAGAATTTGAAATTGCTATTTGCCACATTCATAATCCTCACAATACCAAAACAGCCAATGAAAGAGATTAATCTACCGGCTGGATGATTGATCTCAGTTAGAAAGGTAATAGAGACTTTTTTAAAAGGGGAAAAAGGATTCATGTCTTTTGATCTCAATAAATGAAAAAAAAAAAAAGAACATAATTTGAGCTCTTCCTGATTTCTTGAAAACCAGCTGTTATTTTCCCTGACTTTTGCCCCTCAGCACTTCATATAGTCTTCTAAGCTTCTGATTCCCTGTCATGAATCCCTTACTCACTAAATGCCTGGAGTCATTGCTGACTAATAAACCTCCAACAACACTGTAGGTTAGGTACCTATGGAAGATATTAATTATGCTGCAGATAAGAGCACACCACAGTCACTGAATATCCTCTCCACGGTTTTCATTGCATAGTCAGATTTTTTTAATGCTTTGTTAAGTAATAAGTTCTATTTTTACCTTTATCATATAAGAATTATTTGGACTGTATGTAACCAAAAAACCAACTAGCAGCGCTTTACAGCATCATAAGGACATTTTTTTGACTTTATAAAAAAGAACTTTTAAGAGGGGTTGATGTAGAATTCATTTAAAAGCTCTATGATGTCATCAAGCACTAGGCTATTTCAGCCTTCAGCACTGCCATCCATAGTTATTGTACTCAGAATTTATATCATACATACGAGATAGTGGCCATAACTCTACACATCACATCTGCATGTAAGACAGAAAGGAAGAGAAGTGCATGTGGCCAGTGAGCTTTCCTCTTATGTTTATCCCTTTTATAAATGGATTTTGCATACCATCCTAAAAGATCCAAAATTAACTAAGATTCCCCCACACCCCATTTTATAAATAAGTAAATTGATGATGGAAAGGAGAGGTTAGGCAAAAACTTGTCAGAGTTAAGATGTGAAATCAAGTCTTGAAGCCATAACTCATGTACATTGCAGTAAAATTATATAAAATGTTATTGAGAGGCCATAGATGCAATGAGTGTAGTATATAATAAGGGTAGCAATTTGATCAGGATATAATGATTGGAATTTGGGACTAAAACTAGAATAAAGGCATAAATATGGAAAAAGTATGATGAATGATGGGAGGAAATACTTTGCAAAACTATTTCCCTATCAATAGTGAAATATCACACTCTGTCCACTCAGTAGTCCTTGTTTTCCCAACCAAGTTCAGACATGGGGGCAAGAGCTGATTTATATTCTGTGTTTCAAATCTTTAGTCTTTGAGTTGTGCTGTATGTATCATCCATGTATTTTTCTTATCTTCCTTAAAAATATTTGTTATAATTCAGCACCATGAATGATGAAAAAAGGTTAAGAAATGAGAAGAACTCACCAAGTCAAGACTAGTCTCAGAATAAATGGCAAAGTCTCTGTTCACATGGGGCCCAGGTGACAGTGGTTGGTGATGATATTTGGAGATAAAATACAGTTGAGTAGTTTTAAGACCTAGGTATGAAAAGCAAAGACAGTAGGACTGAAGTGCAGCATGAAATTCATAGGTGGAGAATTCATATATGACAGTGATATAGGAGTAGTGGAGAAAGATGGGCCAATGTCCTTGTTTTTCTGTGACAGCTTAAGTGTCTTACTATTGCCTCACCTTCCACACCCAGATACTGAACAAAAACAAAATAAAATTGTAATACCCCAAACTGCAGGCTACACGTAATGTGTGGGATAATTCTAAACAGGACAGGGAATTCCTTCTTGTGCCTTCCTCTTTTTCTGCCCAGACTCTCCATGCTCCTGATCTGCCTTCAATTCCCAGCAGCTTTGCTTGCTTTCCCCATCTGCAGACTACCCACTAGTGATGCTAACCCAGAAACCCCAGCTGCAGATCCTCGGTAAATATTTCTCTCCATATTCCCCTTGGGTTTATGTGCCCCTACTTCCTCTAACCCCCTCCACCAAGACAGATAGTCCCTATTTTTTTCTGGAAGTAGCTTATTCTTCATTCTCTGACCTTGTATGTGTTCATTTGGTTCAGGCTGATATCTACCTTTTCTTTCTATGCTCTGTGTCACAATGACCCCCTTCAAACAAAATCTCAGCATTCACAATGCCAGAAACACAGCAGAGACCCAGCTTCCATTGTGGTTTTGCCTGTTGCTCTGTCAGTTTGGCCCTGTTCCTTGTGCCATTACCGTTCTAACTTCTGCACAAAATTCCAAGTTACCTTCCAGCACAACAAAGTAAACATGGATACTTTTAAATAACACAGATTTTGAGTGGCCACAGAGCAAAGTGAAGAGAGATCATAAGGTAGTAGCTATGAGAATGAAGTGTGAGGTTGGGAAATTTGTTTAATCTGTCTGTACTTCAGTTTTCGTTTTTGTAACAAGGGTTAATAGCATTATCTACTTCGTAAGACATGCATGAAAATTAAATGAATTAATTTTTATACAGTGTTTGGAAGCATGTGGTAAATCCTATACCTGTATTAACTAATACTTGAAGAAATAAATGGAATAAAAATTGTACCGATGACAAAGTATCTGTGGCTGTCTTAGTCCACTGCAGTCAAAAACCACATCTTTAGAGGTAGGAGCTTCCCTGAAGGAAACTGAACATTCTATTAGAATTCATTTTTAGAAAATAACAATCTTGGAGATATATTTTTTTGCATAAAATGGAAGGAGGGCTCTCAGAAACAGGGACTGGTCTCTTTTTTCCTAGGATTTCCAAAAATAGAGAAGACCAGTTAAATTTATAAGTGGGATCCGCAACTCCTGTACTATTTAAGGGCAGATAAAAATGAGAGAACAAGATGGTCTTAGAAGAGACATGAGGTTACAGCTCAGCCTGGACAGTAATTCTGTAGATCCTTGTTCTATAGAGTAAGGTCTCTGGACTGTAATTATCATCATTACTTGGGAGGTTATTAGAAATGTAATGTGTTGAGGCCCACCCTAGCCCTACAGAATCAAAATTGCTGGAAGTGGGGTCCAGCAATTTGTCTTAACAAGCTCTCCAGGTGATGCTATGCTTGCTAACGCTGGAGAACTAGTGCTTTTTTTTTTTTTTTTTTTTTGCAGTATGCGGGCCTCTCACTGTTATGGCCTCTCCCATTGCGGAGCACAGGCTCCGGACGTGCAGGCTCAGCGGCCATGGCTCACGGGCCCAGCCGCTCCGCGGCATGTGGGATCTTCCCGGACCGGGGCATGAACCTGTGTCCCCTGCATCGGCAGGCGGACTCTCAACCACTGCGCCACCAGGGAAGCCCCAGAACTAGTGCTTTTTTACTGCACTCTGCTTCATTATCGTTGGATTGTCAGAAAATACTCATTAAAAGTTATATCCAGTTATCAGTTTGTGCTTTGTGGAATTAGGAGAGATTGTATTGCATAGTATAGAAGAGAGAAATGGCCTCTCTGGGTTCTGATGGAGAAATACAAGTAGCCCTGACAGGGAGAGAGCTGCTGTGACCGGGCTGTTGGCTAATAACAAAAACATCAAGTTTGTAGAAAATAAGAAAGCCTGAGAATGACCTGAAAGACTTTTTTTCTTTTCTTTTTTCTGGACACCTATGAGGCTAAAGCTTTGAAAACTCTCACAAATTGCTGGGGTAAAAATTGTTGCTGGAATTATTTTTGACAAGTAGGCTATCTGAGGCTCAGGTATTTCTATTTAGTTATGGAAGGAAAGGGGACCTTGTTTTTCAGTCACAGAGGGATGAGGCCTGATATAGACAGCATCTGTCTGTCCATCTATCTGTCTGTCTGCATCTATGAATCATCATTATCTATCTGGCATCTGGTCTATATACCATTTTTAGACTATAATCATATATTCTTTGTTCTCCTACTCTTAATCTTACCCCTACTCAGTTTACCTTTCACATGACAAAGAAACTTTTCTAAAATCCATATCTTATGCACCTCCCTTTGTCCTTCGGATAGATTGAAAAGTAACTTGTATGTTAAGTATGACATTTTTTTTGGTTCCTGATATTTTGCAGCTTCATATTTTACCAATCCCCTTGTATTTATCACTTGTAGATTGTTTTCCAGGCCTACTGCACTACTCAGACTTCCCAAATGAGTATATTCTCTCTGATTTTTAGGTCTTTGCACCAAGGTTGCATTCTCTAGTCCTTTCAAATAGAAAACTGATAATTTACTTTCAAGACCTTGGTCAGGCTTCATCTCCAAATAACTTTGTCACCCCCAAAGACTGGATTGAGTACCCTTTCCCTGTGTCTTCCTTGAAATTGTATTTAAATACATCACACTATATTGTCATGGTCTGACCAAAGGCATTCTTCTTGAATACCTCACCTCATTAAATAAGCAGCTTCTTAAAAACAAGTATTGCATTTAATTCATTTACAGGCTCCTGGTGCATAAGTCAACACCTGGCTGAAAGAAGTTGCCCCATACACATTTTATATATAAACAAATGAAAAAATAATGGATGAATTTTGTGTCCTCTAATTAGTTAATCTTGTATGAGCACAAAGAGGAGTAACACCATAGGCAGGCTCGGGTTTCAGGCCAAACACTGGCTCAGGAAAGGGTATATCAAGGAACTTTAACCAGCCCCATATCTGCTCAATTTACATGACGGCAATCTTATGCCCCATACAGCCAATGTATTTATGTCTCATTTGCCCATGTTCGTGTTCCCTTGTTCGTGCCAATGAAGTGCTCCGCGTTATTTACTTGTAGTACCTCCTTAATTCATGCTATTCTCCCTCAGAAAGACTATGTCCTCTACCATACAGTAAAACCCCTGCTAATATCTGAGAGACTTTCCTCAACTCCAGATGCATAGTTGTCTTTTTTGGATTTCTGATTTTACAATGGTCTCGGGATTCCCGTCACAGATGACTCATCTGTCACGGAACACACTATCTCTGAATTGATCCTTCTAATTTCTTCGACTCCAAATCCCTTCCTGCTTCAACTGCCATGATCCTGTTTGTAAACACTATGCCCTGCGTATCTCATTTCCATGAGTCTGTCTCTGGGGCCTACACCGCTGTTGGAAGTGAGCTGCTTTCCAGATAATGCTCCCACGACTCCACCAAGCCACTCCAGTGTAGCAGCAAACAAATTTACTGTCTTTATGTTCCTCCATAACACTTAGAACTCAAAACATGGCCACTGTCCAACAGCACCTCAGCATATATCCTATGAAGATTTTTAATATATATATAATTTTATGTATAATGTAATTGTACAAAATATATACAATGTTTCTTCATCTTCAAATTGCTATTTAATTTAAAATAATTAAAAATAGCTCACCATGTGGAAATAGCATGGTACAGTTTTGCCCTCTGTGTCCCTGAGTTCTGCATCCATGAATTCAACCAACCATAGATCAAAAATATTTGGAAAAAATAATTCCAGAAAGTTCCAAAACTTGAATTTGCCACGGGCCAGGGACTATTTATATAGCACTTACATTGTATTTACAACTATTTACATAGCATTTACATTGTATTAGCTAGTATAAGTAATATAGAGAGGATGTAAAGTATATGGGAGGTTTAGATAGGTTAGATGCTAATACTTTTTTATTATTGATAAAATAATTTTATTTAAGGGACTTGAGCATACTTGGATTTTGGCATCCTGGGGGGTGTCCTGGAATGAATCCCCCACGGATATATGCAGTACTCACT
This sequence comes from Mesoplodon mirus, assembly GCF_964341445.2. NCBI lineage: Eukaryota > Metazoa > Chordata > Mammalia > Artiodactyla > Ziphiidae > Mesoplodon > Mesoplodon mirus. The sequence continues at coordinate 59,472,959 of NC_138993.1, read as the reverse complement.
TTATCTTTCTGAGCTTCAGCTGTGAAATGGTCATAATAACAAGTGTTTCTAAAGAGCAGCATTAAGATTGAACTTTAAATTCTGTAGGAACAGAATCACTTTTCCAAGTTTATACAGATAAATATTGGAGAAAAGACTGGAGCTGAGGAATATCTGACATCAATACCTGTGCTAATTCTGGCTAACTGTTAAAAGCTAAGAGATTAAAATCAAAAGGTAGAAAAAAAGAGGAAAATGAACATGAAGGGAAGGGTGAGAAAGAAGAAAAAAAAAGGAAGATCTCTTCTCCCCTGAAGAAAATTCAATCCATTAAAAAGTGTTACAGGAATAGTTTAATGTTATTATTTCTTCATTTTATATATGCATAATATGCATGGATATACATAATTGCTGACTCAAATTGTGTATCAAATTATATCACATCATTTCTAAAAGGCAATTAGTAATTAATTAATAAGCTTAGTATCTTGTGGTAAAATTGCATCTTAATATGAAATTTTAGAAATTAATCACCAGTTAAACACATTAAGCTTTTGCAAAGTCTTTCCTGATCTCATCCACATACAATTTAGAATTTAAGTAATATAAAATGAATTGAGGGAAGAAATGTCAATGAATATAGTAAGGTAATGTTTGACTTAGTTTATTTAAAAGAAAATAGCAAAAAATCAGAAGTCTTAAAAATATGGTAATATGGGGCTTCCCTGGTGGCGCAGTGGTTGAGAGTCCACCTGCCGATGCAGGGGACACGGGTTCATGCCCCGGTCTGGGAAGATCCCACATGCCGCGGAGCGGCTGGGCCCGTGAGCCATGGCTGCTGAGCCTGCGCGTCCGGAGCCTGAGCTCCGCAACGGGAGAGGCCACAACAGTGAGAGGCCCGTGTACCGCAAAAAAAACCAAAACAAAACAAAAAAAAAAAACCATGGTAATATGATTTGCATTGAAATATGCAAAAACCATTTGCTCATGAAAAAAATTTCAAAAATGCTTTAATACAAAATAAAAATGACATTTGTGTTGCTTATGGTGCATCAGAATTTATAATCCAAAACTATTTTCAAAGAAGACAAGTACTTAAAAGTAATACTTATGTACAATCATTTGGATCACAAATGATATAAGTAAATATAACTCCAAAAATATGAAATGATGTTTACTGAAAGTTTATTTCCACTTACTTATTTTCTTAACTTAAAATACAAAAGTTATTTTTAACTTACTGTGAAGATTTAATCTTTGTTAAGTCATTTTAGCTGTCAGAGCTGTGAGTTATTCAATTATATAGAGAAAATCCTTAGTTAATGAAAGTTTAATACAATTTAAGCTTCCCAAGACTATTAAATCTCCCACCCATAATATATCAAAAGCACATGTCACTGTTAGATATTCAAAGGTAATCTGTAGGCATTCTACCATAATAATGAATGCAAATCTCTGTAGGCATAAAAGGTAATACAAAAATCAGGTAGAGCACATTATAACCAGGATGTCCAAAGTTTATCTTCACAGAGCAGCTTCACGGCTACTAAAATAATACCAAAAAAATGAATTAAACATACATAATGTCCAGGCACTTGGTGGGAGCGAGCTTAGCCCGATAAAATAGAAGGATGCCAAATATGCACTCTTGGCCTACTTAAATAATTGGCAAACAGCCTCTACTGAAATTTCAGGGTGTGTTTATAAAGAGAAATACATTGACAGTGTCATAACAAAAATTTGATAAATTATACTGAATGTTGTTGAGTAAAAATAAAATTTAACCTACTTAAACTTGATGATGATTTTATCATTGATTAACACTTCTGAAAGAATATCTATTCATTCATCTTACAGGACTCTTACATTCTTTAAGAGGAGAGCACATTGATAAAATGTGTAAATTAAATATTAGGCTTTGTAAAATCTGTATTTTGATCCTAGGGAAGATGTATAGGAATTTCAAAATACAACCTATGGCATGGTCATAAAATGGATACAAAAACACTAACATTTTCTCAAATAACAAATTTATAAGAATTGATAATATGTTACTTGCAAACACAATTGAGATGGTTATGAATTAAATTAAAGTTCTGGATTTTCATTATGAATAAAATTATTGGTAAAAACAATTTGACAAAAATGAAGAGGAATGTAACATGTCTTTTGATTAAATATGAAAAAAACTGAGGAAAAGTTTAGTATTGCTACTGCACCTTATCAACAATGCTAAAGAGATTGAAGCTCATTAATAATTGCACATGCAAGTTCCCTCTTTTTTATTCTTGTTAAAAGGAAAGGTCTGAGACAAAAATAGAAGGTGAAGGAGAAAGGGAAAGAAAAGAAAGGAAGGGAGGAAAGAAGGAAGGAAGGGAGGGAAGAAGGGAGGAAGGAAGGAAGGAAGGAAGAGGAGGCTGGAGGATGGGAAAGAAGGAAAAGAAACTTTAATATTGCAATGTAGCATTATATAAAAACAAAGGCTTTGAGAAAATATAAACTCTAATTTGAATTCTAGATCAAGACTAAAGTATATGATGCAAAGAAACAAGAAAAAAAATACTTTCCTCATCTGAAAATAGCTCATAGGTGTCTGTGAGAATTTTTAGATATTATGTCAGTAAACACATGGTACACTATCTCAAGGAGTAGAAGCTATGTAGTAATGATAATAATAGAATCTTCATAACTAGAAGGCTGCATTTCAGCAGTGACAATAAAGATAAAAATCTTTGCCTTTAAGAACCTTACACCGAATTATTAGTTTCTTAGGACTGCTGCGACAAAGTATGACAGTTTGGGTGGCTTAAAACAATAGAAGTTTATTCTGTCAAAGTTCAAAGAGCAGAAGACTGAAATCAAGGTGTTGACAGGGTGGTTCCTTCTTGGGGTCTCAGAGGGATACTGTGTTCCATGCCTCTCTCCTAGCTTCCCATGGTTGCTGGTGATGCTTAACATACCTTGGCTTATGGCAGTATAACTCCAATTTCTGCCTCCGTCTTTGGATGGCATTCTACCTGTGTCTTTCCTCCTCTTACAAGATTATTTGCTTGGTGATCCTCCTTACTCCAATACAACTAAATCTTGACCTAACTAATTACATCAGGAATGACCCTATTTTCCAAATAAAGTCACATTCTAAGGTTCCAGGAAGGACATGAATTGTGGGAGCAGTAGGCAACCTAGCAAAACTCCAAGCGGATGGAAAGAAATCATACAAAGAATGTCTGGAATATATAGTATATTGGATAATGCAAATTGCTTTAAGAGAATAAAGCACAGAAGAGAAACGGTTGTTATCTTAAATAGAGAGGCCAGGCAAGTTACACTTATGGAAAACCATAGAGGATGTGGGAGAGGGGTGTTGTGTGAATACATATACAACCACTTAATATATTGACTTGTAAGTGTGCACATACTTAGAAATCAAACTAGTACTTTTATATTTACAATAGCAAAATCCTAACTATTACTTCCACAGTTAAAGTAGCAAAATCTTAACTATACTAACTAACTCAAAACTTTTTGCCTTTGCAATTTAATCAGGAAAATCTTTGAGGGGGGAAATCTTATACTGAATGTCAGGCTTATTTCACTGCATTTCATTACCTCCAATATCTTGGTCGCTCAAGACCTGGCTGACAGCCCTAAACTGCAACTTTTATCTCCCCTTGGATAGCCTAAACTATTCTGGCTTCTGTCTACAAGAAGCCCTTTTTCTACACAGATTCTCATCAGTCTCTTTCTCCATAGAAGAAAGAGCAAATGCCCAAGGGGAAGAGTGGTATGCAGAAGATTGCACTCAATGAGCTTCTGTTTTCATTGGCATCTGGCCCCTGAAGTCCAGGCTTTCTTGGAAGCTGTTTGTTGTATTCAAACAGTTGTTTTCTCTATTTACATCTGCTTCAGTGGTGGAAACATTAGTCTTCTCTGACTTTTTCCTATTAAGTGAAAGCTGAAGTGCTATTGAACTTTGAAAAATATCCACTATGATGGCTTTGTTATCATCTTACTCTCTTTGTTTTTTTTTTTTTTTGATCTTTTCCCTCCTTCCCCAAACTAATTTTGTGATACTCTTTTCAGCTTATTATTCTCTAGCTAGATCTTCTTTCAGTTCTTTGAACATATTGGGCTTTTCCCATATTGTGATATTTGCCCATGTGTGGCTTCCTTTTCTGGAAATACCTCCCTACCTGGCTTTTCCTATAGCTTTTTACTTTTTATTCTTTAGATGTCAGCTGAAATACAAAATTTCACTGGAGACCTACCCTGGCATAAATTTTAAGTAAAGTAGACCCTCTCACCCACCAGTTGTCATTCTCAGACCTTGGTACTTTCATTAATAGAGCTTATTATGATTTTTATTGCATTATTGATGTTTTCTTACTTGTCCCTGCCATGACTTGAAACTGCCATGAAGTAGGAAACTCTGTCTTCATTATTTTCCATTATATCACCAGTGCCAGGTACTGTGCTTGACATAGGTATTAAATAAATATTTTTAGAATTAATTTTAAAAACCTCATGAATGAATGAAACATGAGCCAATTCAGATATGTGAATATATCCTTGTTTTGCATAAAATTAAGTAATGTAATTCATCATTTAAGAAATGTAAGAGTTTGACTCAAACAGTATAAGAACCTCCATTTCAGAAGCTAGAACAAATTCTTCCCCTTCTCAGGTTACCCCATGGAATCATGCAATCTCTAAAATATTGTGAAATGATTGAGGAATTTTGAGGCAATAATAAGGAATTTTAAAGTGATGTGAGTAGAAATAATGATCTTAATTTCCTAATAATATTTTTTAAAGGCAGAGACATAAAATAATACAGACATTATATATGCATCATTTTTTAGGGCACATGATTTTATTTTCTTAAGAAATTAAATATAGTTTAAGACCTCTTTTTCTTCACACTCCCCTAATTTTAGCTTTTACTCATCATGTCAACAGTGTCTTCTAGAGATTCTACTCTATAGATTCTCAATTTCTAGTACTCAACACATTATCTCAAAAATATGTATCTTTCCTCTCACTCTTCTCTCCATCTGAGTAGTCTTCCATCCTCTTTAAACCTCCATAATGTGCACATTAATTCACTAAATAAATATCTATGTAGCAACTGCAATGTGTCAGGATGGTGCTAAATTTTAGTGATAGTATGTTGAAAAAAATATTACCTAATTTCCACCTTCATAGAGCTTATAGTTTGTTAACTGAGATGGACATTAATAGAAAATATGACTTAAAATATGAAACTTCATTGTGAAAAGTAATATGAAGTGTATATACGTATTATTATGCGATAACAGATAATTTCATTGTCAAAGATGTTGAGAAAATCTTCTTTAGGCAATTAACATGTTAGTTAATTTAATGAACACTAAGATGCTATGAATATTAAGAGGCAGCATTACTTTATACCCCAAGAAAGAAACTGTCTGTAAATTAAACTTTAACACTATTCTTTATTATTTAAAATTTTTATTTCATACTTATTGATAGAGTTGTTTATATATATGTAGACAGCTTTTAGCATATAGCTATTGTGCATATATAAAAAGGAAAGAAGTCTTTAAAATTTTTACATTGAGTCTAACTTTTCTAAATGATTTCCTGATTTTTGTCATCAATAACATTTTTTCCTACACAATATAATATTTGTGTCATCAAGAGATAGTTGGCATAATCTTTTGGGCACAATCCAAAAATTGTTGGTAATGTAGCATTTCTTAAAATAGTGCTCCATCTATTTTTTTCCAGAGTGCTTTTCCAAGACACTGACGCCCTATGCTATAAATTTGGATACTGGTACTTCCTATATTCTAACACTTTTCACCTTTTTTCTCAATAGATTCACATATATCTAAACTTTAAGCCCCTTCTGCTTAAGGCACAGGGAGTCTCTGACAAATTAATATTCAAGTTTTAATGATGATCCTGAGCAATATGTGACAAGCCTCTCATTACCTTGTGACAAGATTAGAACACATTGACCGGTTTCCCATCTGGTGTTTTCACCTTTGGAGATCCTGCTGAGTTCTCAAATAACACTGGTGGATGGGGACTGAGTTGGGGAGACAGGGACAATTATCCAAAGTTCTGTCATCGCGACCTTTAAAACCACAGGTGAACTTAAGTCAACTAAATATACATCCCAGCCCTAGCCTAGATCAGTTCCAAATGGATCAAAGTATTTAGTACCTTTACTCTATTTTCCTAATAGGAGAAGAAGCTTGCCCACTCTGTGGAAAGAAATAACAAAACCTTAGTTCCAAGGTTCTTTTACATGGAAAGGCTAACATACCGAGAAGAAGATAAATGCAATTCAGAATCAAGAGAAACAAATATGTCAACACAGGTAGGCTCCAAGATAGCCAAGTTGTTGGAATTAGTCAAAAGAACATTGACTGACTATTAGTTAGACTGAATGAATAAAAAGATAAATTTCAACAAAAAATATAATCTCTAAAAAAGAACCAAAGGGCTATTCTTAACTGAAAAAATTAAATATTTGAAATCAAGAAGTCGTTGTTGGGACTTAATAGAGTTCAGCAGAACATTGAATATAGGATCAGTGAAATCAAAGGCAGGTTGATAAGAGTTATGTGAACTAATGCACAGAGAGGAACAAAGGAATGACAAAAGAGAACCGAACATAGGTTTATGGGACACTAAAAAGTTTATGACGATTTGTATACCAAAAAATTAGATAAGCCAAATGAAATGGCAGGTTTCAATTCCAAGAAACACAAATTACCCAAATGGACTCAAGAAGAAATAGAAAATAAATTTCAAATAGAACTTTGAAATTAAAAACATACTAAAACAAGTAAAGAGACTGAATAAGCAAAAGTCCCCAGCAAAAAAAGGTGCATGATCCTATATATAGAAAATGAAAAAGGATCCATAGGAACACTCTAGAGCAGATAAATGAATTAAACAAAGTTGCATGGTACCATGTAAACACACAAAAATGAGTTGTGTTTTTTATTCCCTAGCAGAGAAACTTTACTGATTGATTGATTGTGAGGAATTGGCTCACACAATATGGGGGCGGAAAAGTCCTACCATTTGCCTCTGGTAGCTGGAGATTCAATAAACCTCGTGGTGTAATTCAGTCTTGTCCAAAGGTCTGAGAACCAAGGGAGCCAACAGTGTAAATTCCAATCTGAAGGCAGGAGAAGATGAGATAAGATATTGCAGTTTAACAGTGAGACAGGCAAAGTTCTCCTTCCTCAGTTTTCTGTTCCATTCAGTCCCACAGTGGATTGGATGATACCCACCCACATTGGGGAGGGCAGTCTTATGAGTCCACCCATTCAAATGCTAATCTCACATGGAAGCAAGCTCACAGCCACACCCAGAGCTAATGTTTAATCTGGGTATCCCATGGCCAGTGAAGCTGACATGTAAAATCAACGACTGCATGGATCATTGTTGAGATTTATCACTTCCTGGTATAAATGCAAGGATCCTGGGAATAAGATGGGGGTTGGGGAGGGAGACACAAGGATACATGGTGCACAGAACCAAACTGATAAAGAGTGTCAGAACCTAAAGTCATAATTATAGCAATTGCCTATTGTGGTCATGGTCATAAATTGTTTTCACACTTAAGTATATTTATTCAACTATAATCAAACAGATGTTAGGCTTATGCCATTGTTTTGGAGCATAAATCAGTTTATGAAAAAATCTAATAGAAATGTAAATTAAATTTATTTTAAATGTTAAATGAGGGCAGAATGAAAAATATATGTATATAAGACAAGAGTAGGACAAGAGGACAAAAGAACAAGTGAATTTTTGAAAGAACCAAGCAGAATTCTAGAAATGTGAACAGATATAAATGCAAAGAGAGTAACTAAATTGGGATATACGAATGAAGAATAAAGCAGCAGAATGAGACACAGAAAGGAAGAAAAAAAGGTTGAAAACTAAAAATAAGTTAAGAAATGTAGGTGTTATGCTAATAGTACCAAACCAAACTTGGGTGCACTCCCCCTTGCGCAGTAAAGCCAATCTAGTGACATCAGTTTATGGTGAAGGAAAGTGCAGTGTTTATTTCAGGGCTCCAAGCAAGGAGATCAGGGCAGCTAGTGCTCAAAAGCCGGAACTTCCCATGGGTTTCAGCAAAGCATTTTTAAAGGCAAGGTGAGTCCCAGGGTTTGTGATCAGCTTGCACACAATTCTCTGATTGGTTGATGGTGAGGTAACAGGGTGGAGTCACAGGGGGTAACATTATCAGTCCTTAGGCTCTGGTAGGCCTGGGTCAGATTATACAAGACATTAAGGCCACAGTGGAAAGTTTGAGTTTTTTCCTACATGTAAGTTTGGGAGGTGCATAATTCAATTCACATTTTAAGAAACTCAGACTTCTGAGTGGTAATGGATTAGCATAAGGATCAGGGAGACTAATTACTAGCTGTTGTAAAAATCCTGGATCTATGTTATGTGGGCCAAGCCTAGGATGGCCGCAGTGAAGATAGATTTAAATAGCTTTAGATATATTTTGAATCAGGCTTTGATTAGAAAGTTAGGGAAATGGAGAAATCAAGGATGACTCTGGGATTTATGTCTTGAACAAAAGGGTACATTAAGATGTGCTTATAAAAATGGAAAACAAAATGGGTGAGAGGTGAACAAGTTCTGTGAACAAATATTTGCTTTTTGGACAACGACTGTTTGAGATTTGGCATATATGCAAGTGGAGGTGTTAAGAAAGCAGCAGGAATTTGAGATCAGGGTTCAGAGAGGATTCAGTTAGATGGATTTAATTAGTACCATGTTGCAAAAGTCTGACGTTCAAGATAACCTAATTCTTTAAATGAAAGATATTACCTCAACACCATGGGAATATTAAGCCATAGTGTTTAAAAAGCAGGTATCCTACAAAGATAAAAACAAACAAACTGCATTTAAATAAAGATAGAGTCAGATACTGAATCTTGATTTCCTTTTCTCTAAAATCATCATATTAGTTTCCTATACACTAAGTAGTATTGCTGTAAAAAATTGAGTAAATCAAAGTATTTAAAATATTTTTGGAAATTATAAAGCCATATATAAATAAGAATTATTTAGTAAATAGGGAAAACAAAGCAGCATAAGAAAATGAGAATGATTTATAGAAACTGCAGATAGGTCTCTCTCCATAAACATGTTGAATTTTCCTAAATAGATGGTGGAACATCCCACGCTCCTAACATCATTCTTTGTAGCTTCAGCATCTACATAGTCAGTTTTTCCAAAACCCTGGGTTCTTAATTCTTTGACGCCCTGAACCTATCTATTCTTTCAGTGAACTTCAGCCAACAACTTATACCCTAGACCTTGTCAACACCCAAAACTGCGTTGTTACTGGTACTTAGATTAAAATCATCTTATTCTCTGAATCCCAGCTTTCTGTCACTATGAACTCCTCTCCCAAAATTCCTTGACCCTATTTGGACAACCTGTTAATTGACTTTCTACTCTCCGTGGCCTTGGTCTTTATCCTCTTGGCTCACCAGGTTCCAAAGTCAATTACTATATAACCACTCTGGTACATATTCTAAGCTCTCTTTTCCTTATTGCCTTCCATACTCTCACCCCCAGCTGTGACTAAATCTACTTTCTGCCCGTAAATAGCTAAAAATGGCTAGAAAAAATTAACCATGTAGACTGATCTTTTTTTTTTTTTTTTGAATGATGATCATCTTCACTCTCCTACACTCTTACTCACCTATTTGAAATCTCTCTTAACTCCTAACACCACCATGAAAGTCTCCCTCCATCCCTCTCAGGGATAACCTGGCTTCTTATATCACTGAGAAAATAGGAATGGTCCTTTATCACCATCATCCTCCTCATCCTCATCATCACCATTTTTCTAAATCTACAAGGATACTTAACTTTTATCCATCTGTGTTCATATATAAAATTATATTGTATATAACAGAGCAGGATGCAATGGCAGTTTGCCTGAATTCATATCGTATGTGAGATTATATATATATTTTTACCTGTGCAATATTTAGTGAGGAGATAAAGATAGATGGTTTATGTAGAAAACTCTTCTTTCATAGAACACTAGAAAACATTCATACATTGATAAAAATGACCTTTATATTTTAATGAGGCATCCTTCTTCACTGACTTCAGCTAAAGTAGGTCATAACAAAGATACATATTGATAAATATAAAATAATTACAGTTAATATTCATTTAAAATATACTAAATAGACACTTTTCTGTTTTATTGTACATGCATTAACTTATATAAATCTCCTAATGCATTATGAAGAAGTAATAAACTTTGCTGGTCATCTTATATTTGTTCACAGCCTGTTACATTCCCTGAATTGCAATTTACGTAGATCATGATGAACTGTGTCATGAGATTGGGTTGATAGTTTTCTAAAAAGTCACTGTAGTGTTCGCCAGAAAAGGATTTTATTTTAAACCAGCCTAATTCTTAACTATCAAACAGAAGGGATAACAGAATTAAATTAAAACATGCAGTGCAGTAGATTGGTTGACTTTCTGAAAGTACTATTTTCTGAAAGCACCATTTTCTGAAAGCACCATTAGGGAGTACAGACATCAGGTCTCCCTACTCAACTTCCAAGGAATCAAACTGAGATAAAAAGAAATTTGAACTCCTAGAGCTTGCTGGCTTTGAGTCACCTAACCTAATCAGCTTTACAAGAATGGTAAATTATAATGATAACAAGTAACAAGAAAAACTGAAATTAGCAACTTAATATATGATAAAGTGGTATCTACCCCCTTAAAACAGAGACAGAATTACTTAGAAAAATATTGAAAAATTATTTTCAGTATTATACATTTATCTTAGCTCTTGGCAGCAGTAAAAACATTTCCTTGGAATGTTAATTGGATGTTTTCCCTTTTTCAGCAATACTGTGACCAAAATACCTATTATTTGACAATTGCTGTGCTAAGACATAACAGATAAGCATGCCTGACAAACCACTCTCTTCAAAGTAAACTGCAATAGACATCGCTAATTTGATTTTACAAACAAATCTTAGGAACTCTGTGTTTACTAGTCAATTCTTAAAAGCTTTGCTCAATGTATTTTCAGTGCAGTTTATTTTTTCAAGCAAATATTAGACATGGACTTTAAAAATTAGTATGCTGCTATTTATTAGTCAGGTAGGACATCATAGCATGTATTGCTGACAAGATTCACACAGTAATTGGACACAGTGAAATTTAAAAATGTTTTACTGTGAGTTTTGCTGCATTTTTTTCTAAGGATCATGTTCGCTACAGAAAATAGGTGTTTATTACCAAGCATAGACAGGTGTGTTCACTGGAGCTTGAAGGTAGTGGTTGTGATTTTCCACTGGGCTTCACAGAGATTATAACTGAAATCAGGACACCCCAGAGGACACTGCTAGAAGTTACTTGTAAATTATGATTCTCTTCTATCACTATTAATATAGTTACTGTTGCCTAATATCCCAGTACTATTTAGTAGATTCTCTTGCTGTGTCTTAATCAAAATTCCCAAGATAGAGTTTTTCTGTAGTTATAAAGAGATTTTTTTATAATAATCTTTTTCATAAGCCACAGACAAATCTAATAGCTATGGGTCTAACATAAACAATAGAAAGTAAAGTTCATATAAGGATGGCAGATGCAACAGAAATTGTAACTGAGAAGTATCGTACAAATAATTGGTCTTAAGAGTTCAAATTGCCACTCAGTATATCATTGCAACAAAACAGTCTTATTTTAAATTAATGGTTCAAGGAAAGCTCATATCAGAAAAGCACTAATCGGGCTTCCCTGGGGGCGCAGTGGTTGAGAGTCTGCCTGCCGACGCAGGGGACACGGGTTCGTGCCCGGGTCCGGGAAGATCCCACATGCCGCGGAGCGGCTGGGCCCATGAGCCACGGCCGTTGAGCCTGCGCGTCCGGAGCCTGTGCTCCGCAACAGGAGAGGCCATAGCAGTGAGAGGCCCGCGTACCGCAAAAAAAAAAAAAAGAAAAAGAAAAAGAAAAGCACTAATTCATTGATTCAACACTACTGGAGATATTCTTACATCATGTATGGTGAAATATACATTAATGTGTTAAAACTATTATAGATATTATATTGTTTGTAACTCCCTAAAGAGAGAATCATTAATAAGCTCAGTGTGTTTTTAAATGGGATTTTCCTCCTAAGCAATTAAAGATATGCATCTAGGTTGAAAAAACTTACCACCAAATTCAGAAAGATGAAACATCGAAATGGGACTGATATTTTATAAAAAATAGAAGAGGAAACCTGAAGGGAATTCCTACTTAAAACTATTTTACCCATCTTGTTATCTGAAAATTTCACCGTTAATATCTTTGTGTTTTAAAAGCCTGTATCTTTGGCCAGTCCTAAGAGATGGTTATGGTCATATATTGATTTTTGAAATCGTATTTATTTAAGGGGGGAAATCTCAAATATATCAAAACTCAAAGAGGTCTAAAATGATTAATCAAGCAAATGAAGATATGATTCAACTTGTTATTTTAAATATTTGTATGGACTCTGAGCTGAATCATTTTAGGTATATTTTACACAGTAACAGAAACAGTATATTTTATTGAATTACTCTATTTTTAAACCTAAATTTGTTAAAATACTCTGTTGCACTATAGGAATATTGCTAGTATAGAAATACTTAGATTAATTTGCAATATATTTATATGTAGAAAATGTGGGAAATAATATGTATTATACTTTTATCATCAATATTCTGAAATTTTAACACATGCACAACATAGTCCATGTCTTAATTGCATAGATGACCTTCATTAAATGTCACCAAATAAAAATGTATAGTTTTTATATAGCTTCAATGCACATGAGGTTATCTGTCTTATTTGGTTCTCTGTTGAATTAGGCAAACAGGATATAATACAATTTTTAAAATCTTTAAGATTTTCTGGAAATTTTGGAAAGTAGTTGTTCTACATTTATCTAGACAAAAGATTCTTCAGAAGTATTTTGGGGAACTCTGGCTCTATGTAATATTAGGTGTTCTTTGAACAAAGCCTACTTTAGTTGAATAACTTTGAGAAATTAATATTCACAAGAGGTTATCCTTCTTGAGACACAGTCAAGGTTCACAGAGGTATTCAAGTAAAACAATCAAATACAGATGCACCTCAGAGATATTGCAGATTCGGTTCCAAACCACTGCCATAAAGTGAATATTGCAATAAAATGAGTCACATGAATTTTTTGGTTTCCCAGTGTATATAAAAATTATGTTTGCCCTATACTGTAGTCTATTAAGTGTACCATAGCATTATGTTTTTTAAAAGTTCATAACAATTATAAAATACTTTATTGCTAAAAAATGCTGACCATCATCTGAGCCTTCAGAGAGTTATAGTAGTAATATCAAAGTATCACAGATCACTGTAATAAATATAATAATAATGGGAAAGTTTGAAATATTGTGAGAATTACCAAAATCTGACACAAAGATACAAAGTGAGAATATGCTGTTGGAAAAATAGCGCCCATAGACTGGCTTGACACAGGATTGTGACAAATCTTCAATCTGTAAAAAAAGCAATGAAGCAAAGCACAGTAAAACAAGGTACAACTGTACATAATTCAACAGCAACAAACAACCAAACACGAACAGAAACAGTTTAATCTAGTGTTGTCCACGTGTATTTGATCAGGGATTTTTTTCTTTCTATATAAAATTTTATTTTGTAAAATGCAATTTGGGGACCAATTGAGATTGAATACATTAAATTTTATGTTGTAGAAAATGAAAAGCTGGTTTTCATGTACGTGCGCAAGACTGTACCATGCCACAGTGAAAAAAGAAATACTACAAAGCAGTTTTCTCAGAGCAAAATGAATACTGAATTGATTACTGAACATAAAGAAAGTAAATATTAAAGACATTTGGTACCACTCCAGTTCATAATTAGGTTCGAAACAATGTGCTAAGTAAGTTATATTTGTTTCATTTTACGTTATCTTAATTTAACATCATTTCAGATTCAATGGAGCCCTTAAATGTTCTCTTTTGATATAGTCTAAAAATTAACATTTTAATACAAAACACTGTATAATTACTCTATTACATTAACATATCATATATTGTATTTGAAAATATATTTGCTTTAACACAGGCTAAATATGCTTTAATTCCTTTTATTTCAAAAACATGAATTAAATTATAAGGTCCTTTTTCTTGTAGCTCATTCCTTGAAAATGCAGAAATATTCAGAACTGTAGAACGCTCATGAGAAAGAGCTCAAGGGAAATAATTGCATGCATGGTATTGCAATGCTATATAATGGCCGTGGTGATAGCCCATCATCTCTGCCAGAATCTATTGGTTAGAAGAAAGTTATATATTCTGCGGACACACAAAGATGGAGATTTTACAAGCGAATGAAAAAAGAATAACAAGTGGTCTCTCTGCCACACCCCAGTGTTACAGAGGAAGATTTCGGAGAGACCAACAAGTCCCCTGGCATTTTCTGCACTTTTGGGAAAACCAGAGCTCTTCAGACTTACTGGGACACAATAGGGAGCTGTAAAGATTAAATGTCTTATCTCCCTCCCTCCAGGATCCTGATGAAATGACCTAGATGTTCCAGATGTTCTAGATGTTCAAATTTTCATTTCTCTCTTTAAAGAGGGTTCACATGAAGCTGAAGAAGGTAATTGGAAAAGTGCTGAAGAGCTCATCCTATGACTCTATCCCAGGCTTTCTCAGCTTGGAAAGTAGACACTTCCAACACCTCATGTAACAGTAACTATTATGTCAGTGAAATTCTTGCTATACCAGTTATTGTCTACTGACACTCAGCATTCATTCCCACCACTTTATCCCACTCTCACCATATTGCAAGAACAGACAGGCTAAAAGCTACAATCCCAGACTCTCTTCCCCCGAAAGTTTGAGATGTGATTTAGGTTGTTCCAAGTAAATGAGCCCATGCCAGATTGGGAAGGCAGAGGAGGGCGAATCTATTCTCACCCCCCAGCTGCAGTGGAGACTGATATTAATTTGCACAACAGAAAACCTCTGTGTTTCAATGTGTAAGAACAAACTACATGGGTATAGGGCAGCTATGAAATTAGCAATGGTTTCCTGCAGCGTCCTGAATGCTCAGTGGTTGCAACAGCTGCTTGTTGACTTCTGGATTGTGGCAGTAGCTGCAATAGCATGAACTTGAAGCCCAGTTGCAGGGCCCTGACTTCACACCCAATCTTCCAACAATTGTAATGTGTTTGAAATATCTGTAGTAGTTTTTGTTTCTTATGACAACTAAAGAATGTTGCTCACCATCTGATTCTACAAGAGTGAAGTCACTAGCCCCCGCAGTCACTGACCTTTAACACACCCGGAAAGGCATTCAGGATGGAGATCAGGAATGAGGCTCTCTGTGCTCTGAGAAAAACTGGCCGAACAGGCCTTCAGATAGTTAGATGCATTTTATGAACCCAAATTCTTGCATCTTCTCATACATGGAAAAACACTAAAGTCATTAACAGAGACATCTGCTCCTTGTGACTAGCGGCAAACTTCTACTGAGATGTCTCTTTGATTGTACGTACCTCCTTCGCCAAAATCACATACATACTGACCTCCCTTCCTACCTCTTCGGAGCAGTTCCTAAGAGCTATCTGAGAGGCTATCTCCTGGGCAGTAGTCCTCAGTAAGTTCCCAAATAAAACTGAACTCACAGCTGTCACACTGCATTTTTTTCAGTCAACACCTATATTAAAAGTGTTGTCAGCATCTTCAAAACACAAGTCTAGCCTGAGATTTCCATAAACTATTGGTCTTGTTTTGCGAGCTTCCTGGTTTGAGTGAAGATGACTGTAAGTTTTCTGGTCTTTTGCTTGTTCAGTGGAACAAGTACTGAATTCCTTCTGAACCTAACACCTACACACTTTGCAGTAAAACACATATCTTTGATTACAGTTATGTTTGAATATAGCATAATTTACCACTTTCACTGCCTTTCATGCATAGATTCATATTGGGTGGATGAAATCCATAAACAGGTGGCAAGAATGTCATAAACATGAGACTTAAGAAAAGTGAATATACTGTGTATGTTGTTAGTGGTTTAATATTTTAATGAAAAGCTCATTTTAAAAGGTGTCAGACTATGACCAAAAATGGTTGCAAACCTCAAATCCATTCTGTAATGAAGTGTTTAGGAAATAAAACCCTGCAATACAAAAAGGTCTATTTAATTAGTTTTAATAAGAGTAGTCAGAAGAGAAATGATCGTATAGCACTTTTAACTAAACACAGATATATTGCAGTACATTTAAATTTGCTGAAGAAAAATTGCTTGTGCAAAGGAGATTCTGAGTCAAATGACAAGGGGAAGAAAGCTGTAAGCATAGCACCACTTATGTTATTAATCTGAATGACAGGGAAGAAGAAAAAAGATAACAATAGATGCTGACAGGGCATAGTGTGAGCCATGAATTAATTTGCTCTGGCAATGACACCTTTGAAAGGACACTCGTTGGTCACAAGCCATAATATTTTGCTCAGAATATAAAATGCAAACATAACAGAATCATTTCTTTAAAAAAAGAGTCATGTTAGGTAATATTTATTTTTCTGTTAGGTTTGGTAGTATATATGCCACTGTTGATAAAGAAAATACAATTTTCAATTCCTTACATTGTTACTGTTTCAGATTAACAAAATTTAGTAATACTGACCTCTAGAAAAATGATATAATGCTAAGATAGTCATCTCTATAAAACAATGGTTGAAGCAGTTTTTTTTTTAAACACCTCCCTCTGAGAAATCAATCCAGGATGAAGGAAGTTTCTGTATTTTTAAAACAGAATATGTCTATGTAAATAAGCATAGTGAATTCAGGAACAAATATGTCCCAACCAAAATTAAAACAGTGTCATAAACTGGGAAGCCAGAAATGGGTTATTCATATCCAACATATACCAAATTATCCTAGGAGGTTTAGACTGACTAAAATCACCTCTATTCTTTCATATCTGGCAACAAAATTGGAACAAATGTTAATCTCACTCAGTTGTATCAGCACAAGTTTGAATGGGGGGGATTTACTAGCCTGATTATTTGCATATTTGCAACAGCTTTCAGAGTTACAGTCCATATACTAATGGGTAAAGGGCTCCTTCACTTGTCTACTACTCTGCCTGGGAGTAATAGTCTCCCAACAAAAATATTTTTACTATCCAAAAGTATTGCTAGTATCACCATCAAGGTAAGGTGAGACAGACCAGCATCAAAGAAAGCAAGGGATTTCATCAGCCTCAGAACAACACAACCTAATAAAATACTTTATTGATTTAAAGTGAATTTCGCCATGCACAATGAGCTTAATCTTAATTGAGTTTCCTTTCTTTAGTCCTAGTGAGCAGAAAAAGGGAGAAGAGAAAAAGTAACTGTATACACACTTACATAACATTAGAAAATACTTTCACATCAACATTTGTCACTGGAATTCCTCTTAAGAATCTGTGTATGTTTGCAAAATATCCTGAAAAGAGTCTGGATGAATAAATTTATCCTGTATGAAGCCTAGATGTAGGAAGAGTTGATGGGGAAAAATGTGTGGTGGGTGGTGGGAATATGTTCTAAAGTTGGAGACAATGAAGGAAGGAGAGGATGGTGAGACCTGCAAGATCACTAGCTACTTATATATCCATAGACATTATTGATATTCATGTGCCATTTCCTTAGATGAAAATTGCAGTAATCTTAGAAAAAAATCTTAGATGGTATCTTGTTTGCATTGTGTTTTGTTGTTTTACTAAATCCCAAAATGTACTAAAAGGAACAGAATTAAAATTTACCATATATACACTCTTCTAGAAATAGGAGATAAAATATTTAATGAAGATTTAGGACAAAGATCCTTAAATAAAGCTACATCTTAAAAGAAAAGTTTGATTTGGAAAAAAAAAATTGCCAAGTAGCACAAGGAACATTAACTACTTTTTCCAAATGCATGGGTAAAAAGTTAATTCACACTTAGAATTCATAACTAATGGGTTGAGCATCATAGGTGTTTGAGGTTGAAATATATACTAAATACTTAGTCTAGAAATCTTCCAAAAAGAAATCCACCTCCCCTCCTATCCATTGCCAAATCGGTTCCAGGGCAATAAGACTCTTAGCGTATATGCAAACTCTAAGGAAAAAAAAGTCAATTCTATAGGGACACACATTCAACCCAGGCCTCTCAGTATTTCCACTTGAAAAAGCACTCTTAAACAGGAGCTCACAATTCATAAGTAGAGGGTATATGGACAAGAAGTAGCATTAGGCACACAAATTAAAAGTACTAGTATGCCTGAACTCCAGAAAATGACAATTTTAGTATGCTGCCTAAATATCGTATGCAAGTAAAGCTTAAGGCAATAACATTTATGGGATAAAAAGTCAGCAGATTATCAACAAAGGGAAATTTCACAAGAAAGATTTTGCAATTGAAGAATCCTTTACTTTATTCACATAAACTCACAGTGAGGCTAACCCCACATAATTTTGACCAGGGCATATCTTTGTCTTTTAGGACAAGTCTTCAAGAGTAATTTTTTTATCTTAACTCTGTAAGATTACTTCTAGTCAAATCATGTTATTATTTCAAGGTGTAAAAAATAAATAATATAGAAAACAGTACAAGCAAATAGGATTTTTTGGAGAGTGAGCTCTTCTTTCATTATTTCAGACTGGTTTATTATTCTATTACTGGTTAGCCTAAGTTTAAAAAAAAAGTCATCTGTATTGCCTACATTAAGAAACCAAAATGAACATACACATACACATTTTTGTTTCTAACTAAGAAACAGAATGTAAAATATTTTTTGATACCTCTACATGCAATTTTGAACATAGATTTATTGTGACTTATGCCTAACATTATTATATATGAATGTAACAGAGACTGGTATAAAATTCTTGCTTTATGATAATCTTAGCTCAAAGTTCTTCAAGTATTGTCCCATTTTAAAAAGTTGATGCATGAAAAAAAGTATGAAGCTAGTTTTATTGTTTTATAGAATTTTTTTTACAACTTTATTGGAGTATAATTGCTTTACAATGGTGTGTTAGTTTCTGCTTTATAACAAAGTGAATCAGTTATACATATACATCTGTTCCCATATCCCTCCCTCTTGCATCTCCCTCCCTCCCACCCTCCCTATCCCACCCCTCCAGGCGGTCACAAAGCACTGAGCTGATCTCCTTGTGCTATGCGGCTGCTTCCCACTAGCTATCTACCCTACGTTTAGTAGTGTATATATGTCCATGCCTCTCTCTCGCTTTGTCACAGCTTACCCTTTCTCCTCCCCATATCCTCAAGTCCATTCTCAAGTAGGTCTGTGTCTTTATTCCTGTTTTACCCCTAGATTCTTCAAGACATTTTTTTCTTTCTTAAATTCCATATATATGTGTTAGCATATGGTATTTGTCTTTCTCTTTCTGACTGACTTCACTCTGTATGACAGACTCCAGGTCTATCCACCTCATTACAAATAGCTCAGTTTTGTTTCTTTTTATGGCTGAGTAATATTCCATTGTATATATGTGCCACATCTTCTTTATCCATTCATCTGATGATGGACACTTAGGTTGTTTCCATCTCCGGGCTATGGTAAATAAAGCTGCAATGAACATTTTGGTACATGACTCTTTTTGAATTATGGTGTTCTCAGGGTATATGCCCAGTAGTGGGATTGCTGGGTCATATGGTAGTTCTATTTGTAGTTTTTTAAGGAACCTCCATACTGTTCTCCATAGTGGCTGTACCAATTCACATTCCCACCAGCGGTGCAAGGGTGTTCCCTTTTCTCCACACCCTCTCCAACATTTATTGTCTGTAGATTTTTTGATGATGGCCATTCTGACTGGTGTGAGATGGTATGTCATTGTAGTTTTGACTTGCATTTCTCTAATGATTAATGATGTTGAGCATTCTTTCATGTGTTTATTGGCAGTCTGTATATCTTCTTTGGAGAAATGTCTATTTAGGTCTTCTGCCCATTTTTGAATTGGGTTGTTTGTTTTTTTGTTATTGAGCTACATGAGCTGCTTGTGAATTTTGGAGATTAATCCTTTGTCAGTTGCTTCATTTGCAAATATTTTCTCCCACTCTGAGGGTTGGCTTTTGGTCTTGTTTATGGTTTCCTTTGCTGTGCAAAAGCTTTGAAGTTTCATTAGGTCCCATTTGTTTATCTTTGTCTTTATTTCCATTTCTCTAGGAGGTGGGTCCAAAAGGATCTTGCTGTGATTTATGTCATAGAGTGTTCTGCCTATGTTTTCCTCTAAGAGTTTGATAGTTTCTGGCCTTACATTTAAGTCTTTAATCCATTTTGAGCTTATTTTTGTGTATGGTGTTAGGGAGTGATCTAATCTCATACTTTTACATGTCCCTGTCCAGTTTTCCCAGCACCACTTACTGAAGAGGCTCTCCTTTCTCCACTGTACATTCCTGCCTCCTTTATCAAAGATCAGGTGACCATATGTGCGTGGGTTTATCTCTGGTCTTTCTGTCCTGTTCCATTGATCTATCTTTCTGTTTTGGTGCCAGTACCATACTGTCTTGATTACTGTAGCTTTGTGGAATAGTCTGAAGTCAGGGAGCCTGATTCCTCCAGCTCTGTTTTTCGTTCTCAAGATTGCTTTGGCTTTTCGGGGTCTTTTGTGTTTCCATAGAAATTGTGAATTTTTTTGTTCTAGTTCTGTGAAAAATGCCAGTGGTAGTTTGATAGGGATTGCATTGAATCTGTAGATTGCTTTGGGTAGTAGAGTCATTTTCACAATGTTGATTCTTCCAATCCAAGAACATGGTATATCTCTCCATCTCTTTGTATAATTTATAAATAGATATAATTATACGTGTTAACATACATATGTATAATGAAGTAGATTTAAAAGCAGATGTATATATATATAAACATGAGAGTAGATACAGATATATAGATATAAATGAAGAGTGACAGAATACACCACTCCAGAATATTCCATGTTGGCATAACAATTATTTTAAATTAGAGACACTTTTAAAAATCAATGCAAGAAAAACACTCTGACCTTCATTCTTTTTCTTAAAAGCAGGATATGAAATTCCCATGTTAAAATGTCCCCCCACTCGAAGTAACATTATTATTATCAAGGGCAAGACGTTGAGACACAGATAATTTCATACAAACAGACCCTGTGAAAGTAATTTGTATCTCTCTTTACCCTCTCCACCTAGTTTAGTTACTTTCCACAATGACTCTCTGCTCAGCGTGCTATAAAAGCGTGTAGGTTCCTCCGTTCCTTTGGGTCTTCATTCCTTATGAGGTCTCCCATGTCATGTAAAACATATAAATTTGGATGCTTATTTCCTGTCAATCTGTCTTATGTCAGTTTAATTCTCAGGTCCAGATGAAAAACCCTAAGAGGGTAAAGGGAAAACCTTGTTGCCCCTCCATAGGTTCAGATAAATAGTGATATATTGATTCTTACTAAATATAAAATTATATTCTCATTTCATCCTTAAAGATTTCATCAAGGCAAGTTTATACATTTTTCCATTATAAGGAAAAAGTGGTGTCACCTGTAATTTGTTCCTGTATCTGTTTAATTTAAATAAATTTTATCAGTTATTTAATTATTCACTACACAACAATATTATTGAAAGATTACCAGGTGCAAAACATCATAATAAATATGAAACCTTTCAATATAAGTGTGACAAGAGGGAAAATTATACACATGGGAAAATATTAGAATATTACCAATGGAATAATCTAAGCCTTAGATTCATTACCTATAAAATGGGGATTATTGTGATCTTAACCTACCTTGCAGAGTGGCTTTGAAGATTAAACAGAATATTGTATCCAGTGTATCATCTAGCCCAGACTACATGCTCACTATATGATGATTAGTACTATATTGATAATTAATAATCCTCAGGGCAAACACTGGAATCTCCTGCCATCCAAATGCATTAAATACATCTTGGTTTGGCTGCTTGTTTATTCCAATATTATCTTCTCTGGGAATCACTCTTAATACACTAGAAAGTACCTCTAGCAGCTATTTCCATATTTATATGGAAAAATAGAGATTCAGACAATTTAAAGGTAGAAATTTATGCTGCACCATGACTACCATTCATTTTTTTCCTCCCCATTAATGTAGAATATTAATCCAAGACACTCAGATCCTGGGCTTACAGCACTTAATAGCCAGGCTTTAGGAGGAAATCTTCATGTCCTGTCTGGTCTTACAACAGGCTTGGTCTTCTAAGGTTTAGTTCTTCAGTCTGGCCTTAGACTCTTTCAGGTATTCCTGGAGCTGTCCATTATATTTGTCAGTGCCTTTGCTACTGTCATTTTGGTTTTATTTATTCCTTTATTTTATTTTCTAAGACAATACAGAATTTGTTTATCTTATTTAAAACCAATGAAAACTAATAGAACTGACTTTATATTCAACAGAAATTTATTACATTTCATGAAATATGTTATGGTTTTTACTCTTCAGTAGCTTGGTGTCTAAATTAATGGAGGAGGAAGATCCATTAACACATAATTTTAACACAGAATAAAGCCTGCTACCGCAGAGTGCAACTCAGATTGTATTACATGACATAACATAATATCTGTGGGAGAAAATGGGATTGAAGACTTAGAAACATATTAAAATGAGCCATAATTGTAAGACAAATAAGATTTTTAAAATATTTCTAAAATGTATGTGTAATTTTCTCTAGTCATTCACTTGTCCAAACAAAAGTAGAAGATTTTTTATCATACTCAAGAAAAATCATAAAAAAAAAGAACATGAATATGAAGGTTAGAAAGTGATTAATGGTATGGAGGTGTAAGGTCAGGAATGATGTGAATTAGGAAGTGAAAAAACTAAATGTAAAGTCATTGTTTACATATGTTTTTATTCAAATAGATAGCAAGTAAAACAGATTTGTTTACAGTGCCAGCAAAATAGTTTACATAATTTTATGTGGAAAAAAATTAGGTATCAAAGTGTGATGGTTTGATTTAAATATTTAAATCTATATGAAACAAAATTAGCATAAAATTTTAAAAGGCCACTTTTTCTTTATTCATATGAAATGAAAACAAATAATCATTGAGAAATTTGTACAGTAAACTCAATAAATATCCAATGCTTTTTAATGTTAATTTTAACAAAAGACAAAGAGTTAGAAGCCTCTATATTATTTAAAGTCTGTAAGATATTTTAAATTAAAATGTAAGATGTATTTCGGGTGAAATGGGTAAAAACAATGAAAGTTGTTTTGCTAGTCATTGCAAAGTTGAGGGGAAACATTCAGGAATTAATTCCTCTAAAACATCAACACTTTGGCTTCTATAAGGAATGTCATCATTATCTCTAGAGTTGGTATATGTATATAAATATATAGTATATATAAAAATATATATGTATATGTAAAGAGAGACAGAAGATGGAGTTAATTTGTTTTCTCACTTCTTTCTAGAGATAAACCAAGCCCCCTTTAACTTGATATGGGTGACCTTAGAATGAAAATGTAAGCATTTCATAATCAAGTTGTATGATTATTATAGAAGAAACCAGCACATTTTGATACTTAAATATTATTTATGTTGAAAAGGAGAAGAGAATAATTTCTTCCTATGTTCTATAGAAGTACATTTGTCCCCTCCAAAAATCTGGAAAACAGAGGTTGCCAATGATGATATTAAATTATGACCAAAATGCAGAAGCCATAAGGTAAATGATTAATTAATATCAGTACATAAAATAATTAAAAATTCCTGTGTGAAGTAATGACAAAAACTGCAAAGAAATATGACAAAGGGATAATTTACAAAGTTATCTTCATACTCAGGAGGAGAGGGTCAACAACTCAGTTTTTAAAAATATAGGGAAAAGCTATTAACAGAGGTATCATAAACAGTGAAAATATATTGAAAAATAAGCATCTGAAAGCATGCCACATTCATTAGAAAATAAAGAATTTCAGAAACAAAACTCTTAAAGTTTGATGGTAGTATACTAAAAATTAGAGAGATGGGAGTATAATTAGGCAATATTTTGTGGGGCAGTATGACGTCGATCAACCTTTGAAGTACACATTTTTTGCTTAAATTTATTATAGGGATATTATTACAAAAACGTGTCATGTATAAGTGTGAAGCTCTTCACTGCAGCATTGTGTGTAATATCAAAAAGTCTGGAGGCAAAGTAAGTGTCCAAACACCATTTACATAAAGAACACAGTATTCATATAATGGAATATCAATATTAGCCTTAAAAAAGAATGAGAGCAATGTAAATGTGATAATGTCCCTACAGTCTCAAGGTATATTTTTACGTTAAAAAGAGGAACAGGGAGAGTAATACTTACAGTTTCATGGATGTCACTGTTACAGGCATTTTCCATTATACAAAAATGAAAGTATCCATACTGTGACTGAAATAATGATTACACTATAATACATGAACATGTGACTTATAGAAGGAAAAAAACCAGAAAGATTATTTATTTTATTTTTTCAAATTAATTTTTAGATAAATTTGGTTCTAGTGAAACAAGAGTAGTTGTTTTAAGGAAAAAATATCTACACCTTCCATTCACACTCCAGTGAAGTGACCAATTAATCTTCTGGTGTTCTTCCTCACCCTACTTTTGCATAGATTTATAAAAACTTGTACACACAGAGATTTTGCTGTTGTTCCTTTGTTTCGTTTTGTTCCTGTCACTGTAATTCTTTGCTTGAAACATTCCTAAATCTTGATGTTCTGAGTCCTTGATAGGACTTCCTAACTGATGGTAGACTTTGGTATTTAGTTCTTGTTTAGTGTCTGATCCTAATTTCATTAAAAATTTATGCATTTTATTTTAGTTATACTTCTACATTTTAAATTTGAGATACGTTTTACACAATGAGGATTCTACTTGTCTCAGATGATAATGCCAAAGGAAAATTGTTCTTGAGTTGCACACATCCTAATAGGATTAAATTCCTTTGCCATTTGGTGGGAGCTAAGAATAAAAAACTATAGCTAGTCTCAAAAAAGACCATTCTCAAAAAGATTGTACTGGCTGTCAATATTCTTTCTGCACTTTAAATTTGGAGAGCAGCACATCATTTTGAGTAATGGCATAATCAATTTGAAATAGGAAGAAGATATGGATAATTTAATCATTTTATCTACAATAAATGAAAGACTAGAGGGAGATAAGAGACAAAGTGCCAATACAAAATTACTGAAATACTTGTTTAATATACAGTGCATGATGATTAAATCTATGAATACATGAAGCAGGAAGTAAAAGAATTATCAGGATAAGCAATTTGTCAATTTGCATCATAAATTTTTTTTAAATATATGAAAGCATTAATTTATCAATAATTTCTGAAGTGTGTGAGGTTCAAGGAGTCTTTTTAATTTAATTTTTCAATATTCAGTAAAGCTGGAAACTTAATGTCTAATGGCTGTCTTAATGCAGTGTTGACCCTAGATTATATAAATAATAAAGCAGAATTAATCGTTCCCACATTATTTCATTATCTTCCAAAGTATTTTTTTTTTTTTGCAAGGCCTTTCCATGCAGTGACATTATATAATCTAAGGTGTATTATAGATCCTGGTTGTACAGTATATTCTGGAAAATATTGACAAAGAGTATTAATCCAAATTAAAAAAAAATCTCCTAATCCATCTTAGTAATGTTTTTTATTACTTTTGAAAACTTTAAAGTTAATAAAATGATTGCTTACTTCTTAGTTGTCATAAGGCTAAAATTTGGGCTTAGGTTACGGTTACCTGGTAAAATAAACAGAGTTAAATGAGTGTGTGTGTGTGTGTGTGTGTGTGTGTGTAATCTTTGTGTGTGGGTAGATGCTATTTAATTTGACACCTTAGAACTTCATATTTGTTTCTGTTTAAACAATAATTACATTAATATGTTTTTTCCCTTTAAATATTTAAGAAAACATAATAGAACTTTTGTTATTTTTATAACAGTTATCAGTACTATTTGGTATAGGAGTGGAGGATACCAACATGTGATTTGATCAAATGTTATCCTTAGCACACCAAATAAATAGTAAATGCTCCCTAGCTTCTCTGTAGTAATTGATTTAAAAAATTAAAATTTCAATCCCAGTTTGGACTCGTGTCTAGAAATATCCAGTTATTGAAAAAAATCAAGCTTGTAAATGGTCACTTTAAATATATAATCATGTATACTGAACCCATATAAATCAAGTTCACTATTTCCTTTACCTGAATGTAACTTTATATCCCTTTCATCTTCTTGACTCTCAATGATTAAGAATTTATTTCACCATTTTAATGGAGTGCTTCAGAAATACTAATAAGCTTTCACTTTTTCAAACTTCACTAATTTCTAATATCTTATAATTTGAATAGTTTCAAGACCTTTATTTAGACTTGATTTGTTGATAGTCAACAAAGATCAAAATTAATGTTTCTGTGAAGCTCTTTTTAAGCACATGCAAGCACATTAGAAATCCAATTATATCCAAATTGTTCATAGAATGTTGAAATTGAAAAGTATTAATGATATAAAATGGTCTCTGTCAATCTACCATGTTATTAATGAATAACTTTCATCTCAGAGAGCATAAGATCACAGAATTCATCAATGTCAAAACCAGAAATTGAACCATGGCATTCTTTTATTTTTTTATTTTTTTTTTTTAGCGGTATGCGGGCCTCTCACTGTTGTGGCCTCTCCCGTTGCGGAGCACAGGCTCCGGACGCGCGCTCAGCAGCCATGGCTCACGGGCCTAGCCGCTCCGCGGCATGTGGGATGTGGGATCTTCCCGGACCAGGGCACGAACTCGTGTCCTCTGCATCGGCAGGCGGACTCTCAACCATTGCGCCACCAGGGAAGCCCAGCCCTGGCATATTTTATCTATTAAATAGAGTGAGTGTCTTACAGACGTTTTAGCAACATATCTTAGTTGCATTTGGTTATAATTACGTAAAAGTAGTAAACATTATGAACATATTTAATATATATGACTCACATTGCAGGCAACCATGTAACAGTTATCTAACTTTATGATATTCAATGTCTTCTGCATTCTTAGAATTAAAAAATAAAACAAGCAAGAATAATGCGCTACTTGAAATCTATTTTAAATGGATATATTCCTCCCTTTGTATGAAAAAAATCTAGATTATTTTAAGTGGTGGGGATTCATCAAGAAAATAAAATTCATATTACATATTCATCGTATTAAATGTATATTTTATTCTACCAAATGCTAATAGCGAACACATTTGATGAATCTTCTTATAATGTGCCATTTTTGCCCACTATATTTACAAAATGATTCATTTTTCTTAGGGCAAATGTAAATTGAATTAAATATTTAATTTTTAAATTAAATTTCCCTGAATTATCATAAAAGCATACACATAAAAACTCTTATGTTTTGTAAATTTGATTTGAACACATTCACTGTGTTTATTTTTTATTTTAGTAAAATATTCATTAGCTTAAAGAATCCTAAATAACAACATTTGTTTCTTTAATAAGGTTGTTATTTTAAAATATATCTCAAATGTTAGTTACTAATATTTTTCAAATTAGCTTATTGCATTATTAATAATATGGAGGTTAACTTCCCAAAGATTTATTTTTGTCCTACTTTTTTTTAACGCAAAACCATATTCCCCATAGAAAAATAGGATGCATTATGTTATAAAGATTTTATTTAAAAATTGGAAAAACTGCATTCCTATTCTTCACAAAATCATATATTTTGCAGTTTATGTATTACATGACCTCTAACGAGTTGCGAATGCTAATGGTCAGTTTTAATTTTATACAATGAAGGACATAATTATATATCATTAGTAAATGACTGATTCTGGTCACTGTTGATCTCTAATCTTTTTTTTTTATTAATTTCAAGATCCATATAGGTGAAATATTTAATGTCTAAGACTCTCAGTTTCTTGAGCTTCTCTCTTAAAACGATCTTTATCTTGACATTTTCACAGTGTCTTCTCACAGTCACTACCCTCTCATTATCAGTACTCCAACCCTTCCATCGCTTCCAGTTGCAGATTTCTTACTCTCCATTCACCACCTCCTCTTTTTCATACCTCAACTTTAGCAACCCTTTGATTTTCACTTGGTTCTTCAATCCACTGATCCTGCTATTTTCACTCTCCATCAACTTTCTCTTAGCTTAAATTCCATGAAAAATCACTGGACTCATTCTATTTCACACACATCAACTCTTTTGCTATCTCCCTACTTAAGTCCAGTTTTTCACTGAATCCAAATCTACAACAGTGCTGCTGAATATGACTGAAGACATACTTGAAATACAGCATTGCCATCTTAAATGAATCTTTACTGCTCCCAAGCATTGATGCTGAAATCTCCTAGCTCAATCTCTCCTGATTGCTTACACAACTATCTCATTTTTCTCAGTAATTCTCATAATTCTTTCCTATTCCCCACTCTCAAATGGCAGCCTTAATTCTTTTTCCACTAAGGGTTTTATAGTAATCTGAATTTAGTAATCTGAAAGACCATGAAGGATGTTTCTTTTTCTTCTTTTTTTTTCGTTTCAGTAAATATCATATATATGAGTTAATTCACTTTTAGAGAGTCTCGAAAGAGATATAACTAGAAGTCTTGCAAGCAGCTTAACTCTCCAACTTTCTCAATTGTGAGACATCACAGGCAGTTTATGGCATTTCACTTTATGGCAAGCATAGGTAAATGAGTGTGCCTACATTCAGAGCAATCACCTTAAAAAGCAGAGTGTTTGCAGCTACTGTGTGGAACATCCCTGTTTTCAGAGTTGCAGTAAACTTTGAAGATATCCTCAGTAAAAGTAGGTTTTCATCCCTGAATAGTAGATTTGTCATTTGCTTTAAGGATGACAGATAGGTTTCCTCCTATGTAGTGAGAATTGGAGGGATATCTACAACATGTTTATTTATTGATCAAGTATTCTCTTGTGTGTTTAGAAGTCATTGATTGACTTATCAGTGGACTGCTACGCCCTTCTATAATATCATGGCTTAAAACCTAAAACTCTTCTTTTTCTTAATTACTTTATTTTATTTTTATTTTGACTGCTTTTGATCATTTGTGGTGCCTAATATTGTGCTAGAGGTAGGTGAATAATTAAGACACTATTTCAAATTCAAGAAATTTATTTTAACTTGAAGACTATTGGTCTCAGATGTAATTCATTTTTAGCAGTTTTGAGAGAACTAAGATGTAAATATATATCTGTGGGTCGCTATGTGTGTGTTTGTTGTGGGGGAAGGATGCGTGTATAATCTATCATCTATCTATCAATATATCTATCATCTATATCTATCTATCTATATCTATCTATCTATCTATCATCTATCATCTATCTATCATTATTTCTATACAGTCCGTCTATCCTCTGCTCTTGAAAGGACTTAAGGGGGGGAACCAATAAAACAGAAGGGAAGTCAGTTAGCAACATAAAGTATTTTGCCCTTCACAGGGTGCTCTTGAAATTCTGTGGAGGTCAAGACATCTGTTAGGGTTGAATGCCAGTAGTTTGTGAAGCTCTCAGGACCCACAGGGAATACAAATCAAAAGAGTTCAAAGAATACTTTTCTTATTGCTGTTTACCAGGAGTTTTACAGAATATAGAGTGACTATTTAATCTGATGTGAAATGGGAAATTAGCAGTTGCTTTCTAACCACATGTGGTGATAAGTGAGGCCACAATGTACTCCAGATGCCATTCACTGCAACATATTTCCTAGTATCCATTTTGTCTGACATCTGTAACTACTCCAATATGGCACAGCAAAGACAAAATAGAGAGAGAGAAAGGGAAACTATTGCAGCCATGATGAATAAAGGGAATAAGCAAGTCTATTTCCAGTGAAATAACATTTTCCATGATTTTAAAAAGTGAAATATGCTTCTTCCCTACCCCCAATCGACTCTCCATTTGGCTAAATTTGCTTTCTTGTTCCCTTAAGAATAAATCTGTGATTCAGCATTCATTTTCATAGTCCACGAAGAACTTATTAAAATGATATTATTTTAAAGTTAGCATGACCGATACCAGATTTAACAATTTAAGTGAATATTAGCTAATTTCTAAAACAGCAATTCTCCTCTCTATTGTTTGCTTTATTGTTAACTCTTTTAGCAATTCAATCCCAATTCTTACTTGCCTTTTGAATGTAGATATACATTTTGCTAAAGCCTTTTTTGATTTCTTCTTAATGACTTAAAAATCTCAATTCTGCAGAGTATGTTACCCTGTAAAATTCAATTCATATCTCTTACTTCTTACTTCCCAAAGCATGCCCTTTAGTATTTATAAGCTTTTTATTTTCTGTTTTTTAAAAGTACTTACAAGGGCCTCCCTGGTGGCGCAGTGGTTGAGAGTCCGCCTGCCGATGCAGGGGATACGGGTTCGTGCCCCGGTCTGGGAGGATCCCATATGCCGCGGAGCGGCTGGGCCCGTGAGCCATGGCCGCTGAGCCTGCGCATCCGGAGCCTGTGCTCCGCAGCGGGAGAGGCCACAACAGTGAGAGGCCCGCGTACGGAAAAAAAAAAAAAAAAAAAAAAAAAATAAATAAATAAATAAAAGTACTTACAAGATTAATGTTCTGTTCATTCTGATTTTTTTTGTCAGAAGATATCTGGAACACATTCCATTTATTGTAGTTCCTTGTCTGTGATATTTACTATATTATGTTTGGGCAAGAAACATTTTTGGAAGAACTCCATTTCTCATTAACGTCTGCTCACGTTTCACATTAATCCAAAATAAAAGTATAGAAGTTGAAAATATTTTGAGTGCTCCAATACTAGAACTCAGCGCATTCCTCCAATTGATATTTACCCTATTGAATTTTGATTATTGCATTGTACATCTTTTTTTTTTTTTTTTTTTTGCAGTACGTGAGCCTCTCACTGCTGTGGCCTCTCCCGTTGCGGAGCACAGGCTGCGGACGCGCAGGCTCAGCAGCCATGGCTCACAGGCCCAGCCGCTCCACGGCATGTGGGATCCTTCTGGACCGGGGCACGAACCCGTGTCCCCTGCATCGGTGGGTGGGCTCTCAACCACTGCACCACCAGGGAAGCCCTGTACATTTTTTTTTTTTTTCTTTTTGCGGTATGCGGGCCTCTCACTGTTGTGGCCTCTCCCGTTGCGGAGCACAGGCTCCGGATGCGCAGGCCCAGCGGCCATGGCTCACGGGCCCAGCCGCTCCGCGGCATATGGGATCCTCCCAGACCGGGGCACGAACCCGTATCCCCTGCATCGGCAGGCGGACTCTCAACCACTGCGCCACCAGGGAGGCCCGCCCTGTACATTTTATTTCATGCACATCTCTTATTTATAGATATTTCATTTCCAGCATGCCCTCTTAATGCCAACAATGAAATATTTAGGGGGAATTATATGTACTGTTGACCTGAAACAAACAGACTGCCAGATAATTCTTCAACAAAGATAGGTTTACTCTGGATCAGCAGAGAACTGCAGTTCGGGGTCTGCAATCATAGGGAGCCACGCACAAGTCCCCACATGGCAAGGAAAGAAGAAAATTTTTTTTTTTTTCGGTATGCGGGCCTCTCAGTGCCGTGGCCTCTCCCACTGCGGAGCACGGGCTCCAGACGCGCAGGCCCAGCAGCCATGGCCCACGGGCCCAGCCGCTCCTCGGCACGTGGGATCCTCCCAGACCGGGGCACGAACTCGCGCCCCCCGCATTGGCAAGCGGACCCCCAACCACTGTGCCACCAGGGAAGCCCAGAAGAACACTTTTATAGAGGGGAAAAGGAAGTTGGGAGGGCTATGGTAAACAGAGTCCATAGCTTTTCGTTGGCTGAATCCTTGCCAGGGGAGGAGTATTTTTTTCTTCCTGTTGGCCTCTGCTATTATTAACTGCAGGGTATAAGAGCTCTCCCTTCTAGTGTCCCAACTCTATTTAATTGAGGTTTCTGTGTATTAATTTTCTTACATTTCTCCCTTTTGACCAAATTTTTCTCTGAAAGCATCGTTGATCAAGGGTCAGGATTTCCAGTTTCTGCAGCTTTTTGTCCCTTAATGTCAGGAAGGACCTTTTCTGGGGGCAAGGTCTCACATCGGAGGGAAAGTGCCTGTTGGAAACCTATTCAGGTCACATTTGAGTAACAAGGAGAGGTAGGAGGGGGGAGTTCTCAGACACTTTCTGTCTGAAGTCCACATATTATCAAGATCATGGATGTTGGAGGTCCTCTGAAGTATTATGTTATCATCAAAGGTTTGGTGACAAAGTTCCAACAGACCTGGTCTAGAGATCTTGGGAAAGGTATCTCATCAGATGTCTTCTACTTCACTTCCAGGAAATCTTTACTTTCAGGTCACCAGATGACATGCAGATCTAGTCAGGGTTTGGCACTTTCTTTAGGTGTATCATGTGAACTCATGGAGTGGCAGCGCAAGGACTGTTCAGCAGTACTTGATGGGCTTTTCCAGCGACGTTGAAGAGAGTTCTTCTGGAGGGGTCTTTTTCAATAGATGACGTCTCCACATTGCACGGTGTGATGCTTAAGGTCTTCATGTCCCAAGGGCACACTGTGAAAAGATTGCTCTGCCAAAACATGGTTATTTTTAATAGAAGCAATTAGGTATTTTCAGTATTGACCTTTGTAATATCTTTCCATTTATCAGCTGTGAGTCAAAAGAGCCAAGTCACTAGGCAACCTGTGACTCTCTCAAAGGGTGAGAGTTGGGCTTCCCTGGTGGCGCAGTGGTTGAGAGTCCGCCTGCCGAGGCAGGGGACACGGGTTCGTGCCCCAGTCTGGGAAGATCCCACATGCTGCGGAGTGGCTGGGCCCGTGAGCCATGGCCACTGAGCCTGCATGTCTGGAGCCTGTGCTCCGCAATGGGAAAGGCCACAACAGTGAGAGGCCCGCATACTGCAAAAAAAAAAAAAAGAAAAGAAAAGAAAAAAGGATGAGAGTTTATGAGTCCCAAGAGGAGTGGATATAAGATTTAGAAGGACTAATGGCAGTGCTTTTGGCCAAAGTATTTGGAGGGCCTTCACAATTTTGCCACCTGAGTCATAGTGTCACTGGTGCATTCAACTAAACCAGAGGATTGAGGGTGGTTAGCACAGTGAAAATGTTATAAACGTGGCCAAACAGTGCAGACTTGTTGAAGCACCTGGCCAGTAAAAGGGGGTCCTTGATCACTATGAAGTTCGCAGAAAGTTCCCCAAGTTGGGATAATCTTTTCCAAAAACGACTTTATCCACAGAAGAGGCAGTAGCCTGTCAGCAAGAGAAGGCTTCAGACTAGGGTGAAAATATACAAACCATAACTAAAATATATTTATAGCCATTGATGGAAGGAGTTGTATGAAATCTATCTGCAAGACCTCAAACCGTCCATTAGGCAGTTTAAAATGTAGGGGAGCAGAAAAAACAGACCCCCCTAATGGACTGTGGACAAGCGGGACAAGTGAGGAAGGCACTTTTCTCAGCCTTGTTAATGTTTCCCTACCAATATTGATTCATGAATGCTATCATTTTGTCAGTAGCCCAACCGTTTAATGCATATACATTGGTGTGAGTGGGAATTTAAAGTCTCTAGTAGGACTGGGTTGTTATTTGGTTCTAACCAGAGCTTTCTTTTTTTATCAAGCCAAAAATTATTGAATTTCCAATCTTGTTTTTCCTTTTCTGGGGTTAACTTTTGGGTTTCTGTAGCCATTTTTTCTAAGTTATTTTTGGGGAAATAACCCTTTAAACCATGGCAGAGATTTGGCTCTCTTGTTCCCTTTAAGTGCAGCACTCCTTGCAGAAATATTAGCAAGACAATTTCCCCTAGCTTCCAGATAGTCACGTTTAGCATGCCCAGAATGGTAACATAATGCAGCAGGTAAAAGTATTGCATTTAGTAATGTCTTATACAGGGGGATTTTAAATTTTATTTCCACTGAAAGGAAGGAAGCCACATGGCAACATTCCAAAGTCATGAGCTATTCCAAAAGCATATATATATATATATGCCAGTATAAATATTGATAGTTTTGTCCTTGGCTAAAGTACAAGCCCCTGTAAGAGGGTGTAACAGCCTATTGGACCGACCAAAGTAACCATAGATAAAGATACTGCTTCAATAACATCAAAGGAGTTGTAATATCATACCCAGAATATTTGCCATTATCACCTTTTAAATAAGACCATCAATAAACCATGAGAAGTCAGTATTATCCAATGTAATTTCACAATGGACCATCACAAGGAGTCAGGAGGTGGTCCATCAGTGTTAAGCAGTTGTGAGGTGACAAAGGAAAGAAGAGTAGTCGGGTCAAGATTATTACAAAGTAAAGAGTTATGTGAAGGACAGTTAACAAAAGGTTAGGCAGCTGTCTGAGAAACATCGAGTGATGAGAATTCAGGAGAGTTTCTACTGCAGGAGGTACAAAAATTGTTAAAGGGGAATCCCACAGTGATTTTCTCATTGGCCTTAACCAAAAGGGCAGTGGCCATAATGGCTTAAAGGCAAGGAGGTGGGGAGGATCTCCATGTCACAGGGTCCAGTTGATGACTATAATAGTGTATAGGTCAATGGTGGTCCCCGTGTTTTAGAGTGAGTACCCCAAGGGCATTCCCTTCCTTTTCATATACAAAAAGGAAAAACAAAATCTGATAACTGGGATTCCCAAGGGCAGGTGTGTTCATCAAGCTCTCTTTTAAGGTATTGAAGTCTATGTCATCTGGTTGTTCCTATTAAATTGGGTCGGGATTGTTACTGTTGAGTGAAACGTTTGGCCATGGAGAGAAATTTGGAAACTAAATTTGGCAATAACAAACTAACCCAAGAAAACCTTGCAGTAGGCACTTAGTTTTGGGTTTGGGGAAACTTAGAACACCATGAAATCTACCTGGATCGAGGTGTACCCCTTGTTATTATATTGGATGCCCTAAATATCCAACCTGGGTTTGGGCAAACTGCAGTTTTTTTCCTTTGGCCACTCTATGTCCCTTTAAGGCTAAAAGCTATACAAATGGATGCTGTCTTCCTGTGAGGAGGTTTGAGAAGGAGAGTATAGAAGAAAATCACCCACAGAGTGCAACAAAGTAGAACCTCTAGGGAACTTTATGTCATCCAGATCAGATGTCAAGATTGGTAAGAAATGAGAAGGGTTCTAAGTATAACCCTGAGGCATTACTGTCCAGGTGAATTGTTTTTCTTCCCAAGAGAAGGCAAAAACATATAGGCTAGCTTCATCGACTGGAATACTAAAGAAGGCACTGCATAAATCAATTACAGTATTTACTTCCAGTAGAAATGGATGTCAGTAATGTATAAGGGTTAGGGACAACTGAGTATTGAGGGATAAAAATGTTGTTTATTGTTTGGAGGTCCTGGACAAACCTCTATCCTCAGCCAGTAAGGTTTTTCTCACCAGTAAAATGGGAGTGTTACAGGGACTAGTACAAGGGATAATGAGACCTTAAGCTTTCAATCTTCTCTTACGGGCTTTATGTCTTGAAGGGTTTCTTTACTTACAAGGTATTGATTAATTCTAGGAAGAAGTTTTTTTTTTTTGTTTTTGTTTTTTGCGGTACGCGGGCCTCTCACTGTTGTGGTCTCTCCCGTTGCGGAGCACAGGCTCCGGACGCGCAGGCTCAGCGGCCATGGCTCATGGGCCCAGCCACTCTGCGGCATGTGGGATCCTCCCGGACCGGGGCACGAACCTGTGTCTCCTGCATCGGCAGGCGGACTCTCAACCACTGCGCCACCAGGGAAGCCCTAGGAAGAAGTTTTGATAAATGTATTTAAATTTTGATGGGAGATGCACTGTGGATTTTGCCAACATCAGTTGGAGATTTTTCCTGTAAGGAAAATGGTAGTTG